>NC_062548.1:124047755-124667502 GCF_016906955.1 Phacochoerus africanus | reverse complement strand
TCCCACATTGCTGTGCCTCTGGCGTAGGCCGGTGGCTACAGCTCCGATTCAACCCCTAGCCTGGGAACCTCCACATGCCGAGGGAGCGGCCCAAGAAATAGCAACAACAACAACAACAAAAAAAAAGACAAAAGACAAAAAAAAAAGAGTATGCCATAGAAACCAGAGAGAAGAAACATGACAATCAAAAGACCTATTTTTGTAATTTTGTACTCACCAAAGTAGAGGTACCATTAGTAAAAGAAACTGTACATTCATCTTCATCACCATCTTTATCAAAATCATCCAACTCTTCTTGTCTTGGTCTTTTAGCATTTTCAGGAGAAAAGAAATTTCCTTCCTTTCTTTTGGCCATGAGGTCTAAACAAATATAATGACCATTAAGTAAATCAAGTATAGCATCTATATGATTGCTCTGTGTACATTAAACTTAAAATAAATCAGGCAAAGTGTAAGTTTCAGTACTATGCCTATTCACTTTAAAAAAAGTAAAACTATCGTTTGCATGAAGGAAGGGGGCCACAAGCCAAAGAGTGCAAGAAGTCACTAGAGGCTAGAAAGGAAGGGAAGCAGCTACTCAAGGACCTCCAGAAAGGAACACAGTCTTACTGCTACTGCTACCTTGATTTTAGCCCAGGCAGACATGCCAGACTTCTAACCTACAGAAGCATAAGATAATAAATTTGTTTTGTTAGGGAGTTCCCATTGTGGCACAATGAAAATGAATCCGACTAGTACCCATAAGGAAGCAGGTTTCATCCCTGGCCTCGCTCAGGGGGTCAGGGATCCAGTGTTGCTGTAAGCTGTGATGTAGGTAGCAGACTTGTGGCTGCTGTGGCTGTGGTGTAAGCCGCCAACTGCAGCTCGGATTCAATCCCTAGCCTGAGAACTTCCATATGACTCGGGTGCACCCCTACGAAGCAAAAGAAAAAAAAAATTGTGTTGTTAAAAAAAAAAATCATCTGCTTATGCTACACTAGCTAATTTTATTTCAGAGTGATTCACAGACAATATTTTATTGATATGGGCCTACCTAAGTGTTTTTAACTCCTAAATTCATAAAAAGCAAAAGTTTTTATTTGTGAAATTATGGTTTCTAATTTCCTAGATATATTAATAGAGATGGCATAATGCCTTCTGAAATTATTCCAGAGCAATCATGCAATTTTTACAAGTTATAAAGCAACAATGAATCATATAAAACTAATTTTAATTATTTTCCCAAAAAAGCATATTTGAAGCAGTGTTGCTTAGCACCAGTAGTGTACCTTAATTGTTCCCTAAACAGCCCATGCTGATTTCTATTTTTTTTTACCAATATACTATAAAATGTATACCTAGAAAATTAACATATTTAAAATGATACAAGATTTTCTAAATATATGAATGCTGCACCTCAAGTCAATGCTGATGGTCTTTGATTAGAATTACATGCTCTGACTACTCCAAATGTTGCTTTCATTTTTCTCTTTAAAATAAACTTAATGATCTAAAATGATAGTACGTAATAACTGCTGAATAACTGGAAAGAAAAACCCATGGGGTAAGTAATAAAAAATTTCTAAAATACAAGCATATGAAAAATAGTTCTAGCCTCAACCCATTTAGGAGCCTCTGTACTACACCACAGCAGCCCTGTTTGTACCAGTACCTGGGCAGCAGTGGAAAAGTGAGATTTTCTCTTCTAGGAATTTGGACTGAAAGATTCTAGTCAGTCCTCACTTGAGGAGAGGGTAGCTCCATTTGATTACACGCACACAGGGCAAGAAAGCCAGTTTTAAGTGTGCGTGGGGGCGGGGGGAGCTCCCTGGTGACCTAGCAGGTTAAGGATCCAGCACTGTCACTGCTGAGGCTTGAGTCCCTGCTGTGGTTCGGGTCCAACCCCTGGCCCTGAAACATCAGCATACCATGGGTATGGCCAAAAAAAAAAAAAAAAGAGTGTGTGTATGTGTTGGGAGGCTGGGGGCTGGCAGAAGTGGTGTTACAGTGACAGCATGAAGTAGACATATGGGAACAGGTGAACAGTGGGTCTGGAGCAGGAATGAGAGGGAGAAGAGGAGTGAGGGAGAAAGAGACATTCATACAGTGTTTAATTTTTACCCACTGCTTTCCTAATTTATATTGACAGAACCAATTTTGCAGAAATATCAAATATCTATACTATTTTGGGGAACTATCTTTGTCAGGTTTCATTATATTAACACATGCTTCATTAAATGAACTGAGTAGTTTCCCCATCTTCTTAATGCTCTGAAACCACTACTACGGCATGACATTAAAAATTTTTTTTTTAAGTGAGAAAGAACTAAGCTTAAAGCTATTAGATAGTGGAGACTGTTATTTTCCAAAACATAAATCTTCATCTGTAGTCATGACTCCTTTCATGCGAATTCTATTTAATTAAATTTTTTCTCCCCAAAGTAGTTATTTCACTTATCAAATCCTGTTTTTCTTTAATGAGAATATTTTCATGTTTATTCATATATTTTTATTCAGCCAAATATAAGAGATAAGCTGGAGTTCAGTCTCTAATTCTTTATCCCAAAGAGCAAGTGAAAAAAAGAAACCAGAGACTTCCACTTCTAGTAGGATGGAATAGATGTACTTTTTCTCCCATTCCTCCTGCTGAATAAAACTACAAACCTTGAAAATTACTTACTATAAAACAAACAAAAGATGACTCCGAAAGACAATGAGGCAGATTGACTAGGAACCTCACAGCCCAAGGAATGACACAGTGCTGGTTCCCTCAGTTTTTGTTTTGCCTCAACTATCCCAGACTTGGAGAAGCCAGCAAAGGAGGAAAATACCAACAGGTGCAGGAGAAAAACAAAAAGGCCTAATGAAAGCTTGTTCTCTCTAGAGCAAAACAAAACAAACCCAGGAAAAAGGAAACCTAATAAGACAGAAAACTTTAAGATAATCATCACCCTACTCCAGTCAAATACCGCTGAAAAAACTGGTGACCCTTCCTCTTTCTCCTCAATGTCAGCAAAGGCCATGTGGGTAGCCTGGGCCTCTACATCACTGGGGATAGAAGGAGGCATCTCAGCATCCCAACAGGCTGGTGTCAAACAAGGTTGTGTTGGCCATGTAGGAAGCCAGTTGGAGATCACTTAGAGAACCTGGATGTCCACCCCCATCAGGGAGTAACAGGATGTTACTTACTCGCACTTCCCCTTGGATGGTGTCAGAGGAGGCCTTTACCACACCCCAAGAGGTGAGGAGGCCACGCCACTGAGGAGCTGAAACTCCCACCCTAGGCCATCAGTCACTGTAGCTGTGCAAAGAGCTCTGGTGAAGTTCTAGATGTGAGTCTCTGTGTCCACGGCTTAAAGAATCCATAGCAAAGCAGTTCTCAAGGTTGTGGTGTCTTAAGAAGTACTAAGGACCTCAAAGAGCTTTTGTTTATATCTATCAGTATTTACCACATTATAAATTAAAACTGAAAAACTTAAAACAAGCAACACACAAGTACACATTCAATCAGTCTTCAGAGCAATGGCATCATCACATGTCCTGTAACCCCTAGAAAGCTCCACTGTACAGTCACAAGTGAATGAGAATGAAAAAGGCAAATAATATCTTACTACAATTATGAAAACAATTTTGATCTTATAGACCCTTTGAAAGAGTCTAATGGATCCCTGGACCACACTTGGCAAATTGCTACTGTAGGGGATACTAGAAGCATGTCCATGACTCAGTGCCCTAAATGACAAGGCATAGCTAGCAAGTAATAAAGTGAGGGCAGCAGAGAAGAAGCCAGCCACAGAATTAATGGTACACTTGATATTCAAAGTGTGGCCCAAGGATCAGCAAGCAGCATCTATATCTCCTAGGAACCTGTTATATATCCAGAATCTTAGGCCTCAATTTAAACCAAGTGAATCTAAATCTTCATTCTAACAAGGTCTCGGGTGACTCACAAGCACAACAAAGTCTGAGAAGAACTGCTGTAAACAAATTTAAAAACTCAGACACCATCCTATCCAAGGGCAATGAGGAACCTAATTTATCATGATAAAATCGAGTATCATTTAAAGGGTATGTTAGTTAACATCCAAAGGACATTTCACCTAAACAAATGCCTTTTGAGACAGTATTAGCCTTACAGTCACAATTACATAATAGTCACCATTTTTTTACAAATAATTTAATGTTTATTTTGAGTCTCTTTCACAAGTAGGAATTTGAAAATCAAACACAACTCTCAAATTATTTAATTTGCAAGAATTAATGTATATTAGTTCCGGCTTGTTGCTAATTTAAATTTCCTAGAAAACCACCAGACCATTATTTTCCCAAGACTTCCTCCTCTCCAACCTATACCTCTATTTCTCGACTACAATGATTTATTCTTTAGAGAAGAGCAGAGACGAAGCATTACTTTTTGGTTTTTCCAACATTAAATACCCTTTGAGACACTGTTTTTTATTAATGCATTATCATGATCTTGCAGTTAGCAGACATTCAGGCATCAGCTAATTGATTTTAGTATTTTACCATTGGAAAATGGTAATTTTTTCTAGTAAAATTGGAGGGAGGAAGGGGCACGAAGGTAAATGTGATTAGCTTCTCACAATGAATGTGAGATTCTATACTACACAGAAGATACCATGGTACATGATGACGATGTTTTTTTATTTGCTGTGTTTAGCCTGGGATTTGCAGTTTGCTGTTAGGTTGCCATGGTAACTTGCATCTAACAGACACTGAAGGATCCTACCTTTTAAAATAGGAATCACTTTGTAATTTAATGACAATGGATTTTAAAAAACATACATGAATGCCCTGAGATTTAAATACAGGTACAATAGTAAAAATGTTTCCAACAGGCTAAAGAGACATATAAACAGACGCAAAGAAAAATACTTTAAAATATTCTGTAATACACAAAAATAGGAAAAAAGCTCCTTTGGGATTTTTAATACATCATCCATAAAGCTCTTCACGGTCTTTAGTATTTATTTACAATAAAAAAAATTAAAGAACATATCATTTCTCCCTCACAGAACGCAAACTACATCAGAGCAGGAATAGGAACAAATATGTAGATTATCAATAAAAAATAAGTTCACGAAAAAAAAATCAATCACCAAGCTTCATTACAGCAAGTATGTACACAGGTAATTTGACAGAGCCCAAAAACATTTTAACAGAATTATAAATTTCTAAATTTTAAATTTTATTGTGAGTAACTAGTAATTCACACTTCCTATTAATATCAGAGTAGGAGCTAACAGTGAGAACAGTCATAACAGATTTGGAATTATCAAAAGAAAACAGTGGTTTAAAAAAAGGCAAATTGCTGCTGCTTCTGAATCTGCCATGGACTATTTACCTCATCCCCAATTCCACTCCTACCATCACCACAGAAAAATTCATTCTGCATTAAACAAGCTCATTTTTAGTGTACTGAATTAATAAACACACTGCTTGGATTACACCATGAAATGATATGAGATGCAATAAATAATAAATAATAAAACTGAAAAAATTCATTAGTCCACACATCAAACAATTCCAGATGAGCAAAACTGGGAAATACTAAGCACACTTCAGATAATAAAATTTGAATACTCAGATTTGTGTTTTTAAAAATTCCTGTGGTCTCAACATAGAAGAGAGAAGAAACAGAGTGAGAATAGGGGCAAAAGAGATCAATCTCTAAAGGATAAAGGGCGCTAAACAAAAGCAGTGGCGTGAACACCAATGTTCACTGCAGCATTATTTGCAATAGTCAAGATACAGAAGCAACCTAAGTGTCCATCAATAGATAAATGGAAAGAGAAGATGTTACACACACAGAGGAATATTATACAGCCAGTTAAATGAAATATTGCCATTTGCAACAACATGGGTAGATCTAGAGGGTTTTAAATGAAATGTCAGATAGAGAAAGGCAAAAACCCATATAAGCTCACTTACATGTATAATCTAAAAAACAAAAGAAACAAAACAAAATGAAAACAGACTCAGACACAGAGAAGAAAGGGATAGCTGGGGGGGGGGGGAAATAACTGAATGGGATTAAAAGGTACAAACCTTTCCTTTAATCTTCAACATCCTTTTAAGTATTGTTCTTCCTTTACAAACCGGGATGTTAAGTGTCAAGTTTAAGCCTCAGGTGAAAGATACCCAGACTTATGTAGCTATTACTCAGCAGAGCCTAGATCCAAATCCAGCTTGTCAAAACCCAAAGTCAAACCTCTTTCATGTCCAGGTTCCTTCTGCCATGAACTGAGTTTAACCAATAGTTCAACTACTTATAGGTAATGAAATTGGCTATTAATCTGTTTATCCTCTTGTCCATCCTTTGATAATGTATAAGGCTACAGAAAGAATTCTAATGTGATGTATCCCTCTAATGTTACTCTTCAAGCCAATTAAAACGATGGGCTTGCTTTATAAATTTTATTGTCTTTAATTTTCAGAAACAAGCTTCACTCTTAATCCTAAACACCAGTATCAGCAGACTGAGCAAATTTGGCAAGAAGGAAGGATAAATAATACATTCATTTTGTTTGAAAACACTGGGTTTGAAGTGCTCCTAGGATACTGATAGGCCAGTAGGCAGTAAAACATACCCTGCAGTAGATTTGAGAGTAGAGCTAAGAAAGCCACAGAAAGTATTTTGAATCTGGTCACCAGCGAAAGTGTGTTATTGAGCTAGAAAGATGTATCTCATTAGCAAGTGAACCAAAAATACTAACATGAATGTAAGTGTCTACTCTTGACTCTCAGTCATCTGGAGGGGGGGGTTGTATTTGTGACATTTAATTATGCCTTAAATATAACGCATACTATTATGGTAAAATTTTGAGATATTAATTCCTGAAAATAAGCCAAGTACAGCCATGATTAATTTTCCTAACTTAGGTCTAAAAATGATAGTCAATATTTAGTCAAGTTTTATACAAAATTCTACATCCAGGAACTCAGTTAAATGTATTCGGTAAAATAAACTTTTGGGACTAAAACTGGTCTTTCGGCATAACCACTTTAATATGCCATTTGTACTGATTTTTTGCCAGGCTCAATTCTAATACTTCACACTAACCATAGGTAGATACAGAGATAAAATTATTACTCTCTCTGCCCCTTGCCCCAAGATATTTAAGAATGCTGTGAGTTAGGTACTATGTTAGCTTCTCAAGTTACAGAATAGGAACTGAAATTTGCAGAGGTGGTACCAACTAGTCCAGGGTCACGCAACACTGGTTCTATCTTATAAACACAAGAACATATTTTAAAGCAATATTCTAGTAATCTCCAAACTTTTTTGCACTGATAGCCATTCAAGAAAAAAAAACTGTATAATACAAATTCCCCCAGAAAATTATAACTCTGCATACTTCACACAGTAAGAGAATGAGACAAAGTAAACCTAAGTAGTTCTAAGACTCTCCCTCCCCACCCACGCACTCATGCAACGATCTGCAGGCCAATGCACAGGACATTGAATATTTTCAAAGGCGTCTAAAAGTCAGGGAATTTGGATTTTTTTTCTTTTGAACATACATTCTAGAATGACCGTCTTTCAAAAATTCGCTTTTAATCTCCTACTCGTGAAATACAGAGTAGTGAGCGCTCACATAAATTCTGTCTTCAGGGTTTAAACACCAAACAGTTGTTTTTCTAGGAATTATCACAGTATCCTCTCAAGCTCTAACAGTCCTACAGCCCTTTCTCCACCCTTGAGTCCTGACTGTGTTTCTCAATTCCCAAAAGTGATTCTTTTCCAGTTCATTTCTACAAGAAAATAAGGGACAATAAATGCCATCATAAAACCTCCAAACACCACAACCCAATTTTTCTAGATAATACAGTCTCCGTTTTCATGAAACTGGAATTTAACCACAAATCAAATTGACGTGATATTTACATATATCTCTTAAACATACTTAAGTTGCTACTTGTACGGTATCATCAGATTGTTAAGAGCCCAATTCTCCAACCCACCCTCACTCCTTTCCCCCTACACGCAAGTCAAAGGCAAAGGGCCATGTGGGGCCGGCAGCCGGGTCCCGCAGCCCGAGCCGGGATTTGCAAGCCTCGCCACTAGAGCCGCCCGAGGGAGGGGCCCAGCGGACCCGGGCAAGTTTCCCGCGGCTGAAGGGACCCGCGTCGCCTGCGAAGAGAAGGCAAAGACCCCTGCCGGCCCATGGGCCAGCCCGTCCGGGCGCCAGGGACCCCGAGGACCTCGTCACAGCACCGCTGACCCGGCCGCCACCAGGTGGGCTGGGGGACGCCAGCGAAGAGGGCAGTGACTGGGAATGGATCCGGAGCAAGGGAGGACGACTGCGCGCGCCCTCACCCTACCTCAAACAAGCCGATGTCTCCCCTAAGAAACCGGTCGGCGGGGATGTCGCGGCGCAACAGGACGCTAAAGCCCCCCTAGGGGCGTCTCGGCATCAGCCGACCGCAGCTGGCGCGGCGGGTACAGCGAGCCCGCGGAGGGAGAAGGCAGGAGCCCGGACGCCCCGGCGCCCACCGCGGGACGCTCCGCGCCTGCGCCCCGCCCCCCCCCTCCCGCCGGGACTCCGCCCGCGCGTGCGCCGTTCGGAGTTTTCGCGCCACTGGAGCCTAAGAGGAGGGGACCGGAAGTGGCTCTGGGCGGATGAGGAAAGCTGGTAGCCGTGCGGTCCTCGGCAACTGCGGGACGCGGCGGGGGGGCAGGGCGGGCGATTTCCCTGGGTGAGAGGGGGAGAAAGCGCGAAGCCCCCCCAAACTACAGTTCCACGCATGCGTACTGCAGACGGCCGGGAGCCAGGAAAGCGAAGAGTGCGGCAGCGTTTGCGGAAAGGGGACTGTCACTTCCTGGAAGAGGCGGGGCCGCGTGGGAGAAGGCGCCGAATTCAGTGCTTCCAGGAGCTTTCCGGGTCTGGGTGCTAAGCCCTAAACGTTAATCTTTGCTGGGGAAAGGAAAGAGCAAGTTTTTCCTTTTCTTTCTTTCTTTTTATTTTTAAGAAGAGAAAGTTTAGAAGTTTGGAGGCAGCAATAATTAAGATTCAGGCCAAACTGGCAATTGACGGAAGGGCGTCTTTCAAAACCCAGGAGAAAGGGTTGTCCGGGGTAAGTCCCGCAGAACCGTGGTGAAACGGCGCCGCCCGGGTCCTTTCACTGGCTCCTTTACAGTCTGGGTTGGGGGCGAGCTTTGTGTTCGCGTCCCTGTCGCTCCCGCCCCTCCTCCAAAAACACCGTCGGCGGCTCTCTTTTGAGTCCATTAGGACAATGGCCCAAAGCTCCCAGCCAGGATCTGGCTCTGCTTTCCGAGCCTGGAGACAGCTCGCCCCTTTGGTTCTCCCCCCAAGCGTGGGAAGTGTCCACCGCGGCTCCACGCTCTCCCCGACAGGGCCGAGGCCGCTGGGTCCGGAACGTCCTTCCCCGGGGACCGTAGTGCAAACTCCCACGCCTGGTTCAAGGCCGTCTGGGCGAGCTTTCATTGATCCTCCTAGGCACACTTGGGTGTTCTTTTTCTTAAGGCATTGTGGTTGTTTATTTACAGTCATTCTTTCCCTTGCGCGTTCCTACGTTTTAAAAGCTCTCAATAAATATAGGAACTAAAGAAGTTTAAGTTCCTTGGCTTAGCTTTCAGCGCCTTCTCAATGTGAAATTAACCTACTGCTTGTCTTTAGGTTCTTTACGTGCATGCTGACCTAGCTAAGTAAACTATTTTCTATAGTTCAAAAACCTTCCTTTCTGGATGGAAGCAAGTGGTATTTACGGCTACCCGAGAACACCCCCATAGCAACTGATGTCAAACTTTTGGTCTTCAGTAATGCAATTTCTGGAAAAAAATATTTTTTCTAAAGATAATCAAATACATGTTCCCGTTGTGGCCCTTGCACATATGACATAGTCAAAATAAATGAAAACACTGCATCTGGCCTAAGTGGTCCTTGCTGGTACAAGATGGGAAACACAGTTGGGAGGTTTCAACTTAGATGTCACTTTTTTTTAGGAAAACTTCCTTGATGCCCTAGACTAGGTAAGATGCCTTCTTTAGATCTATATCCGCCTATAGTTTTCTAGCCTTCTATGCCTGTTCTTGTCACATCGTTATAATTCCCTTTTTATCTCTAATCTCACCCTGCAGAAGTCCTTAAATGCAGGGCTAGATCTTTCATTTATATCTCCAGCACCAAGAAGAGTTCTGGTCAATAGTAGGCATTTAATAAGTATTTATTAACAAGTAAGTCTGGGTTATTTTATGCTTTAAAGTTTAAGCAAATTCGTGTGGAAATAAAGCAATAATAGAAACAGCATTAATTAGTGAAATTAGGTGATAAATCCTATATAATACAATCCTGAACTGAAATAAACTTTATACAATTTGCCAATCTTTATATGAAAGTAACAGTCATCTACAGGGGAATCGGGAAATTTAAAGTATTTCCTGTTTTATTGTTTAAAATTTTTCTTTCTAATGTTTTTGCTTAAAGCTAGAAAACGGTTAATAAAAATGTATATTTTTTCATAAATCAAACCATTGACCTCGTTTTATGTTCTTTAATTTTGATTCATTAGTGGAATTAGCAAGGTTCTGTGCTTTTCTCACCTCATTCAGTTTTATAATTAACCAATAAAAGCTTATTAGCTTTTAAGGAAGTTTTAGGAGCATAAATTGATTTACAGGCACCATATGGTTACATCAAAGGATTTGGTTTTGTTTTAACCTGAAGAGGATTCTTAAGCTTTTTCTTTATACTAGAAATTCATGTTCTTTCTACCAAGCAGTGATATCTGGAAGAGTGATTTTCTTCTAACACTCAGCTGTCAAAATCTGTGATGATATTCAAAGGATCTAATTTTCTGGTATAATACCTCTCATTTTGTAGATTGGTTAAATGTCTTCCCGAAGGCATATAGCTAGTCAGTGCATATCCAAGATCAAAATTCAAGGTTTTCTTTCTCAAGTCCAATGCTCTTTCCCTAAAGCAAATAAATTGAAGACACTAGTAGGCTATAAATTTATTTACTCTGGGTTGTTTTTACTTTTTTGATTTACATACATATTCTTGCATCTCATTACTTCTTAAGAATTATGAATGTATTAGTGGGCTCTTCTTTTTGTGTGGAATATACATTGATTGAATGAACAGATTGATGTCAATGAAATCATTACATTATAAAAGATGGGTAATGGCTCACCAAATCCCACACCACAAAAAATTTCAAATTTCCCCCTATTAAAATAAAATGCAAAATAAAATTATACAGTTTGGGGTGAGTTCTCTACCTGTAGTATTTTTAAATTTTACTTAATGGTTTACTGTTTTCAAGTAACCTTATCAGGTTGATCATGACCCCATGCAAGAACTGTCTGTTCTGTCTTTGAGTGTAGTTGTACTTGAATGTCTTAAAAGTTGTTGCATTCTGTCCTGTTTTGGAACTTTAAATGCTTTTGTAATCTAACCATCACTACTTAATGTTACTTCAGATGAAGGGCTGAGAAAATGATAGGAATGGAAAACAATAGATCATGGAAATAAGCATTTTGAATTAACTGCTTTCTTAAAATATGGTGTTTTTTTTAATAAAGTAGATATTTCATATAATTTTGCCCTTTCAAAACTATAAAGGTATTCTTTTAATATTCTACTTTTACAAGTGATTTTCAAAAGGAACTTAAAGACCTTAGGTTGCAGATCTGCTGAAGAGAATCCTAAAATCGTACTTTAAAAGAGTGTATTATATTTAGGACACTTTGTAATTTTACATTAATATTTTCTGCATTTTACAACTGGCTATAAGATAGCACCATAAATGAAGTTATGTCACCCTTAAGAAAATTCACTATCCGTTATCAGAGAGATGATTTTAATATGCTTTAAATTTTTAGAAGAGTTCATTCTGGCTTCAGTGGGGAGAATGATTGTGTGAGGGTGGAGGGTAGTAAAATGCGGAAGCAGAGAGGCCAGTTAGGAGACTAGGCAGTACAAGGGGAGTAGCATTAGAAACGGGGAATTGGGTTGTGTTTTGGAAATGGGGGGCTTGCTGAACAAGTTGCTGTTGGAGAGCGAAGTAAAGAGAACAATCAAAAATGACGGCTAGATTTTTGGCCTAAGCAATTGGGTATTTGGAAATGCCAAGTGGTAGAACAGTTTTGAGGAGAGATGGTGGAATGAAGAATTAGATGCATATCATTTATACATGTAACGATAAAGTAGGAGATTAAATGTTCTTATTTAGAACTCAGAGTTGTCAGGTGAAGGATAAGTATTGGGGAGGGAGACTGAGTGAGTCTTCAAAGTGGGCTGAGCAATAATATCCTTTCCAGTCTAGTTTGCCTCTCTGACTCTAAAAATAATCTTCCTCTGAGTCTTTTGGTCGACTTTCCAGTTCTTAGGCCTACCACCAACCCTTTAAATAATGTTGCATAGTTCTAATACATTATGTTTTAGTTAAAAGTAGTGAAGGCTATATAAAGTCTTGGAGTTATTCAAGGTCTAATGGAAATTCATGAATGCTAAGTTACTGGGGAAAAAAAAAAAAAAAGACTCATTGTAGCATGTCAGAGAGAGGGACTAGCTCCTAAAAAATGTCCCCTTGGTTCCTATCATTCAGAGAAAAAAAGTGGAGGGAAAAAAGCATATGTCTTGATATCAGCAGTCCTTTCATGGTTATGAAAGAAACTTAGCAGAGCATCACCACATTATAGGAGTATGCTTGCGGACGAGAGAGATTCTAACCTTTTTCGCATTCATTTCAGTAGCTACGTGGAGACTCTAGATTGAGGAACCAAAGTGGTTTAAAAAACAGTTGGGTGAAGGTGGTCAAAATGTACAAACTTGCAGGTATAGAATAAGTACCGGGGGTGTGATGTGTACTACATGACTAATTAACACCACTGTATGTATGTTATATGTGAATGTTAAGAGGGTAGTTCTCATTACAAAGAAAAATGGGTTTTTTTTTTCTTTTTGCATCTATATGAGGTGGATGCATGTTCACTAAACTTATTTTGGTAATCATTCAACTTGTATTAAGTTAAATTGCCCTGTTGTACAACTGAAATTTAAACAGTGCTGTATTTCAATTACATCTCAATAAAACCAGAAGAAAAAAAAAATATGGTGACCAGAAAGTTTGGGAATGAAAAAGACTTTTTTTTCCCCCTAGAAAATGTCACATCCTTACGGGGAAGTAGAGAAAACCTTAGCTCAGAGATAGTAACTCAAATTTTGCTTTGTGGAAACTAACAGATAATTTTGTCAAAGACTTTTTTTTCTTTTTGCCTTCATTGTTCATTCCATTTGTGTTTAAGCAGCCATTGTTACAGCTTTGTAGTCTTTGCCCCTGTCATAGTAAAGGAATGGCCAAGGTAGAGGTCCCAGTAAGATGTTAATGATATCTGTTCACCTACCAATGCTAGCTGTTCTGTAACATAACCACAGATGCTCATTCTTTAAACCAGACTTATTTCTAACCAAAGAAATTAAAATAACATGGATAATTAAGTTTTAAGTGTAATGACCTTGTTATATTAAAGATATTACTTGTGGGTCTAGTTAAAAGCCCTATTTATCTTGCTGAAGGGATCCAATTTGTGGAAATCTTAATGTATTAATAGAATCAGTTCTGGGCTTATTTTTTTTTCCAGGTACATCTGCCCCATTGAATAACGTATTCCACTAAAGTCTTTAAAAATGTCCTGAATGTGCTTAAATATTTCGAGGGTGACAGTTCTACCTCATCGATGTTTCTCTAATTTTTTCCCATCACCCTCAGAAGGAATACAGTTTACATCCCCAGTCCTTTACATAAATGTATGTTTGTGTGCGCTGTGATAAACTACACCATACTATGTCAGTCTTCATTCATTACTATCATTTATATCTGTAAAGTCAATTTATGTAATGAAGTCTTAGAGACATGGTAGGAAGGACTGACCTTTAGAGCTGGGAGGGCCAGGGAAAAGATGTGTGCCTTGCCTAAGACTGCACAACTTTTCCTAGGCATTCTGAGAGAAACCAGAAAATGTGAATCTCTCATCTCTAAAAAGCCATACTTGAAAGCAGCTCTTTTGTCCCTTTCCCGTTTGCCCACTTGTAGTCCCCTCTAACCTTGCAAGAACCTAATCATACGAATGACATCACTAAGCAATTTAACCTAACTCCTGGTTGATGCTCTCCTGGATGCACAACATGCCTTGCCTACCTGACTTGATTCTTTCCTAGATTAAAAGAAGTCAGGATGAAGAATTAAGTAGTTAAAGAATGACTAGCTCTCAACCTCCAACTGCCCCTTTAGCAATCCTGCAGGCAGATCCTGCAGGCAAAAGAACATGTGAAGAGAGAGTCAGCCAGCCTGCATGCAATGGAGGATGAGCCAGGACCCAACCTCCTGCCTCCATGATTCACCGACTTTCTCTCCCCCTTTTTCCTTTTAAAACCCTTCATGGCTGAGCAGAATCTTAGGAGTTAGTATCTAGATAGAAGTCTGCCTTCTCCCCAGTTTGCTGGCTTTTCTGATTAAAGCACCTTCTATTGCTGCTTGGCTTTCAACTATTGGCTTTTGAGCGGGTGAACAGCAGAATCTGAGTTTAGTAACATATTAAAGTCATATTTGATATTCAGATACTCATAAATTTGTAGCGTATTAGTTTTTAGTTGACCCATGAGCTGTATGCATACTTTGCTACTTAGTATTTAGGCAGAACATGAATCATCTAAAGATTATTAGTTTATTTGCCTAATAACTCTTTACAGATAAGACCACATTTTTAAGGTTTTTTTTCATTTGAAAAGTAATATAAGCAAGTGTTTAGTTTTAAAGAAATAACACAAAGAAATATACTTTGAAGAGTAATTTTTCACATCCCTCAACCTCAGTCATCCCTAATAAATAACCTGTTTTCATTTTGCTACTCAGAGGCCTTTTATCAGTACAAGTAAATCTATCCCATTTTTATTTGCTGCATCATCCATTCCATTGTGTGAATATACCATAATTTGCTTAAAGATATGTCCGTTGTGGACATTTGGTTCTTCCCAGTATCATCTATTATAAACAATGCTACAGTGAGTATCCTTGTTTATAAATCTATAAACACTTCGGAGCATATCTTAAATTCCTAGGAGCGCTATTGCTAAATCAGGAGATAACTGCATTTAAAAAATTGACAGCTAGAGTCAGGATCAGATTTAAATGAATTAAGATCAGTTATGATAATGTTTCTCCAGAGAGAAATTGCTTAATTTCCTTCAATAACAATCCATACCAGTATCCTGTATGAGTCACAAATAAAAGGAAAGCACAATTATCAATAAGAACTTCCCCCTCAAACTTTCTATAATTTACGTGTTCTGATGGTTAATGCTTTAAAAGACTTTTTCCTTTCAAAATACTCCCTTAGAGAATATATGTGTCTCACTCTTTCTGGAATTTAACTACAGCTTTTCACTAACAAAGAGATAAAACCTTGACCGAATCTATGCCACAATGCCACTCATTCAATCAGTGGGCCTCCTCGATGTGACATAGACAATACTAACATTGGAACTACCTAATGCTTCTTTGCATTTAAATCTTTTTTTTTTCCTGAAAAAGTGATACAGCAAATGTTTGTGCAACTCTTCATAAAAATGAGTGCACAAAATTGTACTTATGATAAAACTGGCCACATTAAGATTCAGAAAATCTCAGAGAAAATGGCAGCCACATTTCTAGCATTTATTTTCATTGCAGCCATGTACAATTTGAGAACATTTGCTTTTACTGCGGACTATATTAAAGGAACGGACAATGCAGTTACATTTAAATAGAATGGCTTTGGATTGCGGTGATAGCCTTTTGTCTTAATGTATCTTTATTTCATACCTTGTGTTTTTGGAATGAATTAAGGTCGCTACTCAGAGACTGAATCTTCAATACAAATGCTGCATAGTATTTGTTATAGAATAAAACAAAGGAAAAGAGAAACATATACATGTTTGATAAGGAAAAACTGACCTATAGAAAATACCAAAGCAGGTTACAATAGCAGAGTTTAAGTTAATTTTGTTTTAAAAATGTCGCATACACAGTAAAGAGTTTAACATCAGTTTTCTTTGGATAGTGGAACTATAGGTGATATTAAAATATTTTCCTGGAGTTCCTGTCATGGCATAGTGGAAATGAATCTGACTAGGAAACATGAGGTTGCGGGTTCGATCCCTGGCCTCGATCCGGCATTGCCATAAGCTGTGGTGTAGTTCACAGACGTGGCTCGGATCTGGCATTTCTATAGCTGTGGCATAGACCAACATCTATAGCTCCAAATGGACCCCTAGCCTGGGAACCTCCATATGCCATAGAAAACCCTAAAAAGAAAAAAAAAAAATTTAAAAGATTTTTTATTTTCCCACAATGAATATGTGTGGCCTTGCAATTTAAAAAGTCAATACTCTTTTTTAAAAAATGATTACATATTCCTTCAACTCTGCATTTGCTGTCCCCCGACTCCACTCCCAATTTTCCATCAGAGTTTTCCTTCATTAACCTTTTGTTTTTTCCTTTTGTCTTTTTGCGTGTATGCATGCCTCCTTGCTTTTGTCTTTTTGTTTTTCCTGCTTATGATAGAGGACTAGTCCTCTTCTCTCCTTAGGTATGTAAATCAAGGAGTGAATTATCAACAAGATAAATAGGCATTACCACACCCCTGGATTTTCAACTCATCTCTGCATTTGTTAGCTCTTATTATTAGCTGGAACAAAGCCAATTACCACCTTTGGGGGGGGGTAATTTTTATTTTCCAAATTTCATTCAATATCAATGTGACCATGCGAAAAATTTTATTCCCAGCCACTGTCAAAGACAACGTGGAAAAGAAGAGGAAAGAATGAGGAGGGACAAGGGGACCGTTGACATTTGGTTACATTAAATTTTAAAGTAATTTTTCCAAAGTATAGAGAAACCCATATTTGGTGACATGAGTGGATTTTAAGGACAAATTCAGTGTTATTATCTGCTAATAATGTTTAATCTTTTAGTTACATCAGTATTTTTGACGTCACTAAGAGTATTTCCACCATTTTTAGTGTTTCCAGTGTTTTTGATTCATTCTGAAAAGTGGACCCATGAAAGAAATAAGAACACATATCTCTGAATCACCCCTAAACTAGCTCAAAGTATGCTGTTTGAATTTCTGTTCTGAGCTTCTATGTCTTTTAACAATCTTTTGAAATGTGTGTTTCAAATAGTAGCAGATAATCACCAGGATGGGAGTGAATGACTTGTGGCAAGTTTTGGAGCCAGTTAAACAACACATCCACTTGAACAGTCTTGCTGGGAAAACCATTGCGGTTGATCTGAGTCTCTGGGTATGTGAGGCACAGACAGTCAAAAAAATGATTGGAACAGTCATGAAGCCCCACCTCAGGTAGCGTCAAATTCTTAGACTAAATAGATGACTGCATAAACACTTGATGTATTGGTTTTATTTTCATGTCTTTTGTTACTGTTTTACATTTTGAGATTTTATAATATGTTAACGTGTCTAGATATGCCTTCTTTAAATCAATGACTCATAAATTTGTACATCTTACCACTTGAGCTTCATACTCACATACCTAGCTGCCTGTTTAACATATCCGCCTGCTAGAAATTTGAGAGCCAATCTTCTCCTGTTCTACCCCTCCCCACATCCAGGCCTTCGGAAATATTGCCATGTCTACTTCCAAAATACATTCTGGGTTCACAAACTTCTCTTGCAGTCCAGAAGCACTACCTCAGTGTGTGCCAGCCTCTCTTACCTGCTCTGCTGAGATGAAATCTTCCTCCTCCACCAAACCATTTTCCACAGAGCAATTAGAATAACCATTAATCTCCTTCGCTAAAAAAAAAAAGTGCAGTGGTTTCTCCAACCACTTAAAATCTTTTTTTTTTTTTTTTTTGCTTTTTTAGTGCCACACCTGTGGCACATGGAGGTTCCCAGACTAGGGATCCAATCAGAGCTATAGCTGCAGGTCTACGCCATGCCACAGCCACAGCAACACCAGATCCAAGCCTCGTGTGTGACCTACACCACAGCTCAGGGCAACGAGGTATCCTTAACTCACTGAGTGAGGCCAGGGATCAAACCCGTAACCTCATGGTTCCTAGTTGGACTGGTTTCCGCTGCGCCATGATGTGGAAAGTAACACCATGTCTTTTCTATCAAAGGAAATCTTGGTTACTCCGTTTTCGCTGGTTTCAGCCGAAATGCCCCTGCGACCCTCTTCTTGTTGACCTCTTTTCCACAATTTGTTTCAATTAGCCAACCGGGAAGAATGTGTGCCCTGACCTGACCAATGGGGAGGGGACAGGTAAATCACCTGCATTAGGGATAAATAGGGGAGGGTCCTTTGTTCAGCACACATGCTTTTTGGAATACCTGAGCCCTTGTGCAGAAGTAAAGAGCCTTGTCAAGACTCCTCCTTGTCCACGTCTCACTTTCCGACACTGGCGACCCGAGCCAGAGTTATCTTAATTTCCAACAATGATGGGAACTCCCCACTTAAAATCTTAGTATATAAAATGTTATTGCATATATAACTGTTTTGATACTAATGTTCCTGCCGTTATGTCATAATGCTGTCTTGATTTCTGCTCTCAATATATGATGATTAATGTATTGTTAATTTTATATTTCAGGAACTTATTTTTTCGTGTCTCATGTTTAACACTAATGGATGTGAAACTGGTGTTTGTCATGGAAGGGGAACCCCCAAAGCTGAAAGCTGATGTCATAAATAAGAGGAATCAGATTCGGTATGGGCCTTCTGGAAAAACATGGTCTCAAAAAACAGGAAGATCACATTTTAAATCAGTCTTAAAGGAGGTGAGCATTCAGATCTGATTCAATAGTTCTGGTTTGATATGTTTTACTCAGATAAAACTCGTTCAATATCCCTAATACTAACTTTACTGTAAATAGAAGGCCAGTGTGGGTAGAGAAGAAAGTTTTATGTTTTTGAGTAAAAGCCACCTGAGTTCAGATTCTAACTCTGGCATCTAGACACTCTGAGACAGTGGACAAGATTTTTAACCTATCTCAGCCTTGTTTCCTCCTCGTAAAATGAGATTAGTAATAGTCTCCAGGGTAAGAATTACAAAAAATATATCTAAAATAACTGGTACATAGTTGGTACTTGATTTATGTTATGTTTTATGACATCTTTAGCACTTGAAGTCCCAGAATAAGGGTCTCATTAATTCATACTTTACTCATTCAGGACTAATGTTTATAGACAGAATATGTATTTGACTTCCCTTTTTAAAAATACTTATTGTTATGCAATATTTATATGTTATAAAATATATATTTTTGTAAAAGTTAAGAAAGAAGGGAAATATATAAGTAAAACAATAAGAAGCTGTTATCGTCTCTTTTAAGATGTACATATTTTTTAAAGTTGCCATAATAATGCACAAATAGTTTTTACCTTGGACTTCTTCCTTAATTAGTATACCCATATTTTTCTGTTGCTGTATTCTATTCAAAATCATAACTCGTAATGGCTGTATAACATATATAAAGGTATGAGTTCATTCCCCATGATTGTATATTGTATATCATTTGCTTTTTAGTTCTTCTCTAGCATACATGAATTTATGATGATCATTTTTTTTGTGAACATAGCTTTTTCATATGATTTTAAGATGAAATTACCCAAGTGGGATTGATAGACCAAAGTTTAGGAATGATTTTATACGTCTTGCCAGTGACTTTCTACCAGTACAGACAGAGATAAGCAATTTCAGTGCACTCACAAGATCATTGGCTGTTAGGAGGTTTAGCCTTGTACTATTTAGTGTGCAAAATCAAGGATATTTCTTTGTTTATATAATACATATATATATATTACATATGTAATACATGTTATTCTTTTTTCGCTTTTTGCTTTTTAGGGCCACACGCACAGCATATGGAGGTTCCCAGGCTAGGGGTCCAATTGAAGCCTTCGGCCTACACAGGATCCAAGCCATGTCTGCAACCCACCTCTCAGCTCACGGCAACACCGGATCCTTAACCCACTGAGTGAAGCCAGGGATTGAACTCTCAACCTCATGGTTCTTAGATTCATTTCCACTGCACCACAATGGGAAACTCCAATACATATTATTTTTTTAATGGTGAGATTAACTTAATTTTAGTCTCTGTGGGGAATGGCAATCATGTTTTTTCCCCACTTATGTCTTGAGGTTTTAATTTTTCTTTTGTTCAAGCTCTTTATATATTAAGGATATAATCCTTTTGTCATATTCACTTTGAATTCATATCCATGTTTTTCTTTTTAACGGTTAAAAAATTTAATTTCTTTGAAAAGGCATTGCATCAATTTATAATCATTTTTCTCCAGAAAAATTTTGTCTAATATATATATTTTGTCAAATATATATATGAATTTTGGAGCTGTTGAAGGGGCTGCATCTGTGGCATGTGGAAGTTCCCTGGCCAGGGATGGAACCCACACTACTGCAGTGACAATGCTGGATCTTTAACCCACTGTACTACAAGAGAGCTCCCATGTCAGTTTTATATTTTTATGTGATTTATTTAAAAACTAATTTTCAGAGTTCCCCGTCATGGCTCAGTGGTTAACGAATCCGACTAGGAACCATGAGGTTTCAGGTTCGATCCCTGGCCTTGCTTGTTGGGTTAAGGACCCAGCATTGCCATGAGCTGTGGTGTAGGTCACAGACCTGGCTTGGATTTGGCATTGCTGAGGCTGTGGTGTAGGCCAGAGGCTATATCTCTGATTCAACCCCTAGCCTGGGAACCTCCATATGCCATGGGAGCGGCCCTAGAAACAGCAAAAAGACAAAACAAATAAATAAATAAAAATAAAAACTAATTTTTAATTAGTGACTATTGCACCTTAATGACTATCAATAATTAAAAGAGAATATCTGAAGTGTACTGGATTCTAATTATTCCTGGTGATACCTATGACTTATATACTTAAGGCATTAAATATCTAGTATAAGGCAAAAAGATGTTTATGTCTTTTAGAGAAAACTGCTCTATTCGTATTTTGTTATTTCACTTACTGTGGTGTTCATAGGCATTTTGTAATGATTCAGTGTTGTCCACCTGTTATGCATTTCAATGGCCTCTCATTCTAATCTATGGCCATCTTTTAGTTACATGCATGAAAAGCACATATTAGGCCTACAACACAACCTCTAACCCACATGGTAGACGTAGTGTAAGGAAAATTACACCCATTCTCATCACATATCTCCCGCTGATTTTTGAAGAGTTGCAATGACACGCACAAGAATTTAAAATAACTTTTAGCTCTTTTTGTTTTTTATGAAGGGATACTTTTATCTAAGGGTAAGGAAGAAACAACTATGGTGGTGCAATAAAGCAATACCTGCAACACAATGTCTCCCCACCAGAGTCCTGAAAAATGCCCTTTTTTCCAACATCATACTTTGTCTTTCTGAACCTTGTCCATCTTGGGCAACATCTAGCAGTGGTTTTTTATTATGTAATACAGCATGCAAACAATTAATCACTTAAAGCGAAGAGGTGATAGGTATTCTATCTGCCTTTGGAAACTGTAAGTAAATAGCCTCTTTTCCTCACCATGCCCAGTATTCCACAGTAATAGAATGAGCATATACTGTAGGACGAGAAAGAATGCACTGGGCTATAAAGCTAAACCATAAGCTCCTCAGCTGGGTTGAATTCATAACCCAAAGAAAACTTATAGCAGATTATTTCTGCATCACCGGATTGATATAAACTCTTTGAGTTCCTAGGAGCACTCCAACAACTATCCTGTGCTTTCCCACAATATGAGAGTTTCATTGTACAGGGTTGGTAACAAGTGAACTTTAAGGTCAAGCCAAAATTGTGTAATAGCATCTTCTTTGGAAGAGCTCATGTTAGGTTGATCATCATGTGAGAATAATTATAAAAATGTTAATGTGATTAATTATTATTTAGAGATATTTCCAGAACCTTGAAAAAAATAACATTAAAGAAAACAGTGAAAAATGAATATCCATTACTTTTAAAAGTAATTTTTAAATAAAATTTTAAATTGAATATGGAATACTTTTTAATGGACATTAAAATTTTTAACTTCTCGTTACAGAAGATTTTAAATCATTACAAAAGTAACTCATCACCAATCTTTAACAATTAATCAACTCTTGACCAATTTTGTTTCATCTAGTCCCCCACACATTCCCGTACTCGTACATTATTTCGAAGCAAATCCCAGATATAATATTGTTTTACCCTTAATATTTCAGTACCTTTCTCTAAAAGATAGAGGCTCTCAAAAAAGTAAATTACTACAAAACAATTTTTATTATTGCACCTAAAAGTTTATCAATCATTCTTTAATGCCATAAAGTATTCAGTGTTCAGATTTCCAGTTGTTTCTTGAATATCATAATTTGCAAAATACCTAAATAGTTGCTATTAATATTTGTAATGTGGAAGTTAAACACTGGAAAAAAAAAACAATAAAAATATTCTTAGATTTATTGCATCTACTTTTTTCTTTTCAGTGTCTTGATATGCTGGAATGCCTAGGAATTCCCTGGGTCCAAGCTGCTGGGGAAGCTGAAGCTATGTGTGCTTACCTCAATGCCAATGGTTATGTAGATGGCTGCCTCACCAATGATGGAGATGCTTTCCTTTATGGGGCCCAGACTGTTTATAGGAATTTCACTATGAATACCAAGGTATTTTTTTCTTTCTCTTTTTCAGCACTTGTTGTACAAACTTCCTTTTTAAAAGGGATTATTACATGATTAAATGAACTAAAAAGTGTAAAATGCTTACCATAGTGCAATTGCTAATAAAGACAGTGTTTACACATTAAAAATGTCACGGCCAGTGAGATCCTGCTGTATAGCACTGGGAACTATATCTCGTCACTTATGATGGAGCATGGTGGAGGATAATGTGAGAAAAAGACTGTATATACGTATGTGTGAATGTGTCACCTTGCTGTACAGTAGAAAATTGACAGCTCACTGTAAACCAGCTATAAAGGAAAAAATAAAAATCATTTAAAATAAAAATAAATTAATTAATTTTTTTAAATGTCACTGCCACGGAAGTTCTCTTGTGGTGTACCGGGTTAAGTATCTAGCATCGTCACTGCAGGGGCTTGCAGCTTGGGTCGCCAGAGTGGCACTGGTTCAGTCCCTGGCCTGGGAACTTCCATATGCCACAAGAGCAGATAATATATATGTCACTGCCATATAGTTCATTCCCTTTGAAATGTGGATTTCTCTCCTAAAGGCTTGACCAGTTTCACATGGTTAATTCTAAGTCGGTTTCAATTATATACTATAAAATTGCATGTGATATGTTTTGCATTAACCCAGAATTTCCACTTTTAGCAATCCTCAAAAACACCTCCCCATATGCAAGGAGAGGTATATGAGGATTTTAACTGCAGCATTGTTAGTAATCACAAAAGTTTGGCACCAAATGCCCATTGATAGAGAATGGCTAAATACAGCCAGGGTTCTCGGCGAAGAAAATACTACCAGGGGACATTTTGGTTATAGCTATTCAAGGTTAAGGCAAGGAAGACTATAGGCATTTGGTGGATTGGAGCCAAGAAAACTAAACCTCTTGCCAGAAAATTCTGTTATCTCGCTGAAAATGCTAACAGTGTCTCCACTGAGAAACACTGCCTTAGAATCTTTCTAATGTAATAGTAAGCAGTCATTAAAAAGGTACGTATTATTGGCATTAAGATATCTAGTTATATTAGCGGCCATAAAATACTGCACTTTTAGGAGTTCCTGTCGTGGTGCAGCAGAAACGAATCCGACTAGGAACTATGAGGTTACGGGTTCGATCCCTGACCTCACGCAGTGGGTTAAGGATCGGGTGTTGCCGTGAGCTGTGGTGTAGGTCGCAATGCAACTGGTATCTGACATTGCTGTGGCTGTGGCGTAGGCCGGCAGCTGTAGCCCTGATTAGACCCCTAGCCTGGGAACCTCCGTATGCTGCTGGTGCGGCCCTAAAAAAAAAAAAGGACAAAAGACCCCCCAAAAAATTGCACTTTTATATAATCCTATCTTTACTTTAAAATATAGTAATAATAAATCCTTGGGTGTGTCAAAGAAGATGTTCTTTTGAAAGAATATACACCATGCTATTAATAATCATTAACTTCAGATGATATACTTACAAAAAATGTTTACTTTCTGTAATATACATTTTACAGTGTTTAATTTTGTAAGATGGAAATCTATTTTTGTAGATGAAGACAACATGGAAAAAAATGACTACTGTAGTTAATTTTTTTTTTTTTTTTTGGTTTTTTTAGGGCTGCACCTACAGCATATGGAAGATCCCAGGCTAGAGGTTGAAACAGAGCTGCAGCTGTCACCCGACACCACAGCCACAGCAACACAGGATCTGAGCCAGGTCTGTGACCTACACCACAGTTCATCGCAATGCTGGATCCTTAACCCACCGAGCGAAGGCAGGGATTGAACCCACATCCTCATGGATATTAGTCTGTTTCTTAACCTGCTGAGCCATGGCAAGAAATCCTTGTAGTTAATTTTTAAAGCCCTTCTTGAAACTATGACTTTATTTCCAAATATTGAAGTGTTAAATTCTATGAAGATTCTGGTGATCAGGACAATTTTCCCATTTAAACTTTTAGAAGTAAACATTTAGAGACAGCCTTGACAAATTATTTTTTATGATGTTTAGTTTTTTGAAGACGATGCTAAATCTGTACTTTCTTCTAGGACCCACACGTTGACTGTTATACAATGTCTTCTATCAAGAATATACTAGGTTTGGATAGAGATTCTCTGGTTGGCCTAGCAATACTACTGGGCTGTGATTATCTTCCGAAGGTATGCTGTAATTGTCGTATTATTTTCTGTTCATAGTGGCTTTTTTTTTTTTTTGATAACTTACATGCTGTATAAATCTGAATATAACATGGTTATTTAAGTAAGAATCTAGTTTAGAATATTGGTATAATAAACTATTCAATAACTAATCAGCATTTCAAGTGACACTGAAACCTGGCTCATGGTGACATTAAATGTTATAAACAAGAATAGGGGAGTTCCCGTCGTGGCGCAGTGGTTAACGAATCCGACTAGGAACCATGAGGTTGCGGGTTCGGTCCCTGCCCTTGCTTAGTGGGTTAACGATCCGGCGTTGCCGTGAGCTGTGGTGTAGGTCGCAGACATGGCTCGGATCCCGCGTTGCTGTGGCTGTGGCTCTGGCGTAGGCCGGTGGCTACAGCTCAGATTCAACTCCTAGCCTGGGAACCTCCATATGCCGCGGGAGCGGCCCAAGAAATAGCAACAACAATAACAACAACAACAACAAAAAATAAATAAACAAGAATAGAATCACAACTAGTATCATGACTTGTATCTCAGTAAACCTTATGATAAGAGGTTCACATTCATGTTTGACTACCTTCTTAAAGCAATATAGGAAGTTCCTGTTGTGGCTTAGGGCTAACGAGCCCAACTAGTATCCTGGCCTCGCTCAGTGGGTTAAGCATCAAGCGTTGCCCATGAACTGTGGTATTGGGGCTCAGATCCTACATTGCTTGGCTGTGGCAGTGGCCAGCGGCTGTAGCTCTGATTTGACCCCTAGCCTGGGAACTTCCATATGCTGCAGGTGCAGCCCTAAAATAAAAAATATATGTATAAGAAATATAGGAATTACTCTTTCCTTGTATCATGCCAGTATTAGTTTCTATCACTGTCTGTGTTCCGCTTTAGAATCTCCATTGTAACTTTCTAATTATGCACATGCTCAGTGTTACTGTTTCTGTTGTTATTGTTTGTATTGCTAGGCAACATGATGGTTGAGTTAAGCCATTCATCTTTCCATGCCTCTTAACATTGCATTGTGTTTTGTTCGTAAAAACTTTTTATTTTATATCTTAAAATACACAATGTAATACTCTTAACAGATAGATGTAATAGATAAGGGATGAATTAAGAATTACAAGGATAATCCCATTCTTAAATATGATGTTTAAAAATATGAAATGGCTTGTGTTGTAGCTCCTACTATTTTTACATAGTCCCATTATTGCCCTGCTGATCACCTTTGTATCCTTACTAAATCCTTCATTATACTGTAGACAATATCTGTAAGAGAAGTCTGAAGAAGGATGACTGAAATTTTTTTCATCAGCTTTTAGGAGAGGAAAATATAGTAGGATAGTACAATTATTAATTCTGATTTCAAATCTATGTCACCAGTGACCAAATAGAGCAATCTTTTTTTTTCAACTAGTAAGAAATCAAAATATGAGAGAGAAAAACTATTAAATAACGCAAAAATAATTATTATAATTCTCATTCTGAAATAGAAGATGCCTATTTCCCATATGTCATTTTATCATAATTAAAGTCTAAAATCAGCCCAGTGTTGAATGTAAGAAAATACTGGGAGTTCCCGTCATGGCGCAGTGGTTAACGAATCCGACTAGGAACCATGAGGTTGCGGGTTCGGTCCCTGCCCTTGCTCAGTGGGTTAAGGATCCGGCATTGCCGTGAGCTATGGTGTAGGTCACAGATGCAGCTCAGATCCCGCGTTGCTGTGGCTCTGGCGTAGACTGGTGGCTACAGCTCCGATTCGACCCCTAGCCTGGGAATCTCCTATATGCCACGGAAGTGGCCCAAGAAATAGCAAAATAAATAAATAAATAAATAAATAAATAAATAAATAAATAAAATCTAATGTAAAAAAAAAAAAGAAAAAGAAACTACTGCCAAACTTGAACTCACAGAAGCCAACTTTAGCTGCAGTGGTATTTCATTATACACCAGCCTTAGTTGTTTTGACCTTTTATATCCCTTGCCACCAAAACTTCCGTCTTTTTCTATTATTCTGCTTAAAGATCTTTAAGAATCTGTACTAATGTGATTTTCCTAAAAAAAAAATTTTAATATATAACTAAATGCTAATGCAAGAACGGTGATTCACAATACATCTTGCGATGTGTATGTTAAGAACACAGGCTATAGAGAGGAACGTGCTGCTGGATACTCTCTTATGTTATGAGTTCCCCTTGTAGTAGCTGAATCCAGACTGTAAGTGGGTTGGGAAGGGGAATCAGGTTAGAGGGCGACCCTGTTGCTGGCAGGTACTTAGAATGCATGGGCAGTGGCTATTTATTAACCAGTTTGGAAGTGTTTTAACACTTGTATGTCTGTCCAGGTGCATATTGGCTAAAGAGCAGCCCTGCTTACAAAGACATATTCATAAACTCTTACAGGAACTGGAAGACTCAGTATATTTTTTGTGTATCGGAAACTTAATGCTTGTTTTAATTTTCTTAAGTTCAAGAGCTAATTTCAAGAAGTAACTTGGAATTCTCCTTTGTTATTATTATTATTATTATTATTATTATTATTATTTTGTTTTTGTCTTTTTAGGGCTGCAGCTGTGGCATATGGAAGTTCCCAGCCTTAGGGTCAAATTGGAGCTGTAGCCACTAGCCTACACCACAACCACAGCAACGCCAGCTCCAAGCCTCTTCTACGACCTAGACCTCAGCTCACAGCAACTCTAGATCCTAAACCCACTGAGCGAGGCTGGGGACTGAGCATGCATCCTCATGGATGCTACTCACATTCATTTCCCCTAAGAAGCAACGGGAACGCCTCCTTTATTATCTTTTGATGTCTGGGGCTTTAAATATTAAATGTTCATATAATCAAATGAACATGTTTTTTCCTGATTTCAAATATACATAGTTAGCTCATATTAAAATAGTATCAAAATAATTAACATGGAAAATGAAAGCCCTCTAAAATTCTGTTCCACTTTTTTCCTAGAATAAACACTGTCAACGGTCACTGACTTTTTTGTTTGCATTAAGTTAATGTGCTTTTCACACTGTGTGCTGTTCTGCAGTTTTGATTTTACACGTAGCAATATGTCTTACATCTTTTCCCATCATCATTCTTTGAGCTACACAATCTTACATTGAATGTACCTACCATCCTTCACTTATCCTTTCCCTGGTGATTAACATTTGAATTTCTTTTCCTGCTTTCTGCAAGGGAGTCCCTGGAGTTGGAAAAGAGCAAGCTTTAAAACTTATAAATACTTTGAAGGGGCAAAGTTTACTTCAGAGGTAACTAAAAATTACTTTTCCTTATGACATTAGTCTTTTATTCTTGTTGAACTTAATAGTAAATATTACAAAAAGAATTATGCTTTCAAAATAAGTTTTTGCGTTTTTAAACTCATCTATATTTTTCATTTTAAATCACTTGTTTTTTATTTATTCTGAAGTTTTCCAAAGAAATCATGAAAGTATAGGTCCTAGGCCATACTTTGTTTTTTTGCAACATCATTATCTTACTACAAACACAAGCAGTAAAGATGTCAGATGCGTTTGTAACTATGGGCATTTGCCACAGGCTATTTTAGACTATTTTACCAATAAATAAAGATAAATAAACATTAAATTAATTTTAAAGTATTTTAATATAAATATTTTGGCATTATTTTTTCTATAAATGAAATGCCTGGTATATTGCAAATATATAAATAACACTTGATCAAAAATTTTACTTGATTACCATTTGTTCCATAGCCACAAATGTAGTAATACATTCATTCTAATGTTTAAGTTAGTGAATTAAGTTAATTAGTTTAAGATGCCTTGTTAGTACAGTAGGTAGTGCCTCAGTCTCATCATTCTAATGAGTTTACTGTACAATTTGAGGATTCAAGGCAATTAAGATACAGAGCATATTAAAGTTTATAGACTATGCTGTTTCGTTTTAAAAGCATGTCCTTTATATTTACTTGATGAGAGCAGTCTTTCATAAAAATTAATATTGATGATGATAAAATACAGAATGACTAGGAAGGAAAGGAACTAGGACACTAAGAAACTTAGTTTTTTTTTAGTGTGACAAATTCCCAATTTAATTCAATCAACCACAACACTAAGAAACTTAAATAGTCTTGACCTTCAGTAAGTATGAGATAGTGAGTGTAAGAAAAGAAACATTAAGTGGTAGAAATGAAGAAAGGATGACCATGAGAAAGATTTCAAATAGCTGTGTCCTTTCCTATAATGCTTCTCTTTCAGCTGTAAAGCTATTGATAGATCTAAGACTTTAATAAATTCATTAGTAATCTCAGCGATGAGAGTTTTCCAAAGCAGAAAAGAAAAGTATACTTGGGCATGAGAGTGAGTTAAGGTATCATTTGGGAAGAATAAAATAAAAAAGGAAAAGTAAGCAAATATGGTTAACTACATAGTTAGCAAACAAATATGGCTAATTACAAATCATTTCTATAGAAACAGTGTTAGCACTTACGTACTTTTGACAACGTTTTGGAAAATGTTTGTCCTCACACTTGAAAATAGTAAGATTACATTTTGTTGTAATTATCTGTCATTCTAATTTTATTAATTCAGACTAACTTTCCCCCTAGTTATGTTTAATTTTTTGAGTTTTTATATTCCCAGGCTAGGCCAGCACCTTTGCTGCCACAGCGAAAATAAGTAAGCAGGTGAAAGGGAACAGAATAGCCTGACATTTGAGAGCATGGCATTTTGGTGACCTTATTATTCGTTTTTGTTTTTGTTTTTTTCTTTTTAAAATCATTTTCTTTTAAAGGTTTAATCAGTGGATTGAGGAATCTTGTTCTTCCAATTCACAACCATTAGTCGTTAACAAATTGGCTCATTGCTCTGTGTGCTCCCATCCAGGTAAGAGGATATGGGGAATGCTATCGCTAGAGGATTTACGTCTGATCACTATGTTTTCACCTCTGTTCTAATAGTACTTTTTACATACCTACCTACCTCACCAGTTTGCAAACCCTCAGAGTCAGGAGTCATGTCATATATACATATGCCAGACACTTCATAAATATTTATTTAATGAAATAGGTGATGTAAATGATAAATACAAGTGCAGTTTCAAACTATATTATCACATTGCCTTGATCTTAAAATTACATTTCAATATAGAAATCCTTTTTAGGGAAAAAAAATACTGTACTGATAAATCTTAGGGGAAAAGAGGAATTGAAACCATTTGTTGTTAATATTAGTGATTTATGTTTATACATATAAAGAATTTTTAAATGTCCTATAGTGCACTTTCGTTGTGTGTGAAGATGGTTTTTAAAACTAATTTCTAATACACCACGTTCACTCTTATTGAAAATACCTTAGATCCTCTTCATCAGTCTTGATAAAAAATGATGTCCCTTACATGTCAAAAAGGAAACGAGAGATTAAGAGATCATGTTAGTTGATCTTGTAAAAGAAGTTCTGCTTTATCTATTTGCTTTCATGTGTTTTCATTAGCATTTTAAAAATTGTAGATGAAATCATGGAAGAAATAAATGTTTTTATAGTTTTTTGATACCTTATAAGTGATGGTTTTAGATCACTTATAAGGCATCCTTTATATTCTCAAAACAATACTGAAAGTAGTCACACTTCCCTTTTAGTGGGCAACAGAGCCCCAAACCCTGGCCACAATCATAATTTGTTTATGTTCCAAGCATAGTTTAAAAATAGCTATGTAGGTAGCTGAGAGCCAGCCACTAGCAGAGGTAATTAACTGCTGTATTCTTTTCATAATCCTTTTTTTTTTTTTTGTCTTTTTAGGGCTACACCTGTGGCACTGAAAGTTTCCAGGCTAGGGGTTGAATTGGAGCTGCAGCTGCCGGCCACAGCCACAGCCACGCCAGATCTGAGCCAGGTCTGTTACCTACCCCACAGCTCAGAGCAATGCGGGATCCGATCCTTAACCTCCTGAGGAGAGCCAGGGATTGAACCTGTGTCCTCATGGATACTAGTTGGGTTGGTTACTGCTGAGCCACAATGGGAACTCATTTCATATACTTATTAAAGGAATCATTTCATGAATTATTCTATTAACTAAATATTCTTTTTTATACTAATAATATATACTTTTCTTATATACACAGACACTGCAGAGTTTTCCATTATTGATTATCATCAGTATAGAATTTCATGTTACAAATTAATACTTTCAGATACAAGTGTAATTTATAAAAATGAAAAAATAGGAGTTCCCGTCGTGGCGCAGTGGTTAACAAATCCGACTAGGAACCATGAGGTTGCGGGTTCGGTCCCTGCAGTGGGTTAACGATCCGGCGTTGCCGTGAGCTGTGGTGTAGGTTGCAGATGCGGCTCGGATCCCACGTTGCTGTGGCTCTGGCGTAGGCCGGTGGCTACAGCTCCGATTCAACCCCTAGCCTGGGAACCTCCATATGCCGCGGGAGCGGCTCAAGAAATAGCAACAACAACAACAACAAGACAAAAAGAAAAGAAAGAAAAAATAGCGTCATGTGATCACAATAGCTCAAGACCTACTTTATCCTAAGAATTAATATTGTATTCATTTCTCTATTCGACCTCCATGTATTGAAACCCTTCTACATGCTAAGCATTGTGCTAGGCAGTATTTACTTTTGAAAATTTGGACAAGGGCAAAAAAAATTATATAGATGGTATTTCTAAAAAGAAGTGAAGATCATGCTTTTCGTGTGTCTGTAAAGGTTCACCTAGGGATCATGAACGTAATGGATGTAAATTATGTAAGACTGATCGATTCTGTGAACCGCATGATTATGAATATTCCTGTCCCTGCGAGTGGCACCAAACAGAATGTGGCAGGCAACTAAATGCAGTAGAGAACAGTATTAAGAAGTAAGTGGGGGTTTCTTGTTTGGTTTTGGTGCTCGTTGTTTTCTGATGTGAACTATTAATATGCCTGTGGTTGAATTATTTCCACGTCGCTTTCCCCCATGTGTACATTAATAATGTTCTACAAAACGCTTTTCTTAATTCTGTTCAAAAACAGACGATCCTAGAAGATAGTAGTTAAATGAAGTTTTAGTGAGAAGTTTGATGACTGGGATACTATAGAAGGACGGTTTTCATTAAATGAGAGAAGATTAGATGGGATGATTTTAGAGTCTAAAATTGCCTCGTTGCCTTATTAACATGTATACAACTTATTTTCAGAAAAGCTTGCAGTTGTGAGGGATTCCCATTCCATGAGGTAATAAGTCATAATTCAACTGTGTGTTTGTATCAGAGGCTTTTTTAAAGTTTGAAGTCTAAACTGCGATTTTCTGTTTTCTTGCTAGGTTATCCAAGAATTCCTCTTGAGCAAGGATAAATTGGTGAAGGAAATCAGGTACCAAAGACCTGATTTATTATTGTTTCAGGTATCTGAAAACAAATTCTTGCTTTACAGTGTAAAGTTGGATACTAGGAAGATAAGGAGGGATAATCACTTTGATTGGTCTGAGAGGAGGTTTGAAATAAATAGCTCTTGAATGCACATATATTGTTCAGCATTTATTTCTAATCCTCATTCTTCTGCCACACAGTAACTATACTTTGCAGGCCATAAGACAAGTCACAGTTATGCTTTTCTTTACAAGATACCTTAAATACCATGTATGCATATATTATATTCAGGGATATGTTTGGGGAGAGAGGCTAATAACCAGAGAGTGTCAGATCAAGAATGTTGTTATGGAAGACAGTACAGTTTACAAGGCCATTAATATAATCATTATGTGACCTAAATTTAAATTTGGATGGTCTGTCATGTGCTGTGTGCCCCTGGATGTGTGTTTTCCTCAAAATAGAAATAATATTACTTATCTTGTGAGGTCACTATAAGGATTAAATGGGGTTATTTTTATTAATCCCTGGTATAGTAGCTAGAGAAACAGAGTGGTTCAATAACTAGTAACTGCTTGTGGCTTATCCCTACCAACAGCAGTAGTAACAGTGTCAACCAGCACTTAAAGTTTGCTGTTACATTTAGCATGTCACTTGTAATCTCACTTAACTTCATAATCTGATGCTGGATTATATTGTACAAAGGGAAAAACTGAGGCTGAAAGAGGTTAAGTAATTTAAACATCAAGCACTCTGGCCATATTCTGGCATTTCAACCAAAAACCCTCACGCTTAATCCTTGTGCAGTTTCCCTCCTTAGGAAGCTTGCTGTTCTTTCCAGGAATATTCTTGTTGATACGACTTTAATGTTAACTGTGAAGAAAAAGATAATATAGCTGGAGATTGCTGTTTGTCTCTAAGAGATAACAAGGTCTTGTTTTATTTGTATTATGTTTACAGAGATTTACTCTTGAAAAAATGGAGTGGCCCAATCACAATGCATGTGAGAAATTGTTGGTGTTATTGACCCACTATGACATGACAGAAAGGAAGCTTGGTAGAAGGAACTCTAATCAACTACAGCCAATTAGGTAATATAAAGAATTGTGTGAATAAGTCCCTGTGTTTTTATTGGAATATCTTATGATCTAATGTTTTCTGCATATATATTTTTTTTCTTTCTTTTTTTTTTCTTTTTTGCTGTGGCATGCAGCAGCTTGATGTGGGATCTCAGTTCCCAGACCAGGCTTTGAACCTGGGCCACAGTGGTGAAAGCACCAAGTCCTAACCACTAGACCACCAGGGAACTCTCTTAATATTTTTAATAGTAGGATATATAGCTCCTTGTTTTATAACGATGGAGGAAATGTCTACTGTGATATTAAAAGCTTATTCAGGGCTTACTGTCAAGATAACATAGTTCATACTTTGATACACTTTTCTACTTCAAACACATAGTAATAATAGGCTATTTAAACAAATATAAACAGATACGCCTGGGCTTAACTAGATAATTATCTCAGTGGGCCAGAAAGGGGACGAAAATATAAAGTGAGTGGAGGGCCTAAAACTCAGAACTGGTGGCTCTCAGTGAAAGATAAGATTTTTCATCGTACTGTTCTTGCAACTTTTCTAAAGGTTTGAAAATGTTCCAAACAAAAAGTTTTGAGGGGAAGCATTAAAAAAGATAAGCTGCAAAAGCATGACAATCTGAACATACATCTTTCACGACAGTAGTAGGTGCCAGGAGATGATGGAGTAATAATTAAAAGCACTGAGTAAAAATAATTGGCAACCTAGACATCATTACAATTATTTACTGGTTGGTAAGGTATTTTCTTATGAAGACTAGGGATTTGCCGCTCACAGACCCTCATTAAAAGCACTGTTATGGAGTTCCTGCCATGGCTCGGCAGAAATAAATCTAGCATCCATGAGGACACAGGTTCGATCCTGGCCTCGCTCAGTGGGTTAAGGATCTAGCATTGCCATGAGCTGTGGTGTAGGTCACAGACGTGGCTTGGATCTGATGTTGCCGTGGCTCTGGCGTAGGCCTGCGGCTCCAGCTCCGATTCAACACCTAGGTCGGGAACCCTATATGCCGCGGGTGTGGCCCTAAAAAGACCAAAAAAGAAAGAGAGCTGTTAAAGGACGACTTCAGTAAGAAGAACAAGGGACTCAGAGGGAAGATGTGAATTACAACAAACATTGTGGTCAGCACCGAAACTGATAAAAACATGTTTAGCTGCTTTAGTGAACTGACTGGAAAAAATATATAAATATCTTCATGATGCCTGATGGTTAATGTATAATGATGATAATAAATTAAAACTCCCAAAGCATGCATGTAAACATTTAAGGGTAACCACCAAAACCATCAGTTAAAATCTATACATAAAATAGGAAAGTAAAACTATCAAACCAAAAGAATATAGGAAGGTGAAAGGGGGAAATAACCAAGAGGAATCATGGTAATCAGAAACACAAAATGTACGAGTCCAGCTATATCAGTAATCACCCTAAATGTAAGTGGATTAAACATTTATTAAAAGACATTATATCAGATGAGTAAATGAAATTTAGCAATATTCTGCTTACAGGGTATGTGCTGAATAAAGCTATATCATTTGAAAATAAACAGACTTAATTTACCAGGCAAATATTTACCAAAGTTATGTAGCAAAATTAACTGAAACAAAATAGACTTTAAAACATAAATCATTATTATAGAAAAGAGGAATACTGAATAATAGTGAAAGGAAGAATCTACTAGTAAGATCTAACAATTATAAACTCTTTATCTTTTAAATAAACTAGTCAAAAGAGTAACTATTGATAATTCCTCATAATATTTTTAGAATATTATTAAATCAGAATAAAAATTAATGGAAATTGAATTATTCAATCTACAAATTGAAAATTTCCAAATAACTCATGCAATTTGACCTCATTAGATGAATTGCTTTTCAGAATTGTTAAAACCCGAATCAGAAATGGAGTTCGTTGCTTTGAAATAGAATGGGAAAAGCCTGGTATGTATGCCTTTAAGCAAAATTTATAATATTTTACTCTGTATGTTTAGCAAGTATCACATACATATTAAAACATATGTATGTCTGTGAAAAAAGAAATGTATCATATACACCAAGGATTAATTGCATAGTTTACCTCTGCTATGTAAATAACATTTGACTAATAGTAAATATAAAAAATTTTCAGTAATTTAATGTTTTAAATTGACATTTCTTCTGTAAATCATGTTTACAAAAACAGTATGGAAATAGTATTGATAAATGTTTCTTAAGAAAATGCTGCTACAAATGGTCTGGTCATTGAATTTCATTGTATAGCTGAATCAAAAGAAATCAAGATTGCTGAATAGCACCTGGGGTACTACTCTTCTCCTTTACTCTGTTATTTTCATGGGAATTTATTTATTTTTTAATTCTTGTGGCTGCACCCGCAGCAAACGGATTGAATCCAAGCTTTGCTGCAGTTACAGCAACTCTGGATGCTTTAACCCACTGCACCGGGCTGGTAATCAAACCCACACCTCCGCAGAGACATGAGTCGCTGCAGTCAGGTTCTTAACCCACTGTGCCACAGTAGGAACTCCCTCATGGGAATTTATAGTGATCAAATTACTCTTGTTTTCCACAGATGGAAATACAATGTTGTAAAGCAAGATTTGCAATAAATTATGCATTTACAAATGACCTACCTGATAAACTGACTTACCTGGAAAAGAATGTTTCAAATCTGTAATTAATACTGGTTTATTGTATTTTTAATCCTTTAGAACATTATACTACGGAAGATGAATATGGAGAACTGGTTCTACAGACAATAGAAGAAGAATCACTGTTTGAAGCAGCTTATCCTGAGATTGTTGCTATTTACCAAAAACAAAAATCAGAAATTAAAGGCAAGAAACAAAAAAGTGAGTATCATATCTGATAACTACTTATACTACACACAAATGTTATACAAGAGCTACCTGTCCTATTGGAATCTCTCTTGTCTAGATTTTTCTGAACGTTCTAAAGAGTAAGGATTGTACTCTTGCTTCGTTGTCTTGACATACTTTGTTTTAAAATCTGAAAGCCAAGAATAAACTATTCTGCTCTGTGTCTGCTAACCTGAGTGTTAACAATAGTAATTATACTAACCATTTATTGAGCAACTAATATGTATATGGTCCATATTTTGGACTATAAATACATTTTTTTAATTTCACAGAACTCAATGAGGAAATTATAACATTATTTTATAATAAAACACTCAATTATAACATTGTTTCCAAAAGAAAGTATTTTACCATATTTTATTGATAGCGATTTTGTTATAATTATGTACAACATGGTTTTTAGGAATGTACTGAACAAAAGCAAAAATTGCTTATATAGACAATTTCTGATCCAAACTTTAGTTTGTTTACCATATTAAAGAAAATAAAGTAGATTTTAATTGTATTATATATTTTTTTCCTTTCAGGCATGAAAGTTAAGTCTAAACGGAACAGTTTGCCAGAATCAGATGATATTATGAGCTTTCAGTCACACATGACTTTAAAACCCACATGTGAAAACTTTTCTAAGCAGGATTCCAAATTAGATTTGGAAACATCCCCTGATTCCGCATTACCCCAGAAATCTATTTCTGCATCATTGAATGCTTTGCTTTTACCTGAAGATGCCCGCTGTTTGAATACACAAGAACAGTTAATATCTTCTCCAAGACCTTTGGCTAGGCAGCAGATTAAAGCTGTCAGTAAGTCTCTAATTGCAGAATCTAGTCAACCAAGTACCTCAACCCATAATACATCCGCAATTGCTGATCTGCACTTGAGCACCATTGACTGGGAAGGTACTTCTTTTAGTAATTCTCCAGCTGTCTCAAGGAGCGCTCTCTCTCATGGTTTGAAATCGGAACCTGAAACAGCTATCCCGGATAGCTTTAAAAATATCCCAGAGCAATTGTCGTATGAATCAGAATGGTGCACCACAAACATTAATAAACTATTGGATCAGGATCTTCAAAAGACTGTTCCTGAAGAGCACCTGCTTTCTGGCATTACTGATTTACATCTTCAGGATTTGCCTTTAAAGGAACGAATACATATGAAATCATCATATCCACAGAATATTGAACAGCCAGATGTTGACAAGAAAACTTTGTCCCTACTTACTGTAAAAGAACACTGTATTGCTGATAGTAGTTCTAAGTGCCCATCACATCTTTCAAAGGATCTTCTAGGAATTTGTTTGCAAAGTGAAACTAGAAACTGGAAAGTTCTCAAAGGAGACCAGCTGTTTCAAGAAAACTCTAAAGCAAATACTTCTACACTTTATTCTGTCAGTAATCCAATAGTAAAGTCCTCCAGTGTTAGGACAGGAGCACCCAATACTGCTTCAGATCATAATAGAAAAGCTAATATGCAAACTGCTCAGAAAATTGTAATGAAGAAGAGTGTTTGCCTTGACAGGCCGTCCTCTGATGAAGAAAGTGTCCCAGTGGTTGGGAATGCTAAGTCCACAACTCAAAAAATAAAGCAGAGTTCTCAGAAGCATAGCCCAGCCCAATTCAAGAAAAATGACACCAACAAATCAAGTAACCCTAAGACACGTATTAAAGAGACTGAACAGGGTATTCAGGCTTATAAAACACCTGGAAATGAAGAAAACTGTTGCTCATCAAAAGGTTCTCTGAGTCTTCTACAATGTCAAAAGGAAAAAGAAGACCCTGCTACTTATTTGGATAGTCCTCTTCCCTTAAGTCAGAGATTAAAACTAAGGTTCCAAAACACAAATTTAAAATAGGTATGACTTAGTATTCTAGTACTGTCAGCGTTAGCAGAAGTGGAGGGAAGGTATATAGCTAATGTATAGTAGAAAAATTTAATATGGTTGTGTACGTTGTGAAACACTTGCCATTTTAATTAAAAAAATTACCTAAACCTTTGGTTTTAAAAGACAGTCTTCTCTAGTAAAAACTTCAGATAGTGTATATTTTTATATCATACTTTTGCCATTTTAAAAAACATCTCTATTGATTATGCTTTAGTTATAGCCTTAAGATGTAAGTAGTAGTAGACAAAGTAAATGCTCTGTCCATTTGCTCGTTTTTAGTCATTTCTTCTAAGTGATTCTCTAAAGCATTTTTGATATTCCAGCTTGTCCCCAAGAGGATAACTGTAATTGCCTACATTTTCACAATGTCTTCTGTTGTGCCTTTCTGAGAGTTACATTTTCTCTCAATGTGCAGATACTTTTAGTTGCTCTTCCAGTTTCAGTAATCTTACTCTCTTTTGTGAGGGACAAAGAAAAAAGATCAAAATATGTAGTAAAAATCATGGTTATAGTAGTTGAATAATTAGGAAAGCTACTTACATATCCCCAGAAGTTCACAGGTATGCCAAGTAGAAAAAGATTTGGAAGATAGACTGTATAACCCAAAGAGGATTAGAAACTTGCTGAATATGACACAGCTAATTAATAGTAGTACGGAAACCAGATTTGCCTCTCAATTCATCGGTTTTTCTGTTTTCTTTTTCTTCTGTAGCACTTTTTTTTTTCTCTCCCTTTTGTTTTAAAAATGAATCTATATAATATTGACTTTAATACTTCTAAATACTGTTTTACATTAATTTATTTAGCATTCAAAAAGTCTTAGAACCAGATTGGAAAGGAAAAAGTAAAACTGTTACTACTTGGGAGTTCCCATTGTGGCTCAGCAGGTTAAGAACCTGACTAGTATCCATGAGGATGAGAGTTTGATCCCTGGCCTCACTCAGTGGGTTAAGTATCTGCTGTTGCCATGAGCTGCAGTATAGGTTGCAGATGTAGCTTGGATCCCATGTTGCTGTGGTTGTGGTGTAAGCTGGCAGCTGCAGCTCCAATTTGACACCCTAGCCTGGGGACTTGCTGCAGGTGCAGCCTTAAGAAAAAAACAAACAAACAAAAAAACCCTGCTACTTGTAGGTGACAAGATCTCATATTTGTGAAATTCTAAGGAATTCACTAAAAACTATTAGAGCTGATAAATGAGTTCATCAAGTTTGCAGGATACAAGGTCAATATACAAATATCAATTGTACTTCTATACGCCTGCAATGAGTAACACTAAATGAAATTAAGAAAATTCTTTTTATGACATCAAAAAGAATAAAATACTTTAGAATAAATTTTACAGAAAGTACAAAATTTATATACTCTGAAAACTATTGTTGAAAGAAATTAAAGAAAATATTGTTGGGTGAGTTCCCGTCATGGCGCAGTGGTTAACGAATCCGACTAGGAACCATAGATTGCAGGTTCGGTCCCTGCGCTTGCTCAGTGGGTTAACGATCCGGCGTTGCCGTGAGCTGTGGTGTAGGTTGCAGACGCAGCTTGGATCCCACATTGCTGTGGCTCTGGCGTAGGCTGGTGGCTACAGCTCCGATTCGACCCCTAACCTGGGAACCTCCATATGCCATGGCAGCAGCCCAAGAAATAGCAAAAAAAGACCAAAAAAAAAAATTGTTGAAAGAAATTAAAGAAAACCAAAATAAATGAAATATTGTTGAAAGAAATTAAAGAAAATTGAAATATTGAAAGAAATTAAAGAAAAACTAAGTAAATAAAATATTGTTGGAAGAAATTAAAGAAAACCTAAAATAATGAAAAGATATCCCATGTTCATGGATCAGAAGACTTGATATTAAGATGGCAGTACTCCCCAAACTAATTTATAGATTCAGTGCAATCCCCATCAATGCCAGCTGCTTTCTTTGCAGAAACTGATGAACCAGTTTGAAAATATATATGGAAATATAAGGGACACAGAATAAGCGAAACAATTTTAAAGAAAGAAACGTCAAGGCAGGACTTGCCTTTCCTGGTTCTGATTTCAAAATGTACTAAAAAGCTACAGTAATGAAGAATGTGTTGAATGGCATAAAGGTAGACATACAGATCAGTGGGACAGAATCGAATATCCAGAAATATGCTCTTGCATTTACATCCAGTTGGTTTTCAAGCAAGGCAATTCAATGGGGAAACAATAGTCTTTGAGCAAATGGTACTGGTCCAACTGGATATCCACATGCAAAGAATGAGGTTTTGATCTTGACCTCATACAGTATACAAAAATTAACACAAAAATAGGTCAAAGACCTAAAAATGAAGAGCTAAAACTATAAAACTTAGAAAAAAAATAGGCAAAAACTCTGACTTTGCATTGGGCAAGTGTTTCTTAGATATGACATCAAAAGCTCAGGCAACGAGAAAAAATAAATTGGATTTCATCAAAACTAAAACTTTTGCGTTTCAGAGGACATCATCAAGAAAATGAGGCAACCCACAAAAAAAAATGGGAGAAAATATTTGCAAATCATAAATGGAGTAAAGGGGCTTGTGATTAGAGGGACTTGTTTAAAGAACACTTACAACTCAATAATGAAAAGACAAGTGTGGGTAAAATACCTGAATAGATATTTCCACAAAGAAGATTTACAAATGGATGAGAAAATTCTCAATGTCATTAGTCAGAAAAAAGCAAGTCAAACCCACGAAGAGATACCACTTTACTCCTAATAGGATGGCTAGAATTAAAACATATAAACAAGTGTTAGTGAGGATATAGAGAAATAGGAGCCCCTATAACCTGCTGGTAGGAATGTAAAAGAGGGCAGCCACTTTGGGAAAAAGCTGATGGTTCCTCAAATGATTAACCATCGTTACCGTGTGATCCAGCAAATCTACTCCCAGGTATATACCCAAGAGGAAGGAAGACACATCCACAGAAAAAACTTGTACCTAAATGTCCATGGTGCCCTTCACAATACCCTGAAGGCAGAAACAACTCAAATGCTCATCAATTGATAAAGGGATAAACAAAACATGGTGTTTGGATACAATGAAATATTGGCAACAGAAAGAAATGATGTACAATATGATAAATTTTGAAAACCTGCCACATGAAAGAGTCCAGTCACAAGAAACCATATATGATTCAATTTATTCAAAATATTTCAGGAGTTCCCATCATGGCTCAGTGGTTAACGAATCCAGCTAGGAACCATGGGGTTGCGAGTTCGATCCCTGGCCTCGCTCAGTGGGTTGGGGATCTGGCATTGCTGTGAGCTGTGGTGTAGTTTGCAGACGTGGCTCGGATCCCGTGTTGCCATGGCCGGGGATGGGCCCGTGGCTACAGCTCCGATTGGACCCCTGGCCTGAGAACCTCCATGTGCCGCGGGGTGCAGCTCTGGAAAAAGACCAAAAAAAAAAAAAAATTTCAAATAGGCAAATCTATAATACATAGAAACAAAGCAGACTCAGGTTTGCCCAGAGCTTGTGGGAGGGAGGTTTAGGAAGGAGCAGGAAATGACTGCTAATAAGATGGCTTTTGAGGGGAGTGGGTAAATGATGATTGTGGTGATGACTGCAAAAGTTTGCATTTACTAAACCATGATAAGTCAGATGTGTGATCTAAATCACTTAAATGCCTCTTAAAACTCCTATTTGACTTTGCTGTAAACTTCCTCTTTAAAAAATTTCACAAATGCCCTTAAATAGTTTAGAATAATTATAAGTGACATGAGTTTACATATGAAAATAAGAAATTTACTTTGAGGATCTGACATTAGAAAAAGTTGACAATGCAGGATAGTATGAGAAAAAGAATATACACACATATATATGTATATATATATCTCTGGGTCACTTTGCTATACATCAGAGGTTGTAGATCAACTATGATTTAAAAAAAAAAAAAGTTGATGGGGCTCCCGTCATGGCTCAGTGGTTAACAAATCCAACTAAGAACCATGAGGTTTCGGGTTCGATCCCTGCCCTTGCTCTGTGGGTTAAGGATCTGGCGTTGCCATGAGCTGTGGCGTAGGTCGCAGACACGGCTCAGATCCCACGTTGCTGTGGCTCTGGTGTAGGTCGGCGGCTACAGCTCCAATTAGACCCCTAGCCTGGGAATCTCCATATGCCATTGGAAGCAGCCCTGGAAGAGGCAAAAAAGACAAAAAAAAAAGTTGACAATATGGTTACCTGTCGGGAGCCATGGGGCGCTCCAGTAAAGAAAACAAAGCCAGAGTTGGCACCTGCCTGAGGCTTGTCTGGTTAGCAGAGCTACAGACAGGCTGAAGAAAGAAGGATTGCAGAGCAATTCCTTGAAAAACATCAGTTTCCTGAAAAATAAAAATGATATCCCCTAAAAAATATGTTAATCTACTTTTTCTGTGTTTACCCTTCTTTTTCTATCTTTGATTCACAGCTTTCTTACAGCTAAGGATTTGCCCCCGGTACGTAAAACACCTGAACCAAAACAGAGTGAAGTCATTTAAACAATGTAATGGAAAAAGCCTTTGTTTTGGAGTAACAATTTATGGCACCTATTTTGTAAGAGTATACAGGGGAAACTTATGATTTCAGTCCCTTTACATAAAAAGAAGTTTGGGGCTGGGAAAAGTGTTGTTTGGCCTACAAATTGCTATTTTCTACAGCAGATATATTTTTTATTAAATAACAGTGTCACCTGTAACTTTCATCCCTTGTGGGGGCACTTGATAATTTTTGGGTATAATACTCCTTTCTATTGAAATTGGTGGTTTGGAACTTATGTAAGTCAGGACAATAGGTTAAATGCTTAGCTTGCTGGTGCCAAATAAACCGTAGCCTCAAGAATGTCATGAGCCTAAGGCTTTCATGTGTTTTTCTTAACTACATATGCCTTTAGTTAAAGAATGTTAGGTATTATAGTTTATTACTTATTAAAGCTTTGTTCTTAATATAGAATATAATAGCTACTTTTGTTGACCTTTTAAGAAAAATACAGTGTGAAACTTTAAGTTTGTAATCTTGAAGAAAAATCTAAAGTTGAAAGGAACATGTTTTAACTAACCTTTTTTTGTATCTCAGGTGGAGGGAATAGAAAGGGCTTTAAATCAAATGTTAATGTCAAATCTTACACAAAACTTGATCGTGAAATGGTATAAAAGCTGATGCTTTTCATTTAATAAATTGGGTCATCTGCAGCATGCCGCTGAGGAGTTGGCTCCAATTCTTTCCGCGCCGTTCGTAGCCCATCCTCTCCTTCGACACTCCCTGGCTGCTGGGGCTGGACCCCGGCAGTTACCAAGAATATTTCCTCAAAAAAATCACCGCATCTTTTTTCTTTTCTTTTCTTTTCTTTTTTTTTTTTTTTTTGTCTTTTTGCTATTTCTTGGGCCGCCCCTGCGGCATATGGAGGTTCCCAGGCTAGGGGTCGAATCGGAGCCGTAGCCACCGGCCTACGCCAGAGCCACAGCAACGCGGGATCCGAGCCACGTCTGCAACCTACACCACAGCTCACGGCAACGCCGGATCGTTAACCCACTGAGCAAGGGCAGGGACCGAACCCGCAACCTCATGGTTCCTAGTCGGATTCGTTAACCACTGCGCCACGACGGGAACTCCCAAAATCACTGCATCTTATAGTTCAGCCAGTTTTGAACTAGAACCATGTATTCTTAGTAATCTCCATTTTAAATGCGCATGTAATGTAAATTTTAAATTTTTTCAAGGAATTATGCTTTTGACATGAATTGGAATCAATTACTGTATAAATATGTGTACAGCTTTTCACTAAGTCCTGAGGTTAGAGTTCCACAAAACCCCAGCACTGTGTATTGAGGATGAAATTTTATTTTGGAGTAATTAATTTTGTTTTGAACTACTCACCTAATCCCACACCCAGTCTTGACTTATGTTCTCAGGAATATACCTAAAGACTGAATTCCTTTTTCACTGACTTTTTTTCTTTATTGAAGTATAATTATATAGAAAAAAATCCACTCATTTTAAGTGTCAAGTTTGATGCATTTTGGTGATTATATACAGTTGTATAACTTCCACCGCAATCAAGATATGGAAAAGCTCCCTCACCCTAAATTTTCCTTATGCGCCTTTGCAGTTTGTAAGCCTCCTAAGCTTTGATCCCAGATAACAACCGATATGCTTTTCTCACTATGTTTTGCCTTTTCTAGAATTTCTGTAATTGGACCATATAGTATAGTCTTTGTATTTGACTTTCTACTTAGCACTTTTTAAAGACTTATCTATGTTTTCTATGTATTAATATCTTATTCCTTTTCATTGTAGAATAGTATGACATGGTATTAATATATTACAATTTGTAACTCATTCATTTTTAATATATTACAATTTTTAATTCATTGCAATATTTTGTTGCCCTGAGTTTAATTATCTGGGTCGCCACCTCCTATTTACTGATCGAGACTCAGTGTAAACAGTCTTCTCTAAGGAGGGCTTTAGAGAACTTATGGAACTCTTCTTCCTTTGGACTTCTAAGATATTACCTACAGGCAGCCTTGTGTTGACTGATTTGCAGTCTTGTTTCGGGCATCTGACTGTGAGGATCTTGTATTTCTGAATCTTTAGCACCTAGCAGAGGGACTGGCTCAGAAAGCTTTCGGTGAATGAGTGCTGATTGCCTGGTGATGAAATCAGGGTCTTAGTGCTTCCATTCTCTGTGGAGAAAGAACAAATCCAGTTGGGTCGTTCCTTGGGGACTAGTCCCCTTTGGTCATGTTAAGATGCCATGGTGATATGCCTTACTTTCTGAAGGTGAGGGGCTAAATCACCTGCTGACTGTTCCTGTTGGGCCGCTAGCACTTAGGGTAAAACAGTTTAAATAATACCACTGAAGTCAGCCTCCTTTCATCTGCAGATTAACGTGGCAACGTTTATCACCTTCTTGGCCAGGAAAAGCTTTTATCGGGCTCAGCTAACAGCTTGCATTAGCCCCTTGCAAGGACTTGCCACATTGCCTTTAAACTGAGATGCTGCAGAATCAGCCCCAGTGATACTCCAAAAATGTGGAACCTTTTCTGATGATTGTCAGAATAGATAGCTTATTTAGCTCTGGGCCAGATAAATTCAAAAATTGCCTGTCTGGCAATGGAGGTGCGAGTCATCAGCAAAGTAGGCTGTCCCTTCTGTGGGCAGAATGACTTTGGGTATTTTGCTTTTGTGTTTGGAAGAATTCTTTTTCTAAGCACCAAAGCATAACTTTTTTGATGGGAATTAAGGGACGGTACTTCCTCAGCATTAATTTGTGCAAGGCCTGAAAAGGACGATGTTGACCTCCCCAATGGCAAAAGGGCCTGTATGTTTAAAATTCTCTGATCAGAGACCTAATCTTTGAATTCCACAGTGTTCCCATCATCATAACTTAAATCCCTTCATTTACCAATCAACAGATACCCGCCTTTCCACTGTGAGTGAAGTCTGAAAGGGTCGTGCTTTGACTCGAAAATAAGACAGACTGATTTATTTACCATCCATGTAAAGGTAGACTACAAATCCTTTGCCTCTGTCTTGTTTTCATTTAAACCAATCCTGGTAGCAGTAACAGCTCCAAGGTAATTATTATTGCTTAAATCATTTACATTTTTATTAAATTGAGAATGCTGACTCTGTGGACACCAGATGCCAGAAGGCTTATTTCTCAGGGTTGTCCAAACACAGTCGTCTCTCGTCCAGGCCCTGTGAAGGCCCCATGACTTCACAGCTGGGATAGTTTTATGGGAGGTGTCAAAGGCTTCGGTACAACCAGGTCGACATCCTGTGAAACAGACCAAAGGACATTTTCTTTAACCTGGGAAGCTGTGGTCTGAGTAATTGTCCTTGTTCTAAAGGACACTGGCTGCCTTGGGCAAACCTGCCCAGCCTTCAGCTTGCTTCCCTTCTCATAAGTGGGAATGACGTTTCTGCCTCCCTTTGCCTTCATTTACATAATGAGGACAAAGGGTTTTTGAGAGACATGTATTAATGCATAAATTTAGCATTACTTGTTTTGATGTGCTAAACCCGTCTATGAACCCCAGATGATGTCACTAAAATGTGTTCCACTCTAACCTGAATCACCTTTGCACAGTGCCTACCATGGGCCAGATATCTCACTATAATGGAATCAGTTAAGTATATTTTTCATTAATCTTGAAAGCAACCCAAGGAAGTAAAGCAACACACCTGTGGTCACGCCATTAACACATACACTTCCTCCCAGTTGTGTTGCTACCTGCAAAGGGCTGGTCAATAGTCTCTTAGGGAACTCCTAAGAGTGCCCTCTAATTGATCTCTGCTTCAAAGCACTCATGCCCTTCATAGTGCATACATCAGCCAGATAAATAAAATAGGAAAATTGCTTTCTAACAGCCCCCCTGCAAAAGCTTTCCATCACCCTCAGTTTAAATTCCAAAGTCCTTGACAGAGACTATAAGGTCCTTGGTGGCCAACCCCTGCCTGTCTTCCTAACCTTATCTCTTGCCTCTTCCCCCTTGCTCACCTCGCCCCCGTGGCACTGGCTTTCTTTTGTTTCCTTAAACTCATGGAGTTCATTTTCATTTTCTGGCTCTTGAACTTGCTGTTCCCTCTGCTTGGATCTCTGGATAGTAAGGTCCTTAACAACATTCAACTAGTACTTCTGTGACCACGCTAGCCGAGTAGTCACCTCCCCACTCCAACCCCCACTTTTTTTCACAAATTATGAGATTGTTTGTTTGTTTGTCTGTCTTATGTCATTGGAGTAACAACATCAGAGAAGAAACTTTGTCTTGGTCTTTGTTATATCCCCAGAGTTCTTAGCAGCACCTAACATGTAGCATGCCTTTAATATCCTTGTTGAATGAGTGGATAAAGTTAACCTTTGAACTCAAATCTTCCTGAAGCCCAAGCCCAAGCTTTGACTACCTACATGCTGCAATTTCTGTTGGAACTCATGAGATGGATTCAGTCCTGGTGAGGCTTGGTGCAGAACACACAGGAATAATACTTGGTCTGTCTCTTCAAGGTTATAGCTTAGTTGTGCTACCAGACTCATCGGTTCTTAAAACAGCAGATACTACAACTAAGTGCTGGGTGAAGGGAGTAACACCAGAGGAGATCAGAATGCAGAAGAGAGCGGTCAGTGAGGACCCAGCAGATCCTCAGGGACCCCCTAGTGGGGAGTGACTTGACAGGAAGCTCGAACGGTGGGAGCAGTTTAGAGCTGGGGAAGGAAGACTATCAGGTTCTTGGATAAGACAAAGTCAGGTGAGTTTGTCAGGAAAGTCTCGTAAATGGTATGCGTTTTATGGCATCCCAGGCTAGGCACGTCTGTTAGATCCTTTTGTCTTAAAAAAAAACAAAAAACAAAAAAACAAAAAACCTCCACTCACCCTTTGCGTACAAATAGGACTTCATGAGAAAACAAGGCCAGCAAGGGAGGAGGAGAGGAGGAAAGGAGTGAGGTCCCATGTTTCTGACTTAGGGTGATAGTTGGATAGGGCATGTCTTGGGACTATGGGCCAGGACCTAACACATGGTGAATGTCACATAATCATTGGCTCTCTTACCCTTAAAGGTCTCCTCTGTTAAGATCCACCTGGAATTCCATACTTTCTCCAGAAATCAATCATCAACAGGGACTCATATGAGGAAGCCACTTCTCTGGGAAACAGGGAGGACAAAGCTGCCCTGTGGTACCACGTATTCCCCGTGTGCGGGCTGCACAGAGCCCTGGTCGTTGGCAGATGCTATCCAAGTGTTTCTCAGAAGGCAACAGCTGCCTTCATGAAGACTGTCCCTCCGAGGGGACTCTGCCAACCTCCAACCACAGCTCCCAGTGAAGTGAAGATAAGGAGATGCCTGAGGACCAGGTCACCAGCTGGTGAAGATGACTTACTATGCTCAGAATTAATTCCATCTGTTCATCCATCCATCCATCTCATTCATTGAACAGGCAGATACTCTATGCAAAGTGCAGGGGATCTATGAAGAGTTAGACAGTTTCCTTGAGGAACTCACGGCCTGTCCACAAAGAAAACCATGCTTATGCTTCCAGGTCTCAGTCGAATGACATCCAGGCTTGGCCCCAAATCATGCCAAACCAAACCAAAACACTCCATGAAGGGAAAGACTCTGCTTAAACTTTTTGTCTCTCAAGCTCTTCCTGGAAAGGTGATAATGGAAGATTTGGTCCCAACAGGGTCACAGACAAGGGATTTGCATTTTAAAGTTTGACAGATATTTATAGACCTTTTGATCTCCTTTTCTCCTCTCTATCCACCCACCCCCAGCCTTGCTTGCTTCTTCCTTCCCCACCCCCCAAGTCCTCTACATTGTACCAGGTACAAACTTGAGAAATGATGACTCCAGGTCCAGAAGTTTCTACGGTATATGCCCCAAGTGCTATGCTCATAGTCCTATAGCGACTATTTATTGAATACTAGCTAAATATCAAGTACTTTCCTTAATTTCTAACACCCACAACCTCCCTGCAAGTTTTATTATTTTCCCTTTTTCTTGTTATTAAGGGAGGAGGAAAGTGAGGCTCAAAGAGGTTAAATAACCTGCCCCAAATCATCGTTAAGATATAGTGGGGACAGAATTAAATCTTAGGTCAGCATGTCTCCAAACTCCTGATCTTCTCATTAAGCCAGCCTGACGCTAGTTGACAAGCCTGGTTATCATAGGCCACTTGGCTAAGATCCTTCTTGGAAAAGATCATCCTGCCTTCTAGTTTTCTTGCTGGTGTTCTTCTGGAAATAGCCCAATAAACGTCACAAATTGATTTACTCAGGACAAACTTGCAGCTGTCTTTCTTTTGCAGTTCTTCTTGGGCTCCAAGTTTTTCCTTTCCTTCTACTCATCTTTCACACAGACATCTATGGCCCAACAGCTGCATGGCTTGGTTTGAAACTGTCCTCTGCAGCCCCATAGGATGTGCTGAAGGGAGCCGTTTTCTGCCCCTAAAGAAAGCCTGTTGCAAATGTTTGCTCAGAATTTTAGACCCTGACGTGTTTGTGGCTGGAAGGGATCCTAGAAAGCATCGAGGAAACAGAGGTTCCAAGAATGACTCGTGCCAAGTGGGTGGTGTGGAACTTATGAAAATGCATGCTCTGGATTTGCGATGCTAAAAATGAAAGTTAAGAGCCAACTCACATTAACACCACTTGCTGGGCACTTTTGTCTTATTTAGTCTTCACTACAGCTCAGTGAGTTCCAGTGAATTATCCTCCATGTGTTACAGATGAGCCCTGGCTCAGAGAAAGGATGGAAGATTCTATAGTGAGTAACTAGTGGGACCGGGATCTGAACCCAGGCGCAGACCCTTCCTTTCCCACGGCGGGTGGTGGGGTGTCCTGAGAAACACAGTCTCCTGCCTGAAGTGACTGGCATGGGAAATGTGCTCCTGTGCAGAATTCAGAACAAAGAGCCTACAGAACAGAGGTGAATGCAATCATTTTGTGGATTTCTTTATTTCTTTTAAATTTAATTTAATTTTTTAAAAATTTTTGGCTGCCCCGAAACGTGTGGAGGTCCTGGGCCAGGGATCAGATCCCAGGCTTAGTTGTGACCTAAGCAGCGGCTGTGGCAACGTCGGATCCTTAACTCACTGTGTCCTGCCAGGGATCAACCTGTGTCCCAGAGCTCCCAAGATGCCACCGATCCAATTGCGCCACAGCAGGAACTCCCTGTTTCGTGGATTTCTTGAGAGTTGAAATCTGTGATCTAAGATCACCTGGCACTCACCTCACCAGTCACCTGGTGGTCTTTTGACCAATAGGAAACAAAGACTGTTCGCCTACCTGCAGCCTTTCTGAGACTGTTACAAGTCAGAAGATTGTTTAAGGTCCCTTCTTCTTTGGAAAATCCAGCCCCCACCCTCAAAGAGGGGGCCTTGGAAGGGCCAAATTGGGCACCATAAGAAAGTCGTGGATGGTGCAGAGTCTTCCTGTTGAGCTTGAGAGCTCAGGTTCAAAACTCATGCTGCAGCTTCCCCACCTTCACCCCCACCCCGTCCCAGTCCTGAGAGGGAACATTCCTTCCTCCCCCCGCAGCAGTTCCTGAACCGCCTCGGGATGGTGCAAGCTCGGCCAGACTGGGAGTCTCAGGCATCCTCTCTGCTCTCTCCAAATAGATGCCAACCTCATGACAGAGGTTCCTGGGAAGGTTCCTCTCCAGGAAGAAAAGCTACAGAAGCAGAAATCTCCATTTCTGAGCACCAGGGGGGATTCTGGTGTGGATTAGGCTGCTTTCTAGGAGAGTTCTTTTATTTTTTCTTTCTCTTTCTTTTCACTTTGGAAGTACACATTTTATTTTTTTTTTATTTTTTTCTATATTACCTTTATTTTTAAATTAAAGTTAGTTGATTTACAATATTGTTCCAATTTCTGCTCTACAGCATAGTGACCCAATCATGCATATACGTACATTCTTTTTCTCATATTATCTTCCATCATGCTGTATTCCAAGAGATTGGATGTAACTCCCTGCGCCATGCAATAGGACCTCATTGCTTAATCACTTTATTTTTATTTATTTATTTATTTACTTATTTTGTCTTTTTGCCTTTTCTAGGGCCGCTCCTGTGGCATATGGAGGTTCCCAGGCTAGGGGTCTAATTGGAGCTGCAGCCGCCAGCCTAAGCCAAAGCCACAGCAACGCGGGATCCGAGCCGCGTCTGCAACCTACACCACAGCTCACGGCAACGCTGGATCGTTAACCCACTGAGCAAGGGCAGGGATCAAACCCGCAACCTCCATGGTTCCTAGTCAGATTTGTTAACCACTACGCCACGACGGGAACTCCTTAATCACTTTAAATGTAATAATTCGCACCTACCAACTCCAAACTCCCTGTCCATCCCACTCCCTCCCCCGCCCCTTGACAACCACAAGTCTATTCTCTGTGTCTGTGAGTCTGTTTCTTTTTGTAGGTAGGTTCATTTGTGCCAAGAGAGCTCTTTTCTGAATGATTTCCATCAGCTTTGCAGCTGTGGGTTCTAGTGTTCAGAAACACATGGCTAGGAGATGATGCTGGTCCAGCAGCTTCAACTCTTACCCAGCAAGCCCTAGTCCAATCCTAATTCCCCCCCACACACACCTTTTTTGACTGCACCTGCAGCATGCAGAAGTTCCTGGGTCAGGAGATGAACTCAAGCTACAGCAGTAACCAGAGCCACAGCAATCACAATGCCAGATCTTTAAAAGGCTGAGCCACCAGGGAACTCCCCCAATTGCTCTTAAGATACAGCTCATGACTCATTTCTACCAAAACATTTTTCTTGGCCATCTATTCACACAAACCTCAATTCTCTGACATGGGGTGTTCCCCTTGTAGCTTAATGGAAACAGATCTGACTAGTATCCATGAGGACACAGGTTCGATCTCTGGCCTCAAGCAGTGGGTTAAGGATCCAGCGTTGCCATAAGATATGGTGTAGGTCTCAGACACAGCTTGGTTCTAGCATTGCTGTGGCTCTGGCATAGGCCAGCAGCTACAGCTCCAATTTGACCCCTAGCCTGGGAACCTCCATAAGCTGTGGGTGGGGCCCTAAAAAAAAAAAAAAAGATATACTGACATGTGACATGTGAATATAAGGAGGATATACCATCAATAGTGTCATTTAGTTGTGCCTCCAGGGACATTTTTTATCTTGGTACGTAAAGAAACTTCTGCATTTTGGTATCACCCATCCTGGAGCAAATAGTTGACCTGTTAATGACAGTGTCACTGATGGTCCTGACTTGGCATCAATTGGCTAGCTTGCCATGACATCTTCTCTTTCTAAAAAGCACTCAACATTGTTATCAATCCATCCAGTAGCTCTTAGCCCTTTTTCAGTTATGCAAAGCCTTTAAGACTTTTGGCAAACTTTTACTTGCCAGTAAAATTTACATGGGAATATACACGATTATTGTCGCCTGATATACGGTACATCCTGAAGCCCATTTCTGACTACTTGCACACTGCTAACCTCTGTTCTAGAAAGTGAGTGCCCTGGTCCAGGACCTTCTGGTTCCTTGTCTGTCTCCAGAATGCAGTGGGGCTTCTGGTGTGTAATAGATACTATGGTTGGGGAATGCGTGTTGCCAGTTGAATGAACTAACAGATCTGGAATGGAGTTTGTGAGAGCAAAGCTGGCTTGGTGATATCCAATGAGAGAGGCCATTGCTCTTTTGGCCCAGTAAGAGTGACATTGAGGGGCCCTGTGCACAGCTCAAAGGGAGCCCCCAAGGCTGAACTCAAGTGGAAATGAACAAGGGCAGGACAAACAAGGCTGAGGCTGACCAGCATGGACCAGGGGAACACCTTGGGAAGGTGTGTGCTGCATCAGGTGCAGGTAAATACTCCAGACCGGTTGTTCTCTATCTCAGCCTTCTTGGGACTCATCTGAAGAATCTGTTATACACGTGAATTGTTGGACAGCACTGCCATAGAGTCAGGTGGTCTTTGGATCACACTTAGAGAAACACTGCTATAGATCAGAGAGGGATGTGGGGGCTGAAGAAAGAAGTAAGGAAAATAAGGTTGTTTGGGAGCACAGAATCCCTCACCAGAGAGAGGTCGGAATAATCATTCTCCCCCCACCACACACACACTCCTCACCCTGACCCTCTCTCTCTTCCTCTCTCTCTCCCATACTCTTATTTTACCTTCTCCGTTTAACCTACTGTAGCTACAAAGAGCTTTTGAAAGTATGTAACACCCTGTTTAGAGTGATTGAATATTACGCAGCTGAGTTTTTTTTTTTCCCCCTAGAATTACTGCTCTGGCAGAGGCTGGTCACTGCTGAGGCAGGAGCCACTCAACAGATACTTGAGGTGGTAACGGGAAGTGAGCACAGCCCATGAGCCTCCCCTTCCCACAAGGGGAATCCTGCAGAAGCACCTGCCTAAAGAACACTGAACAAGAACAAAAGATGCCAAGGCAGCCTCTAGACATGGAAGGCCCACGTTGGCACATTTCCCGTGTCTTTATAACACTTTATAGTATGACTCCTCTCCTCTTGTCCACCAGCACTGTTCCATGGAAATATAATGCCAGTCACATACATAATCTTTAATTTTCTAGTAGCCATATTCTAATGGAAATAAATAGGTGAAATTTATTTTAATAATGTTTAACTCACCCTATCCAAAATGTTATTTCAACAGGTAATAATATCAAAAGCATCACCAAGATTTTTAAAATCATGATGAGTATTCGAAATCTGCTGTGTATTTTACACTTAGAGCTCAGCTTTGGTTACATTTCAAGTGCTACATGTGGCTACATGTGGCCACACGTGGCAGGTGGAGGCCACATTGGGTAGCACGGTCCTGGTTCTTTGACGGCAAGTCTGTGACTTTGGCCTCTAGGACCTCAGAAGCAGAGCCCTTCTCTGCACTCACTCAGTATAGGAGTTTACAAAGTGTGTGAGTCAATTCGAATGCAAATTCCTCCTGGAGAGCATCTTTTGGCTTTTTGTCTGTTTTCAGGTATCTCTGTAGATGAGAGTGGATAATGGGTACCTGAGTTTCAGGAAAGGCAGAGACAATCCAGAGTAGGTGTTGAAGAGGAGTAGATGTTGGAAGAAACCTGGGGGCACAGGGCACTCATTGGTGGGAGCAGAAAAAGGCACAGTGGAGCCCACGGGGCACACAGCAGGGTAACTTCTCCATCCAGCCCCTGGGATCCAACCTAGCAGACATTGGGAAATGGTAGTTCTGAACCATGTGTTCAGTCTCCTTCTGCAGATTAGGTCAGCTGCCTGACAATATTACCTGCCAAAGAATTTGATTGAGGTGTAATGTGACCAGTTAAGTTTCTAAAACAGAGCTGCAGCAAGAATATATTCTCAGCAAAGATCACTCCTGAAAACAGGTTGGGCCCGTTTATATTTTGGCCACAGGCTTCCCAAGAAAGTTCACTGGCTTACTTCATAACTGGCCCATTGTTGGCTCAGTGAAGAGAATTGGCTACTACTTCTGTAAAAAGAAAAAAAAAATTGCTTCTAAGGCCATACCCACAGATATATGATCATAGCTTTCCAGGAAACAGATATGCCATGAGGCAATTGGAGTTCAAGCCCCTTCCCTAAGTCTTCTGAGGTCAAATCATTGATGTGTAGAAATACCAGGACTGGAGTTTGGACCACCTCCACCCAAGCCTGTTGTCGCCCTCAGTGTAGTAAGTTTCAGTTAGGCATCTAAAGAGGACCAAACCCTTGGTTGGGCCATATGTTTTCTAGATAAGGTTTAGGGTATGTTAGGAAGAGCCCAGTCTTTGGGGAGGAACACCCCATTCTCCAAAGGCCAGACCACCCATTTATTTGGAACATCTATTACATATTATTCATCTCCATTTGTACACCTCCTAAAAGGGCATTTAGTGTTTGATGCAAAGCACTGTAGCAAGTGGTTAAGACCTTGGACCATTAGCATGTGACCTCAAGCAGGTTACTTGACCTCTTTAAGCCACAGGTGTTTCATTGCGAAGTATGGATACTAACACTCCCCACCCCCTAGAGTTGTGTGTTGATTAAACCGTGAGATAAAGTACTAATCAAAATGCATGGAGACTGCTCCATCTGTGTTCATAATGATTTGAAAATTCAACCCCACATAGGACAGGATGCTTTAAAGTAGAAAAATGAGTTTAAAAGAGTAGAGAAATAGATATTTTTAAGCAAGTGGGGACTGAATACACATCATTACACAGTAAGTGATGGGCCACTGAGAGTAACTGAAGAAAGGAAGCCTCTCATAGTCCTAAGCTCATAGTCTAGTTGAGTGCCGTGTACCATAGGAGGAAAGCCTTGTGTTAGCCTACGGACACAGTAGACACAACCCCCCGCCACCAAGGGGTTGACTGGTAGTCAGAGTAGACTGGAAAAGACCATTAGGATTTGGAGAGGCAATGGAACGGCACCACTCACCCCAGGCAGGAAAACTACACCAGCCAAGGACTAGCAATGGGATATGTGGCCTGTCCTCTACGGACAGTGAGAAAGGAAAGTCCAGACTGAAGAAAAGGGAGGTGAAGTGAGGAGTGAATAGGTAGCTTTAGTGACAAGTAAGCTGGCTTAATGAGAATATCCAAAGCAAAAACAGACCAAGGGCTCAGGCACAGTCCCCAGAGTGTTGGAGAAAACTAAGATCTATTAGATGGCAATAGTTTGCATTATGGGGAAAAGAGGGGGGTGGGAAGGGGAGTAGGAAATTTATCTCCAACCCAGCTGTTTGTCCCTTCGGGCAGACAAGGCTCCCCAGGTCCACTCTTCAGCAGAGCCCATCACAAAATCTGATGATTGAAAAGGTTGTGCAGCCTCAAAGACTCTGCTTTCTATGCCTAAGAATGTCCAGGAAAAAGTCTAGTTGAAGACACTTACCTTCTCTCTGCCTGGCTTTCTCACTCGTACTTGCCCAACCTGGTCTTCCTACAAGGCGTAATTAGATTACATCTTCAGGATGCTTTGAGCTCCGAGAAGGGCATCATGCACGTACCCCCGGGTGTGGTTATTTCCGCAGATCCCATTTCCTCTGTTCTCTTTGAATCCATCTCCTGGTAACAGCTGTCTGGCTCCCTAAAGCCCTCAACAGCTGCAATGAGCCCACCATTTGAGCCCATGGATGACACAGGCTCAGCCCTGAGATGCAGCTGTTCTTTAAAGCCTCATGTCTCAGCCCTCCCCCTGGATCTGGACCACAAAGAAAGCTGTTCATTAACCCCCTACATTTCAACTTTTCCTATGAGGGATCCCATGGTGGCCCAGTCTCTTAATTCTGCCACGTATTGGTAGTTTTGCCACCGGCAAGCACAAAAAGCCTCTCTAAACTGCAGTTTACTCAATTCTCCGATGGCAATGACGATGCTACCCATCCCATGAGGCTGTTGTGAAGCTCCGAGGATATAATTAGATGTGAAAATCTACGTCTTATAAGGCAATCGTCCTGCATTAGGTGTTATTAAAGTCCTTGTTTCCGATTTTTAACACGTGAAAAAATTATTAACAATACGGGTCAGTACCATAAACTTCTGAATTGGGCTTTCCAGATAAACAGTCACTGAGGAGTAGAGGGGGCACAGGTTTCTGGAGAAGATGCCAAAAAGCCATCTTAGAGGGACTGAGAGAATCTGAGAAGTTAAGGGGCAGGTGTGTGTTGGAGGGAGAGCCTTGGGTGAGGGATGCAGCGCAGGCAAAGGCTGAGAGAAGAAAAGGTGATCTAGGGACAGTGTAGGGCCATCTGGAACGGGGCAGAGATTGTGCTTGAGGACCAGGAGGACATAAAGTTGGAAGGCTCAGGATGGGTCAGAGTATGGCTGGCCTTCAATGAGAGGCAGATAGGTTACAGGAGAGGTTTTAATAACATGGTAAAGTCAAGCCCTGGAGGCCCCCCAGGCCTGCGCTCTGCCTCCTAGGATTTGTCTGTAGCAATCTAGACCAAAGGGCCTGCATTGGACATGCTCTTGGCTTCCTGGTGCCAGTCTCAGTAACTCTTGGGCCCCTGGAGGTCTTAGCTGTTTGTCAGCGATTCCCCTCTTTCCACCTTCTTAATTACAGAGATTACATGGCTCCTGCCCAGACTTATCCAGTTAGACTCTTTAGGAGAGGGGCCTGGAAACCTTTCTTTTAAAAATAACTCTTCCTTCTCCCAGGTTCTTTTTTTTTTTTTCTTTCTTTCTTTTTAGGGCCACACCTGTGGCTTACGGAAGTTCCCAGGCTAGGGGTCCAATTAGAGCTGCAGCTGCCGGCCTACGCCACAGCCACAGTAACACAGGATCCTTAACTGACTGAGCGAGGCCAGGGATCAAACCTGTGTCCTCATGGATACTAGTCAGGTTCTTAACCCGCTGAGCCACAACAGGAACTCTCTCCCCAGGTTATTCTTCTTGTCATGAAAATATGGGAGGTATGCATGTGCGCTATGCCATGAACGCTAAACGGAGCTCCAGCAAGGACTCGGCACCCTGATCATATCCTACTTGTTCGTGTCCTGTTACCTTTACTTACTGCTTCTCCCCCAGTCCCCTTCCCCCTCCCTCCCTCTCATTCTCCCTTCCTTCCTCCTGTCCTTGTCCTTTCTTTCTTTCTTTTACCCAGATGCTTTGATTCTACCTGAGGGCAACTATGATTCTTGAGTCTTTATCCTTGATACATGAACCTTCTCAGGCCAGTGCCTGGCCTAGTCACTGCTCTGCAAATTCTAATTTTTTTTTTTTTTTGTCCTTTTAGGGCCACACCTATGGCATATGGAAGTTCTCAGGTTAGGGGGTGAATTGGAGCTGTTGCTGCTGGCCTACCCCACAGCCATAGCAATGCCAGATCCCAGCCACATCCGTGACCTACACCACAGCTCACAGCAATGCTGGATCCTTAACCCCCTGACCAAGGCGAGGGATGGAACACGCATGAATACTATTCAGGTTCATTACCAATGAGCTACAACTACACAAATTATACTTTTTAAATTAATAACTTTTTAAAATTTAAAGCTTAAGGTATAATAGTGGCTACCAATAATGTATCCGAGGCTGTGTATAATGAATTTCTTCAACATTTTTTTTCTTGGCCATGAGGCGTGGTGGCTTGATGTGGGATCTCATTCGAGACCAGGGATCGAACCCAGGCCACAGTGGTGAAAGCGCTGAATCCTAACTCCTAGGCCACCAGGGAACTCCCTGAAATTTTTTTACAGGTATTAATCTTCACAAAAATCCTGTGAAGTAGGTGCTTTTATTATTCCTATATTTTGAATAGAGAAACTGAAACATAGAGAGATTAAGTTACCTGCTTAGGTTACTTGCAAAAGTAGGCAAGTCCATGTTTGGACCTGGGGACCCTGGCGGCAGAGTCTACACTTCTAACCATGACACTAAACTACCCCTTAAGAAGAAACGAAGATGAATGAAGAAAACACACCCTGGATTCTTGTCACCAGAGATAACCATTCTTAAATACTTGGTCATTTTCCTATGAAAAAAATTTCATTGGATCAAAGTATTAATTCCATGCATCCTACTTAAAAACTCTAACATTAAATTATATTTCCTATAGTATCTGTCCCTTTAAATATGATTTTTATCCCCTCCGTAGTACGCCATCATATGGAGAGAATCTAATTTTGGTAATCACATATTTTTTTTGTTAAATATTGAAGTTTTTTCTAATTTTTTCTATCATAACACCATGATGATTATTCTTGCTCATAAATACTTGACTGCAGCTTTGTTTGGTTCTATGGAATAAAGTTCATGTCAAAGATACTTTTAAATCTAAGATGCATTTTAGAGACGACAAAATATTTTAAAAATCTCACCAGCTTACCCTCCCACAAGCAGTGTGTGAGAGGGACTGTTTCCTCACCCTCTTGCCAACTTTGCCAATTTGGGAGGTGAAAAACCGCCTTGCCTTGTTGCTCTATTTGCATGCCTTTGATTACTAGTGAGGTGAGCGGTTTCTTCCACATTTGTTAGCCACTTGTACTTCTCTTGTGATCTGTTGATTTGTGCCCTGGTTCATTTCCCCAATGGCAAGCTTGTATTTTTCTTACATGAGTTCTTCATAGCAATAGCCTTTTGACTTACATTTATGGGTAATATTTTCCCAAGTTTCTTCCTTGCCTTGTATCTACCTTTTAGGGGTCAGTTAACTTGCAAATATGCAAGTCTGAATGAAAAATGGTCCAAAGGAGAAGCCTGAGTTTCCGAAAGTGAGCAGAGCAGGCTCATTATCCAAATATCCTGCTAAAAAACATTGAGCATCCATTTAATACTAGGCATTTCAGTGTCTTAGTTACTGGCATGGGTGAGGACTAAAGAAGGAACTTTGCACTTTTCTGCTGTTCAGGCGGATAAAAACAGAGGGGAAATCCTTAGAGAACAGCCTCGGCGCAAATTGCTTTCAACTTTTTTTGACATGGGTATTAAAATGCCACCCCAAATACCAGTGGCCATAAAGAATCCAACTTAAAAGGAGGAGTAGGTGTAAATGTAACACATGAGTTTTTTTTTTTTTTGAATCTTGTGGAATGGTTGCTGTAGGATCAGTGGTGAGGCTCTCAAAGCTACTCCCCCCTCTCTTGTTGAGGAAACTCCCAGCTATCTGTGGGGAAGTTCTGACATGAGATTTTTGAACCAAGATGAAGTGCTCATATTCACTTGCAGTAAGAAAAATCAGCACAGTCTGCCCTGTCCTCTCAAGGGAGGATTGGCTTCATTTCCTCTGTTTATTACCCTCTTCCCCTGCTCTGATGTTCCCCCTCCCCACACATCCCTCTCCCCTCTCTGCTACCTTCCTGTCTTCCACCCAACTGCCCATTTCGTGCAGACATGGTGACTGGATTTGCCCCCCGCTCCCCCAAATGAACACATTGAGTCTTATGTTCAAAAGAGAAGATGGCTTATATTCTGATCAGAAACCGTAGGGACCGCACGGGGACATGCCTACTTGGGAATGGATTCTTTTTAGAGAAAGCCCCATTGCTGGGGAGCGAGCTGATGAGTTAGGACCTTGAGCTCAGTTTGTCAAAGTGCTTGAGGGGAAAGACATCTTATAGACGTTTGGGAGCGAGGATGCTGCCCCTCTTCCTGAGGTTGCTTAGGGAAGGGCATGGAGACCAACTGAAGTTCAGGTCAAGGCATCCTCCTCAGGAGGAAGTGCTTGAGGGGTCCGCAAGAGTTCTCCTTCTGCTCCCAAGGATTTCTACAATTTAGCATAATTATCTTCTTTCTCGTCTCTCTTATGAAGTAAGCCAAATGATTTCGTTCCAATTTTTTTCCTGCGATTTTGTTCTTGTTTAAAAACTCTGCTGGTGAAAATCATCTCTTTGCACATTGCAGGCTGCTTGGCAATTTGCTTTTAAGAGGATGAAAACCAAAACGTACTCTTTGGCTTCATGATGGGCCTCAAATGCACATGAGCAGAGCCAAACTTTGGATTATTTCCTTAGTTTGTAGAGAGCAGTGGCAGTGACATGAAAGGAATGCTGGGAAGAACCACTACTGGTTTAGGGGGAACCCTCCCAGCCTTTGCAACACAGGAGCTCCATGTTGGCCAGCAGCCAGGAAATTGCTGCTTTGATTCCTCTTTACCAGCTCAAGGACATAGAGAGATTTCACACTGCCCTGAAGTGTTCTTTTTTAATAAGAAAAAAGAGGCTGTGGCTGTGGTATAGGCCGGCAGCTGTAGCTCCGATTTGACCCCTAGGCTGGGAACCTCCATATGCCGCAGGTGTGGCCCTAAAAAAAAAAAGGGAAAATTAAAAAGAAAAAAAGAAAAGGGTTTTTCTTTTCTTTAACACACACACACACTATACTCCCTCTGCCCCATGAGAATTATCTAAGAGTTAGTTGGGTGCCAATCTTGTGTGATGAGGGGAAAGGTCCAGGTTTTTTTTTTTACTTAGTCTTAACTGTGTTCAAACACTGTCTTTGTCCCTTGCCAGCCAGAAGGTAGAGACTGGCTTGGTCTGTGAGGTTCTATGAGGCTGTGCCTGGGACAAGGGACTGTGAAATATACAAAGGTCGGGGGACTGTGTCAACCCCAAAGTCCAAAGATGGCTTTTGAAACCAGGGTCTATTGAGCGTGTGTGTTGCAAGCACAGAGCTGGAGGCAGAGGGGGCAGGGCTGGCTCTGGTGTGTCTGCTGCAAAGGTCTTGGGTAAGGCTGTGACCCCAAAAGGAAATTCAGTGTCTAGTTGACCTTGGGCAAGGTCCTGAGTATCTGAGCTCTGGCATCCTTTCTTGTAAACTGAGGGTGATGCCTACTTTCTTGGATTATATGGAGAATTACATGAGCTAAAGTATGCAAGACCCTCATTTCTAGCACCCAGCCCAGAATAATTGCTATAAGTACTCAAAAAAAGGGTGTTATTGCTGTGATTGATGTAAATACATACAAAGTGTTTTATTTTCACAAAAAAATTCTTTCCAAAAAAAAATTTTTATTTGTCCTTTCAGGGCCACACTTGTGGCATTTGGAAGTTCCCAGGCTAGGGGTCCAATCAGAGCTGCAGCCACCAGCCTATGCCACAGCCACAGCAAGGACAGATTCCAAGCTGCATCTGCGACCTAAGCTGCAGCTTGCAGCAACGCTGGATCTTTAACTCACTGAGCAAGGCCAGGGATTGAACCCGCAACCTCATGGATACTAGTCGGGTTCTTAACCTACTGAGCCACAATGGGAACTTGTAAAATTTTTAATTATGGGATAATATATCTTAATATTCCTCTTACCTGCTGGATAATTGTGTGGCCTAAAGCTAAGAAAAGAAGTAGAAATTGGTATGAGGGGACAGAGGTATTCAATTGTGGACCTGCAAATCTGAAGTCATAAAACAACTGCAAACAACAACAGGTACTAAGCAGACTTCCAGAACCCTCCTCCCGATAGAAAATCACTCCCTGAAGCGCGGTGCTCCAAAGTCAGGCTGCCTGCGTCTCAATGATGTCTCCTCCTAATCTTGCGGCTTTGGGCCACTTTTTCAACTTCTCTAAGCCTCAGTTTCTTTCTTTCTTTTTTTTTCTTTTTTTTTTTTGGGCTGCACCCATGGCATATGGAGGTTCCCAGGCTAGGGGTCCAATCGGAGCTGTAGCCGCCGGCCTACACCAGAGCCACAGCAACTCGGGATCTGAGCTGTATCTGCGACCTACACCACAGCTCACGGCAACGCCGGATCCTTAACCCACTGAGCAAGGCCAGGGATCAAACCTACAACCTCATGGTTCCTAGTCAGATTGGTTAACGACTGTGCAACAACAGGAACTCCCAGCCTCAGTTTCTTTAAAGGATTTTTGTAAGAGTGAAATAGAATAAACCTTACAAAGCACTTAGTACTAAATAAATACATTATTATTATTGTTTCATCCCTGGGATAAATGTGTATGACCAAGAAAGTGTCACACACACACAGACACACACAATTCTCCCTTTAGGTTTTTTTTGGTTGTTATTGTTTTTTTTTTTTTTTAGGGTCTCACCCATGGCGTACAGAAGTTCCCAAGCTAGGGATCACATTGGAGCTACAGCTGCCGGCCTACACCACAGCCACAGCAACGTGAGATCCAAGCCACATCTGTGACCTACACTACAGCTCCCAGCAATGCTGGATCCTTAACCCACTGAACCAGGACAGGGATCAAACCCATATCCTCATGGATCCTAGTCGGGTTTGTTACTGCAGCACCGTGATGGTGTTACGGCAGCTGACCAGCAGCCCTGCGCTTGCAGCGTATCAGCTTTGGCGACAGCCCTGTGGCTGTGGTATACCAGCTCCAGCAGCTCTGTGGCTGCAGTGGATCCGCTCTTTTACTCAGCGAGAAACCAAGCGAGCACTCAGAGACTTGGAGACCTCAGGTTTATGACGCCCGAGGGCTCAGAGGAGATGGCTCTCCGGAGTCTGAGCCTGAAGAAGGGTTTCCCAAGGCTTTAATGGGCTACCTCCTCCGGGTCCATGCTTGGCTGGTCAGACCCCAGTGAGGTCAGGCAAGGTAGTAGATGCGGAAACAAATTTACAGAAGCAGATGCGTGGGGGAGGGGTGGTTGGGGGCAGTTGGCTGGACTTTGCTTAGTTGTCATGGCCTGGGTCTCTCCTTTCTACCTTTTCATCGGGACATTTTTCTCCCACAACGGGAACTTCCTCTCTTTAGTTTTAGACTGTAAGAATTAGGCCTGTCCACTAACAAGGCAGAGAGGTGTATCTACCTCATCCTACCATCACATTTAGGCGTGAGGACAGGAAGTCTAAACCGATGTTGTCTTTTTAGCTCCTCAGTTGCCTGATGCGCTGGGCCAGTCTCAGGCACCCTGGACACACAGCCCACAGGGTTGAATGGTACCAATCAATCAGTCTTCGCAGATTGACCTAACTGAATTTCAAGATTGAGTTCTGGCTTCTGGAGCATTACAGGGACCATTATGCTGTTGCCTTTTACCCTTCTCAGTGGTTTTGTCCAGTCCTTAAAAATCGGGAACCAAGGTCGACTCTTAGAGCTCCCCAGTCATTAGGTGTGGGGTCTTGGGAATCTTACTTAACCCCTCCGAGCCTCAATTTCTTATTAGTAAAACGGGATTGGCAAGGTTCTTAGCACCTACTTCAGAGGGTCGTTAAGGATTAATGTATGTTAACCTCTGTAAAGCACCTAGAAGATCTGGTGAAGCCTTGGCCTCCAGGCATGTTCTACTCAAACAAGTCATCCCCCCTTCCCCCCCCCCCCCGCCCCCCAGCAGTGGGAGTGATGATGGCTCCAGAGCTCTGCCAGCCAAATCCAGTCTGTGCTTAAGCCTCCTCCTGAAGCTCCTTCATCTACAAGATAAACTCCAAGTGCCTTCTCATTATGGACAAAGCTCTCCTTTCCAGTTCCAGCCTCCAGTTATCTCCCCCCCGCCCATGCCTGGAGCATGGAATGGCTGGTAGTTTCTTGCACAGTTCACACGACATCTAACCTTCAAGCAATGGCCAGAACGCTCTCTTCCAACCTTTCATCTTGTTTAAAAAAAATCCCTGCTTTCAAAGGAACATCCTTTTAAGAACCCACACAAATATTACTTAGAAAACGCAAGGCTGTGGACTTCCTACCTTTCAAAAAGCCTTCCGTATTCTTTATGGTGGCCCTCATCTGTGTGCAAGTATTTCTAAGATTGGACCCAGGTTTAGTCGGCCTCCAGTAGCTCCTCTCTTGACACTAATATCACTTTCTAGCCATCCACCAGTGTTTGGACAGCCACTGAGGTCCTAACTGTTAATATTGCAGCGGGGACAAAGTACAGAGGGCTCCCAGGGCTGTCACATATAAACATGTGGGTTGTACCCTAAGATTACATTTATCATAGCACTTACACATTGTTTTATAAGTATTTCTACTTCTCTACGTCCACCCTCAATACTTGCAGCAAAATGCAGACAGAAGCGTTTTAATTTGTTATTATTTTTTTCTTTGTTTGCCTCCCTCCCCCACCGCATATGGAGTCCTCAGGCAAGGGACTACATCCGAGCCATGCAGTTGTGACCTGAGCCATAGCTGTGGCAATGCCAGATCCTTAATCCACTGTGCCAGGCTGGGGATCAAACCTGGGTCCCAGCGCTTCCAAGGCGCCGCTGAGGGAACTCCAAAAGCTTTTTCTTTTAACTTTCTGTCCTCAGCACCCATTCATGGTGCTTGGTACGCAGCATGAATCAAGTAAAAACCCATAGGCTGGAGTTCCTGCGGTGGCCCAGAGGGTTAATGATCCAGCTCATCTCTGTGGCATTGCTGGTTTGGTCCCCAGCCCAGTGCCTTGGGTTAATGATCAGGCATTGCCACAGTTGTGGCCTAGGTCGCAGATGCAACTCAGGTTTTGTCCCTGGTGGGGAACTTCCATTATGCCCTAGGTGAGGCTGGAAAAAACAAATAAACAAAACAGCAACAACGAAAAAACCTATAGGCTAATCAGTGATCTTCTTCTCAGCTCCTTGAACCATGCTAAGACCTTGTAGAGAAGAGAAATGTAATTAGTCAGACATGTGACTAGATAACCAGAATATCAGACAGTAAATATTAGTGATGAAAGAATGGAGTCAAAGCTTTGTACTGTCTGGTCATCAGAGAAGGAAAAAATTCCAAGAATTGAGGCTGGCAGGGAAAGCTTCTTGGAGGAGATGGGTTTTGAGCCAAGCCTTACATCTTGCAGAAGTTCCCAGCGATGATGGTACACGGATGACTGCTTCTGGGAGGCAGTGTGTCTAGTGGAAGATGCCCGGGACTTGGCATTCATCACTCAGGCTGCATCCTGCCTTTTCTATCCTCTGGCTGGCTTTGCTTCATCCCTTTCTGAACACAGGTTTCTTCCTCCTTCAAGGGTGGTTGAAAACCTCTATAGAATTGCTGTGAACATTAGGATGAGCTAATCTAAAATAGAGGAGTCTGATTCTTTGCACATGGCAAGAATTCAAAAGAGCAGCTTCATTTTAATTACACTCCAGGCTTAGATTTTTTTGGTTTCTGACCAGATTCTTATCTGCAGCATCAAGGAGAAGTTGCAGTCCAAGCCTTGAGCAAATGGCCCACATGTACTGTTTCATGAGTACAGGGATCCAGGAGGTCACAAGGGAGACAGACCCTCCACCTTGAGGCTCCTCGAAAGTCTGGTGATAGCACTATTTCTCAGAAGACAGATTTTAAAGAGCCATTGTCCATGCTAATTTAGCTGGTGTTCTGGAGCATGGCAATACTTGTTGTCATGGTAAAACTGATTTCAAGAGTAAAAGTAGTTCTTTTGTTAATCTTGGAAATATCATAGCTTACTTACACTTTCCAAAGTCAAGCTTCAGTTTCAAATCTTTTAAACTTTCTAGCAACAGGGTACCTGGGACAGTGTTAACTTTCCCATGAGGAAGGTGAGGTCCATAAATACTGAGTCACTCAATGTTCCACTATAAATTAGGATCAGAAGTAGGGCTAGGATTGAAGTGCCCTGGGTCAGAGGTCCAAAGTGCTAGTCTGTTTCAAGTTCTTTGGGCAGGTGGAAGTTCCCTTTGGCAGTGATACCAAGGAGAGGGTGGTGGTAGAAGTGGACCACACTGGAGAGCAGTCTTCTTCTTCTTGTCATTGTTTGGAACTGACACTACATAGCAATAGTAAAACACAGACCAACTTTTATCATTGCTTCTAAATTTTCTACAGGTAATCCATCCCTTTACCAACTGCAGTGGAATCTGATGGCTCCAACCACTCACCCTGGGTAACCATTGCTTTTGAGTTGAGGATGCTGCCTAAACTGCTTTCATATGTGTGTGTGTATATATATATATGTATATATATATATATATATATATATATGTATATATATATATATATAATATTTACATTTTATATATAGTTGCTTTTGACAGAGAGAATTTTGATTTCTAAGCAGAGGTGTCTTGAGTGGAAAATGGGGGAGATGCATGTGTGGCTACGTATATTGTGGCTAATCTCTTAACTCAAGAAATCAAGAATTGAGTACTGTTTAAATTACCATATCTGAAGCATATAATGTGTAGACCTGGTAAAGGTATAGTCTTTGTGAGGTCAGCGTTAATCTTTCAATTGTACAGACAAAGGCTGAAGCTGAGAGAGGCATTCACATGTCCAAGATCCCTATGACTCAGTAGCCACATTCTTACACTACTTCCACTTTCCATCTGTCCTTCATGTCTGAAGAGCCATTGTTGCAAATGAGACGTGTAACATGTCTAATGCTAATGTTGCAAAAGAGAGGGTGTTGCAATGTCACAGAGGGCTCCCAGGGTCACCATTTGTGGGAGTGGAGCCAGGTCAGTGGGGCTGAAATAGGTCCGAGCTCAGCAATTTTCTGTACTGCACAGAGGTGCCTGATGGGCTAGCAGTGACACGGGACCACGGGTGGTTTCAGATTCAAGCACTGAAGGAGCCGATTGCCGCCTGTTTCCAGTTGATTTTTGGAGCACTATTTGTCAATTTCCTGGAAGTGGCTCTATCTGAAGAAAGCTTCCTGGATTTCTTAGATCCAGAATTTACAAGCACCTCTGGCTGGTGTGAAAGGCCCAGGTGTCCATGCCTCTGTCATGACAAGTTATTGAGAACGTGACGGTCATTCCCTCAGAAGCTCATCATACTGGAAATTAGACACCAGACCACTCATTAATCTGCTGGGTCCTGCTCCGTGGGTAGCTACAGTGAAAATATTATAGTAATGGCCTGGGATTTGAAAGCTGAGGCAATCTGTACCGCTTGGAAAATAGGACCAGGAAATTTCGAAAGTTCTTGAGGATTGCACCTGAGGGTGGGAGACTGCTTTTTAATTTGTTATAGTCATAATCACAGTAACTTATAGATGTTTTTTCAAATGAATGATATTTAAACTCATATTAAAATATTTATCCCAATAACTCAGTACTGTGGGAACTATGTATTCTGACTGATGTGAAAAATTATCTATCACTTGATCTCTGTTAGTTTCAAGGGAAGAAAAATGAGAGATCTGGGAGTCAGGCAACTTTGGGTTTCCTCTTCCCATTTTTGCCACAGCCTTTGTTTGCTTGCTTGTTTGTTTTGGCAGAGCCTGTGGCATGCAGAAGTCCCCCAGCCAGGGACAGAACCCATGCCATAACAGAGACCTGAGCCACATCAGTGACAATGTCGGATCTTTGACCCAATGAGCCATGAGGGAACTCTGCCACAGCCTTTTGGTGTGACATGGAGTGAGTCATTGCCGTCTCTAGAAAGTGGATTAAAGGGTGGGTATCGTGGTCTCTAAGTCCCTTCAGGGGTGTGATGGATGTTCTTTTGATCAAGTAACACGTTCAGTAGTAACACGTTTCATCGTTTCATCGCATTTTAGAGCTGGAAGAGGGTGTAATGACCCTCTGGTCTACACTCCTCATTTCATAGGTGCTCTTCACAAAGAAGACAGAACAGCTATGATTATTCTTTTACGAATAAAAATATTATGGCCCTGAGGGGGTGAATCCTTTGCTCTAAAGGAGGTGACCTCTGGCTCATCTTGCTACAATTAGGCTTTTTTGGGTCCTGCTTAGTCTTGTCCAATTTCCGTGACCTGGTCCTCAGTGGAAATGAAAAAGCACCAACTAATGTGTGTCAAATACAGGTCTTCAAATGCTAATGGTGTTGGGCTGTCCTGTGCTTTCATTTTCCTCTGACTGGGCCTAGAATGTTTCACAGAGACGAGCAGGGTAAATGCAAGTCCAGTTCTGGTTTGTTTCTTACCAGAGTGAGAGTCTGCATTGACAAACGTGGAAACAGGTGTTTTCCTTGTTCTGGAGCAGGTTCTCTGGGGCCAGAAATGCTGGGGGACCTGGGAAGGGAGTCAGAATCCAGGAAGTCTTTCTGATACTGGTGAGTTTGACCATGAATAGACAGCAATAATGAGAATAAAACCTACATGTGATAAGCGTCCACAGTATATACACAGGATTCGACAGATGTCTCCTTGCAGAAATGAAATTTCTGAAAATAGGAGTTTTAAGAAATCGGCAATTTTTGGAGTTTTCTTGTGGTGCAGCAGGTTAAGGGTCTGGTGTTGTCACTGCAGCAACTTGGGTTGCTGCTGTGGTGTGGGTTTGATCCTTGGTCTGGGTGTATATGCCATGGGTACCGCAACCCCCTGCCCCTCCCAAAAAATCAGCAATTTTAGGAAGAAGCTTCAAAGAGGGAAAAATGTTTATGGAATCTTAAAGCAGAAGTAGTGGTACATGGAAAAATGAAGTTTGGAATATAAGGCCTGAACGCCTACTATGACGGTAGCCACTAGAGCCACTTCAGGTCTCCTGAGAGTCCCCTTCTTTCTGAGTTATGTCCAGGTCACCAGTCTCTACCAAAAATAACTGAAATAGAGAAAAAAAAAATTTTTAAAGGTGGGCTTTGGGGTCTTACAAGGGATCCTGGGCCAGCTACTTCCTACTGGTTCTACCACTTCCTACGAGAGAAATTTGAGTCTCTTAACCTCTTAGAGCTTCAGTATTTTTATCTGCAAAGTGGAGGTTTTTTTTTTTTTTTTAAATAAAAATTAGTTTTAGGGTGTTCCCATTGTGGCGCTGTGGAAACAAACCCAACTAGTATCCATGAGGATGGGGGTTTGATCCCTGGTCCTGCTCAGTGGGTTAAGGATCCAGCATTGCTATGAGCTATCGTGTCGGTCACAGACATGGCTTGGATCCAGTGTTGCTGTGGCTGTGGCTGTGGCCAGTGGCTACAACTCCCATTCGACCCCTAGCCTGGGAACTTCCATATGCCATGGGTTCAGCCCTAAAAAAAAAAAAAAAAAAAAAAAGTTCTAGAATATGTAAATTTCCTAGAATAGAATCAATGGATTTTATGCTTTTCAGTAAGAGTTGAAGGAAGAGAAAGAGAAGAAGGGAAAGGGAAGCCATTTATTACATACATTATGTTTCATTAACGCTATTATTCTTCAAGATATGGCTTTGGGTCCTTTAGTAAATGGCAAATTAAGAGCATTCTTCCGCATATTACCTGCCTAAATTCCCCCCACCAAGGCAAACTAATTAAAACATACCATAAGTGTTCTAATTATACCATCAACATCTCTTCAATAATTGCAAATGGACTTAAATAACCATATTAAAGGACCCATTCATATGAAATATAACTCACTGTGATTCTGATGTTCATAGTAATTTGTAGGATTCATTGCGTGGGGAATAAGTTGCGTCCGTGGAACAAATGGGGACTCTGAGACCCCTTTTCCAAAGCACAGGGTCTGTCTGCCAAGGCATTAGGAAGTGAAGCAAATTCACAGCCCCATCCAGCTTAACACATTCAGAGGCATTTGGAGCTGCGGTGGGGAAAACTGTGTCCCTAGTTAATTTCACACTTCCTTTATACATTTCAAAAAACGAGGTGTGACTCTGGAACTGGATTTTTAAAAAGACCTTCAGAGAGCTACCACAATGGGCCAGGTACACTGCAAACTCTTTGCCTTAAGGGGGCTTTCTGTCTCTTGGTGTCTGTTTGCTGTGGGGAATCCCAGACTGCTCAGGGCAAGCAAGGGCTTTAAGCTTCTTGAAGGATATTTCCTGCTCATCCAGGCTCTGGGTTTACTGGTGTCGTCGCTGGCCTTCGCCATTCTGAGGGTAGGCATGCCGGGGGGGCTCGTCTGCCCTCTGCAAAACCCCAGGAAATTTGCCAAAAAGGAAGGAAAGAAGGCAACTGGCATCCACTGTGTGCCTTCTTCTCGACAGGCATGTGAAGTAAGAGCTATTGCCTGCATTTGACAAATAGAAGAATCCAAGCTCAGAGGGGTTATTTTACCCCAGCCCACACTGCTTCTCCAACAGTGCACCCCATCTGCCCTGAAATATCAAGGTGGCTGTGGCCCCTCTGGGGTGTTCTGCTTCTCTCCTCCAGGCCCCTCGCCACCACCTCCTTGCTGGAGATGGCCCCAGGTTTGTTTTTTTTGGCTCCCTCATTAATGAGGTCCACAGGACGATGCTAAGTCTAGTTATGCAGCCTTAATTGGTTTAGTTACAACAAGATAATTCCTTTTTTCTTCTCTCGGAGGCCTTTCTGTTTAAAGACATTTTAGCTGGGAGATGCTAATTATCAATGAGGAGAAAGTGACACCTGGAGAGTTCATTTTCCATCTCGGTCCTTGGTTTCTCCTTTGAACTCCCCCCACCCGGCCCTCTTTCCCACTTCATCACTTCTCCCCCAGCGTCATAAAAGAGAGCTCGGCCCTGGCTCTGGCGGCAGAACTTTCCTTCTCACTTGCCAGGGAGTCCGTCTCTTTGCAGCTGTGTCGCAGGCATGGCCAACCTGCGTGAGACTTTCCTCAGCCTGGAGGATGGCTTGGGCTCCTCCGACAGCCCTGGCCTGCTGTCCTCCTGGGACTGGAAAGACAGGGCGGGTCCCTTCGAGCTGAACCAGGCCTCTCCCACCCAGAGCCTCTCTCCATCCCCATCGCTGGAGTCCTATTCGTCGTCTCCCTGTCCGGCTGTGGCGCGGCTCCCCTGTGGGCATGGAGGTGCCGACAGCGGGGGCGGCGATGACTGCGGCGGCCTTGGGACAGGGGGCCTGGTGGAGGTAGACTATAATATGTTAGCTTTCCAGCCTGCCTACCTGCAGGGCGCTGGTGGTGCCAAGGCCCAGAAGGGCACCAAAGTCAGGATGTCTGTCCAGCGGAGGCGGAAGGCCAGCGAGAGGGAGAAGCTCCGGATGAGGACCTTGGCAGATGCCCTGCACACCCTCCGGAACTACCTGCCACCTGTCTACAGCCAGAGGGGCCAGCCGCTCACCAAGATCCAGACGCTGAAGTACACCATCAAGTACATCGGGGAACTCACAGACCTTCTCAACAGCGGACGGGAGCCTCGGCCCCAGAGTGCCCGAGCACAGCCCAGGCACCCAGGGACTCACCACTCCAGCCCCCTGGGTGGGGCAGAGGAAATTTAAAGACCTGGACTGGCTCATGGAACCATAGCAGATAGTGGTTCTTATATAGTGACCTTGGTGTCTGAAAAATTCTGAGGAATTCCCACTGGACTTGCTGGAACCACCAGAGCACGGCTCTGCCTGACAGGCAGGTATTTTGCTTCCGGTTTCCCCACCAGTTTCTCCAGAGACTTGCGCTTTGCAAAGAGACCGATTGCCTTGCTCTTTCCTGTCTGTTCAAGATCTTGGAAAGGGTCAATGATGTTAAATGCATTTTTTCAATCACGTAGCATTGTTAGAGTTCATCTTCTCCTGGCGTTTTGGTGTGGGGAGCTTTGTTTCAGTTACTAACCAATCCTGTAGTTTGTGCAGGATTCAGGGTGACACCTGGATTCTTATTTAGAAAGATTAGCGTCGAGTAAAGGCTTATAGTGCTCCTATTTCATCGTTTCTGTGTGCTTGTGTGTGTGGGTGCGCACGCGCGCGCGCATGTTTGGCTAAAATCAGGCTGTTACTTTTGCAGGGACCAGTTCACTCAAATGCAGAAGAAATTAGTAACAGAGTAAAGAGAAAGTCCACAGACAGGCTACATTAAGACAGAGTGGATAGGCCAAAGGGCAGCCCTTCCTCTCTTAAGGGAAGAAAAAGTGCTGGGGAGGGGGGTGAGCAGAGAATGAGGGGGTTGGGAGGAGGAGGAAGAGGAAGAAGACCCAGCACCGCAGCCTGGGCCTGAACAGAGCTGGGCGGGCGGGGAGGCACTTCTGGTGCCAGGCCGGATATGAATATGACCTCATTGAAGCCCTTCACTTCCTCATTTCTCAAATGAAGAGATTGACTCAAAAAAGAGTAAGAGACTAGTTTGTTCCTAGGGATAAACGAAAAGGGTCAGGATCAGAACCCAAGTCTATCTCTAACCCATCCAAAGGCATTTATTTCTTTATCTGTAACTTCTCCCCCTCTTTGCCACCCCCGAATCACCCCACAAGCACCCCTATGAGGACATTTCCCCCCTTCCCCCACCTCATCTTAGGGTGGGGGACCGTAGCACCCTCAGCTCAGCTAATTTGCTGGCACAGGCCATTGAAATGGGGACTTTGAATTAAGAAGTTTCTCAAAAAACTGTAGGATTTTCGAAGGCTGAATGTTTCTCCCAATGGTTATTAACCATTTCCATTTGTTTTTCAGTGAATCCTCTGTTGACCTCTCCTGTCATTCCACCCCCCTTTGGTGATTTTTCTTCTTTTTAATAATAAATAACAAAGGCATTAAATGGTGTTCATAATGTAATGTATAGCTTCACTTTTTCCTTTGCTGATACAACCATATACAAATAGATATAGGTGTCTAAACATTTTAAAAGAATGTCTTGAATTCTGTACTTGCTTTTGTTTTTTTATCTGAGCAGTATATAGTAAAAGCCCTTCCAATGTAACACAAATCCATGATGTAAGTACCATAATTAACTTCATTTTATACATGAGGAAATTGAGGCACAGATGTGCTCTATGTTACACATGTAGAAGTTACAGTGGAAAGCTGTCCAGGTAGGCTATGCTAAGCGTAATTAGTTTAACGAATGACCTTTTGAATATTTACATTGTTTTCAGTTTTTTATTACCCCCCCCCCCAAATATTGTAACAAACATTATAGATGACTAGGTTTATCTACTGATATTTTCATTAGCCTGAAAATTTCTCAGAAGTAGGATTCCTGAATCAAAATTGTGTGCATATTTTGAATTTAGATAAATACTGTTGGGTGACTTTTATAAAAGTTTGTATTTATACTCCCCAAGATTATGGAACAGAGTAAGCCGGTCCACATTGCCAGTGAATATTATCCATCTTCTTGAAATTTTTAATGATGATTCTGTTTTTGTGTTATTTTAATTTCCCTGTATGCGCTGTGAGATGGCCCATCTTTTAAAATTTTATGTGGCCATTGTTCATTTTGGTTTCTCTTCTAAAACTTGCCTCTATATATTCCTTGCCATTTTTCTGTTGGGTTAGTTATCTTCTTGGTAATAATTTGGGAGCGTTCTTTATGCGTGGTACCTGTGGTAAAATTTTCCTTCCAATCTATCTTCCTTGTTTATGGTATCTTATATTTATGATTCCGGGTTCTCGCATCTTTTGTTCTTTGAAGCTTTTCACTTTTATATGATCAAATTTCTTCTCTCTTTTTTAATGGCTGTTGTGTTTCTTCCCTTTGCTTGACTTCTTCCAGTTCCAAGTCTGTCCAAGTGTTCTGATATTTTTCAAATATTTTAATAGCTATTTATATGTGGATCCTTAATATACAGAGTGCTGAGAAGGGATCTAACTTTATTTCTGATGGGTGTTTTTCTAACTGCAGAACACGTATAACTTGTCATTGGGTTGTGGTGGGTGGTGATGGGGCACCGTTGCTAAAATGTCATCCTATGTATGTAAATCTTCATCTGCTTCTCATAAACTGTTAAAATTTTTTTTTTTTTTAGTTATAGTTGAGTTTGTCATTGATGCTTTAGAGAGGAAACTAGAAAATGTTGAACAAGGTCAAGATTTTCTTCCAGAGAGTCTACCGTGTACACGTACAGGTGTACATGCGGGAGTGTATGTGTATGCACGCACACATGTATTTGTTCCTCTGTGTGTGTGTGTGTATGTGTGTGTGTGTGTGTGTGTGTGTGTGTGTGTGTGTGGTGTTTCATGTGTTGCAGGAGAGCACTAGAAGATTATAATATGGGAAAAGTTCAGCCTTTGATCAGCATTTAGGTTAATTGTTATTTCCTCGGTCATTTTAAAAAGGGTGGAACCTACATGCTCTTGGCTTTTGATTTTTTTTGTTACTTTTTTTTTTTTTGCCTCCATGAGCTGTGGCTTGATGTGGGATCTCAGTTCCCAGATTTGAGATTGAACTGGGGCGGCAGTGGTGAAAGCGCTGGGTCTAGACCACCATGAAAATGCTTGATTTTCTCAGGCTCAAGCTTTAAGCATGGTTAATGAACAGCTGGGTAATTTGATGGCCCTTGAAACCAAATACTGTGGATGGAATAGGAGGTCCTGTCTTCACTTTCAAAAAATTCTGGAAAGCCACAGGCTCAACTGCTAGGTGGGCTTGTCCTGAGGACTCCTAAGGTACTTATTATGGGTGGGATGGGAGGGAGGCATCTGGAAAGCCTGGAGAAGGAGACAGATTCCTGGGAGTGGAACCCTGGCCCAGGGCCTTATCTTACACCACCTGCAGCCCCGGGCAGGCAGCCTGGAGCAGGAGTGGCAGCTATCTTTCAACACTTGACCCCTGTGGCAATCTCCAGAGCAGTCACCTCCCTCCCTGGGAAGCAAGCTGGACAGGGCCCTGAACCCTCTGAAGAGCATTTGAAAGCACTTGGCTCGGGCATGGCTCAGGATTAGGAATAGGCTATTTCTGGTGCACGGACAGGGACTCAAAGTCTGTGTGCCTCTATGTCATGGTCAGAAACATCACGTTTATAATTTCACGTAATCCTCTTAACAGCCCTTGGGAGGTGGGCATCATCAGTCCCGTTTTGAGGATGAGAAAACAAAGGTTTAGGACAGCTACCTAATGCACAGCCACGTGACTAGCTGGCGGCCTGTGGTTGGTGAGTTAGCAAGGGCCTTTGGCTCAAACTCAAAGCTTGGGCCCCTCCCAGAGCACCACCGGCTCTCTGGGCACTGGCTGGGCAGTCAGAGGGCTTTCTCTGCAAATGCTCACTCCCAGGCTTCTCAGCCTCGTTTCAGCTTCTCCACTTCTGGGTCCCTCATTGCTTTTACCACCTGAAGCATTTCTGAAGGGGCTATTCGTCTTGTCCCTTAAATGATTTCCCTTTGAACTTCTGCCTCTGCCCCAAACATTTCCTCAGAAATTCTTCACTTCCTTGCTGGCGCCTCGAGTCCTTCTTCATCCACAGAGGAACCTGACTTCTGTTCGTCTGTGTTCAATAAAGTGTTCCGCAATTCACACCGGGCTGAGGTTTCTTTGTTCTTCTCGTCGTTTCTGCCACATTAGCTAATTGGGAGAGAGGCCAGAGCAGGGGTGGGGGAGAGAGAGCCTCTGCAAACTGACAGGTCCACAGAATTACCTGTACCTCGAGATATTGTAAACAAAACAAAACACAAACACCCAAAACAAACAAACAAAAACAGCAACAGGAGATGCATGTGCAAAGGAGTTTTGGCGCTGTTGTTTCGAGCTCTTATGACGCAGCTTAGTCATGTGACCACCCTGAGGCGTCATTTGATTCCTGTACGTGCTCCAGGCTGCAGGAAGGATCCTGGACCTGGGCCTTGACCCTTTGGGTCAAGCTGTGCTGGGTTGACTAGAGCTTGGCAAACGCCTCCTGTCCTCTTGCTGGGAACCTGAGATAACCTCTACCTTGCAATGAAATAGTGAAGACTAAGCAGTGTTTCTTGAAGCATCTGGGAGGCCTTATTTGTAGTATTTTAGATCCAGAAAGTCTCTAACCTCCAGGAAAAAGAAAGCAAAAAACTCCGGAGAAGGCTGGGAAAAAGGCAGTTATTTAAAGGCGTCTCTTGGATTTGGGACTATCGACTCCCCGATTCCTTAGCAGAACCTTCCATTAAGTTCTTTTTCAAATGACCTCTGTTGATTTCTGTTTCTCTTCGATAAGTGAAGTGTGCAGGCCGGCACGGCTGGAGGTCAGGGGTGTGCAGGAGATAGGCGTTTAGAAGGCACTGCATGGGCTGTTCCCAGCCCTGCCAACAGCACTTCTGGATTCATCCTCTGAGGTGGCAGCCTCAGGGCAAAGGCTCTGGGTACTTTTTCTCCTTTACTCTTAACAGCTAACAATAGGAGATGGCTAAGATTAGCCCATTTCGCAAATAAAGAAACTGGCTCAGAGAAGCCAAGGTACCTTGCCCGAGGTCACATAGTTGGCTTGGGGCCCAGGCTTCCATCCGGGGATGCTCCACTCACTCCTTAGACAGTATGAAGCTCTGTGTGCTGGAAATGCAGCAGGGAGGCCGGAAAGCCTCTGCAGTCAAGCTGTTGCCACTAGTCCACACTCCCACTTGAAAAACGTTTGCAGTTGCATGTACCTCTGTCCAAACAACTTACTAGGATATGTGGAGATCAGGGCATATTTTAGATTGTGGTCCCTTTTCTACTCTCCTCCCAGGTGTATGGAGCATGACTGATCTTGGCCTCTCTCACATAGAAGGGAATTTGACAAACGTGTGGGAGTTTTATTTGCATGCTTTCAAAGGTATCATAAATCAGATTTCAGAAGTACCTGTTCCTAGGGACTGCAGCTTACCTATCTTTTCCTTCAGTTTCTTTTAGGTGCTAAATGACGAAACAAATAATGACAATAAGGGAGTTCCCACCATGGCACAGAGGAAATGAATCCAACTAATATCCATGAGCATGAGGGTTTGATCCCTGGCCTCGCTCTGTGAGTTAAGGATCTGGCATTGCCCCGAGCTGTGGTGTAGGTCGCAGATGTGGCTCGGATCCCGAGGTGCTGTGGCTGTGGTGTAGGTCGGCAGCTGTGGCTCTGTTTGATCCTTAGCTTGGGAACTTCCACACGCTGTGAGTGCGGTCCTAAAAAGCAAAAATAAATACATAAATAAAACGATAATAATAATGGAAACAACTAATCCTTATGGTGTGATTTCTCTGGGTAAGGCCCCATTCTAAGTACTTTACAGAAAATAAGTATTTTAACCCCTGTGAAGTAAGAAATTACTACTTTACAAACTATGAAATAAGAACCAAAGTTAGCCCCATTTTTGAGATGAGAAAAGTGAGGCACAGAGAGGCAAAAACTTATCTAAGTGTATGCCACTTGGCAGCAGCAGACTCAGGAATCAAACCCCAGCTTGGTCCTCCACGCCAAGCCCGTACTTCTATACCACGTGTGTCTTTATATTGGTTTAGTGAATACAAACCAGTTTTATATACATTACCCCATTTAATTCTTTTTTTTTTTGTCTTTTTGCCATTTCTAGGGCCGCTCCCGCGGCATATGGAGGTTCCCAGACTAGGGGTCCAATCGGAGCTATAGCCACCGGCCTACGCCAGAGCCACAGCAACGCGGGATCCGAGCCGCGTCTGCAACCTACACCACAGCTCACGGCAACGCCGGATCGTTAACCCACTGAGCAAGGGCAGGGACCGAACCCGCAACCTCATGGTTCCTAGTCGGATTCGTTAACCACTGCGCCACGACGGGAACTCCCCATTTAATTCTTACCTGTATCTCATTATAAAGAAAGTTGTCAGGTCCAGTTTACAGATGAGGATATTTAGGCTCAGAGTGGCAAAATATCCTATTTTTTTTTTCATTTTAAAAAATTTTATTGAAGTAGAGTTGATTTACAATGTGGTGATAATTTCAGCCGTATGGCAAAGGGATTCAGTTACACACATACACACACCCATTCTTTTTCAGAGTCAAATATCATCACTATAAAAAAATGACAGAACTGGCAGCAGAATCCAAGTTTTAAGACTTCTTCTAGTCTGATTCTTTCTAGCTAAATCTTCTGTCTCCTGAGGGATCTAGTTGTGCCCTAAAGCCTGCTCTCCAGGGCATCCTCATGCAGACAGAAGAGCAAATGTGCTTTTCAAGGTGGGTTTTGCATTGAACCTCTTTTTTTCCCCGGAAAATGGAAGAATTTATTATTATTGCAGCAAGTAAGGAGAACACCAGGAGCTTTCCCAAAGCAGGGTTGCATGGAATTTTTTGAATGAATCTGATCAGTGCACACACACGGCATCACAGCTGCATGTAGGGAAGGGTGGTAAAAACCTAAGCCCCTGAACTGAATTTTACTCCCCTTTCTAACTCAAGAATTTGCATCCCCCAGAGACAACATCACTGTTTTTAGTGCACATCTAATTACTTCCTAGCAGAGCAAGCAGGTGACAATTAAGTAATTGAAGTTCCAGGACTTTAACACACATCAAAAGGCCTGAGGTGTTCTGGGGCAGCCGGGAGTCAGGCAGTGGGCTGAGAACCGTGGCAGCACTGAAACCGAGGGGAGAAATGCAGTGATGGTGGCAGCTGGGAAACCAGGAATGGGGGCCAGTGAAGGAGCCTGGAGTCGGATTTCAGCAGCAGCCCTTCCATGGTGCAGAAGCAGAGGTGAGAGGCGCACAGCCCAGCGAGGGAGAAGGACAAGTAGAGAGATGAAAGGACCTGATGCTCCTGGCAGGACTCAGGGAAGGCGTCACACAGGAGGAGGCTCTTGAAGTTGTCCTCTAGGGAGCCAAGGGCATCCGGAAAGGGGAAGCAGCGGGTGCAGAAGCACGGAGGTCTGAAAAAGCGCTGGGGCTTGGGGATCAGAAGAGGGCCTGCTCTGGTTGAAACAGAGTGAGTTTGGAAGGCAGGAAAAGGAGATTGACAGGGAAGCAGGAGCGGGAGGCTGAAGGCTTGAACACCCTTCTGGCTGTGGACAAGCGGACTCTCAACCTGAGAGAAAGCCTCTCTCGCCTGCGGGCTAACGCAGGAGATTATTTATCCGGCTCCAGATCTAAGCCCCTTCCATAGAACATAATAACACACTTGTAATGAGCAACTGACGTTGTGGTCCAGTGGTTCAATTACTAAATACTCAAGTTTTTCTTGTTTTACTTCTTATGCTGTTCTTCTTTACCTACCCACGAGGAAGTTCAGCCTTTGGAAATATTTCCTTTTTTTGAAATTTTTTAAAATTATAGTTAATTTACAATGTTCTGTCAATTTCTGCTGTAAAGCAAAGTGACTCAGTCATGTATATATATATATGACTTTCTCACATTATCTTCCATCAGGTTCCATCCTTGTGCTATATAGCAGAATCTCATTGCTTATCCACTCTAAATGCAACATTTAGTAGATACTAACCCCAAACTTCCAGTCCATCCCACTCCCTCCCCTCCCCCTTGGCAACCACAAATCTGTTTTCCATGTCCATGAGTTTGTTTCTTTTCTGTAGATAGGTTTATTTGTGCCATACATTAGATTCCAGATATAACTGATACCATATGGTATTTGCCTTTCTCTTTCTGACTTACTTCACTTAATATGAGAGTCTCTAGTTTCATCCGTGTTGCTACAAATGTGATTGTCTTTTTATGTCTGAGTAGTATTCCATTGTGTGTGTGTATGTGTGTGTGTTGTGTGTGTGTGTGTGTGTGTGTAGGTGGTATATATATACACCACATCTTCTTAATCCATTCATCTATCAATAGACATTTAGGTTGTTTCCATGTCTTGGCTATGGTGAATACTGCTGCAATGAACATACCGGTGCATATATATTTTTCAATGAAAGTTTGTCTGGATATATGCCCAGAAGTGGGATGGCCTGGTCATATGATAGCTCTATATTTAGTGGCAAAATTTCTTAAAGTTGTTTTTCTTTTCACTTCTGCTTTCTCTGTAACTTCCCCCTCTCTTATTTTTGTTTTTGTTTTGGCTGTTCCGTGGCATGCGGAAGTTCCTGGGTCAGGGATGAATCTGCCCCAGAGCCACTGCAGTGACAACGTCTGTATCTCTTATTGTTGTGAAAAAATTTCCTCTTCACTTCTACAGGCATGACTCTTTCCTCCCCCTCTCACTCTCCTCACTGCCCTCACCCTCTGCCTACTGCGGACCACACCTGTCTAGCACTGAGCTCTCTTGGGGCTCTCCTTGTGAGCAGTCTTCCAGGCTGCGTTGGCTTACATTTAAGAGCTCCTTTTATCTTTTAAATCATTCACGCAGTACCGATTATCAAGCACTTGTGTAGCTAGCTGAGCACTAGGCCTTGGCAGAACAAGTGGGTGGAGGGTGATCAAGATGCATGCAGATTTTAACACCAGCACCACTGCGTTCTTCCTTAATCTACTTGGTCTCACTTATTCCTCATAATAACTTGTGAAGGCAAAATACAGTCTCTGTTCTCCAGAAGTTAAAATGGAATTGGGGAAGATAGGCCTAAACCTAAATAAGCATATCTAGGCTAAATAAATAAATAAAAAATAAATGGTGGGAAAGTTTAAAAGGTGTCTACAATCGATGAGAATAAGGAAACAGTTTTGTTGGATGGGGCTCCTTGGCTTTGTAGGAAAGCTGGCACTGAACTTGAACCTAGATGGGTAGGTGGGATCTTGATAGGGCACAGGAGTAGGTCAAGAGAGCAAGGACAGCAAAAGCAAACACACAAAGGCAGGAATGAGTGAGAGGCACAGTATGAGGGCACATGGGCAGAGATGGAGGGTAGAAAAGTGAGTTTGGGTACCGATTATAAAGGTTTGGACGTAACCAACACCCTTATTCTGTACAAATATGTGAAGATGATGAATCTATTCATGGAACAAGAGTTGATGAGCCGGTGGCGTGTTGCTTAGCTTGCCTGGTTTCTGGGAGAGAGGCAGCACGTAGGCCTTCGGAAGTTCATACTCCAGCGGTGGAGGAATAAGATTCCATGACTGGTTAGAGAGGACTGTGTCTCAGACAGTGATCTGTTAGGAACTGTGGGGTGGAGGGGTGTCCTCTGGGGACAGAAGGAAGGGGCTGAGGGGTTACACAATGAGAGCACTGAGGCTGGAGGGTTGGAAGGGACTTGGAAGGCAGAGCATCCTCGTGGAAATGGAGAGGAGGGTGAATGAGGGGCCAGGAGAAGAGGTGAGAAGGGAAAGGTGGGCCCAACTTGGGAAAGCTCTGGAAAAGCCTGTGCAAAAGATATTTCCAAATTCTGACCAGTTCTTGAGCATTCTGTCACTCCTGAAGGTTCATTTTAGTGTATAACTGGCAGTAACAGACGGCCTGCCCCCCGCCTCCATATCCTAACACTTTCAGCAAGCCTGTGGAGGTAGATGAGGTTATCCCCATTCTACAGATGAAAAAAATGAGGCTCTGGGAGTGACACAAGTTTCCGGGGCCTGTGGCAGTAAAGGGCTGAGTGCTTCCAGAACTTTCCCAGCTTCCTCAGCAGCACCACCTGCTTTCAGATAAAAACATGTGACAGTAGAAACTACAGAATGATGACCACATGGGCGGAATGACTGATTGCTCAGGAGCCTTCTGAGCCAGGTACTATCTGTGATTAATTCTTACAGGGTAGACTCTAGGAATGGGGGGCAGATTTATTTCTCCACTTATGGCTGACTTAAGGAGAAATGCTTCCCTATTTTGATCTTTCAGTTTTCTTGTTTGGGGGAATAACCTTTTCAAAACCCCCAGGGATTTAAATTGGTAGATAAAACCAAATAAAATGCTCCAGTCACTTCTCTGGGGTCTCTGATTCTTGCAAAAGAGGTCCTTTCAGCCCATCTCTGTCCCCCTGTCCACCCCTCACTGCAGCAGGTGAGCCTCTGAGGGGCTCCCAGTCTGGGCTTCTAGCCCTGTTAACAAGGCTGGAGGCGCCAAAGTGGGCCCCTGGGGGGCCAGAGGGATCAGGAGGCTCCCGTCATAAAGGGGTCTAGTTAAAAGGAGCAAGAGGTGCCAGAGAAACCCTAGGGCCTTGTTTTCTGTTTGTTTGGAGTGTGTGTATTTTAAAAACCAGGAAGGAACAACAATTTCCATTCCTGAGCCCAGAGCATGTCCAACAATGCAGATGACCTTCAGCCAAGAGCAGCTCGGTCTCTGCAGAAGCAGGAACTGGAACCCGGGTCAGATGCTATTCCCCCCACTTTTGGAATCCCTGCCCATCCTGTGAACAGAGGCTTTTTTTTTTTTTTTTTTTTGCTGCTGTCAGCCTCCCTAGTCACTTGGCACCCAGTTGCTGCTTCCAGACCCAGCTGCCCTCTGGTGTCCGAATTGGGTGTCGAGGGGACAGTGCGCAATGTCGCGGAAGCCCGCTCAGAGCCCTCCAGGCTCACTGTGAAGGGCCTTCGCAGACTGTTCTGCTGCCAGAGAAGCCCATGCCTGGAAAACAAGGACTCCATTCAGAAAACATGATTTCTGGGCGAGCAGGCAATCGTACAGATCTGGTCCTGGACTGTGCAGAGGGAAGGGTGGGGTGGGTGGGACCCTCGCTCAGCAATGCTCAAGCGTGAGTCTGGGAGCAGAAGGGGGATGGTTTGTGCTCCTGCCATCAAGGCCAGGTCCCCTCCCCTCAGCCAGGGCTCTGAACAGGCCGGATACCAAGGTGGAGGAAAGGCTTGGTGGCTCTCATTCCATGGTCCCAGAAACTGAGCCACCAGGTAGTTGAGTGAAAGGCCTCCGTTTTGGAGTTACTTAGCAATGTCTCCAAAGCCACAAGGTTCGTAAACTCCAGATACCTTTCTTTTCTGCAAAAAGGGGGAACAAAGCTTACTTCACTGGCCAGAAGTGAAGATTAAACGGGGCAATGGCATTAAGTTCCATGCTCAGTGGTGGATGGAGTAAATGTTAGTTTCCCTCCCCTTAAATTCAGGAGCAAAGGTCAGTTTTCAGCCTTCCTTGTCTCAAAAAGTTAAAGCAGGAAGTTCCGTGGAGTACAGTTAGCAGCAGGTGAATTTCTTTCTCCCACTGGGAAGGGAAGAGGGCAGGTGGCCTCCTGATCCAGAGACTGGGCTTCTATAAAGGATCTAACCTGGAAACGGAGACCCACGCACAGAAAAAAGCTGTTGCCCTTAATTCAGTCTTGAGATCATAGTATTATTAAAAATGTTTTAGTTAATTATACAGCAAAATAAAAACATAAGTTCAAAGAGCACAGAGGAACTGAAAATGCCAAGTACAATTAGCTTTCTTGACCTTCAGCCAAGACTTTATTCTTTTATTCTAGAGTTTGCCTTCTGCTTTTTTTTCTTCTCATTTTTAGGACCATACCTGTGGCACAAAGAAGTTCCCAAGCTAAGGGTTGAATTGGAGCTGCAGCTGCTTGCCTACACCACAGCCACAGTCACAGCAGTGAGGGATCCAAGCCGTGTCTGTGACCTACACCACAGCTCACGGTGATGACAGATCCTTAACCCACTGAGTGAGACCAGGGATCTGAACCCAAATCCTCATGGATATTAGTCAGGTTTGTTACCACTGAGCCACAATGGGAACTCCAACCTTATGATTTTATCTTTTTTTTGCTATTTCTTGGGCCACTCCCGCAGCATATGGAGGTTCCCAGGCTGGGGGTCTAATCGGAGCCGTAGCTACCAGCCGACACCAGAGCCACAGCAACACAGGATCTGAGCCGCGTCTGCAACCTACACCACAGCTCACGGCAACGCCAGATCGTTAACCCACTGAGCAAGGCCAGGGACCGAACCTGCAACCTCATGGTTCCTAGTCGGATTCTTTAACCACTGCACCACGATGGGAACTCCCAACCTTATGATTTTAAATGACATATGTGAAAGACATAGAAATTGGCATTTACCCTTTTTCATATATTACATTTCCTAATCTATTTTTTTTACATTGATAAGATTTATAACAATACATTTTTTTCCCTCTAATTCCAATGAGGTTGTTTTTTTTTTTTGTCTTTTGTCTTTTTAGGGCCACACCAGTGCATATGGAGGTTCCCAGGCTAGGGGTTGAATCGAAGCTGTCGCTGCCAGCCTACACCACAGCCACAGCGATGCCAGATCCTTAACCCACTGAGCAAGGCCGGGGATGGAACCCTGGTCCTCATGGATACTAGTCGGGTTCATTAACCACCAAGCCATGACAGGAACTCCTCCCAATGAGTTGTTCTGTAGTTTTTTTTTTTTTTTCATGTAAAAGTTCTTCATTTATTAGGCTCCTCATGAAAATTTTGCAGTCACCACAGACACAGTCACTGCAGAATCTTTACTCCTTCTTTTTGGCCAGCACCACCATTGGCCTTTGCAGTTCCTCTGACTTTCTTCATCCTGTTCTTGCATTCTTTTCTCTGTTTCCTTGAGGTCTTTTTCTTCTCATACAAGCCGTGTTTTGCAAGCCTGTGTTTGGGCTCATTTTTCTTTGTGTGCTCCGAGGAATCATAAATCATGCCAAAGCCAGTTGTCTTGCCACCACCAAAATGGGTTCCGCATCCAAAGAGAAAGATGACATCCGGTGTAGTCTTGTACATTTTGGCTAGTTTTTCCCGAATTTCTGTCTTAGGTACTGTTCCCTTCCCAGGGTGGAGGACCATTTGTTTCCGTGGAAGTAGTCGGTTGGTCATGAACTTCGGGGTCCAGATAGTTAGAGTCTTTCATGATGGGCGGCTAGTTTTCAAGCTGCCAGGGAGGAAAAGAGCTGTTCTGTGTTTTATCTAGAGGTCAAATCTCAAAACTGAAAACTGATAAACAGCATTCATGACATTATGAAATCGTACACTGTGAATTCTTAGTTGTAGCGAACTTAATGGTGTGTTTGGAGCAAAAAGGAAGCAATATATGCATGAGTCTGCACACTACATAGGTTTAGAGTTCAGCTGTATACTACCTTCATGGCCTGGGGAGAGCTAGCATAGACACGAACATTAAAATTGGTTCTGGACCCCTACTATGCCTTGGATGCCTGGCAGAAGTGTACCACATACCTGCTGGAGGCAGAGGCCTCAACTCAGGTGTCAGTGGAGGAGTCTCACGACAAAGAAGGGGAAAGTAACAAGCACATAAAGGAGAATACACACCATGAGAAGTCAGCAAATACTGTCAACGGAATTAGGTAACAGGATGAGAAGTCCTCCAATTTCAATAACCAAGCAACCTGTTCGCTATTAAATAGTAAGTTTCAAAAAACAAAGACAAAGAGGAAACAGATGAATGACGATGAAAGCAGAATAAATTTGAAAAAATCTAGTAGAACTTTTTTTTTACATACAAAAGTTCCTGGGCCAGGGATTGAACCTGTGCCACCGCAGTGACCCAAGCCACAGCAGTGGCAATGTTGAATCCTTAACTACTAGGCCACCAGGGAATTCCTGAAAAACCTATTTGAACTTTTAATTGTGAGCTATGTAGACATGTTTTGAAGACGCTTTCCAGAAATAAGTGAATATACATCTTAAAGCACACATAGAACATTTTTGAACACCAACTCCATACTTCGTCATTAGCAAGTCTCAATGAATTTTGGGGTATCAGTGTCATACTGTTCTCTGACCATGACGCAATTAAGTTAGAAAGGAATAAAAGAAAAAAAGTTAAAAACAAAAACAAAATAAAACATTTGGAAAATTTAAAACATACTTCTAAAGACTTCATAGTTTAAGGAAGAAAATGGAATGAAAGTTAAATACTTAGTGCTAAGGGAGGGAAATTCTATTTATCAAAACCTGTAAAACATAGCTAAATGTTTAAACAAATGCCTTAAATGCATCTATCAGAAAAGAGGAAAAATGAAAGTTAATAAGCTAAGCGGACATTTTAAAAGGTAGTAAAACAGGGAGTTCCTTTTGTGGTGCAGCGTAAATGAGTCCGACGAGTACTCGTGAGGACATGGGTTTGATCCCTGGTCTCGCTCAGTGGGTTAAGGATCCAGCATTGCCATGACCTGTGGTGTAAGTCACAGACATGGCTCAGGGCTCAGATCCCGAGCTGCTGTGACTGTGGCATAGGCTGGCAGCTGCAGCTCCAATTTGACCCCTAGCCTGGGAACTTCCACGTACCTCAGGTGAGGCCCTAAAAAGCAAAAAAAAAAAAAAAAAAAAAAAAAAGTAAAATAACGGCATCATAAGCTCTAAGCTCAAAGTCATAAGATGTAAATAAACATGAGAGCAGAAATCAATAAAATAGAGATGATACAGCAGCATCAATGATTTTGAAAGCTGGTTCTCTGAAAAGCCTAATGTTCAACCTCTGTTAAAACTGGTAAAGAAAACAAAGACAAGGCAAAACTAAACTACCTGAGCATTAAAAAATAGATTTTTTAAAAGACTAAGATAATAAACATAGATAACAGAAAATTTAGAGAAATGAGCAAATATCCAAGGAAATTACTGCTTACAAAAGTCATTCAAGGAAAAAACCCAACCCCCCAAGTAGTTCTATAATCATTAGAGAAAGGAATTCAGTAATTAAAACTAGGAGTTCCCATCATGGCATAGCAGAAATGAATCTGACTAGGAACCATGAGGTTGCAGGTTTCGATCCCTGGCCTCACTCAGTGGGTTAAGGATCCGGTGTTGCCTTGAGCTGTGGTGTAGGTCGCAGACGCAGCTCGGATCTGGTGTTGCTGTGGCTGTGGCATAGGAGGGCAGCTGCAGTTCTGATTCGACCCCTAGCCTGGGAACTTCCATATGCCTCAGGTGCGGTCCTAAAAAAAAAAAAAAAAAAAAAAAAAAAGACAACAAAGACAAAAAAACCCTATTTACAGCGGGTCCTAGTGATTTTACATGCAAATTCTTCCTAACACACGAGGAATATACAATTTCAACCTTAGATTGCAGAGATACAAGGAGAGGAAGGGAAGCAAATTTCCAGGAGGCTGCGAGTTACTGTGGCCCGCCCAGTGCTCACTTTCTCTTTTTTTCTCTACCAACAGAATTGCAATTTTATTGGCAATGGCAATAAACAAACCTAAGTCTCTTAGTTTCCCTTAAGCGAGGGACAGTTATGTGAACTAGTTATGGCCAATGACGTAAATAGAAATCTCTGGGTGGGAGAGATTTCCCAAATCCATTTTACAATGACAGCGTAATGTTAATAGCAAAGCCTAATAAATAAAACACAATAGGGAAAAGCACAGAGTAATCAAAAATGATAGAATAATTCCACTAGTTGATGCAGAGTTTAAAATAAAATCTAGGCGTTCCCTTTGTAGCTCAGAAGTTAACGAACCTGACTAGTATTCATGAGGACTTGGGTTCGAGACCTGGCCTCACTCAGTGGGTTAAGGGGTCTAGCATTCCGACATTGCTGGGAGCTGCGGTGTAAGTCACAGACACCGCTCGGATCCGGTGTTACAGGCCAGCAGCTGCAGCTCCGCTTCGACCCCCTAGCCATGCTGTGGGTGTGGCCCTAAAAAAATAAATAAAATAAAATCTAGAACATACTCTCGAAAATCCTCCATCCCCTACGTCCTGGAGGGAAGTGAGAGAAGCTTCTGGAAGGGGGATTTCACACCAGGAGTGACAGAGAAGAGTCTCCTCTGCCCACTCCCCCCACCAGAAGTTTCCCAGTTTCCTTATCTGTAAAGTAGGTATCACAGCACCTGGCACTGAATTTACTGGCATCCTTGGGAAACACTATTCGAAGCAGGTGGAAAATTCCATGTAAAGCTAACTGCCAGCAGAGGTTGGTATTTACCATAAAACAAGGTTGCAATGACCTTGAAGAGAGTTCAGAGACACTACTGGTGAGAGGGTAACTTAACGTCCATCCCAGACTGCCATCCTGGATTCCTAGTCCACCTCAGCCAGGGAGATCTTCCTGCTTCCATCTTCCAGCCCTTGCTTTCTCCCCTCCCCGCCACCCTCCCTGTGATGTGCTGGGTGAGCTGATGACACTTCTCTCTCCTGAAGGGTTGTCCTACTGCTGGGGGGAGTGGAGTCCTTGATCCTCTATCCCTCCCCTGCTCACGCTGAGACCAGATCTGTCACAGATACTCCTGGCAGAGCCAAGCCCTGGTGCCCCTCCAAATAATCTTACTGTCTTATACTGCGGAGTTCAGCTTCTTGATTTAGGATGTGAGACACTATGAGCAAAAGCCAGTTTCTCTGTACTTCTATTTGCCAAAGTACAGGACAGTAAAACAGAGGTTCTGTAAGTAAGGAAACCAGGGAGAGTTAACAGTGGGTAGATGACAATAGTTCTCAGCCTCATGGAAAGTTGTTTCCTTTGCATTTCTCTGGAAGGGTGGCCTGGCAATAGAGGAAGGGCAACGTTTGGCCAACGGAAGTATTGAGAATGATTTTTGCCTATTTTTCTCATATTTTAAATGGAGAAGCTGAGCACCCCAGCATGGGACAGTCATGCTTTGTTGGAAGCTGTTATTAGAAAGTGGAACTGGTGCACCTGAGCTGAGTCCCCTTGGGGAAAAGACAAACAAATTCAGAAGCATCAGCAGTAGGTACTTTCCAGCCACATCTATTAAAATTTCTACTTCTGGCAGGTACCACCCAGTATCAGCCCCAACCGAGTCTCCCTGGACCAGTTTGTTCTGTCAAAGTCCCCAGAGAAGCCAGTGCAACCTCTCATTTCAAGTCAGATGCTTCATGCCCCTGCTGGAGACCCATTTGGTGACATTTCAAGGCAGCGTGTCTTTTTATTTAGTTCCCACTGAGTCACATTCAACTCTTTGCTCCACTGTCCTTGTTCTGCTCTAAAATTTTTCTCCTGTTTCCTAAAAGCTAAAGTTTATTTTCAGCTCAGGACCTTTTCCCTTATTACTTCTGTCTGGAAACATTCTTTCCCTGGATCCACTAGCAGAGCTTAAATGTCATCTTTCCCCTTGCAGCCATCCCCTTCCGCTCTGCCACAACTAGTGTACCCTCGCTCATGCTGTGCATGTAGATAAATGCTCTCTGAAATTAGCTTATATAACTTAGTAAACAAGTTCAGTACATTATTTATCACCATATCCCCAATGCCTGGTGCATAGATGCTATGATAGTTAACTTTATACATTATCTTGGCTGGACCAGGATGCCCAGATATGTAGTCAAACAGTATTCTTGATGTTGCTGTGAGGATATTGTTAGCCAGTTAACATTTAAATTGATACACCATGAAAAAACCACATTTCCATCCATAATGTGGGTGAGCCCCGTCTAATCAGGTGAAGGTCTGAACAGAACAAAGACTGACCTCCCTGAGCAAGAGGGGATTCTGCCCACAGATGGCCTTATGACTTGAACTGAAGCATCAGTTCTTTCCTGGGTCTCCAGTCTGACAGTCCTCCCTGCAGATTTTGGACTTGCTAGTCTCCAATAGTCACAGGAGCCAATTCCTTAAAATGAATCTCTCTCTCTCTCTCTCTCTCTCTCTCTCTCTCTCTCTCTCTCTATCTATCTATCTATCTATCTTACTGGTTCTGGAGAATGCTATTGGAGAATTCTGACTAGTGCAGATGCTCCGTCATTTATCGAATGAATGTGGCTCAGCCGTGATGGAAGCATTTGCAGCAGTAGCCCCCGCCCACCCCCCAACATGAAGGTACACAGCGTATCTGATCTCCTCTCTGAGCCTTTGTCCAGGTTCTTCTGTGTCTGGGAAATGAATGCATAGCATTTTCAAACCACCACAGGAAATAGCAAGGGGTTCATGTGACAATGTGGTATTTTTGTCAAAATACAGTTTGAGTGCTTGTCTATTTCAGCCTTATTATTACATCCTTCTACTTGTTATCACTGCGCAGATACTCCATCCTCCAATCCCACCCTGAGCGGCTCCAGGCCAGGATTCAGTTTATCTTCCTCCATGTCGGTTACTCAGTAAATCATTGGTAGAAGAACAAGATTCACTCAAGTTCTTTTACCCTTAGTGAGATCAAAATCATTCTTAAGTAGATTGTTAAATGATGCTAAGAATGTGGTTTAAAACACATGGAAACCAGGACGGAAGTAAGTGGTTTCACTTAAACACTCTTTCCTAAGACTAGAGAGAACTTCATCACGCTGTTCAGTGCTTGAAATCTACATACGACACACAGGTGTACACTAAAAGCTCTGAGTCCAGACATCCTCAGAAACCCATTATACAAACAAGGATATGGTTTTGGAGGAGTCATTGACCCCTGGGTGAAAAGGTCCTTAGCTTATATTTGAAGTGGCCCAGATGATGGCTCTGGAAGAGGTGGTCTCTCAGGTGGTGTAATCCGCACTTCTTCCTGCAGATGAACAGGAGGTGAACCGCACACATAGTTCCAAGGAAACTATATGACTGAGCCTCTGCATTTGTCAGAATTCTCCGATAGCATTCTCCCCAAACTATTCTAAGCTTTGCTTAAAGTTCCAATGCTTATTTTAAAATAAAATATCCCTTTGGTAAAATTGCTTCACATTTATGGACCTTAGTTTCTGAATTTTCGGTTTTCTGAAAATAAGTATTTCTTCTATAAAAGACGTTTCCACACCCTTCTTGTTCGGGTCTCTGAATTCTAGATTTTTTTTTTTTAATGTCTTTTTAGGGCCGCACCTGCAACATATGGAAGTTCCCAGGCTAGGGGTCAAATCAGAGCGGTAGCTGCCAGCCACAGCCACAGCAACACCGCCAGATCTGAGCCACGTCCACAAGCTACTCCACAGCTCATGGTAATACTGGATCCTTAACCCACTGAGCAGGGCCAGGGATCAAACCCACATCCTTATGGATAATAGGTTCGTTAAGGATGAGCCACGATGGAAACTCCCATGAATTCTAAATTCTCATATAAAGACAGATCCTCTCCTGAAACATACTTTCCTAGAAGATGATAAGCTGTGATGGTTTTACACTGATTCTCAGTATGACCCAAGGGCATGATGGGATCTGCTCTCAGGAAGAAGTCACCATGGGGAATGAGTTCAGTTGGCCAAATCTCTAACTTCCAGAAACATCTTTATTAATTAATTTCCTGGGTATTTGAAATAGCACAGATTCTTTGTGATATCTTTACCCAAACATCACCTCTCATGGGACCCAGGAGTCATTGCAACCCTTCATGTTCTTTGCAGCAATAGATGCTGTCTGTGCTTGTTTTAGGAAAGACTGAGCTGTTGTATCAACTCTCATTAAGACAGTTGCTATAATAGCTTAGTCTTTCTATTATTAGGTGTACCATAACGTCCTTTTTCTTGGAGGTTTTGGCTTAAAAAAAATCAATCAGGAGTTCCCGTTGTGGCAGGCGGGTATCCATGATGATGACGTGGGTTCAATCCCTGGGCTTGCTCAGTGGATCAAGGATCCCGTGTTGCCATGAGATGTGGTGTAGGTCACAGAGGTGGCTCAGATCCTGAGCTGCTGACCTCTAGCCTGGGAACATCCATAACCCTAAAAAAAGAGAAAAAAATCAATCAATCAATCAATATTTGGAATATTCTCCACCCTCCCTCTGGAATATTCTCTCTCTCACTCTCTCTTTGGAATAGCCTTTCTTTTCCTCTGGAATATTATTTATCTCACTCTAGAATATTATTTATTTCAACATATGTGCATATAAACATATTTATAGCTACTGAGTGATCACATTGTATCTGAGTCTGAGTAATTTTTATTTCCTCAAACACATTTCTAAAGGCAGAAATATGAACTATTCATGGTCTTGAGGCACAGTATCATTGCCTCCTGGAAATATGATGCCAGCTTTCATCACCAGCAGCAATACGGCAGCACCTGTTTTACCATACTTTTGCTAACATAGAATCGACTTTGCTAGGTATTTTAATTTAGTGGGTGAGAAGTTATAACTTATTTTTAATCTTTACTTCCAACTTCTAGTGTAAACATTTTTATGTATAGGATGTTTGTATTTTTGGTAAATTGTATGTATTTTTGCCCATCTTGTTATTGGACATCAGCAAGTCATTCACTCATAAGATCTATTCATTTTAAGATTTCTCTTTTATAATTTGTTGCAATATTCAGTTCACCTTTTGTTAAGCCTTAGTTTCCTAATAGGTAAAACTGGAGTAATTCTTGCCTGACTCTCATGGTAGCTGAAGGACAAATGAGAAAACAGATACAAATAAGAGTGCTAGGGAGTGTTACATAAGGCCCAGCTGAATCATTTTGCGTTCCTGATGACTCGTGCTCTCATACTACCAAGAACTTACCTTTGGACAACTTCATGGTCAGGGCAACATGACCAACTGGCTCAACTCTGGATATGGATTCTTTGACTGTGTCATGGCGAGGACACCAACAGGCACATCTCAGTCTAAGAAAAACACAACAGTATCCTCTTAGATACAGTATCCTTGAATCATCAGGCATCATTAGCTACGAAGCTTGTGATGGAGTTTCTCCACCTCCGTCCTCCATTCTCCTGCTTCTCACAAAACTCCAGATGGGGAGAAAAAGGAGGTGGAATATCAAAGTCTTTTACTTACATAGAAACAGAACCCCAAAGTAAAGATTTCTGAAACAATCTCTTTTCTGCTTTGGTCTCTCCCTCCCCTGCATCTTACTGGTACACAGGATCCGCTGCTCCAGGTCTGAAGCAAAGGGCACGGTCCTCCTAAGTCAGGATGCGGTTTTCAAAAGACATCGGGGACGACAACTGTGGATATAGCATCATCCTCACTGAACACAGACAAGACACAAGGATGTGGTAAAAAAAAAAAAAAAAAATTCGTACCTTTCTGCTCGTTCTTCAAGTCTTCACACTGAACACAAACGTTGTTCTTGTTTTGGTAACAACTGCAAGCCGGTAGCCTTTGTCTTGTACACTGAATTCTGGTGGATCCAGGCCTGGTTCCTTTCAGCTTCAGTACAACAACTACAATGGAGCTATTGGAGGTGCAGTTTTGCAGACATTTATATAGGGGTGGAGACTCTCTTCTAGAGTCATTGTGAAACAGAGAAGTGTGAAAACCTTACCACTGAATGACAGCTGGAAATGTTGAGAGGGTGTCATAAATATATGTAGGAGCATGGGTGAGCGCGTAGAAACCCTAAGGGAAACCCTTGAGGCTGCCAAAGAAGAGGTAACCTCACCTTGGACAACGAAGCGATGATCGGACTCTGCAGCAGAACGGGCCTATGAGCCAGAGGTGACGACGGCAGGCCTCATAACCGAGGACAGGCGTTCTTTTTCTTTTTTTGGCCACGCCCCCTGTGGAAGTTCCCCTAGCCAGCGATTGAACCTGCCTCGCAGCAGAGACAATGCTAGATTCTTTTTTTTTTTTTTTTTTTGTCTTTTGTTGTTGTTGTTGTTGTTGTTGCTATTTCTTGGGCCGCTCCTGCGGCATATGGAGGTTCCCAGGCTAGGGGTTGAATCGGAGCTGTAGCCACCGGCCTACGCCAGAGCCACAGCAACGCGGGATCCGAGCCGCGTCTGCAACCTACACCACAGCTCACAGCAACGCCGGATCGTTAACCCACTGAGCAAGGGCAGGGACCGAACCCGCAACCTCATGGTTCCTAGTCGGATTCGTTAACCACTGCGCCACGACGGGAACTCCCCAATGCTAGATTCTTAACCCGCTGAGCCACTAGCGAACTCCCAAGGACAAGTGTTTTAACACCTGTATAGTGATAGGAGACTCTCAGGCCTATAGAAGGCTTGGATTTTTTTTCTCTTTTTTTTTTTTTGCCATTTCTAGGGCCGCTCCTGTGGCATGTGGAGGTTCCCAGGCTAGGAGTCGAATCAGAGCTGTAGCTGCCGACCTACGCCACAGCCACAGCAACAAAGGATCCCAGCAGCGTCTGCAACCTACACCGCAGCTCACAGCAACACTGGATCCTTAACCCACTGAGCAAGGCCAGGGATCGAACCTGCATCCTCGTGGTTCCTAGTTGGATTCGTTAACCACTGAGCCACGACGGGAACGCCAAAGCTTGGATTTAAAATGGGATCCTTGCATGAAGTCTGAGCTCCCTGCCACCCCCATGCTGCTGGGCAAAGGATTATACTCTCACTGAAAGGGTAAGCTAGAAAACCTTTGTTTCCACCTAGCAGTAAGAAAAGATAACAAGGAAGTGTCTCCATCTGTGAACTCTTAGGGGTAAAAGTCAGGTAGAAGAACCTGCCCCGAGCATTTATAACACCAAGTCTGCCCTCACAGTGTGATTTGGGTTTTAGGTTTTCTAATCTACTTGATGTAGAAAACCAAACTAGAAACTTTATCAAAAGAATGTTCTCCATGGAGTTCTTGTTGTGGCTCAGCGAAAATGATTCTGACTAGGACCCACGAGGATGCAGGTTCGATCCCTGGCCTTGCTCAGTGGGTTAAGGATCCGGCCTTGCTGTGAGTGGTGGTGTAGGTTGCAGACATGGCTTGGATCTGGCATTGCTGTGGCAGTGGTGTAGGTCAGCAGCTACAGCTCCGATTAGACCCCTAGCCTGGGAACCTCCATATGACGTGGGTGCCACCCTAAAAAAAAAATGTTCTCCAGCTGATAATAACACCAGGCTATCTTGCAGAGGCAACAAAACCTCTATGGAGAAATGCCTTTTCAAACCAGGCTACACAGATTCCTACCAACAAAATCCTATTCAAGATGAGTTCATGACATAAAGTAACACAACCCATAAAGAAATCTTTCAGTTAATAGATAAAGAGTAGTATCAGAATTTCAGATAATAGAACTCTAAGATACAATTTACAAACTCAATTTTAGAAGCTATATGAATATTATTAAACCCACGTCTAAGGTGTTATCAAATAAGAGGCACATATGAAAAAGAATCAAATAGCTCTAGAAATTAAAACTCATTATTAAAATTAAACTCAGTGTAAAATGTAAAAGATTAGATACAGCTGAAGAGAACTAGAGAAGTGGAAGATACCTCTAAAGGATTTATTCAGAATGTAACAAAGACACAGATGAAAATTTGAATGAAATGAAATATGGAAAAATAAAGGTCTAACACATGCCTAATAGATCTTCCAGAAGAGGAGAACGAGTAAAGTCATATTTGAGGATATGATGGCTGAGAATATCCTAGAACTGATAAAAGATATGCATCCTCAGATTCAAAAGTGTAAATAATCCGGAGCATAACTCTACTTGGATATAAAATGTTCAACTCAAAGACATTCTTGCATTTTTTTAGTAATTAGTCCTGCTTACGAACCTATGGTAGTCTCAGGTTAAACTAAAACATTCTGGAGTTCCCGTCGTGGCGCAGTGGTTGACGAATCCGACTAGGAACCATGAGGTTGCGGGTTCGGTCCCTGCCCTTGCTCAGTGGGTTAACGATCCGGCGTTGCCGTGAGCTGTGGTGTAGGTTGCAGACGCGGCTCGGATCCCGCGTTGCTGTGGCTCTGGCGTAGGCCGGTGGCTACAGCTCGGATTCAACCCCTAGCCTGGGAACCTCCATATGCCGCAGGAGCGGCCCAAGAAATAGCAACAACAACAACAACAACAACAAAAAGACAAAAGACAAAAAAAAACCAAAAACAAAACAAAACAAAAATAACTAAAACATTCTTCATCCATCCACACTGACCACCTGAAGCAAAGTAGTGAGAAGAGAAATTAGACAAATGATAAGACAGGTGGAATGATGTGCTTAATGGTCAGCTTTCCTTCATAGATTCCTTTGGTTGTGAATTCCTTGTTTAAGGATTTTCTTTTCATTCAAAGAGCAATATATCTAGTATGCCAAGCATGGAGCTTTAAGTTATAAAAGTGTAAAAATCTTACCTATTGATTCTCCAGAGAAGAAGGATCAAGGAACAGAAAAATATTTCATCAAAGCAAGGGTTTGACGGTCTCTCAAAGGCAACTTTGGCAAAGCAGCAATTCTGGAAGGACTTAACGCTCTAGGCGAGCACAGATGATATTTGGAAGAGATTCCAAAGTGGTTTTAATGAAAGTAATGGGGGAGGGAGTTTAAAAATATCACCTTCTATTTTATAGCTCTTCTGTCTCTAATCCCACCTCTCACACAGGTTCTAAAGTCTTCGTGGTTGTTGTCTAGTTGGCCTCAAGGGAACAAGGATAAATAAGAGCCAGTGGGCTATGGGGTCAGTTCTGACACCAAAGAAAAATGCACATAGAAGAGGATTCGGAGTCTAGACTATACATGTATATATATATAAAAAAAAACTTACTACTTAGTTTAGGTGCTAGAGCTGACCTGAGTCTAGGTGAAGTCTCAATATTATGTATCTTGCTCTGTAGCTTTTTTACTAATGGTTCAATGAAAGCCTTTGGATAAACTGTTGACCATAAATTATTTCAAAAAGATAATGTTGCAAATATGATTGGGAAGAAAGAAGCTTCTATTAATTACTGAATCATCAGGGGATGATAAAAAAATGAACATGGAACCACCAAGTCACAACCTTTACCTCCTAAATTATGTATCCCTTGGGTAGGGGTCCAACTCCAGCACTGAGTGGTGCTGGCATCTGACTCAGCTCGTGTCCCTTCCCCAAGAAAGGGCTTGGGGAAGCCAAAGGTACAACTCTCAATATATCAGTAACCTGGGGAAGGTCCCAAACTCCAAGGCTAGAGACACTTCCAAGGCCAACTGTGCACCAACAAAATATGTCATCCCAGGGGGCCTGGGACACACGTGTACACAGGTATAGCAGCTGAAGAGAGATCCCCAGAGCTCCACACTCCTCCACTGGTCCGAGTGGCTTGTGTAACCACCCTGAGTACCAGGGCCACATCTAACTTTCTTTCTGAGCCAAACTGGGCTGCACAGAGCCCCAGACAACTTCTTACCAAGCCTCCTTCTGCCCCTTCAGCTCCAGGTGCCAACCTACCAGCCCCCACTTTATAGATGAGAAAAATCGTGCCTAAATTACACAGCTGAGGAGAGCTGGAGCCAGGATTCAAACTCAGGCACTTGATCCAGGTCCTGTACTCTCCGTCTTTCTTTTACATAGAATAGAAATATTTGTAGTCTGTCTCATTGATCCTATCTCCCTCAGCCTCTGGAAAGTGTCTGGTATACGGTAGGTGCCCAGTGATGGCTGTTAAGGGATACTTACTACAATGCTGCAGGGGCTCTGCTGGACATCTGAGTATTTCACCATCCATACATCCCCCTCTGCAAAGCACATGATGCTGTCTCCAGCATATGGGGAAAACGAGGGTCACATGGTTAGGTACCCTTCAAGGTCACAAAGCTAACGAAGAACAGAGGTGAGGTTAAAACTCAGTTCTTAGCTCTCTCCATGATCTTTTGTGGTTTCTATAAGACATACAACTCTTTCTGATGGTCTCAACCACTCAGTGCTCTCTGAAGGCTGCGTGTGTCCCCGGAAATGCTTCCCGTTGTGAGAACGTGGGCAGATTGCACATTCCAGGGACAGGGAGAAGTGAGGAGACTCTGACTGCCCCGAAGGCAGTGTGAGTGCCCCTTTGGGCTGGGGCCATTCTGGATGAATGTGTACAACTGACCCAGAAAGCTTTGGACGCTGTCCCAACTGATCTCATTCAATGACACCATTTCCAGGAGTAGAAGGAAGCTCTAGTTTGGTAGGTCTAGGATCTCAGAGGTAACAGGGCTTTGGGGTCTTGAAAGGGCTTGAGTCCTGGTCTTGACACTCACCAGCTGTGTGACCTTGGGAAGGTTACTTAACTCTTCTGAACTGAGGGTTTTTTTTTTTAAAAAAAAATGTAAAGTAGGGATTTACTGTGTCACGAAGTTCTCATATAAAAAGCACATGGCAGGAGTTCCCGTCGTGGCACAGTGGTTAACGGATCCGACTAGGAACCATGAGGTTGCAGGTTCGATCCCTGGCCTTGCTCAGTGGATTAATGATCCGGCATTGCCGTGAGCTGTGGTGCACGCAGCTTGGATCCCACGTTGCTGTGGCTCTGGCGTAGGCTGGCAGTTACAGCTCTGATTAGACCTCTAGCCTGGGAACCTCCATATGCCACGGGAGTGGCCCAAGAAATGGCAAAAAGACCAAAAAAAAAAAAAAAAGCACATGGCAAATTGTGGATACACATATGAGAAAGCATGTAAGAAACTCCCTTCTCTCCTCCTACCCCAACATTTACTTGGAAGAAAAATATTCCGTGTGTGTGTGTGTGTGTGTGTGTGTGTGTGTATGAGAGAAAGAGAGAGAAAACTATTGAGTGTAAAATAAGAGATTATAGGAGTTCTCTTGTGGCTCAGAGGGTTAGGGATCCAGGGTTGTAACTGCTGTGGCTCTGGTTACAGCTGTGGCATGGGTTTGATCCTTGAACCAGGACCTTCTGCATGCCGAAGGTGCAGCCAAAAATAAAAAAAATAAAAAAATAAAGAAAAATACACTTGTTACTCAGTAGTTTAGCAATTACTTCACTATTTTGCACAATGAAAAATTTACACTAAAAATACCCAAGAGCAGAAAAATTACAAAATTAAATTGTCTTGGGCAATTAAATGAAAAAAAAAAAACATAGATCTTCACACTTTCTGTGCACGTGGAAAGCCTATTGGAAGTAAATGCAACGGAATGAGAATGTGAGGGGTTTTGCCTGCAGGATTGAGTCTACAATCCTGTGCGATGCAATGTTACGAAATGGCCACAGGGCGGAGCCTGTGCTCCTCCGATAACTTCTTGGAGGCGCCCGCGAAGACGCGGGTGCACAACTTGAGAGCAGAGTGCTGAGTGAGACCTGGGCCATGCTAGTTCCTGGAACAACCCCCCCCCCACTGAAATAAAACCTACCCTAAGTCCTCCTAAATAACATTCGTTGGCCCCATTTAGCAAGGGCGAAGTGCTGTAAGGAGGCTGGGATTGAGAAAGGCATTCTCGGGTCTAAAGGGTGTGGCTCGGGCTCAGGAGACCCCTGCTCTGTTGGGTGGGTGGGGCTTTTTCTTTGCCCCCGTCCCCCCAAGCATCTCTAAGAACCAAAGTGGAAGGCAAAGCCCTACAGCAGAGGCAAGAACCCCCCCACAAGTCAGAAGCAGGAGGCTTCCGGAGGCTCACGTGGAGACCTGGCACCTGGTCGACAGAGATGCTGCGCACCCGCCCTGAGCCACCTGAGCGGGAAGAGCCCGGGGAGACACGGAGGGGGGAAGCAGTCTCTTTCCATCCTGTGGTCTGGCGGGAAGGATGAGACTTCCATGGGCCTGCTGGAGACCTCAGAGGTCCTGAGGCATCCAGGTTTGCCCCTCGAGTGTGTCTCAGGGAGGGGCCCTAATTACAAAGGGAAGTGGGGGCTGGGGAAGGAAGAGGCGGCAGCCTGGACTGGAGACTCCGCCTCAGTGGGACGTGGAGAAGAACTGTCAGGTGCCCTGAGGTGTGCACGCCCCTCAGCCCCACCCGCAAAGGAACCGCACCGGACGGACACCTGTCCCAGCGTCCACGGCAGGTTGGTGGGAAGCAGAGGAACCAGGGCCACTGACAGGACCACAGCCATCGCCCGTTCAGCAGAAACAAAGAGGAAAGTCAAACAGCGCACGTCCTGCACGATGCGGGTTTTTCTCGTTTTTTCTCCGCCCTGCCCCAGTAGAGGGAGGTCTTGCTCCTGGAGAAGAAAGGGGGTCACCCCTTTCCACTCCCGGGTGTCTCCACGCGGGTCACTTCAGCCTCAAGACCAGCGGGGACCTGAGGGAAGTGAAAGCTGTGTGTTGGCTCTTGGACTATGGTATGTTTGCAGTTTTATTTCAAACTATCCTAGACTTTCTACACGACTACCTGACAGGTTTGTGGCATCTGCCCCGGTGTCACTAAAGGCAAAAAAGAGCCCTTTGACAGGATGAGATTGACATGGGTGATTGGAAAAGAAATCCTCTTCAGGTTTGAGTTGAGGCTGCTTGGCAAGCCTCTGGGCCTCGTTTCTGTTCTTCAATTAATTAATTTATTTATTTTTGCTTTTTAAGGCCACTCCTGTGGCATATGGAAGTTTCCAGGCTAGGGGTCAAATTGGACCTGCAGCTGCCCGCCTACACCCCAGCCAAAGCAATGGGAGATCCGAGCCTCCTCTCTGACCTACACCGCAGCTCGTGGCAATGCTTTAACCCACTGAGCGAGGCCAGGGGTAGAACCCGCATCCCCGTGGATACTAGTCAGGTTCATTTCCACTGTGCCACAGTGGGAACTCCCATTTTCTTTTCTGTAGCCAGTGAGCCTACTGGGCAATGCTCTTCCCGTGGCCCAGAGCCCAGGCGAGGGGGAAGGGGCAGCTCAGAGGTAAACTGCAGTGACCAGGGCACCGTCCACCCTTCTTGTCATGCCCCTGCCCTAGATCGTCCCCTTTCAATTTATGTTGATCAATTCATACAGCTCTGGGTGTTCTCTGCAAACAGTGTCTCTTAAAAACCACCTAAGTGGGAGAGCAAAATGCAGAGGACATTACAGCTCCCCATAGACTCTTATTCCAAACCTGCTGGGCTCCCAGCCCGAGGAGGCTGCTGTCAGCCCCTGGCATCTTGGCTCAGGTTTAGGCCTCCTGCCCTCTCTCCTGGCTGTGACATTCCCAGAGGATAGGGAACTGTCAGCCTCAGTGATGACTAACTCGGGGTCCTGCAGAGTATGCCTGTGTGTGTGTGGTGCGTATGTGTGTTAGGTTGGGGTGTGTGTGTCTGTGTATAGTGTGCATGAATGTGAGTGTATGTTAGATGGGGTGTGGTGCATATGTGTGTGTACGCAATTTATGGAGAAGCATCTCATGTTAGAGAGAGCCTCTCCTCCAGTCACCTGTGTACAGGGGCGAACACTGGAGCCCAAGAAGGAAGTGGATTAGCCCAGGATTAATCAGTGCTCCAGCAGCCAGGTGAGGACAGGGAAAGAGTCCTAGTGCTCTGAAGAGCCACCTGTGGCTTGGCCCCCTCCCAGATGTGGTGGGGAGGTGGATGGAACGGGTTTTCTGAGGACCCTCTAGTCAAGGGCATTATCACAGAATAGAGCTGTTTCTTACAGTCTCTCCTTCTCCTCCGCTCCTGCCACCAGCGCCCCATCCAGGGCCTCTTGCTGACGAGGCGCCTCCCGTGGGGGTACCTGCAGTATAACCCAGGTTGAGCCACGTTCCACAGTGTCTGCTCCACCCACAGAGAAAGCCACATCCCTGAAACCACAAATCACAGGAAGGCAGGGAGTTTAGTCCCTCGTCTCCCTTGTGGCTCAGCAGATTAAGGATTCAGGGTAGGTGCAGCCCTGGCACAGGTTGCATCTGCGGCGTCTTGTTCGATCACTGGCCTGGGAACTTCCACATGCCATGGCCAAAAAAAAAAAAAAGCCTGATCCTAAAAGGATGTGATAATTTCTGCTGTACCACAAAATGACTCAGTTATGCATGTACACGCATCCATTCTCTTTCAGATATGTTTCCTACAAGATTGTCACAGAATACTGGGCGGGGTTCTCTGTGTTGTAGAGCAGATCCCTGTTGACCAATCATTCCATATACCTCAGTGTGTATAGGCATGTCTTAAATTTGTACATATCCCCACTCATATTACAATGTAACAAAATCTGAAAAATTAAAATATGTGTGAATTATTGGGCACTAAATAAATGGTTTACAAATATACAGGGCAGGGACCTGTTTCTGCAGTGGTGCAGTGGGTTAAGGATCTGGCATTGCTGCAGCTGTGGCATAGGTCACAGATGTGGCTCAGATTCAATCCCTGGCCCAGGAACTCCATGTACCAAGACCCACCCATCTTTTGCTCTGACCAACCTTGTAAATTCAATGAATGCGGAAAGTAACGTTTACCCTTCCATAAAACCTGGACTCCCAGAGGGCTAGATACCTAGGGGAAGGGTGGGGGGAATGCACATTTAAGCAAATGGGGCTGGTCAAAAAGCTTGTCCATTTTGGTTTGGATTCAGAGCGAAATATTTTTTTTCTGTACTTGCCGTCATGTTTGGGGTTTATATTTACACGCTCTTATGGCCCATAGGATAACCAAGCCAAGCCATTCATCTAAAGATGGTCTCTGGATAAGAACACATTTGAAAAAATAAAAATCTTTTGGTACAACACGCCCTGAAAGCAGGCCTTATAGATGTCTTGGATGAGTGGGTTGGTGTATTCATTAGGATGAATGTGTTGCTTCCCTTATGCTCTTGGAAGGAACCAGAATGGGGAGGCAAGAGTGTCTGAGGACCTTAATCTATACTCTTGTCCTGGCCCCACAAATGTTAAGGATAGAGCTATCTATCTACTTTACAAACCGGTTCTGCCAGTCCTAGCCAGTCTTTGGGGTTTCTAGTGGATCTGGTCAATTGGCCTGATTGCCATTTGGTGAAAACTTTTCCATTGACTGTGAGATTTTCTGTGGCAGGGACCATGTACGGTTATGTATATGTAGTGAGATATTCTTTTAAAATATTAATCAGAGTGCTTCTCCCTTCCACATTTTTGTACACAATCTTCCCCATATTTAGTCAGAGCCCAGGATTAGCATTGTTGTTATAGGAATGCAAAGAGAAAGAAATTTCAGAGTTTCACTTTTGACTTGCAAAATAGGCTCGCAAAGCCCATAACAATGATTTCCCGGGAAAGGAATTAATTATACAAGCCCCAGAGCGGAGGTTCTGGCATAAACAGGAGATGGGAGAGGGAGTAGATGAAGTACTGGGTTTTCCTGCCCGGAGCTGAGAGAGCAAACTATGAGATGGTGGCAGTACCTTCGGAACTTAGGTCTGAGAGAGCTGGTGAGGGCCCTAGGAAGGGGAGGGAGGAAGATGGACACCCCAGGTAGGTTTGGAAGGATATAAGAACAGATACCAGTATTCATGTTTTTGCAAACCACACAGAGTTGTCTGTTCCCACTGTAGCATCCAAGCCAAAGAACCATGGCAGCTGATCGAGCTGTCTGGGAATGTGGGACAGAGTGTAGCTTCCCTGGGCTTCATACCCCATGGAATGCAGGAAAAGGAGCTGGGAGTTTCTGAACCCCACAGAGGTACCAGGGAAGTGCTGGAAGTGGGGTGATGGCCCAAAAGCACGTGGGTCCGGTCCATAACGGAACAGAAGGCATTCAACAAGCAACTGAGGGCTCAGCCAACACACAGATGTCAGTGATGAGTGATGGCCTAAGACGAAATACCAAACAGCAGGAAGACCACCTCAGTGGAGGCCCCCTGGGAGTCTTTGCCCTCCCACTGCTGGGGTGATGCACAGCACCCCACAGATCCTAGGTGCCTCAGAGGATAAGGAAAGGAAGGCAGGGGAAGAGCCTGAATTGACAGAATTTAACTCGGAATCATCAGATTTTCCTGGAATTATCAAGATTGTTTTCTGCTGCCTTGCCAGAAGTGGATTGTCAAGAGTTAACTAAGTCAATAATAGAGAAATAAAGACAAAATTTAAAAATTGCAGCCATGAATCTGAGTCCTTGAAATTCACATTCAGTAGTCCCAATTCTTTGGACTGAACCTCATATAACATTAAGCTTCACAGAGTTCCCACCGTGGCTCAGCAGAAACAAAACTGACTAGAATCCGTGAGGACGCAGGTTCGATCCCTGGCCTCGCTCAGTGGATTAAGGATCCGGCGTTGCCATGAGGTGTAGTGTAGGTTGCACATGCAGCTCGGATCCTGAGTTGCTGTGGCTGTGGTATAGGCCAGAAGCTGTAGCTCCAATTTGACTCCTGGCCTGGGAACCTCCATATGCCACATGTGTGGCCCTAAAAAGCATTAAAAAAAAAAAAAAAAGGTCACTCTTTAGATTGTTAGGGAGAATAAATGAGTACATTTGGAAGACACACTGCCAGGCTTCTCTCCTAAGGGGTCCTGCCTGTCATCCTTTGGCGGGACTTGCAAACTCTGCCCTGGGGTGGATTACATGTAATGAGACTGCAGCTTAACCAGCTACTCACAACCTGGTTCTTTATTGTGAGAATGGAAGGGTGTGCTTTGAAGTTTATGTGGGATTTATATTGATTCTTCTCATTATCCAACTAGGAATTTATTTTATTTTGTTTATGAGAAATTCCTCTTTATATACAGCATAGGAGCCTGGGTACTAAGGGCCAGGAAGGAAAGTGGAAAATAATTCACCTTTATTACTCCCTCTTGTGCTCAGTGTGGAACTAAAGCCTCACCATACACTTTTAAGTTAGCATTATTATTACCCAATTTTATAATGTTTAAATTGTAGCTGTGGCTCGTATACTTGGCACTCAATAGACCTTCAAATGTTGGTTGAAGGAATTAATGAATGAAAGTTGAGTCACATGCTCAAGGCAGCACAGGTTGTGAGTGAGAGAACCTGGAATTGACTCTGAAACCTATTTGTTTCCACTATACTATGATGTGCATTCTAGGGTTATACTTAGTTCCTTGGTGATTACTTATTAAAATCTTCTTTCTCTGTAACCTTGGATCTCTTGGTCATCGTTATTTTTACTCTCCGAAGTACCTGGGACTAAGCATCCTTCTTCAAAGCAGGAGAAAAAGGGAAGATGCATAGCATCACAGAGAGACTTCAAGGTGGACAAGATGAATGTTGAGGGACTATAACTTCATGGCCTCTATCCTCTCAGTAATTAGGTGGCCAGTTCATCTGCTAAGGATGAGACCTAGAGATTGGGTTGGGATGGAGACATTTCAGGGCATAGGGTGGAACAGATTTAGAGGGAGTTCTTTGGGATATATTAAAAAAAATAGAGTTGAATTTATGATAGCCAAGACATGGAAGCAGCCTAAATGTCGACCAACAGATGAATGGATAAAGAAGATATGGCACATGTATATGACAGAATATTACTCAGCCATAAAAAGAAAGAAATAATGCCATTCGCAGCCACATGGATAGACCTGGAGAATATACTGAGTGAAGTAAGTCAGATGAAAAAGACAAATATCATATGATATCACTTATATGTGGAATCTAAAAAATGATAAAATGAGCTTATTTACAAAACAGAAATAGACTCACAGATACTGAAAATAAAACTTATGGTTACCAAAGGGGGGGATAAATAAGAGTTTGGGATTAACAGATACACACTATTATATGCAAAATAGACAAACAAAAAGGGCCTACTGTGTAGCACAAGGAACTATAATCAATATCTTGTATTAACCTATAATGGAAAAGAATCTAAAAAAGAATACATGTGTGCATAACTGAATCACATTGCTGTATACTTGAAACTAACACATTGTAAATTAACTATTCTTCAAATAATATAAAATTAGAGTTGAATAAAAGATTTGCTGAGTACCAGAGGGGGATCCTTAAATAATTTGTGGGAGGGGTTAACTCTGCTTACAAGTTTCTGAAGGCAGATGTTGTGGATAAGAAAATTTCAAATTCCTCAAGATTCGAAAGGTAGTAAGTGACATTCTAGATTCCTATCAATGTCTGTAACTCTCCATCCATTTTTATGGAGTCTGCTCTCCATATTTGCTTCTCAGTTGATTATAAGACAGACTGCTCCCTTGTTTCTTCATCCTTGTGTTTTCCAAAGTCCTCAGCACACTGTGCAGTGCAGAGCAGGTCCTCAGAAGACTGGGATCAGAGCCAGAGGGTGAGCTCTAGGAGATATCAAAATAGGCAAGCTGGGGATGAGTCAATCAATAAGTTCATTTAGAGGCACAGCCCTGGAGAGGGGACAGAAGGCCAGGTAGGAGCCTAGTTCACACTCTCAGGGATGAATCCTCCAGGAAAGTGAGGCCTCCTGAAGTCCAAATTGCCCCTGGCTCATCAGGATTTTTCTTCTGACCCTGAACTTGTATGGGGGAGGGGATGCTCCTCTTGCTGCTTCTCCATGAGTGCACCTCGAAGGTCAAGGGCTGACTTGCTGAGCCTTCTTGCTCCTTTCTCTTTATGAATCAGCATCCGTCTTCCCAGCTCAGGATTCAAGGTTATTGAAAAGAACAACTCATATAGCTTAGTGCTCTGGTGAAGGAGAAATCTTGGACCTTCACCCTTGCAGGGGACCATGGAAGTCTGCCACAGGGTGTGGATACCAGGATGTACCTGTGTGGCTATGTGTGTGTTGATGCACATGTGCATTTTTCTGAGAGTAGGTATGTGTTCATGCAGGTGTGTGCATGTGAGTGTGCATGCAGGTCACTTATGGTGCCTGTGGCCTCAAGGCCTGCAGAGCAGATTTAGAAATCTATCTGCTCGTACAGAAGGTAGAATTTTCCAGAATTTTCAATCCTGAAGTGACCTGAGCCCATACACTGATTTAGATCTCTTAGTTGTGAAAATACCTGCAATGCAAGGCTGCACCACCATAAAACTTGACATTTCAGAAGGTAAACTTTTTTTGTATTGTTGAAGAGTTCTATATTTTAAAAAATCTCATGAGATCTTTAGAAACTATGTAACACAGTAACTATGTATAATCATTCGTATTAAATATTCATTGTATCAATTGAGATTAGAATTTATTGCATCAATACACAGACACACACATAGACATACCAATAAATTATTTACTGGCATTGATATAATAGCTTTGTGAACTGGTGAGGCCTCAGATTTCAGTTAGTTCATACTCCACCATCCCTAGGGTGTTACTTTTATTCTCATGGTCCAAAATGGGTGCTAGACCTCCAGCCATCTCATCCACATCCCAGGCAGTTGTTGGAGGAAGGCAGGAAAAAGGGCATACCTACTCTCTTTAAAAAGACTCTCTGGAAACATCTTGAAAGACTGCTTGGGTTTACCTGTGACCGAATTAAAGTTGGTATGGCCACACTAATTGCGAGAGAATACGATATGTTTACTTAGGCATGTGACTATCCTGTAAATAAAAATTGAGTGACAAGTGGCAGTCCCTGTCACCGTCTCTAAATGCTCTTATTTCTCAGTCATATTAGCCTGCTAAGCTATCTTCATTCCCTGCCCGGTGCATGAGGCAGGGTGGTGCCATCTCGCTGAGTCATGAGCTCTTCTTGCAGGGAAGGCCCCTGCAATCAATCTTTTTGATCCTGTTTCTTCAGCTCCCTTCTCTGTCTTGGTATTAAGTTCAAACCCCCCATTTTACAGGGGAGAAAACTGAGCCAAAGGGAGATGGGGTGCCTTACAATGCCATTTCAGTTATGAGTGACAACATTTCTTATTATGCTCAGAAAAAGAGAGATCTTTTCTTTCTTTTTTTTTTCTATGTGTTTTCCCCCTTTGGTAAGGGAAACATAAAGCCTGTTAGCATGAGCAGGTCTTTGTAATGGTGTTCATTCCCGCGCGGGTTCTAGCAGGTCCCCACCCTCTGGCAAGAACGCATCCTGCCTGTGGCTATGTTCTCGTTTGTTTCCTTCTTTGTTGGTGTGAATTTCCACCAGTCCAGGCACGACACTAGGTGCTTTACATGTACCATTCACTTCAATTTTACAACCCTTTGAGTTAAGTGTCTGCTCTGATCACCTCCTCCTCACCCCGCTGGTGCAGGAGGGATTGCTGGCACCAGAGAGTATAAGATGGCTGGACACCTGGCCAGGTGGACAGGTGAGGCTGACTGCAGTTCACTGGTCACATATACTCACAGCCCTGGAGAGGAGGGTGCCATGTGCCTATAGGGTCACATGGGGCTGCACTTGGGGCCACAGTAAACCAGCAGGAGCTACAAGAGGCAGGCTTGGGGGTGACAAACGAGTGACATGACTCTGGCTTTCTGCAGGAGGAGGTGATTGTCTAGCCTGAGTCATTTTGTGGCCTGGCAGGGAGTTGAAACCCACTAGGCTGAGGACCCAGTGGGGTGCAGCTGGTCCAGCTGACAGAGAACCAGCCAGGGGAGGATCCTTCCCTACTGGGAGGGGGCGTATCTGGCCAGAGCAGGGCAACTCATGGCTAAGCCTCCTTGGACCTGTGAGGCTCAACGATGGCAAGGCGGCACATGGACTCTTGTAATTCGGAGTACAATACAGTATAATCATCCCCATTTTATACTTGAGGAAGTAAGACACTGCAAGGGCCAAGGTGACACAGCCAGTGTGATGCTGAGTTGGATACCAAAAGGTTTTTCTTCTCTCAATATGGCTCTGTATCACATCATTACCTTCTTTGAACCCCATTCCCAGCCCATGCGGAAGTGTCTGGCCAAGGAGGAAACTGAGGGTCAGAGAAGTCACCCAGCTAGAGGTAAACCTCGGGGCCTAGGACACTTCACCTGCTGGCACAGCTGCCTGTGGTGTTGGCCCTGAATCAGAGTTTGGTCACAGTCTGCTGGCTCCCACATCTCTGCTTAGCATTGAGTAGGACCTGACCTTGGTGTTGCAGATGGGAGCATCAGCAGTATTTCTGCAGCTCTGAGAATTCCTTAGCGACAGGACAAGAGCCCAAACTCTTCAGGGAAGTGGTTTTTTTTTTTTTGGTTTGGTTTCTCTGTGGAGGAATAAAGACTAGGACCATTAAATTAAGTATATGCCTATCCAGGGGTGATATTCAAAATATTTATCAACTGCTAGAAAGACTGTGAGTTCCCTCTGGGCCACACATTAACCCTTTAATTAATGGGCTAATGGGTGGATGGTGGAAATTTCTGGGGGCTCTTGGAGAAGGGGCAGGGGCAATGGGAAGAATATTCTGAGGTCTTGGGGGTAGGATTACGTACTAATCAGCATAGAAGTGTTTCAGCATTTCTATATCAGCCCTCTCTGTACCCTATGACCAGCAATCCTGCAGCTCGGTACATAGTACTATCCTCAATTCTCCCCAGGTCCATAAGGTGACACATGTGTGGTTGTTCCTCCCACTGTTGTTTGTGGTGGTGGGGAATTTGGGATATTCTGGGCACCCATCATTGGAGAGTGGATGACATACAGTAACAAAGAGGAGATGCAGAAGTTACAACTATGGCTCAGCAGTAACAAGCCTGAATCGTATCCATGGGGATGGGGGTTTGATCCTTGGCTCAGTGGGTTAAGGACCCGGCATTGCTGTGAGCTGCAGTGTAGGTCACAGATGCGGCTGGGATCTGGCATTGCTGTGCCTGTGGCTGTGGCCAGCAGGTGTAGCTCTAATTCAACCCCTAGCCAGGGAACTTCCATATGCCACAGGTGCAGTTCCCACCCCCCAAAAAGAGGAGATGCACATAGAGTAACAGGAATGGAGGTAAAACCCAGCCTACCTTGTAGAGTGAAACACATGAGAAGATTGAGAGAGAGGACAAAGGCTCATTTGCCTAAATTAAAATGGTATGCATTCAACACAACCATACACATTTTTCAGGGACATGGAAGCAAAGGCTATCAATAGGCTCATTAGAATGGCAGCCTATGGAGAGTTGGGGTGGCAGTGCAAGTGTGGATAAAAGCAAAATAAATAATCAGAACAGGAGAGAGGCCTTGTGTGTGCTAATGATGAGAATATGCTAGAACTGAGGAGTAAGAGAACGTTAGCCTTCTGCAACCAAGGGAAAAAAAAAAAAAAAGGAAAGAAGGATGACTAAGTCAGTCTAGCTGAGCAGTGCTCCTAGGTATAACTGCAGCTGCATTGAAAGAGGAAGGCTGGGTGCATTCAGGAGCCTGACCTGCTGCATACGGCCAGCAGGGGGCTTACTTCCCATCTTGCTCCTCCAGAAACGTCTTTTTGTTTTGTTTTATTTTGTTTCTTTGCTTTTTAGGGCTGCATCTGTGGCATATGGAAGTTCCCAGGCTAGGGGTCAAATCAGAGCTGCAGGTGCTGGCCTGCACCACAGCCACGGTAATGCAGGATCCAAGTCGAGTCTGTGACCTACACCACAACTCATGGCAACGCCGGATCCTTAACTCACTGAGCGAGGCCAAGGATCGAACCCGCATCCTCATGGATCCTAGTTGGATTCTTTTCCATGGAGCCACAAGGGGAACTCTCCACCAAAAAGATCTTTTGACTCCTTCTCACTACTATATGTTGATATGGTAGAATTGCCTCCCTATGTTATTATTGCAATAAGAAGCTGTGATTTTTTTTTTCCAAGAAAATTTTAATAGAGAATTTCTCCTGTCACAGAGACTGGATGGGTCACTTCCACTGGCCTCCCATTGGAAATACCTCAGTTGTATGCTCTCCCCTACTGGCTTGGTGGGGTTGGACATGTAGACTTTAGCCTGGGCACCAATGCATCTTGTAGGAAGATCAACTGTCCTGATTTGCCTGGACTGAATAGGTTTTTGGGGGCACTGGACTTCCAGTTTTAAAACTGAGACACTCCCAGGAAAACTAGGAAGAGTTGGTCATCCTCCTATCCAGGTAACCACTGGGGGTACTATTACCAAGGAAGCAAAAAAGACCATGGGGTTGTGCCCAGCAGTCTCTGCCGTAGGTAAACTCTTTATTCTTCAACTTGAAATTGAAGACTAGACCCTACGTTCCATTATACAAATGAAGATTATTAAAAAATGAAGGCGTAGGTAGTTCCCTTTGTGGTGGGTTAAGAACCCAACTAGTATCTATGAGGATGTGAGTTTTATCCCTGGCCCTGCTCAGTGGGTTAAGGATTTGGGTTGCTGCAACCTGTGGCAAAAGTTGTACATGTGGCTCAGATCTGGTGTTGCTCTGGCTGTGGTATAGGCTGGTAGCCATGGCTCTGATTCAACCTCATGTGCTACAGGTACAGCCCCCACCCCCCCAAAAAAGACAAAAAGGAATGTCCAGAATTCTTCCAAAGGAAAAACCATGAAGTGGACATATCTGGTCTTTGGTACCTCTGAGTTTGCTTTCCTGTACCTTCCCTGAAGTTTAAAGGCCTGACATCCATCCCTCTGTCCATTCATCCATCCATCCTTCCCTCCATCCATCCATCCCTCTGTCCATCCATCCATCTATGCATCTCTCTGTCCATCCATCTCTCTGTCCATCCATGCATCCATCCATCCATGCATCCATCCCTCCATCCATTTTATTCTTAAAGCAATCACTGAGCATCTGTAATGGGCCAGGCTCTGAAGGTACTGAGTTGAATAATACCACATAATGTCAGCCCTTAAGGAGCTCACAGTTTAACAGAGGAGACTCAATCTAAGCAAGCAAAAACAGCACAGAAGAATAACTGTACCTGGAGATTTGTGCAAAGTATAATGGGACCCTGTAGAAGGGATGGTTAAATATGATTTGTGGGTTAAGGGAAAGCTCCAAGGAAATGAGTGACAATGATATTGGACATTGAGTTGGCATTTGCCAGGTAGAGAAGGGGGCATTATAGGAACAGGGTGCAGGAAGGGCCAAGGCTCAACAAGCACACAGTAAGCAAAGAAGAAAGATGGAGCTGATGTGTTGGGTTGGAAGGTAAGACTGGAGGGTGTGTGTGTTGGGGTGGGAGAAGATGTGAGAGAATGGGTAAGGCAGAGAGAAAGGTGTGAAGAGCTTGACATTGGCTAAAAAGATAGGCTTTGGCTGGATTATGAGCAGTCTGGAAATTCATCCATTGGAATATTTTTTTTGTCTTGACCTCTCAGACAGAGCCTTTGCTGTGTTAAGGTATATTATGTGTATTGACAGGTGGATGCAGTATGAACTTTCCCAAAGCTTCTGACCATGGCACAGATGTTCCGTGGACCTCAACTTGGAATTCCTCAGAGGATACTTCGAAGTACCTAGAAGAGCATTCCTTTGTGCTTGGAGACTTAAGCAATATTCCCTCACAGGGTTTTTTCTTCCTTCCTTTCTTTTTCTTTCCCTCCTTCCTCCTTCCTTCCTTCCTTCCTTCCTTCCTTCCTTCCTTCCTTCCTTCCTTCCTTCCTTCCTTCCTTTCTTTTTCTTTCTCTCTCTCTTTCTTTCTTCTTCTATTCTTCTTCTTTTTTAAAAATAATGTATAAACTGTGTCCTTTTATTTGTAGAATTGTAAAGCTTTTATAACTAGCAAGGACCTTCATGGACTATATGGGCATTGAGGGCCCCAGAATACTTTTGGGCTTCACGTTTTCCTTTCCCTGGCACAGGAGCTTGGATGAGGGGATCTTGATCACCTGGACAAAGGGTTTTCAGGCAACTAACTGCATGGGGCACAATGTAGCAACCTTACTGAGGGACATGATAAAAAGGAGAGAGGAATTCGACCTGGCCATGGTGGCTGTGGTCGACGACGCAGTGGGCACCATAATGACCTGTGCTTATGAGGAACCCACCTGTGAGGCTGGACTCATCATAGAGACGGGCAGCAATGCCTGCTACATGGAAGAAGTGAAGAATGTCCAGACTCTAGAAGGAACTGAGGGGTGGATGTGTAGCAACATGGAGTGGGGTGCCTTTGGGGACAATAAGTGTCCAGACGACATCAGAACAATCTGTGACAAACATTCTCCAAATGCCGGGAAACCAAGGTATGAGAAGATGATCAGTGGCATGTACCTGGGTAAAATCGTCCACAGCATCTTGATCTTCTTCACCAAAAGGGGATTTCTCAGATCTCTGAGCCACTGAAGAGGTGGGATATCTTTCAGACCAAGTATCTCTCTCAGATCGAAAGGGACAGGTTAGCGCTGCTGCAGGTATGGGCCGTCCTCTAGCAGCTGGGCCTGAACAGCACCTGCGCTGACAGTATCCTCCTGAAGATGGTGTCAGCGGGGTGGTGTCCAAGAGGGTGGAGCAGCTGCGTGGCATGGGCTCGGGGGCCGTAGTGGATAAGATCCTAGAGAACTGGGGGCTGGACCACCTGAACATGACCGTGGGTGTGGACGGGACGCTCTACAAGCTTCATCTGCACTTCTCCAGAATCATGCACCAGCGAAGGAACTGTCACCAAAGTGTAAAGCGTCCTTCCTCTCATGGGAAGACGGTAGCGGCAGGGCAGCCGCGCTCATCAAGGCCGTGGGCATCCAGCACCAGGGAGAGGCAAGCAGCTAAGAGTCCCGGACCCCCCAGCCCGCTGCCTTCCAGCACTTCTCTCTTCAAGCAGCGACCCACGTTCTGCCCAGTGAGTTGCGCTGGGAGACGCTGGTGCCAGCACCTACTCTGGGAGGAAAGCAGAAGCCAGCTAATGGCGCGTAAGTTAGGGTACCAAATAGAGTGCGTGCTGTTGATAATCCCTCACCTCCAGACCCCCTCTCACCTACTCTGCCACTTTGCTTGATTTGATTTCCACCCGGTTGTACATTCCCCGCGTGTGAAGTTTAGTGGCATCCATTTCTAATTTATGCGTTCGTCCAACAGTTATTTATTGGCCCAAGATGAAAAGTCACACATCTGACCTGCTTTAGGGGCCCCCACAGCCCATCCTTGGGGACGTGTCCCCTGTGTGAAATGTATTCCCAGACACAGCCGGGGCTCCTCCTCCACGGGTGCATCATGCCGCTTCCTTGGCCCAGCACCCACTGCTGTCTGGTGTCCCCCTCTGGGCATGTCAATGCCAATGCATTGCGTGTCCGTGGAACTGGTCATAGCCACATTGTGATGGTCTTGCATTCTGTCTGTTTTGGGCGGCGGGGGGTGGGGGGGGGGCGGCGTGCAGTTCTGCAGGAAAGGATCTTGTCTCCATTGGGGTAAAAGAAACAATTCAAGAAACAGTTGGCGCATTGGAATTCCCCATCGCTTTTGTGAGCCACGTTGTATGACACAGTAAACTTTGCACCAGTTCAAAAAAACAAAAATAATAAATAATAATAATAATAATAAAAGAACTACCAAGGACTTTGGAGAGCATCTAGCCAAAACCAGAACCACAGAGGAGATACCAGTGAGGTGTTCAGAGGCAGATTAGTATTCAAGTCTTTGTTTTCATTTGATTTCATTTTATTTTTTAAAACTACAGTTTATTTACAATATTCAGCCAATTTCTGCTGTATAGCAAGGTGATTCACGTAGATATATATATAGTCTTTTTTTTTTTTTTTTGTCTTTTTGCCATTTCTAGAGCTGCTCCCTCGGCATATGGAGGTTCCCAGGCTAGGGGTCTAATTGGAGCTGAAGCTGCCAGCCTACGCCAGAGCCATAGCAACGCGAGATCCGAGCTGCATCTGCAACCTACACCACAGCTCACGGCAACGCCGGATCCTTAACCCACTGAGCAAGGGCAGGGATCGAACCCGCAACCTCATGGTTCCTAGTCGGATTCATTAACTACTGCGCCACCACGGGAACTCCCTAGATATATATATATATATTCTTTTCTCATACTATCTTCCATCATATTCTCTCCTAAGAGACTGGATATAGTTCCCTGTGTTATATGGTAGGATCTCATTGCTCATCCACTCCAGATGCAATAGTTTGCATCTACTAACCCCAAACTCCAGTCCAACTCCCTCCCTCCTCCCTTCTCTCTCCCTCCCCCCTCCCCCTTGTTCTCCATGTCCCTGAGTCTGTTTCTGTTTTGTGCATAGGTTCATTTCTGCCATATTTTAGATTCCACATATAAGTGATATCATGTGGTGTTTGTCTTTCTCTTTCTGGCTTACTTCACTTAGTATGAGAATCTCTAGTTGCCTCCATGTTGCTGCAAATGGCATTAATTCATTCTTTTTTTATGGCTGAGTCATATTCCATTGTGTACATGTATTACTTCTTAATCCATAGAATTTGCATCTATATATTTGGAGATCCTACTAATTTAAGGTACTTTCAATATAAAAATAATATAATAGGACATTCAAAGTAAGCATGCAAATGATTTCATGAAAGAAGAGTGACCATTGCAGCAATAATCTGGAAAAAAAACCACTCTAACTAGTTAACTGCATTTAGTCTTGAGCTGCCTGGCATCCAAGCAAGGAGATTAATGTGATGGTTTATATGTTTCTTTTTACCTGATAGAGGGTAACAGAGAAATTCAGGATGTCATGTTGGTTTGAGTTGCTGCTGAGGGTTCCATCCCTAGCCTGGCACAGTGGGTTAAGGATCTGGCGTTGCTGCAGCTCTGGCATAGGCTGTATCCATGGATCAGATTTGGTCCCTGGCCTGGGAACTTCCATATGTCATGGGAATGGCCTGAAAAAAAAAGCAAATTATTATCATTTTATTAGATTCCACATATTAGTGATTTCATATGATATTTATCTTTGTCTGACTTACTTCACTTAGTATGATAATATCTAGATCCACTCATGTTGTGGCAAATGGCATTATTTCATGCTTTTTAATGGCTGAGTAATATTCCATTGTACATATGTGCCACATCTTCTTTATCCACTCCTCTGTTGATGGACATTTAGGTTGCTCCCATGTCTTGGCTATTGTAAATAGTGCTGCAATGAACACTGGGGTTGCATGAATCTTTTTGAATCATGGTTTATGCCTGTAATTAATACAACTTTGTAAGTTGACTATATTCCAATAAAAATTTAAAAAAAAGCAAATTAGTACTTTTCTTACCTCCAGAGGTGACACCCAGCCATCTTCTGTCCTTTGGACTTTAGTGAGACTGAAAGGTCAAGGGCAGGTTTGGGGGGGAGAGGGAAGGGACTGCATGGGCATGTGGGTAAATGGGTGAGAGAGGTTTTCTGAAACCTTGGAGGAATGAACCCTACTGGCAACTGGTGATCAACCCCTTACAGCTAACACACGACTTGTCTAGGTGCTTTCCTATGGACTGGGTAGTGAAGAGAAGATGGGGTTTCATATCACACAACATAAAAACATTCTGATGGGGTGAGAGGTGAGCGTGTGGGAGGAAGGAGGCAGTCAGACAGTTAAGAGCGTGTGCTGTGGTGATGGAGACTGACGTCAGAGGAAGGGGCTCTAGACCCAGGGGACAAGGGAGCATGCGTGTGTGTGTGTGTGTGTGTGTGTATAGGAGTGCACTTGCCACTTGGCCTGGCTCAACCTTCATAAATTTTCAGGTAACAGACATGTTGTTTATGGTCTATGCAATGCTTTCCTGTTTATCATTTCATTTGCTTCTCATGATCACCTTTGAGAGAGAAACTTTTCTTCTTAATGAAGAAACCAGGGCTGAAAAGCTAAGTGTCTCAATCTCAAGGCTTCTACAGGACACAGCAGGATGAGAATCCAGTCTATCTGACTTCGAATTCTGTGCCCCTTCCCCATCCCTCCCCCAAGTATGCCTAGAGTGGAGCCTGTCCTTTCTGTCCCCACCTTTCCTAGATGCCAAGTGGGGGCCCTTCCTGAGCTAACCCCCCCATGTGCCTTTTCTCCCAGTTCACATGTGCCATCCAGACCCCATAAGAAGGACCTCATTCCAGACTCTTCTGCACTGCAGTGCTTAGAGATTCCCGACATAGTTCATTGTCGAGTAAACAATGCTGGACTTTTTGGATAAACTTGGTGATTTGAAAATGATTAAAGGGCTAACTGCTGGGAGAGATCTGAAGGCATTCTACCCAGATGCTGATGCATGTAAACATATTTTTAGACTAATGTTAGGTTTTATGCTAAAAATGAAGAATAATCTATGAACATTTACCTTTTTTCAGCCATCTGCTAACAGCAGTGTAGACAAATGTGTTGGATCCTCTTCCACAAGAGAGGGGGCAGGTTTGGGGAAGCCAAAGAACCAGTAGATCAGAGAACAAAACATCAGATCTCCAGTCACCTGCATCCCACCTCACCTTCCATAGGACAAAGAAAATGCTGTAGGCTGAGGTGAGGAAAGGTGGGCTTTCATTCCTCCTCTGCCATTCCTGTTCACTATTCTCATCTCCTCTAGCCAAGCCTGTGTAGTGCAGGTTTCACCTCCTGGAAGCCTACAGATACAGTGGGAACGCTGTGGGTTTTGATCAAACAAAAACGATAAGAGAACGCAAAGGTACTCTGGGGTACTTTGATGAGGTCAGAGAAAGTGCCTTTCACTTTTCCACACACCCCTCCGCCCCCATCGCCTCCTGTGTGCCCGGCTCAGGGCCTGGAACTCAACTTGGTGTGGACCAGCTAGGCGCAGGTCTGGGGCCGGTGATCAGCGGGTGCTGGGTTGGGGGCAGCTGGCGGATTGCGTGATGTGGGGCGGGAACCCAAGGAACACTGAGCGCCTACATCTTAGAGCAGCTGGCTCTGAGGAATTATTGCAAGTCTGCACAACTTAAAAATCTGCAGTTTGGGGGCGGGAGGGGGAGCGCGGGGGTGGGTCCCCGAGCGTCCCATTTCTCCTCGGGGCGGTTCACTGAGCATTCTCCCTCACTGCAGAGGGGCGGGCGATGCCTTCTGGACCACACGCCTCCTTCGCTGAGGTCCTGGTTTGCCGTCCGACCGTGGCCGCAGGCGTCTTCCTCTGGTAGAAGGGGACTCCGCTTGTCCTCCTTTCCGCTCGGGGCATGGTTCACCTCTTAGGACTTGGTGAGTTGAGGAACGGAGCGTGCAAATCAAGCTGGTTCTGTAGGCTGCGTGAGTCTTCAGGCAGCGGGGCTGGAGGTAAACAGGCAGGACCAGGGGATGTTTCCTCCTTTGCACTTTGTTTTAAAACAAGTTGGGGGCCTCGATACTTCCTAAGAAAATCCCGGCAAATTCTCAGTGTTGCTTGGGCCGAGAGGCGGTTGCGGGAGCCGCCGGGGCAGCAGAGGGGGTCGTCCGTGTCCCACAGGGTCAAGGTGGCCCCAGCCCGGCAGGGCGCGCAGGTAGGAGGCGTGGGGCGCGCTCCAGCTCCCACCCGGACCCGGCGTGCCGCTCCAGGAGTGACTGTGCACTTGGGTCTAGGCGGGGGCGCGCGCCTGGCGGGGACGCCTCTCTGTTCGTCCAAGGGTCCGCCAGTCGCGCGGCCTGAGCCCGGCAGCCAGCGACCGCCGGCGGCGGAGCGCCGCGCCCTCAGCCCTGGGACCTAGGACTGCGAGCCCGAAACCAGGCGGCAGGCGAGGCTGGGACCAATAGGGCGGCGGCCCAGAGGCCGGCCCCGCCCCGCCCCGCCCGCGGCTCCGGGGCGCCAAGCTCCTGCCGGGCGGGACGGACCGATTGACCGACGCGGGGCACTCGGCTCTCCTTGCCGCCGCCGCTGCGGCGGGCGCGGGACCGCGCGGAGACGCCAGATCCCTGCGGCACAGGCCGGCGGCGTCCCAGAGCCGAGGCAGCCAGAGGTCCTCGGACTCCTGCAGGTACCTACTTGTGTCCCCACCTCTCCGTGCGCTCCGCAGACTTCTCCATACGACCCGGTAACTTTCCCTACCTTTTGCTGCCCTGCCCTGTCGTGGCCTTGGTTACGGGTTCACGACCCGGCAGATCTACATCCGCAGGGGACTTTGCATCCTGCTGGGCGCCTGTCTCCAACGCTCTCCATCCTCCGGTCCCTAGAGCCGGTCGTCGCTGGAACCCTAAGGATCTGCCTGTTGCGCGAGTTGCCGGCAGAGGAGGGAGTGTCTGGGTCCTTCGGAAAGCCGCAGGGACGCTGTTTAGAGTCCGCTTTTGGGTGCGGGGTGGAGGACAGATGGAGGCGGGAGAATCGAGGAGCCGGGGGAAGGCGGCACTCCGCGGAGGGGCATCCCTGGGGCGTTTCCTTAGCCGGGAAGCCGTTCCTTCTCTTCCTCGAGAGGAGGCGCTTTCCTGACAAATGTAAGTGCTTCCCAGGCCGCCCGCTCCGCCTTCTTCCTTGTCATCCTCCCCTCCCCTTTGCCCTGCAGAGGTGCAAAGCGCCCCGCGACAGTTGCGGGGAAGAGCGCATCCAGGACCAGTGCTCTGGTGCCGCGCTGCGCCTAGGGACTGCCGGTGCGCTCCGGGTGGAAGTGGCTTGGAGCTTGCAGGGCCCTTGTTGAGTCGTACGCAGACCGTGCGTTTGGATCAGTGGTACTGATGGGAGTGGGTGCCCTGGGGTCGGGAACTTCCGTTTCCCGCACCCCTCTGGGTGGCTGCCCGACTTCTTGAGGTGAATTGGCTGGCGAGCGAGCCAGACCTGCCGGCAGGGGCCGCGGCGGGCCGGGCTGCGAGCCTTTCGCATTGCAGAGATCATTCTGACGCCCCCCCATCCCGCCCCCCCGCCCCTGCGCGCTCTTCCCCTGCTCTGCTTCTTGTGTCTTTGGGAAAGGAGCACCTTTTGCGCCCTTGATGTCTCCAGCGTCTGTACTGGGACACAGAACAGAGAGCCTAACTCAGACAGCCCAGGACCCGGGTGGAGGGCTGCAAAGGACCACCTCCTCCTGCCAGAAGGACCCAGGGGCCCTGTTTTGATGCTGCGGCGTGGTTGGGGGGCGGGGTGGTGTTTCTCTTCGTCCTCCGGGTAGAGTAGCTGCTAGGTTTTGATCTTTCATCTCGGAGTGCAGGGCAGGTGAGGAAAACAAGATCATGTATTTGCTTAAGTGATTTGCGTAAGCATTCACTTAGAACTGTATAAGTTACACCTAGTTGCTCCCCTTTGTGGACTACTTGCAAATACTTGCCCAGGTAAACAGGAAGTAAGCATTTTCCTGAGCACCTGCCTCTCTTGCTAAAGGCAGATGCCTTAGTGCTCTTCTCCCCAGTACTCTCAGCGTTTCAGGCTGAGAGAGGGTGGCATTGATTCTGTGGTTGAACTTGGTGTTCTGGGTAGTTCTCACTCTTTACTGGGTTGTAAGCTGCTTGAGGACAGGGATTCATCTAGTATGTGTTTACAACCCGCCCATGGTGCCTGGGGCCAGGCCTTGGTCACAGCACAGGATGAAGTTTCAGTTGATCTTTTTTTTTTTTTTTGTCTCACCGAATTCCACCCTTCTCCGGTTCTAGTATTGTTAGTCATTTCAGAACTAGGAATTGTCAATACTGGGGTAGAGAGGAGATGATACTGAATACTCAAGAACGCTGAATCCAGAGCAAGTGAGTATTCTAAGGAGACTTGCGGAATCACTCTTGTCTCTGAGCCATTATTACCTGGAAAATCAGCCTGAATAGAGAAAGCCATTAATGAATGCAGCAAAGCTAAGATTTTGCTGGTCAAGTGTATGAGAGCAAATTGGGAAGTTGGAAGCAATCTTTGTTCTGTTCAGAAATATTAAAATATTAAAAATCCAATGCTCTGACACTTAAGTTGGCCGGCAAAGCACCAGCTAAGGTTTTTCTTGGTCCATATTATTATTATTATTATTTAAGAAAGCAGGGGAAGGGTGGGCACTCCAGTCCCCTCCTCCTTATTCAGTGAATTTTGCCTTTCCCTGTTATCCTTCACAGACTCTGCATCTTTCTATTGTACCAGAGATCTCCATCTGCCCTGTGTCTGGCATTTGGGGCTGTCAGCTCTGAGAGAGCAGGCACCACGGGGTTTTCCTCCTCCTCCTCTGCTTCCACTTTTTTTTTTTCCCCCGCAGATAACATTTCTTGGCCGCCTACCATATGCCAGCTACTCTGCTCGGCCCTTTTCCAGGCATTATCTCATTTAATCCTTAGAACAACCGCATTAGGAAGTGAGGCTTCCCTTCTTTGTGTCAGTGTTGCTATGAGAGCCAGCAGGGAACAGAGCCCCTGCAGGATATTCTGAGCCTGATCAGAGACCACTGGATGGGGCTGGGCCTGAGGCCTCACTGGCAGGCCAGGAAGGCTCTCCAGGGTAGGCTGAGGCATAGGGGGAGGAGACCATGCTTATTGCCTCTGCTTATCAGGTGTCAGGAAGGTAGATCCCCTGGGTGTCACTTGTATGTAAAATCCGTGAGGGGGCATCATAGAGAACAGACTAGGACCAGGATCCTGGGCTCCAGCCCTGATTTCTACCTGCTTATGGCTCCTTGTCTTGATATAAGTCACTTGGCATCTCTGAACCTTGGTCTATTTAGCTTCCAGGCTCTAGATGCCTAATATTGTTGTTACTCTGTATGGGCTGAAAGCTCTCCATGTATTAACTCATTTCATCCTGGTGATGACCTTGGGAGGTAGGCTCTTTTATTACCTTATTTTATTTTGTTTTCCTGACTTAAAATGACAGAAAAATATTCTCTCACAGTTCTGGAGGTTAGAAGTCCCCAAACAAGGTAGCCCACAGGTCTACCATCCCTCTAAAGGCTCTGTGGGCAATCTGGTCTTTGCCTGATCTAGCTTTTGGTAGCTCTAGGTATTCCTTGGCTTATTGCCACACTACTTTGATCTCTGCTTCCATGAATTACTCTATTGTAGAGGAGAGAAAAAGAGACCAGTGAGTATTTTGTGCAAAGTCACATAAGGAGGACCATAACGAGGACGATTCTATCCCTGGTGGTTGGTCTGAGGAGCCACTGTGAGATTCTGCCCTTTGCCCTGCACTTAGTAGGACTCAGACTGGGCTTGTTGAACGGTGACCGGGAGAGGTGGCTCGCTGTTACCAAGTGATGTTTTGGCTCCCCGTGTCCCCTTGAAAAGAAATTTGAAAATCGTGCTAGAAACTATGCTGTGCTCTTTCTGCTTTTGCCACAGTTGCCCTCTTTCCAATGGAATTCTGCCCAGCTGGTTGGGAAAAGGAGAGGCAGACCTTAAAGATCATGGGCAAGGTAAACAGTGTGGCTATTTCCAGAAAACATGTTTATTGTCAATGAGAAACCCAGGAAAATCGCAGAACCCTGCACTCAGAGTCAGATCCACCAAATAAGCCAACCAGTAACCAACTTATGAAAAACTCTTGTGTGGTCACCCTGCGCCCAGTACTGCAGGCACCGAGAACAGGCAGAACCCAAGGCGTTTTCTCTGACTTGAACTGGCAGTGGACCTGGAGACTCAAGCACAAGACAGCACAACAGACGATGCTAAATATGAGCCCGATAGAAGTCACAGTGGTTTTGTCACATTCGTCTAGTCTAGTGTAGTTTGCAGAAACTTGACAAAGTTTTCTCATTTCAGTTCTCCTGGTAAGTGTGATCGGTGACTGGCAGGGTGACAGGAAGGCTGAGTTGCAGATGACAAAAATAAGGCCAAGTGAGCCTTGTCAAGGGTGTTCTGACTCCAAGTCATTCTCTTCCTGCCTCACAAGGAGGGTGATGGATGTGGAGGGTCCTTGGAGGTGGTGACGTTTGAATGTCATCCTGAAGCTGGCTTTCGGTTACTGCTCTTGGCTAACCAGGATGCTCAGGACGGGCGAGGGAGAAAGAGAAAATCCTTTTTACTGTTGTTTTATTTTTACATTCAGTAAATCTCATTTATGACGAACACATTGACAATGTTTAGATGTTCAATCAATTGTGGAGGTGGATTTGGAAGACTTCTCATTCTTGTCTTCCTTTATCATTTCTTTAAATCATCCTTTGCAACTTTGCAATACACACACCTACCCCTTATAAAAGTAAACTCTTCTTGCTAAGCTACGGATAGTTACTAGATTAGGTTGTAGCATTTTTCTTGGTGGGCGGGGGGTCTTGCTCTCTTTGGAATCCTGCAGAGCCTTGCTTGGAGTAGATGCCCTATAAAATTGTCTAATTGCACAAGTGTTGGAATAAAGGCCCAAGACCTGCTTTTGGCAGGAATGTTACAGATAAGCAGTTTATGTTGACAGCAGCTGGCTTCAGCGTGGTTGCTGAAGCCCGCAGTGAATGAAGCATCTTGTTGATGTCCTGCGCGGATCAACTGAGCTCGACTGAGCACCCAGCAGGTGTTCACCAATGTTGACTTAATGATTAATGTACGGAGTCATGTATATATCCTCTTTACATATACAAATACACACATTTATTCAACAGGTATTTAAGCACTTACCCGATGTTATGTACTATGCTGGGGCTGGGTGAGGAGACAGACATTAAACAAATAGATGCAAACATTTAAGTAGTGGCACGTGTCCTAAAGAACTTCGTGGGAGGAGAGTAGCAAGGGTGAGGAGGGTGCTAGGTTAGATGGGGGAGCTGGGAAGACCTTTCAGAGGAAGAGAGGAGTTTATCACATGAAGAGGCAGAGGAGGAGATTTCCAGGTTGCAGAGAGTGTGAGGATTCTAAGGCAGGAATGAACATTGAGTATGGAGAAACTCCATGAGAGGGCCGAGGTGCCTGGAGGAGGTTGGAGAGGATGGCAGGGGCCAGGTGATGCTGTGCATGTTGGGTCAAGTTCAGGATCGTAGCGTTTGTCTAGAGGGCTGCGGGAAGAAGTTAATGGATTTGTGGCAGGTGAGTGTCAGGAGCTAATTTATATTTCTAGAAGATCGTCTGTGAAGACCAGATGAGAAAAGAAAAGATTAGAGAGGTTTTATCAGGGCAGGTGGGAGTCTAGTTAGAGGCATGTGGGAGAGGTGGGACCTCAAGCCAGCTTGGACTGCGTGAGAATGAATGGGAGGCTAGAAGTAGAGACTCTACACCTATAGGTTGGTTATGAAAGGGAACAGAGATTTGGGCTGAGTGCAGGCGAGGGTTCGCATTTTGTCTGCCCATGTGGAAGGCGACCCTGGCTGAGGTCAGGGAGCTGAGTCCAGCTCCTCAGCAAATCAACACATACCCATCTATGTGGCTACAGCCTAGTGATTTTGTGATTAAAAAAGGGATAATCTTTCTACAAACCTTCTTCAGTAATGTCATTTATATGTGTTAATTTGGATCATTTTTATAAATTGAATTAGGAGAACTGTGAGTGGGTATGTGGGAACATTTGTGGTGAGATTCAAAGCATTTGGTCTTTGATGATCACCAAGAAGCTGCTCTCGAGTTGGCTTGAATGGAGAGACATCAGTGATCGGCGTGGTGGTGAGAAGATGCCAAAAGCTTCTCCAAGATGCATGGGGGCGAGGCCCGATGGAGCGCTCCAAGCATGGTGATGAGCCAGCTCTCTGTGTCTCAGAGGAGCCCTTTACCTGGTCTTCCTCATCACATGCCACTCTTCCTCTGTACCCACGGGTGTCTTGGTATAAAAATGCGAGAGAATGACATATGGTTTGTCATCTGGGAACCCATGTTTCACAGAATATGCTGGCCTACAGATCCATAAGGAACATCACGGGAGCCTGATGGGGCCTTAAAGCACTGATAAGAGAATCCGGAGACCAATGTATATATAGTCGTAGGGAATGGGAGCCCAAACAGGACCATAGGGTTGAAGATCAGTTAAGAGGCATCGGCTTCTTGAAGACTTCTTTCAGCCATGCTTGCTGACTTGTATCCTGGCAAATAAGTAGTGTGAGATAAAAGAATGCCAGTGGATTAACATTTTGGGCTTGAACATGTTTGCTTTTGTTTATTTGTTTGTTTTCCTTTTTAGGGCTGCACCTGCGGCATATGGATGTCCCCAGGCTAAGGGCTGAATCGGAGCTGCAACTTCCAGTGTACGCCACAGCCACAGCAACTCGGAATCTGAGCTGCACCTGCGACCTACACCACAGCTCACGGCAACACCAGATCCTTAATCCACTGAGCGAGGCCAGGGATCGAACTGTCATTGGGTTCATTGCCGCAGAGTCACAACAACGGAACTCCTGTTACAATTTTTTTTTTTAAACTTTCATTCTTCTGCGAACTGGCTTGGCTTTCTTAAATCCTGATTGACTTGCCAAGGTGAACCTAAAACCATTTTCTTCTCTCTCTCCCTCTCTTTTTTTTTTTTTTTGTGTTTTAGGGCTGCCCCCACAGCATATGGCACATGGAAGCTCCCAAGTTAGGGGTTGAATCGGACTGTAGCCCGCTGGCCTACACCACAGCCATAGCAGCGTCAGATCTGAGCCATATCTAGGACCTAACCACAGCTCACCGTGACGCCTGATCAAGGTCAGGGATCAAACCCATGTTCTCATGGATACCAGTCAGATTCATTTCCACTGAGCCATGATGGGAGCTCCCCTAAAACCATTTTCTGTGATTTACTTAAAATGAAGAATTGGCTAAAGAGATGGGAGAAGACCGTTGTTTATAGATTTGGATCGAGAGGCGATGCCTGGGTTCTGGCAAGGATGTTTCAGCATCTTTGTCTTTGGGGATCAATAAATCTTACCTTCTGTGCAGGGTTTTTCTTGTGGGTTTTTAAGATCCCAGTTTCCTAAGTGTGGTACCCTCATGAGGCACCTGACATTAAGACCCTGCCTGCCCTCCTCCCCTTGGTGTTTAGCTACTGCCTGGTCAAGATTAGCCCTTAGTCTGTTTGAGGGTTGAGCTTTCTCTGTGACCCTCGTCTCCCCTGAGCTAAAGGTGTAAATAAAAAGTGTCGGAGTTCCTGTCGTGGTGCAGTGGTTAAAGAATCCGACTAGGAACCATGAGGTTGCAGGTTCGGTCCCTGCCCTTGCTCAGTGGGTTAACGATCCGGCGTTACCATGAACTGTGGTGTGGGTTGCAGACGCGGCTCGGATCCCGCATTGCTGTGGCTCTGGCGTAGGCTGGCAGCTACAGCTCCGATTACACCCCTAGCCTGGGAACCTCCATGTGCCATGGGAGTGGCCCAAGAAATGGCAAAAAGACAAAAAAAAAAGTGTCATTATGTGACAGTGTTTATTATCTGTCTGTCTGTCTGTCTTTGCCGAAGTGTAAAATGGTATCACTATCCCCATACCCTCTCATCATCTCCTTAAATCACGAATCCTACAGTGTAGGCTCTCCAGATAGGTAAAAATAGGAATCTCGTGAAAGTTCATATGGTGCCTGAGCGCTTCACCTTTAAGCAATTTCCCCAGGCTTCTTGATCTAATTAGAAATCAAATGTCAGCGTGGTGCCTCTTTTTGGTGATGAGCCCTGAGTTCTCTTCTCCCAGCTCCTCCAGACTTAAAATGCGGAAGCTGCAGCACGCTTTGCCTTCTCATCTTGTGTCTTTTATGCCAGGCTTTGAAGTAGAGAGTACACAGTAGGATGCATCATTATGTAACGTGGCCATAGACTCTCCTGAGTTTGCCTTTAGTTGCTTTTTATCACCCACGTCAACAGTTAAGAGCACACCAGCAAGCCCCATTTTAAAACCCTTCCTTTGTAAGTTAGGGCCGTTGCTTGAAAGTAATTCCCACCTGAGTGTTATTAGACATTGGGGTTAGGTTTCAGGATGCTTCATGGATGACAGTTAAGTCATAGGAGTGGGACAGGAGAGGGTTTTGAGCAGTGGACATCCAGGACCGAGTGGTGTGGAAGGGAGGAGATGGCATTCTCTCTCTTAGGGACGGGTCCTTCCCCCACCCCCAACGTCATGGGCTCAGGCATACATGCCAGAGGAGGAAGGGCATCCCTTACTGCGGGCTGCTTAGCTGGTTGGATGAAGTAGACAAACCACAAAAAAGTACCATATTAGGTAGAGAGTTTCAGTCTCACAAGAGGAAAAGAGTTCTGGAGAGTGGTTGCACAATGTTACAAATGCATTTAATACCACCGAACTTCAAAATGGGGGGATGGTAAATTTTAGAGCATGTGTATTTTACCATGATAAAAAAGTTGGGGAGGAGTTCCCGTCATGGCTCAGTGGTTAACGAATCTGACTCGGAACCACGAGGTTGTGGTTCGATCCCTGGCCTCACTCAGTGGGTTAAGGATCCGGCGTTGCTGTGACCTGTGGTGTAGGTCACAGACGTGGCTCGGATCCTGAGTTTCTGTGGCTCTGGTGTAGGCCGGCGGCTACACCTCCGATTCGACCCCTAGCCTGGGAACCTCCATATGCCGTGAGTGCGGCCCTGGAAAAGATAAAAAGACAAAAAAAAAAAAAGTTGGGGAAAAAAAGACACTGAGACTTCATTGCTGTGAAAGAGCATTTTCAAGTGTTTTGGACCCAGGTTCTTTACATGCTTAAAAATTATTGAGAACCTCAAAAAGCTTTTGTTAAAGTGGGTTATAGCTGTCAATATTTATATCAGAGGAGTTCCCATTGTGGCTCAGTGGGTTAAGAACCTGACATAGTGTCTGTGAGGATGCAGGTTTGATCCCTGGCCTCTCTCAGTGGGTTGAGGATCTGGCCTTGTAGGTCATTGTTGCCATGGCTGTGGTATAGACGACAGCTGCAGCTCTGATTTGATCCCGAACCCCAGAATTTCCACATGCTACTGGTGCAGTTGTAAAAAGAAAAAAATTATATTAGAAATTAAAATAGATACATTTCAAATTATTTAATTTTTAGTTCATTTAAAATAACAATAATCTCATGTTAAATGGCATATTTTAATGAAAATAGCTATCTTTTTTAAGCAGTAAAATTTGAGTGGCATTGTTTTACACTTTTACAAATTTATTTATTGTCTAGTTTAATAGAACACCATGGGATTCTTAGATTCACTTTTCTATTTAGTCTGTTATGTTCTCAAACATTATATATCCTCTGGAAAACTCCATTGAACTCTTGTGAAAGAATGAGAGGGAAGCAGGAAAACAACACCTTAGTTTATTATGAAAATAGTTCTGACCTCATGGAGTCTTTAAAGGACCTTAGAAGCTCTAGAGGTTCCTGACGACACTTTGAGAATCAGTGCTGTAGAATAAATTTGCCACCAAGTTAATTTTTGGTTATGCTATATGTTTTAGTCTCTTTCATGTCATCTGAATTTGAACTTTAGCATTTCCATATATTGCTTATCTATGATTTCAAATGAAAGAACTAGATGGTGGAGTTCCTGTCATGGCTCGGTGGTATTGAACCCGACTAGTATCCAGGAGGACTCAGATTTGATTCTTGGCCTCACTCAGTGGGCTAAGGATCTGGTGTTGCCGTGAGCTGTGATATAGTTGCAGATGTGGCTCCGATCCCATGTTGCTGTGGCTGTGGTGTAGGCTGGCAGCTGCAGCTCCATTTCTACCCCTAGCTTCGGAACTTCCACATGCCACGGATGTGGCCCTAAAAAGACCAAAAAAAAAAAAAAAAGGAAAGAAAAAGAAAAAAGAAGTATCATATCAATTATTTTTTTCAAGTGTGCATTCTTATTTACTGTGGGGTGAGGACTTCCTTTTAGCCCCTCTGGAGGAAAACCTGCACCTGTGCAGAGATGGTGACTAAAGCCATTCCTGGGGCTCTCGCTATTGTCACTTGTCACTGCTGAGCTTACTTGGGCATTTCAGAGGCTTTCCTTTTCTTCCTTTCTGCTCTATCCCACCTCATTTTTCCTCATACGGAGAACTTGGATACTCAGAGAGAGGTGAGCACAGTTAGGGCATAGGCTGGAGAAAGGAGAGGTGTGAGAATTAATTTTCATAAGTCAAATTGAAAACTTTCTGACTTGCTTCGCCTACGGATCTCATTATTTATAATTTTTTTCCTATTGATAAAGTATGGAATTAGTCATAGTGGATAGCTCTGGGCAGAGCATTAAAAAAAAAAAAATCCTCCCAGGATGGCTTCCAGGAGCTGGATGTGGATGTTTGTGAAACATAAAAACATTTTTTCTCTCTTCCAAATAATGGATTAGATGTTACATAAACCATCATATTTAAAATGTTAAGTGGAACTTTTTTTTACCCCATGAAATAAATATTCACTGTGGCAACTTACTACAGCAACAGACACTTGGCTGTCTTGGAGTTTTGTTACAAATATGCTGAGGATTTATTTCCTTTCTTTTTCCTTTTCTTTTTTTATTGAAGAATGTTTGATTTACAATGTTGTGTTAGTTTCAAGTATACAGCAAAGTGATTCAGTTTATATATATATATATGTTCTTTTTCACATTCTTTTTCTTTATAGGTTATTTCAAAATATTGAGTAGAGTTCCCTGTGCTATACAGCAGGTCCTTGTTGGTTATCTATTTTATATATAGTAGTGTGTATATATTAATCCCAATCTCCTAATTTATCTCTCCCTGCTGAGGATTTATGACTTGGAAAAACCTGTGACTCCTAGCAGCAGTAAATGCTGTTCTACAATCCTTTGGCAAGACTACAGTGCGTCAGGTGCTCAGGCTGGGCGCAGAGAAGCCAGGCTTGGTCAGCCGTTCTCATCCCCTGCATCCTGGAGCCTCCACGAAAAGACTGTACGAGGTGAAGGCACTTTCCAAGCAGGCTTCTCCACTCTTTTGAGCAGAAACATCCCTGTATTTTACCCTGAAGTAGAACATTCGTTTAGTCACTCTTCCACGAGACATCTCCCACTTGTCTGCTGTGGATCGGGTGCTGATACCACTTCATGTCTGTGATACTGCTAAGATAAACAGGATTATGCAAGCATGGAGGAAAGTGCTTATTGATTGATTGATTGATTGATTGATTGTCTTTTTAGGACCACGTCCGAGGCATATGGAAGTTCCCAGGCCAGGGGTCGAATTGCAACTGCAGCTGCAGCTGCCAGCCTATAGCCATAGCCACGGGGGATCGGAGCTGCATCTGCAACCTACCCCACAGCTCATGGTAACACCGGACCCTTAACCCACTGAGCGAGGCTAGGGATGGAACTCGAATCCTCATGGATACTAGTTGGGTTCCTTATCACTGAGCAACAACAGGAACTTGTTTTTTGTTTTTTTCTTCTTTTTGAAGGCGCCTATTTAGACATAGATGTGTGTGTGTTGGGGGGCATGTGTGCACCTGCACCCACGTGTGCTACGTCAAAGGAAAATGTCCTGGAAAAGGTACCATTGGAGCCGATTTCTTGATGGCAAAAGTGAGATTGACTGGAAAAGAAGGGAACAGAGGGAACAGCTTCAATGGGTTTTAAAAAAGAGTGCACGGCAAGGCTCAGGCTGGTCGGTAATCTGACGGGACTGAGGCCGAGGGGTTTGAGGTCGGTTGGTGGGCGCCCAGGCTGGAGTGTCCTGAACACACTGGGGAGCTGCTGAAGATTTCTAGAAGGTAGAGTCATGTTCTGACTTGTAGTTTAGAAAAGTCTCTCTGACTGCCTGAGGGAAGGGGTGTGAGTGAGAAGTGGGGTCAAGATGATGTCACTGACTTGTCTCCTGGTGTGACTTGGGGGCATTAGAGGGGGCTTCTCACCCAGGTGGTTAATTTGACCGGCGTCTTGATGCCTGATATTCCTTAGACGTCGACATTCTTTATATTTATATTTTTAAAAATTTATTTATTTTTTTCTTTCTTACGGCCACACCTGCGGCATATGGAAATTCCTGGGCTAGAGGTTGAATCAGAGCCGCATCTGCGACCTACGCCATTCTTCACCGGCTGAACCACAATGGGAACTCCATATTTATATTTACACTTATATTTGTATTTATATTTAAGGTCAAGAATGGAGAACTCTCTGGGAGGGTTCCCTGGAATGTTTGGCCACATTTTTTCCTCTTCCCGCAGCCCCCTGATTTCCGGGGCGTGTGTATTCCTCTTTGTTTGCATGTTGTCGTGGAGGGCTGCTACGTATTAAGGATGTCCCCGAGGTTCCTTCTGCTCCAGTCCAGGCAGTGGGTGGGCATGGGGTGGGCAGGCGGCTTTCAGCCCAGCCCCTCAGGTGCTCTGTCAGTGGAGAGACTGGAGGACAGAGGAGGCCCCTGCTGTGTTCCTTGCTCTCCCTGACCAGGCCTCTTCTTCCAGGAGGTGTTTATGTTCCCAGGTCATTCAGAAGTGCCCTGGCTCCTGGCGGTGGCCAGGTGTGGTTCTCCAGTCTTTTCTTTGGCCCCGTGTGCCTCAGAGAGCTTTCTGACTGACAAACATTGGATCCCTCAGTGAGCCACGCAGTTGTTGTTTGTATCCAAAGAATCCTCAGTGATGTGGGACTTGTCAGGAGGTCTGACCTCACACCAGAGCACGAAGACTAACCTCACAGGCTTTCCTACCAGTTTTGAAAGGGAAACAGGCCAACGCAAGGATGGTGTTTGCCAAAAGGGATCGAGGGACGTACTGCTGGGGACACAGGAAACTAAGGCCCCGCCGACCAGCTTTGCCAGGTTTCTAGTGTTGCTGAAGGCGGTGCTGCTACAGGTGTGTCTACCTGGGAGGAGAGATGGAAATAGCATCAAAGAGATGCGTGATCTCTGTGGACATGCCGGACCCTGGCAATGCTTAATGATGAAAATAATAATAACTGATACTCATGCAGGACTTACATTAATGCTGTGTACTGGTCAAAACCTGATGTACATAATAACATTTAATTCTCATAACAGTACTTTGAGGTAGGCATGTTCATTTTATCTTAGTTTACCTGTTATGCCTGCCTTTCTATCTATCTATCTATCTATCTATCTATCTATCTATCTATCTATCTATCTATCTATCTATCAGTCAGGAAATATCAATGAGAGATTTTAATACTTTACCCAAGTCATAGAACTAGAAAGTAGCAGAATGGGAATTCAAATCAAGTCAGACAAGGTACAGCGTCTGTGCTCCTACCCATGAATTTGACTCTTAGCTTTAACACTTACTGTCTGGGAAAGTTATTTAATCTCTGCGACTCAGTTTCTTCATCTGCAAAATGGGGATAACGACCTCTACCTTAAGGCAGATGAAATAAGGTATTTAAAGCAGCGCCTAGTACAAAGTAAGCACTCTATGGGGTTTGCTAGAAAAATTGTTTTGTAGTAGATACTACCGCAGGAAGACTGACTGTACACACTTTGTACAAAAAAATTGTGACGCTTGTACCAATCACATGTGACCTATGTAATGACCTTGGTAGATATTTGGTAGCTCTTCATAGAAAGAGTATGAGATGAAAAAGGATATATATATATATATATATATATGTATTCTCCCACACGCGTTTAGGGAGGGAGGGTGAAAGTGAAGTTTGCTGTGAGTACGTGAGCTTGGTGTGTAAGGACACTCAGGAGACCACCACTAACAGGAGCAGAGCGTGATCCGCTTGCCTCAGGGGCCTCACTGGGAGAGCAGGGCTTGGGCTCTGGGCTTGTTGTCTCCCATGTGCCCTTGACCATTCTGAACCCTAATTCCCTCATCCGTAAATGGTGGACTATGAGGATGCCTACCTCTCTGCGTGGATCTAGGTGTTAAAGAAGGTCATTCATTAATTCATTCTGTATTTCTTGCTGAGAATTAAGGCTGCAAAGATTAAGAAAAAAATAGGCCCTGTCTTTGAGGAGCTCACAGGGTCACGGTGGAGGCTTTGAGAAAAATGCTCTACTGCAGTTCCGTAAGTTATATACTCAGATGGATACAGATACTGGTGGGGATGTGGGGGAAACCTGGTTTTGGGGTAAGGAGAGGTCAGGGGTCAAAGGCTTGGTTCTGAAGAATGCGATATGAGACTTGAAGGCATTCTGAGCAAACAAGTGAGAAGTCAGGGGCACTTTTGGAGAATTTCACATAATTCTTCATAGTTCTGGAGTTTGAGTTGGGTTATGCAGGCCACGATAATAGATGAGGAATGATTAATAATATTGACAGCTAACATTTAACTGAGCATTAACTATGTACCAAGCACAGAGGGCCTTGTTTTTTTATTTTATCTATAGTCCTTACTGCCCAATGCAGTATGTGTTATTTTGTAGCCAGGTTTCACAGACAAGGAAACCAAAGCTCAGAGAGCTTAAGTGACATGCCCAAATCACACAGCTAGTGAGTGGTGATCCTAGGATTCAAGTTCAAGCCAGATTTTATCCTGAAGCTCAGGTGAGCCATCAGAGCACTTGAAGGTTGGGCATGCTAGAAGGTAACTTTAGCTTGGCATGAGGAATGAATTTGAGGGTAGAGAACGGGGGCAGGCCTAAGGCAGGCTACTCAAAAGCCTATTAGAGTAAACCGTGGAAAAATACTGAGTTAAAGCAGAGGCAGGAGAGATAGGGGAAGGAAAGGGATTTGAGAGAGATTTGGGGATAGAGGATGAAGGGAAATTGTGGATGTGTTTATTTCAGGGTCCCTTTGGGACATTTGACTGGACATATCCAGTAGGCAGTTCCATGAGCCCACAATGTAGGAGGGAGCTCTGGGCTGCAGCTCCACACCTGGCTCCAGACTCAGGTGCAGTTCCCAGGAGAAAAGAAGAGGGACATGGAGGAACCCACGGGGGTGTGGGGGGAGATGACACAAACTTGAGGCCTGAAGATTATATTCAGGCTACAGATTTGTTTCATTTGTCTTACAGTATTAAAATATTAACATAAATTGATAACATTGAAAAAGTTGGGAAAGTTCTCCCATAAAAATTAGATGTGTGGGTGTTCTCAGCAATGTGGGCAATCTGGCCACCTGATGCCCACAGGTAAGGGACAGAGGTCCCTTTTTGGCAGAGCTGGTGATCTCCAGCTTGTCATAGCATCCAGGTGACTTCCTTTCTCATTTGGGGCACTGCTGAGCCCCTGCAGGTATTTTATTTTGTGACCTCAGACTCAAGGTTTGGGAAGAGGAAACTGGGTTTCACAGAAACCAGGACTAAGTAGCCAGACAAGTGGCATCAGTGACCTGCAGGGGGCCAGGATTGGCAGTGACAAAGGCCTTGGATGAGTAAGTCCAAGCACAGATGGGAAGTGTCCTTTGGGTTTGGTCATCTGGAGGTGCCTTTAGCAAAGACAGTGCAGTGTCAGGGCAAGTATTGCAGGAGAAGAAGGAAGGATGAGTGTGAAAAAATGGTTTCAGGAAGCAGTGTTGCATAGTATACCCATGCTCAAGGACCTACTGTATAGTATTCTGCAATAACCTATATGAGAAAAAGGAGTGGATATAGGTATATGTATAATGGAACCATTTTGTCATACACCTGAAACTAATCCAACATTGTAAGTCAACTATACTCCAATAAAATTAAGAAAAAAAGAAGCTGTGTTACAAAGAGGAATTTGGGGTTGGTAGTTTTATCCTGTGTTATTTTTTAGTGTGAGTGACTTGGACATAACTGTATAAGGACATTATGATATAAAGTGGTACTTTCTTTATTTGTCCTCTACTTATCTTTTATAACCACAAGGAGTCCAGTCCTAGCTCTGGTGGTAGGCTGGCAGATTATCCTACAAGAAAAAGGTTGTTCTTGTCAAAACCACGTGCTCCCAGGGTATAGAATGGAGTGAGGTGTTTTGTATGTCTATGAACTTCAGATTTTATCAGTATTAAATGCAGTTTTTTTTTTTTTTTAATCTTTTTGTCTTTTAGGGCTGTACCGGCAGTATATGGAGTTCCCAGGCTAAGAGTTGAATCAGAGCTATAGCCACGGGCCTATGCCACTGCCACAGCAACGTGGGATCTGAGCCGCATCTGCAACCTACACCACAGCTCAGAGCAACGCTGGATACTTAACCCACTGAGCAAGGCCAGGGATCAAACCCGCAGCCTCATGGATGCTAGTCGGGTTGGTTAACCACTGAGCCACGACGGGAACTCCAGTTTTGCGCTTTTAATATGTAAGCAGCGGTACCTTCAAAAGGGTAGTTTTGCGTTCTAACAACAGCAAGGTAAGTCAAGCAGTGCCTACGTGGTGATTTGTTACCTTCATTTACTCGTGCATTTGTAAGCTGTCCATTTCCTTTTTTATCACTTGCCAGGTGGAATCTGTGTGATGATCTTATCAACCGGCATCACTTCTGTTGCATTCTGGGTTAGTGTGCTGTTATTGGTTTTATGCCATAGGCTGAATTTTCCATTTACTTTTTTTGTATTTGTTATGATATAACTTGATCCAGCAACTTACTGTGTGTGTATTAGAGCTTATCTATCTTGTCTTTGATGTAAAACTCTTTTTTTATTAAGGAAAAAAATGTATCTCTCTTCTGCAGTGGCTGATAAACAAAGCCACTTTTCTTCTGTGGTGACCATAATTTCAGAAGCACATTTGCTGTCATTTTTCTTTTCTCCCAGTAGCGCAGTGGGCAAGAGAGACCTTAAGATTTGACATGGAATGGAAGCAGCTGGTAGCCAAGCTATGTGATAAATGTTAACCGACTGATTGATTCATCAGTCAATTCAACGTGTAGTTTTCAAGAACCTCATATGTGTCCTGTGAGGTTAAAGGCACTGAAGATACAGTGATACATAAGACGAAAATCTGCCTTCATGGACCTCATATCCTAATGGGAAAACAAACCATAAATAAGATAAAGAAACAAAGCATATGTTTCTACATGTATTTTAGGGATCAGCAAATGCTAAGGAGAAGAAAAATAAAGTAAGGAAGGGGGCTAGGAGTTTCGTTGGGGGATATTTTAGATGGGGTAACCAGGGAAGGCATCCTTGAGAAGCTATCATTTGAGTAAAGACCCGAAAGAAGTGAGGAAGAAGCCACACAATCACCTGGAAATAGAGCCTTCTAGGCACAGAGATCAGCCAGTGCAAAGGCCCTGAGGCAGGAACATGCCTCACTTGGTATGATTAAGGGCTGTTACAGAGACCAGTATGCCAGCTGGGGATGAAAGAGTGAAAAGAGTAGGGCATAAAATCAGATAAGTCAAGTGGGAGAGGGGAAGTCACCACAGGGTTGAACACAGGAGTAACATGAAGTGACTTACATTTTAACAGGATCTCCAGCTAAGGCATTCTTATCTCTTTTTGTGCCACAGACCCCTTCGGCTGTCTTGGGAAGCCGATGGACTACTTTTAAGAATAGCCATTTTATTTATTTTTAAAAGTCATTTTATTTACATATATTTTATTTACATATAAATATATATATATACGTAATATACATACATATATATATATACATATATGTGTGTGTGTATATATGTATCTGGCTGCACCTGCAGCTTGCAGAAGTTCCCAGGCCAGGGATCCAACATGTGCCACAGCCATGACCTGAGCCACAGCAATGACAATCCTGGATCCTTAAGTGCTAGGCCACCAGGGAACTCCTAAGAATAGCATTTTCAAAGGAAAAAAAAAAAGCCACAGGATAGAAAAGAATCCACTTGTATGGAAATACATTTAACAAAATATTAAAGCCAATTTATGACTTAGCAATGTATATTCTTTATTAACTCATTAGAGAAGCTCTGGGATAACTCCAGGGATTTTTTTGGTTTTTATTTTTAATGGTGATGTTTTAAAGATGAACAGGGATAACTCCAAGAGATTTTTCTGTTTTTTGTTTTTAATTTCTCTGACTGGCTCCTTGTGGCTGAATAGTTCAGGAGATCTGGGGTGTGAGTGTGGTGGTCCCTTTGTTTCAGCAGATTCTCTCTACGGCCATAGGCAATCCAATCTCCATTTTTTTTTTTTTTTTTTTTGTGTGTGTGTGTGTGTGTGTGCTGCATTTGAGGCATATGGAAGTTCCCAGGCTAGGAGTTGAATCAGAGCTGCAGCGGCTAACCTACATCACAGTCATAGCAACTCGGGATCCAAGCTGCATCTGCAGCCTACGTACACTGCAGCTTGCAGCAACACCAGATCCTTAAGCCGCTGAGCGAGGCCAGGGATCCAAGCTGCATCCTCATGGATACTAGTCCAGTTCTTAACCTGCTGAGCCACAATTGGAACTCCTCCATTCTCCTTCTGTAGAGACATCTCTCACTTGGTTTACTCCTAGCTCACAGAGGTGTGGATGGGACAGACAGAGTTATTCATATTCTAAGAAGAAAGAATCTATTTAATCTATTTATTCCAGGTCCTAGGGCTACACCTGGGCCAAACTCATCGATGATTTTCTGCTCTTTGCACCTGTGACAAGCTTAGTCTCCACGTCTTTGCCTGCGCTCTTTCCTTTGCTTGGAGAACAGCCTTCTCACTCTCGTCTGCCTCCTTTCCTTGTTCACATCTGACCCAACCCTCAGGGCTCAGCCCTGATACACCTGTTGGTGTAGTTGTCCCTGCTTGCCTCTCCGGAGGGACCCCATACCTCCTGTGAACTGCAGCACCTTCGAGGTACCTCGCCTCCAGGACAAATTCTACCCAGGGTTGCTGGTTATTTACGTATTTACCCTTCCCCAAACTGTTCTAAGCTCCCGTAAGCTCTGAGGGCAAGAGCCACAGTTGTATTTTGTTCTTTGTAGTTCCCTGCATCGTGCCTCCCCTCAAACAGACGTGAAGAACAGCAGAAGCTTGTGACTCCTACAAATGATACTGAAGCCGGGCCGAGGTTCTCTGACCCCCAGATCGGTAAGTTGACTTAATGTCTGTCCCACTACCCACCCCCTCCCAGATACTGACCAAGGCTGCTTATGATCTGTTTTTTTCCCCAAGTAGAAATAGCCATTTTCATAAGTGTTTTGTAAGACTTGTAAAGAAATTGTCACAATGTTGAGAGGTACAGAGCTGAAGGCAAAATCACCCCGGAGTCCGTCAGCCAGAGTTCCTGCATATGGTTATAGATTTTGCATTTTAGTGCATATTCTTAGAGAGTTTGCTTAATTTTATAAAATCAGTTTATAAAGATCACATCATGGCATTATCTTATTTAAATTATTTTCTCGTTTTACTTCTCATATTGGGACTATCTTTTCATGAATCCGTGGGCAGTGGAGCGCAGTGGAAAAGGAAATGGCTTTAGAGTATTATTGTTTGAATTCAAACCATGAAACTACCCCTTAAGAGCTGTTGACCCTGGAGAGTTAGTTAACTTTTCTATTTACCAGTTTCTCCATCTGTAAAATGAGTCCAATAAAAAATATGGCTTGTATGCGTGTTGTGAGGATGAAATGGGTTCGGGCATGCAAACACTTGGAGCGGCGCTCGGCTCAGGATGTGGAGCTGTTACTATCATTTCAGCATTTTTTAATGGCCACGGAGAATCCCACTGCATGGCTACCTCCTAATCTGTTTAACCATTCCCCACTGATGGACATTTAGATTGCTTTGGCTTTTTATTCTTATGAATAATTAATGATGCAGTGAACGTCCTTGTATTTACATTCTTGGACTTGTGTCTGATTTATTTCCTAGGATAGCTTCCTAAATGTGACACTGTGAGATTTCATGACTCACATGACTGGGGGCCACCAAGAGGCTTCCTTGAACCGGTTAACGTGGTTACTACCATTGCATGATCGATTGTTTTCTCCTGTACTCCCCAGAACCGCTTGCTTCCAGTTGCTCATTTTAACACTGTGTTGCTGTAGATGTTTGATGCCTCAATGGCTCAGCCTCAATGAAAACACAGGGGCAGATGAGACTGAGCCCAAGTCTAAAGCCCCCAGGTGGACTGATTTGCCTGTTCCCCTGGCTGCAGGCTTGAGCCCCTGTTTGGGGTCAGCCATGAAGCTGGGGAACTCCTGCAGGGTGGAAGGAGCCGAGGCACCCCTTCCTGGGGCCAGTGGAATAGTGGCGATCCTGGAGCACCATGAGTCAGTGGCTATGTGATTTTGCTTCTTATGAGGTGCAGCCTTTTTCACAGGGCTTTCCCTCGCCTTCAGTTCTGTGGTTTTTCTTTGGAGATGACTCAACAACAGCCTGCTACTCCACACTGCTCCCCAGGGGAGGGTGTCTAGGAACACAGAACCCCAGGAGAGGAGATGGGTTTAGTTACCCGGGCTTCCAGCCCTTGGGATTCTGGGGAAGGTATTGCAGTCACTATTCCCGACGGCCAAGAGAACTATCATTTGTATTAACCTTTCGAATACCTTGAGGCCTTATTTTAGAAAACACTTATTGGTTTTCTCTCTGAAGACCAGAACCTCTGTCAATTTATTTTTAATTCCTGAATAGGTTAGATCCTGGGAAGTTTTCTTTTTTTGTTGTTGTTGTTGTTGTTGCTATTTCTTGGGCCGCTCCCTCGGCATATGGAGGTTCCCAGGCTAGGGGTGTAATCGGAGCTGTAGCCACCGGCCTACACCAGAGCCACAGCAACGCGGGATCCGAGCCGCGTCTGCAACCCACACCACAGCTCACGGCAACGCCGGATCGTTAACCCACTGAGCAAGGGCAGGGACCGAACCCGCAACCTCATGGTTCCTAGTCGGATTCGTTAACCACTGCGCCACGACGGGAACTCCCTGGGAAGTTTTCATTTTCTTCTTGGGACAGAGCAAAATCAAGGAAAAAAAATTATTGCTAATTCAAGGATTTTTCATATTCACTGAAGGGATTTCTTGAAGTTTGATAATTTGGAAAAACGAACTTATTTGCATGTATTCTTAGTAATCTACTTTCTGAATCAACTAGGTAGCGTTGTATTATTCTGACTGCTTTGGAATGTAGGATTTACATATAAGTACAGGTTTTCTGGCACATTAAATTCCATAATGGTGGCCTGATTGTGATATTTTAATTTTATTTAAGGAAAGCCTTGGATCACAATTCTAATACTTAAGCAACCCTAACCCTAACCCTAACCCTAGAGGTAGCGTCAGATTTCACCTTTTATTATTATTATATGGCATATGGAAGTTCCCCGGCCAGGGATCGAAATGGAGCTGCAGCTGTGGCTTACACTATAGCCATGGCAGCCCTGAATCCGAGCTGTATTTGTGACCTATGCTGCATCTTGGGGCAATGTTGGGATCCTTAACGCACTGAAAGGGGCCAGAGATGGAACCAACATCCTCACAAAGACATCAGGTCCTTAAGCCACTGAGCCACAGTGAGAACTCATCACCTTTTATTATTATTCGTGTTACTTTGTTACTCTAGATTTTATTGAAAATTGGTCTCATGAATAGTGGCAAGACTGTAAAACTGATATATATTTGCATTTTTCCTGGAACATCAGTGAGTTCCTGCAGGATGGGAAGATTTAGTTAAGAGTGGGTGTGGGCAGCAGAAACACTCCTTCCCGCCCCCGGAAGTAGGCAACATCTTTGAAACTTTCTTAGTTCACGGGCCTTGTGCATTATTCTGTGACCAAAAATGTTAGCAAATATAAGACAGACTCCCAGAAAAAAAACCCACTAACCTTTATTCTAGACTCAAATTGTGTCATGTAGGCTTTGAGTTTCAACAAAAGGTTAACCTTGCTTTTATCTTAACTCATTTGCCAAGTTTTGCTTGTCTGACACCAGAAATGCCATGACTGAATTCTGAAAGAATACCTGTTTTGGGGGAAATTTCCCCAGCCCCCATCAGCAGATGTGGTATTAGTACAATCTATCTTTCTGACCTTTCTGAACTTCCAGCTCCTGAATAGATGCCCGAGATTCTTCTACTCTACTTGTTGAGCAGTGGTTCATGATGGGGAATGATTTTCCTCTCAAAGCAACATTTGGCAACATCTGGAGACATTTTGGTTGTCACACCCCTGGGGGCTGGAGCCTAGTGAGGAAGGCCAGGGAAGCATCCTACAGGCGGAAGAGAACCCCCACGAAAAAGAATGATTTGGTCTCAAAATGTCAATGGTGGTGAGCTGAGAGTCCCTGCTGTGGAAGTTTGCAAGGTCAGGGTGTCTCCAGGGAAACTGGCTGGTCACCAGGAGGGGGCTCTTAGGTGTGTGTCATTTACCTGGTAACGTTATCACAGGTCAGGGTCAGCTCTCTCTCAGACTTGCAACTTCAGAAACTCACTCTCAGGTCTCCCAGAGCTGGTCAAACTCTAGAAGATTGACTTGAATAGGAAGCTGAGTAAATAAACTTATTTTTGCCTTATTAAGTGCCACTAATAAATAGAGCTTGTGGACAGAGCAGATGCTTGTGTTGGCTGCATAGCTTATATACTCCCTGTTGGCAAGAAGCCTGGCAACTGAAATCGCCAGCAGGTGCCTCTGGGGACCTGGAATCAGAACAAGGGGAGACTTGAGGTATCTAATAATACATGAAACTCTGAAGTCTGGACACTTAAAACTCCACTCAAGATGTATCCTGTCAGTGTTGGAGAGACTCAATATTCAGGATAAGTCTTTTCTCCTTGAGAAAGTGCTGGAATGGGTCTTGGCAACCACTTTTGATCTTTTACACTTTCTTCCTCTGCTTCCATGGCTGACCCACTGCCTTTCATTATCCATATTGATTCTTTAATTTTCTCTTTAGTCTCATTGGTTTGGGGGAGAGACCTTGGTTCAATACAAAAATATGTCAAGCATCATTGTGTAACAGGGCTAATTAATTTGAAGATTGACATTAGGACGCTGTCCCTAACTGGAGGCTTTTCCGTCTAGTGGATGGCACTGAGGTGACAACATTTCAGAATAATATGACAGGTGCTGTCAGGATGCTCTGCAAATACAGAGGACACCGACCTTGGCTGCATTGTCACTTAGAGCATCTGCTTTGAGCTCTTAGGCACTGATTTTATAGTTTAATTTTGGGGGAGTAACCTTATTCCTGTGATTCTGAGTCCTGGGAGAAGGACATAGGGCATCATTAGCACTCCTGTGTACTGTCTGCTTGTCCGTTTGATTTTCCTCATTCTGTTCCGAGATTGGTTGTCAGGTCTCTGGATGATGAAAGAGTCCAGTATGCCACTTAATCTTCACCTTCTCTCTCTCGGTATTGGAGGCAGTCATCTTTGACATTTTAAACTGCTGTAGTCAACTGCTGTAGTTTTCCGCCAGGAAATACAGCCAGGCTAGAGGGCAGTCCAAGGATGCCTCGGAGGGTCTCCCTTTGTTCTGTGAAGAGGAATGAATTCTGCAGAGGCTAGTGATACTTGAATGAACTGGATGTGTTTTGCTAGGATCCTGCTGAATCACTCAACAAAGGCAGAAACCTGCCTAAGTGCTAAATCACAAATGATCCTGTCTTCTTTTGAACAGTTGCACACTGATCGAGATGGCAGGAACATAGCGAAATAGAACCATTTGGTGGGATTGTTCAGTGGGAAGGCGAGAACTCCTTGGAAGTACACGTTTTATCTTCCCCCCAAACATGCTGGTTGGGACCAAGTTCTGCCACCTCTCCCAATCCTTCCTTGACTTTCCCCATCAGCTAAGTGGATCTTGTTTTTCTACAATAGTTGAAATCAGGCAGAATTACCTGGGTTTGAATCCTGTCTCTGGCACTTGTTAGCTGTGGGACTTTGGGCAGACAGTGTCTCTGAACCTCAGTGTCCCACCTATAAAATGGGAATATCACCACCTGGGAAGGTTCTTGATGTGTTTGTTATATGGACTAAAAAATGCTAGTTATCATTTTACTTGGAGAGGGCACATCTAAGTGTGTGAATGCCCTAAGCAGGGCATGAATGGACATAAATTCACAGAGAGGTATCAACTAGTTTTATATGTTTTCCAAAAATCCAGTTTTTTGTTCAGAAATCATGGTTATGGAAGATGAGGCCAGGCACAAGAATTCTGTGTTTTTCTAGGAAGGAGAGAGAAAGGGGACAGCCTGGGATGATATTCATGCATCAGACATTGATGCCCACTGGGCACCAGTTTCTGTAAAAAAGATACTTGGCTAACCTCATGGTCTGTCCCTGGGCCAATCCCATCCTTCTGGGTGATGAGCCAGTGCCTAACAGTGCTTGGGTTTTCTTAGAAGTGCTGAATACCCTATGCACTTTGTTAATTTTTTCTTCAGTAATTAATATAGTCATATCAAAGCTGTTTGCAGTTATTAATTATCTCCTAGCCAGATTAATCTTACCTTCTTTTAAAATGTGCTGCATTTGGAAAGGCGTCTGGTAGGGAAAGGAAGCCTATATATGTGTGCTATACCCTTTAAAAAAGGCACAACGATATTTTTGCATTTCAAGTAGAACACAAATACTCTGAGGCTAGCCCAATGAGGTGCTGCTGAGAGGCCCTGGAGAAGTAAGAGGAAGGGGAGGGAAGGAGGGAAAAGGAGAGGGAGAGGGTCCTGGCTTCTGAACTGAGTTTATTTATCCCTGTTGAGACTTTCTCTGCCTCTTTTGCCAAGAGTCTCATCTCGGAGATTCACGTGGGTAGAGCTGCCTTTTTTCTGGATCCTTCCTCACTGTCACGTCTATGAGAGTCAGGAGTTCCCTGAAGGGTTGCTCTGGTCATTGTTGGGACCAGCTTGGAAACCGTTCCCATTTTGCTCCCTCTCCATTGCCCCCTTGATGTTGGTAGGACACCGTCACCCCCTGTTTGTTATTTAGGGAGCCCTTCTGTGGACTCCTGGTGTTGGGGGGAGGACTGGCTCTGCATCTTGTTTGTAATTTCAGTGCCTTGAATAATGCCAGGCAGATCTTCAACTATAATGAAACTTTGTAATGACTGACATAGCTGGAGGCACTTCTTTCACTTCTTTCTGAAGCTCAAAATCAGTCTTTTTTTCTTCATCTTCCCCCTCTCCCCTTTGGACCTAGCATTGATTGGAAAACATGAAAATCAATGGATAGATGTTTAGATACTAGTATAAATCTATGGGAATGCACCAACATGAGGCAAGGCTTACTTCATTGGGAATTGGACTTTTTTTTTTTTTTACTTTCTTTAATTTGTTCAGAGAGAAAAATTGAAATTTGTCCTTTTATTTGTTTTGATACAGACCTAACTCTCCCCCTCATACGCCCCCCCCCCATTAACTAGAGAGCTTTGATCTAGCATGTGTAGTCATTTCTGATCTGTGAAATTGGCAATGGACGAATGAAGCGTAATTGAATTTGTCTGGCCTCCGAAATCTATTGATTTCAAATTAGAGCATCAGTATTAATTCTATTAGGGCAGTCACACTCAGAACTCAGTCTCTAATGTGGATTAAAGATATTCACTTAGAGGTCTATAATTATAACCTTGATGAATTAGCTAGGAAAATAACGTGCCCAGAAGGAACTGCAGTCCTCATTCTAGTGCCTTGTTTTATCTTTGGATATTTTGTTGGCCTTGGGGGCAGTGGAGATGCCCTGGGTGTCTATTCCAGTCAAGATCAAGAGTCCTTGAGCCTGAAGGTGGGTTGGGAATCACTTTGTGTTGTCTTCCTATCCATGTGTCTAGTGGGAGGGATGGTTCCCTGAGAGTTAGAAGAGTTAGAGTTATCTTAGAGATATGCGTCTGATAAGTAAAATACCCAGAGCATTGAGTCTGAGATAAAACTTCTTGGATGTGCTTTCTCCTTGGAGTTAAAACTTGACTGATGCTTTCTCCTGCAGGTCTGAGTGATTTCCCAGCGATTTCTTTGGCTGATACAACCAGGGGACAGGATTCTTCATTCTGGCCGCTAAATGCCTCTGTGCACCACACTTGGCAGTGAGGGAAGGGTGGAGCTTCTTGGATGACAATGGACATTCCACTGGGCAGGATGAAGGCAGAGTGTGTGACATCGACACCACAAGGGTAAGAGCTGCCTCCTTGATGTTTTCCCTGACACCATCACTTATCAAAGTGAGGGAGGATCAAACCTGCCGGTATAGTGACAGAAATGAAGGTCAGACATCAGAGAGACTCTTGTGACTGTAAAATCCACTGGGCAGTTGGGGCAGACGATGAAGGGAGAGTACCAGCCTGGAAGGATTGGGCTGGAGTTGTGTTGGGGGGCAGGGCAGGTGAACTTTGGAAGATCCTGTGTCCACATCGCCCACCCCCTTTTGTTTTTCACAGTTCAGCCTCGAGGGAGTGACACTGCCTCACACTACCTGTAACAAGATTCCATTTGTGTCCATTTGAGTCATTCTGGCTTCAGATGGAGGCTGTGGAGCTTGGGTTGGTAAGAATCTGACTCAGGTCACAGATCAAGGACTTCTTGGAAATAGCTGGCCCAGAGACACATTTTTCTTTGAGCCACATAATGTTGACACCTTTTCGAATCAGTTCTAATTGAAGTTGAGCTATCCCACAGAAGGATCAGGATTTCTGAGTGTTCCTGGAACAGTCTAAGATACACCTACACTGGTCCTTGGTTTGCACAAAGGACTCTGGTTCCGAGTAGCCTCCGCCTCTTAAACAAGTGTGGATGGCTCATCCCAGTTCCCAGCCAGCCCACTTCATTTGTTTAACTTCCTTGTTTGACCACAGGAGGCATTTCATTTTACCATGCCTGGTCTAGACCCTTCTGCTAGCTCTTTGACAAAAGCGGTGATGGTTTTTGTTAATCCTCAGAGATAAAAATGAGCATCTTCAACAAGACCTTGGGCAGCGATTAGCATAAAGGACTGGGGCTCGGAGATAAAGACCATGACTCTCAAGACACGGTCCCTCCATGGAAGAGCTTAGAGTCTAATGACAGCAATAGTCAGACTTGTGGGGGATAAAGAGAACTGCGAAAACACTATAATCTCTTGTACTGGGGGCTCAAGTAAAGATGCACCTGAAGGGCTGTGGAGAAGGTAAACAGAGCTGGGAAGTGGGCATGGGGGAGGTGTGAGCTCTTAATTTGGCGTGGGTGCATTGCAATTCCCCAGAAATCCGTCTTCAGGACACCAGAACATCACAGACAACCATTTCTTTGTATGTGGGTTCCACCATGTAACACGACTGAGTTGGAGGTGGGAAGAGGTAGTTACCATAGAGTTAAGGCTCCCCTCTTGTGGCAAAGTCCACGTTTTTTCCTGTTTCTGGTTGAAAATCTTTCATCTGTGATTCTTTGCAAGTAGGATAGATGTCTGGCTTTTTGGCTCACTGAATCACTCAGCCTCCTGCACGCCCTCCTTTTTGGAGATGAGCTGAGTGGATTACAGGGATCCTTCAGGGAGTTTCCAAAGGGGAGCGGCCACACTAAATAGAGATCCAGGGACAATGAATGTCCCTCTGCTATGACTGTCCCAGGTAGAGGGGGGTTGAGAGGAGAGGGAGTAAATAGGAATAGGAAGGAGAAGGGAAGGTGCAGGGAATCTCTTATTTTTGGAATAAGGTTTTACATTACACATTTTGTGTTTTCAAAAGACTTGCATTTGTTATTGTATCATCAAGGTGTGTATATCATTGTCTGTAGATCAAGATGCTACCCACCCCAGGTCATGTAGCTGGGAAGCGGCAGCTCAAGCACACATTTTTGGAGTCGTAACTTTTTCCTCTTTTCTTTAGTTGCTTCTGATAGTTCAGTACAGATAAAGGGACCTTCATTTATTTCAGTTTAACATTTAAATGTTGGGTTTAGGTTATGAATGTTCTGGAATAAAGGCAAGCTGGGACCCTGCTGACCTGTGCTGCTGGTATGTTGTCAGCTATGCTTAATGTTGTAGGACCACGTCAGATGTAGAGCAGACCGGGAGTTTCCTTGCTGCCTACTTGGCCAGTGGGACTCACACGTTCTTCTGTCCAGGCTTTCTCCCTGGCCTGGGCGGAACCATTTGGAAGGCTCCTGGGGGCAATGGCTCCATGCAGGAGCCTCAGGATGTCCAGGAAATTCTGATCCCTAGAAACAAAGACTCAGATCCAGGAGGCTCTTTGAAGTTTTGTGTGTTCTGCATGCTGGCTCTGGGCATGTCTTCTTAGCTGTCTCATAAACAGTTTTTTCTTTTTAGCTATTGTAAAAATGCTCTGATTCACTAAGGCCTGAATCAAGGACCACCAGCATCTCCATTTCCAAACCCTCAGCCAGGGTGGACCATTCAATGCCATTGACATTACTGTCTGGCTCTTCTATGGCCTGACACTGACTTCTGATTTTCTTTTCCTTACACTGTTACCCACCCCAGTGTACAGGGAGCGTGCCTTATGTAAGAGAAGATTGTCACCAGGAAAGTTTCTGTTCTTGGACTAGAGGATGCTCAATACTTGAGTGTGGATTGAATTTAGATTTTCAGTTCTGTTTACATTTGTTTAGTTTTATTTGGAATATCCGCTAATAGAATTTAGCATGACCTACCCTTTTTAGAAACAGAAATGATTTTTCTCTTAAATTTAATAGAATGAAATGCAAGTTTGTAAGAAGAATATTCCAAAAGATGGCAGTATTAATGCAGAAACATGCCCCCCCTCCTCTTTTTCTTTGATTATAAGACTAACATAGATTTGGGTAAGTGGGAAGGAAAAAGGAATTTAAGTTTTTGTTTACTTTTATAGAATTGATTTTTTAAAGTGGTTTCTGCCCAGTAAAGCAAGTACAGGTGGCTGGTATTTGTTATACTTTTCTTCTTTTTCTGAGCAAATCAAGTACATTATCAAAGCCACTCATGCACATGTGTGCATGTATTGTGTGTCGGCCTTGACAAAACAGTTTTGAGACTATTTCTAAAGTGAGTTTGAGAGCATGAAGCAGAGAGGTAAGAGGTTAATGGCTTTGAAAAGGCTTTATGGGTGCCCCTTGGAGTGAAGTGGATCAATGTGGTTTTTCTTTTAAGCTGCCAGAGAATATCTTGGATTTTAACATCTTTTTCTTTCTTTTTAATCTTACAAACACTAAGAGGCACAGGGTGGCCAGATACAGTATAAGGTGTTCTCATCACGAGTGATTTGGGTTGATAGTAAGTAGGAAGATTATTACAACGAACCTAAGCTTTTCTCGAGGAAGAGAATGAAAATAGCAGTTGATTTTTCTAGCTTGTGGCCAGATGACTTTGGTACCCACAGATGTGCCTGATATGAGGCCACGTGTGTTCTCGGCAGGCACACTAGTATCAAACCTACCGAAAAAAAATAGCATTCCTTAATGAGGATGACTGATAAAATATGTAAAATTGAAGATCAACCAGTCCCTCCTCTCTCCCACTTAAGAAATTAAATACTCGTGTTTGAGGCGCAATGGAAAGAGTTTGCCCTATAAAAGCCGTGTGATGTTGGCCAAACCCTAAGCCTCAGCTTTCCCTATTTGCAACGTGGAGTATAAGATTTACCCCTTAGGATTGCTGGAGCATTAAAGAAAATGATTCACTCACTCCGTGACACTTACTGATTGCTAACTAGTGTCCAGGCATAGCAGGAGTTGCCGGGAAGTCATGGGTGTACAATAATAAATACAAAAGCCTTTACCACAGTGCATGGCCCCAAAAGGTGCTTGGTAAAAATTTCTTAAAGCATTTTTGATGGAGAGTTTTAAAACGTATAGAAATAGAGAGAATAATGCATTCACCTCTTCTGTACCTATCACCCAGCTGCACCAGTTCTCACAGTTATTAATTCCCAAGCCGTCTTATACGATCATGGACTCCTCCTGTTCCCTCCCCCCACACCAATGGGTTGTTTTGAAATGAATCCTAAATGTGGTAGAATTTTATCCATGACATTGTAGAGTATATTCCCCAGAGAGAAACATTCTCTGTAAGAGCATAATTACAATACCATTAGCACATTGAAAAAAATGGACAATTATTATTTTAGGTTATCAAGTGTCTAGTTTACTGTTCAGATGTCCCTGATTTTCATAGACATTTTAAAAAGCACTTGGCTAGCTAGAATCAGCATCTACAGAGAGCCACACACTGGATCTATTGGGTATGTCATTTATTTGATCTGTGTCATTTGTCCTGTATAATTTCCCACAGGCTGGATTTTGCTGACTGCATCCCTAGAGTGTCTTTGAACATGCTCTTCTGAAATCTCTGTTTGATTTCAACTGGTAGATCTAGAGGCTAGAACAAATTCGGGCCTGATTTCCCCCCCCCCTTTTTTTTTTTTGGCTGGAATAGTTCAGAATTGCGTCTCTATTTCCATCCAGAGGCACATTCTATCTTGTTGTCTCTTTTTGTTACACTAGTCTTGCTCAGTGGGTTCAGGTGTTGTTCAGGTTAGAATGTTCCACATCAGCTTTCTGTCTGGGTTTTAGCAATAATGGTCATTGCCTAGATCCATTATTCCTTATGAGCTGCAAAATGGGAGATCTTTTTTTTTTTTTTTTTGCTTTTTAGAGCCACATCTGAGGCATACGGAAGTTCTCAGGCTAGGGGTCAAATCAGAGCTACAGTGGCTAGCCTACACCACAGCCACAGCAATGCCAGATCCTAGCCTTGTCTTCAACCAACACCACAACTCGTGGCAACCCTGGATCCTTAACTCACTGAGCAAGGCCAGGGATCAAACCTGTGTCCTCATGGATACTAGTTGGGTTTGTTTCTGCTGCACTGCAACAAGAACTCCCAGGAGATCTTAATTCTATCACTCCTTCACTCTTTTCCAAAATGGCCACACCATTTTCCATTGCTACCTGTAACACTCGAGGGTTCTGATTTCTCCACATCCTTATGAACACATATTGTATTATAACACAATACTTGTTTTATTATTACTTTTTGATTAGAACTATTCTAGTGATGTGAAGTGCTATCTCACTGTGACTCTGCTTTGTATTTTCCTAAAGAATAATGACCTCGAGCAGCTTTTCATATAATTTTTGGCCATTGGTATATCTTTGGAGAAATGTCTATAAAATCCTTTGCCCATTTGTGTTTCTACTGTGGAGTTACAAAAATTTTTAAAAATCTATTCTGGATACTAGATCCATATCAGATACATAATTTGCAAATATCTTCTCCTATTTTGTGGGCAGTTTTGCTAGATATTTCCAAATTCTCCTTTATTTTATATTCTCAGTCTACAAATGTGCCTCATCCCCACATACTCAGTAATAGAGCTTTTTTTTTTTTTTTTTTTTTCACTTTATGGCTTCGCCCGTAGCATATGGAAGTTCTTGGGCCAGGGATTGAATCTGAGCCACACTGACACCCACACTGCAGCTGTGGCAATGCCAGATCCATTAAACCACTGAGCCGGGCTGGGGATTGAACCCACACCTCTGCAGCAACCCTAGCTGCTACAGTCAGATTCTTAACTCACTGCACCATGGTGGGAACTCGCAATTTTTAGATCTTTTCCCTTTTAGTATTAGCTATGATATTGCACCATAGGTTTAATGTGCATTTATCTTATTATGAGCAAGGCAGAACATTTTTTCCCCTGTTTTAAGACCCATTTGCATTTTTTTCTGTGAACTCTCTGTTCAGACATGGCCCATTTTTAAATATTGTTGTTCTCTTTTTCTTCTCTACCTAAAACTCTTTATATATTAGGTATATTACCCGCTTGTCTGTGATATAAGTAGCAAATATTTTTTTTCTCATATTCTCTTTTTAACATTACTTATGGAATGTTTTCCTATACCAAAGCTTTTACTTTCATGTAATTAAATTGTTGTCGTTGTTTTTGTATATTTTTAGTTTAATTAGAGAGGTTTTTCTCACTTATGGAGGAATTGACCCAAATTTTGTTTAGTATGTGTATAAATATACACATATACATGGTTCACACTACATGTGGGTGTATATGTATATAATATATATTCCTTTATATGTAGATTTACTTATATATATTTTCATGTAGAAAAAAATATATATTTTATATAAAATACATGTAGATTTACCTTTGATTCAGTAAGTATTTTTCTGAACAGGAGTAAATGATGGCTGTTAAATGAATGCTGGCCTGAATGTGGGACTCTTGTAAGTAATGGGGTTCAATACTACTTTTCTTTTCTTTCTTTCTTAATTTTTTTTTTGTCTTTTTAGGGCTGCGCCCATGGCATATGGAGGTTCCCAGGGTAGAGGTCTATTTGGAGCTGCAACCACTGTCCTTGCCACAGCCACAGCAACACCAGATCTGAGCCACCTCTACGACCTACACCACAGCTCATGGCAACGCTGGATCCTTAACCCACGGAGCGAGGCCAGGGATTGAACCTGCTTCCTCAGTGATACTAGTCAGATTCGTTTTCTCTGAGCCATGATGGGAACTCCAATGTCTGCTTTTCTTATGCCACTTTGAATGTGCGAGCCAGCATGCTATAGAGCAGGACGGGTTGGCATAAGGACACTGGCTTGGGCTTCTGCTCTAAGCCTTAGGAGCTGCATGATTCCTTACTCATCTCTTCTGGTCCTGCTTCTCCTTCTGTAGAAGCCCAAGGTAGTATTGAGGGGAAGCTGATGTAAGGAATGTTTGTAACTGGCCAGGGACTAGAGGTGCTTGTAAGGGAACCTTGTACAGTTTGTGAAGATGGATCTTCTTTCCTGCCCTCCATAGGCTGCTGTGGGTCAGACACAGCCAAGAAAGTCAACACTGTACTCTGGCCACCATGACCTAGAGACTCTCACCTTGCCCTCTGAGTGGAAGCATTTGCTCTGACCTTGAGGTGCTTTCTTTTTTCTCTCTTCTAAAAGCCCACAAGAGACCCTTGGTTTATGATGCATCTTGCCTTTGTGATTAGACTTTGTGGAATGAATGGACTCAGAAAGGGCTCTCTTTCATTGGCATGGAGTGAATACAGAGCAAGGAGGCCAGAGCAAGAAGATGGGTATTATGGTTAATAATGGTGTTCTTTGGAGAAGTGACTGTGGCATGATTGGGAAACAGTGGCACCTTCTGATTATGAGGTGGACTTAAGCAGGCAATGTTATGAAGGCAGGCAGTGACTTTATACCCTTGTGGGTTTCCAGGAGGGCCAAGGAGATAAAAAATAACCCACCAGGAGATAATGTCCTTTACAGTCTTAATACTGGCTTAGTGAAAGGTAGGTCCCCAGAACATTTTAGTACTCTACTTGCCATGAGTGTAAGGCTGCTTTCAGAGATCTGAGGTTCCATTAATATTTGGACCAGGCTGTGAGCTCTGATTTAGGCCCTTCAAAGAAAATATCTAACTAAAAATAGAAAGCAGAGGCAGAAAAAAAATCAAATCTCTTAAAGAGGTCAGCAGATCTATTAAGTGTTTTGCCAGCCCGGGCTGTGGTCTCTGGTTTCATGGGAAACCCATTCAGTGCTGGTGTGTCCAGAGAAAATGGCCACACGTTCCTTGTGACAGTAGGCGTTCTCCGAAGGTACTTGCCAGAGGGCTGTATTTTAAGGCTGTATTCGTTTAAGGCTGTATTCGCTAGTGTGTCCTTTTCAGAGGAGGAATCTCTTGTTTTGCTGAGAGCTTTGGCTTTTCGTAACCATAAGGGCAAGGAATTCCTTCTTGACCTTTTTGCTTCCTCTAATGATGTCACCCACTTATGCAGAGTAGAAAACACATCCTCCTTTTGACTTTCCATTTACTGATCTTTTCTTTTTTTTAAATTTTTTATTTTTCAGGGCTGCCCTTGGGGCATATGAAAGTTCCCAGGCCAGGGGTCAAATCAGAGCTACAGCTGAGAGCCTATGCCATAGCCACAGCAACATGGGATCCAAGCTGCGTCTGCAATCTACACCACAGCTCACAGCAATGCTGGATCCTTAACCCTCTGAGCGAGGCCAGGGATTGAACCTGCATCCTCATGGATGCCAGTCGGGCTTGTTACCACCAAGCCACAAAGGGAACTTCCCTGATCTTTTCTTTCCAATCCGTCACCGAGTCCTGTCAGTTCTACTTTATAAAATCCTTGACTTTGCTCCTTCCTCTTTATATCCACCACTGCTGTATGAGTTTGGGTTATTCTCTCACCTAGTCTAGTGAGGCCCTACCTCCTTGGCCCCAGTCATTCCCCCCAGCAGTTTTCCATCCTGCTGTCAATGGCAGCTTTTTCCTTTTGCTTTTTTAGGGCATATGGAAGGTCCCAGGCTAGGGGTCAAATTGGATCTGCAGAAGCCAGCCCACACCAGAGCCACAGCAATGGGGGATCCGAGCTGCATCTGTGACCTACACCACAGCTCACGGCAACACCGGATCCTTAACCCATTCAGCGAGGCTGGGGACCAAACCTGTGTCCTCCTGGATATGGGTCGGGTTCATTACTGCCAAGCCACAGTGGGAACTCCAATGGGGGCTTTCTAAGTTACAGTTACAAATACAGCTGTGTCCACTACTGATTAAGATGGTTCAGTGGTCTTACCTATAGGATAAAGTCCAGACTCTTTAGATTGATGCACAAGTCTCTTTACAGCTTGGCTTCTGCCCACTTTTTGATGCCTTTTGTTGGAAATGTCCCTTTCCCTCTTTGCTCAGCTCTGCTTAAACCTTTACATTTGACCTGATTGCAGCCTCTGCTATGAAGCTTCTCTAAAAAAGGTCATTGTTCTCTTCTCAGTAATTCCAAGGATGCTTCACTCACTTCTGTTGTAACACTTCCCACACTGGATTATTGGATTATAATAAGGAAAGAAATAGGAAAGGATTAAAGTGGCTTATGTGTGTAATAGAAATAGCATAGGCTTTGGGGTTAACCCAACCTGGGTATAAATCGTGACTCTACCATTTACTTATCTTGTGATCTTGGACTCAACTGCTCTGAGTATCCATATTTCCTATACACATACCTTATATTACTGAAAGGATTAAATGACATAATATGTATAAGCATCTAATGGTACCCAGTTGGAACTCAGTATATAACAGTCTCCTACCCTTTTATCGACATCATCAGCTCTGAGGAAGCATCATTATATTGGATGATGGTCACATCTATTATTTGCACTCTGAGAAATGGTTCTGGTACATCCTGGCGAGTGTCAAGACTTACAGCCCCTATGTGCTGGGCCAGCATAGAACTGGGGATCATAGATTGAGAGTGAACAGCCCATATGTGCTGGGCCAGTATAGAACTGGGGATCATAGACTGAGAGTGAACAGCCCATATGTGCTGGGCCAGTATAGAACTGGGGATCATAGACTGAGAGTGAACAGCCCATATGTGCTGGGCCAGTATAGAACTGCGGATCATAGACTGAGAGTGAACAGCCCATATGTGCTGGGCCAGTATAGAACTGGGGATCATAGACTGAGAGTGAACAGCCCATATGTGCTGGGCCAGCATAGAACTGGGGATCATAGATTGAGAGTGAACAGCCCATATGTGCTGGGCCAGTATAGAACTGGGGATCATAGACTGAGAGTGAACAGCCCCTATGTGCTGGGCCAGCATAGAACTGGGGATCATAGACTGAGAGTGAACAGCCCATATGTGCTGGGCCAGTATAGAACTGGGGATCATAGATTGAGAGTGAACAGCCCATATGTGCTGGGCCAGTATAGAACTGGGGATGGTAGATTGAGAGTGAACAGCCCATATGTGCTGGGCCAGTATAGAACTGCGGATCATAGACTGAGAGTGAACAGCCCATATGTGCTGGGCCAGTATAGAACTGGGGATCATAGATTGAGAGTGAACAGCCCATATGTGCTGGGCCAGCATAGAACTGGGGATGGTAGATTGAGAGTGAACAGCCCATATGTGCTGGGCCAGCATAGAACTGGGGATCATAGATTGAGAGTGAACAGCCCATATGTGCTGGGCCAGCATAGAACTGGGGATGGTAGATTGAGAGTGTGTGGAAGACTGCTTGTGAAGGGAGGGAGGAGGTGAGGGAGGAGTGTGGTTGTATCAGGAAACTGATAGTGCCATTAACTTAAAAAGGTTTCCCCAAGTCAGTTTCTTCCCTTGCGTACATACCTGAAACCCCATCCCATGAAGTGTAACTATATCTTCAAGATATAGGGTACTTAAGGACAGGGAGATAATTATATCCTCTTGACTGTCCACATTGAAACAGAGGGAATAGGGCTTTCTCCAAAAGGAGTGAAACGTTGGAACATAAGAGGAAACCAGCATCTTTTGCGAGAAGTGACCTGAGCCTCCAGCGATGTGTGGGTTGCGGACGAGGTGCAGAGCAAAGGCGAGGGCTGTTCCTGAGGGTGTGTGACCCAGCCCTAGGAACAAGGAAAGATGAGTTACAAACTGGGCAACAACTAGCTTGTCTTGTCTTTGGAGGAAGGCTCGTGGCTGAGACTGGAGATGCTCGTATTGTGTAAGTGATCCCAAATGCCTTTTTTTTTTTGCAGGGGGGACATGGGAGGTAATTTTGGATGTTTAAAACATTAGAGAAATAGGAATTAGGATTCATGAAAATTATATGGTAGACTCCCCCCCCCAACCCCCCCCTCCCGATACATAAACCTAAGTTTTTTTGAAAAAAGAAAACACAAAAACCAAATGCCCAAAACCTGTTCTGTGTTGCTTTTCTTCTGGTCAAAATGGGATCATGTACTCTTTTTTTTATTCCGTTTTCTGTTTTGCTTTGAGAGGAGCCCAGCATCTTGGAAAGGGCAGATTAAAAATAAGCTTGGCACAGCTGGCTGGATGGACCAGTGCTAATACCATCTTGTGTTCCTTCCAGGGCCAGTGTGAACTTCCTCCTCTCCCTTCCCAGCCAGCTCTCCGCCTCCTGGATCCACCATGGTGTTTGGTGAGTTTTTCCATTGCCCTGGACAAGACGAGGAACTCGTCAACTTGAACGTGGGGGGCTTTAAGCAGTCCGTGGACCAGAGCACCCTCCTGCGGTTTCCGCACACCAGGCTGGGGAGGCTGCTCCGCTGCCACTCGGAAGAGGCCATCCTGGAGCTCTGCGATGACTACAGCGTGGCGGATAAGGAGTACTATTTTGATCGGAACCCCTCCCTGTTCAGATACGTTTTGAACTTTTATTACACGGGGAAGCTGCACGTCATGGAGGAGCTGTGTGTGTTCTCCTTCTGCCAGGAGATTGAGTACTGGGGCATCAACGAGCTCTTCATTGATTCCTGCTGCAGTAACCGCTACCAGGAGCGCAAGGAGGAAAACCACGAGAAGGACTGGGACCAGAAGAGCAATGACGTGAGCACTGACTCCTCGTTTGAAGAGTCGTCTCTGTTCGAGAAGGAGCTGGAGAAGTTTGACCAGCTGCGATTCGGGCAGCTCCGCAAGAAGATCTGGATTCGGATGGAAAACCCAGCCTATTGCCTGTCGGCCAAGCTCATTGCCATCTCCTCCCTGAGCGTGGTGCTGGCCTCCATCGTGGCCATGTGTGTCCACAGCATGTCGGAGTTCCAGAACGAGGACGGGGAGGTGGACGACCCCGTGCTGGAAGGCGTGGAGGTCGCGTGCATCGCTTGGTTCACCGGCGAGCTGGCCATCCGTCTGGTTGCTGCTCCGTGTCAAAAGAAATTCTGGAAAAACCCTCTGAACATAATCGACTTCGTCTCCATCATTCCCTTTTATGCCACGCTGGCGGTAGACACCAAGGAGGAGGAGAGCGAGGACATTGAGAACATGGGCAAGGTGGTCCAGATCCTCAGGCTGATGAGGATTTTCCGAATCCTCAAGCTTGCCCGGCACTCTGTGGGACTGCGGTCGTTAGGGGCCACACTGAGGCATAGCTACCACGAAGTTGGGCTGCTCCTTCTCTTCCTATCGGTGGGCATTTCCATCTTTTCTGTGCTCATCTACTCGGTGGAGAAAGATGACCACACGTCCAGCCTCACCAGCATCCCCGTCTGCTGGTGGTGGGCCACCATCAGCATGACGACTGTGGGCTACGGAGACACCCACCCCGTCACCTTGCCCGGAAAGCTCATCGCCAGCACGTGCATCATCTGTGGCATCTTGGTGGTGGCCCTTCCTATCACCATCATCTTCAACAAGTTCTCCAAGTACTACCAGAAGCAGAAGGACATTGACATGGACCAGGGTGGTGAGGACCCACCAGAGAAGTGCCAGGAGCTCCCTTACTTTAACATCAGGGACATTTATGCCCAGCGGATGCACGCCTTCATCACCAGTCTCTCGTCTGTGGGAATTGTGGTGAGCGACCCCGATTCCACAGATGCTTCGAGCATTGAAGACAACGAGGATGTTTATAACACAGCATCCCTGGAGAATGGCACAGCAAAATAAGCGGGGACGGTCGTGCCTGTATCTTGTGTCCCTTCCCGATCTTAGGTTAACACAGCTTTAGAAACCTCAGTGGGTTCGTTCAAAATCATTTAATTCTCAGGGTGTACTCTTCAGCCATAGTTGGACATTTCATTGCTCTGAAATGCTAGAAATGTCTTTATTTTTCTCAGTGAGGCCCGTTAAATGCCTTGCTCTGAAAGTTATTTTTTACCAGAGAGGATTGTGATATGATTTTGGAAAAAAAAAAAAAAAAAGGGTAAATGGTAGTGGGTGGGATGTGTTGCTACGGCTTCTGTATCATTCTGTGTTTATCATTTACTCACATTGAGCTAACTGTAAATTACTGGCAAATAGAAGCAAGGGCCCCGAAGACTACATGCATGTAAGTAAGATCCACAACATGAGACAATGCATGTAAATCCATGTTCACGCCCTCGACATGGAAATTAGGAGCCTAATAAACTGCCTACTTCAGTGTGGAGACTGTCTTGGTTGTATGTTTTTATGTCAAATAAATGTATTTCAGTGTGTTCCCGATTGGCTTGGGAGGAAAATGCTCCTTTTGGAGCATCAAGGGCCCTTTCTGAATTTTTTTTTTTTTCTTTTTAGGGCTACACCCATGGCACATGGCGGTTCCCAGGCCAGGTGTCGAATCGGAACTACAGCTGCCAGCCTACACCGCGGCCACAGCAACCCCAGATCCGAGCTGCGTCTGTGACCTACACCACAGCTCACGACAATGCCAGGATCCCTGCCCCACTGAACAAAGCCAGGGATCAAACCTGCATCCTCATGGATACTAGTTGGATTCCTTTCCACTGCACCACAATGGGAACTCCCTTTTCTGTATGTTTTCGAATTTGGGAGATACATCAACAGTGGACTAGTTCTTTTGTTCAGTAGACTTGATGGTGGGCAAGCGGGAAGATCATGCTCATGATTAAACCACACCGTCAGGTGTAAACTGATTATGCCGCTAATGTTTAGGAAATACTCAGACAGCATATGTGCCTGAAACCTGTGCCCTACCAGATATGTTTCCACCATCTATTTTCTAATTTCTACTGCTAAGAGAAAACTCCACCTGGGAGTTCCTGTCGTGGTGCAGCGGAAACGAATCTGATTAGGAACCATGAGGTTGTGGGTTAGATCCCTGGCCTCACTCAATGGGTTAAGGATCCAGTGTTGCCATGAGTTGTGGTGTAGGCTGGTGGCTACAGCTCCGATTCAACCTCTAGCCTGGGAACTTCCATATACCACGGGTGCAGCCCTAAAAAGACAAAAATACACCCAAAAACAAACAAAAAAAAAACCCCAAAAAACAAAAAAAGCCCATCACCTGGAAATTATGGAGAACAAACTTACACACTTGCAGGCAGAGATAGCTCAGTGAAGGGAAGAAAGGGGAAGAGTTGTACAAACACAGATGTGATTCACTCTGGCCAGAGGAGTGAGACTTAAATCCCTAAACAAAGCTGTGCCAGGAGCTATGAAATGAGCCAACCTTTAAAAATAGCCTGAGAGGCAGTCATGTCCACCCCGTATGTAGAAACCCCTCGTGATAAAAGGCAACGTACATACTTGTTTCCGGGGCGGAGAGAATTTAGCTAAAATCTTAATTTTGGAGATGTGTGGCCACTCTCGCTCATGCTCTCAGACTGGGTTCTTTGTGAGATCTGAATGGAAGACCCACATGGATTCATTATCCAATTTATTATGTTTGCAGATATATCTCATTGAAAGAAGGGCAATCTCTGTAAGTTATCTGATGAAGGTAACTATTTTTTTGCTTTTTAGGGCACACCTGCAGCATATGGAGGTTCCCAAGCTGGGGGTTGAATCAGATCTGCAGCTGCTGGCCTACACCACAGTCACAGCCATGCCAGATCTGAGCCAAAACTGCAACCTACTCCATAGCTCACAGCAACACCGGATCCTTGACCCATTGAGCGAGGCCAGGGAGTGAACCCTCATCCTCCTGGACAATAGTCCTGTTGGTTTCTGCAGAGCCACAACAGGAACTCCTGATGAAGGTAACTTTTTGACTCGTTACTCCTTTTAATTTTTCCTTGATTTCTGAGATGACGACCACTGAATGGGGTTTCAAGTCAGTTTAAAATCTGGAGGTTTATTCCATGCAGTTGTGTCATCCCTTGCCCATTTGGAAAAATATCCCCCCCCCCAACAAGCATTTGTGCTGGCATAAATATAATTTGGAAGCATAGCAATAGAATTTGGAACCCAGTTTTATTTAAGATTTCCCTATTAGTAATAAAGTAGCTGGAGACTGCTTGTATAGTAATAGTAATAGCAATAGCAGTGGTATTAATAGCAACAGCAATAATAATAATAAGCTACTGTATAAGGGCTTACCCTGTATAATCTCATTTATTCCTTAGGACATCCCTAGCAGCAAGGCTGTATTACTGCCTCTGTTTTAAAATGAGGATACAAGTTCACAGGAAAAGTGACTTAATTTCACACACTGAATAACAGAGTTGGGCTTACGTTCCTGGGAGCGAGATTCCAGAGCCCGCGTCTTGAATGCTGCACCTCACTGCCTCCTGATCTGCTGGGTTCAGGACTGGATTCTAGGACATTCAAGGCAATGCTCACCTGAAGACACGAACGACAATGAACTCTGCCAGTTGATTTTTCCAGGACATGAGTAGAAAGGGGACATGCTGGCTTGTGCACCTTTCCTCTCCGGTATCACAAAGCACGCATTTGTTGACAGAGCAGAGTTTTCTAGAAGCTAGAGCAGGTTCTGAGAGTAATTCTTTAACTCTGAGTGGCTGAAACAATGAGAAACCCATGGTTCTACAAGAATCTAGGACCAACTCTCAGCTTCAGGGTATTTAAGAACAGTTTCCACCCCTGGATCTTTTAACTCTGAGCTTATCCAAGGTCATGGCTGTATAGGACTCTTGTTTCTGCCTGTATCATATTAATTCCTGGAGGCAGTTGGCCTGAGCCCTTGATGGAGTGCAGAGTGGTGTGGGTGGTGGCTTCTCTCTGGGCAGGGCCAGCTAGAACTCTCTTCCCGAGAGCCTCACCTCAGCCCCTGCCATGCTCTTCAGTCAACATTCATATGGGCATTTCCACTGTGGCTCAGCAGTAATAAACCCAACTAGTAATCCATGAGGATGTGTGTTCAATGCTGGGCCCTGCTCAGTGGATTAAGGATCCAGCGTTGCTCTGAGCTGTGGTGTAAGTTGCAGATGCAGCTCTGATCCCGAGTTGCTATGGCTGTGGTGTAGGCTGGTGGCTGCAGCTCTGATTTAACCCCTAGCCTGGGAACTTCCTCCATGCTGTGGGTGTGGCCCTGAAGATAGAAAAAGCCAAAAAGTCACACACACAAAAAAATTTCATGTGTCTCATTTGGTCTCTAGCCACCAAGAGCTGCGGGGTCTTCTTGGGTTTATAGCCCTCTCGGCTTTCCTGAAGCACACGCAGGCCACCTGTTGTTCATTCCCACATGGTGAGATGGCAGGATCCTTCGTGTGGGAAGGGCTGAGTCAGTGCCTAGATGCCCACGGTGCAGGGAGGCTGGTGGTGGAGTGGGCACTGAGGGGGGAGGAAGAAGCCAGGCACCACCCCGCTGGCACTGCCTGTTTCTGAGTGATCAGTCCTGGGCACCAGGGTTCATTTTGTCATTGAATTCTTTCAAATTTTTTGTCCCTACCACATGATGTTACCTGTTTCCTCCAATTTGTTTTTCTCATCTTCAGCAAAAGGTTTTTTTTTGGCTGTGACGTTGGCTTGTGAAAATTCCTGGGCCAGGGATCAAACTGGAGCCACAGCTGCAGTGACAACACCAGATCTTTTACCTGCTGCACAAAGGAACTCCCAGCAGCAATTCTTTATGGCGCTTTGGGAGGCCACTGAAGACCCAAGGGCCCATCCCACCAGGCTTGCTTTCTTCCTTCCCTGTTCTCTATTGGAGATAGTTTGAGCTTCCTATTGCTGGAGTGCTTACTGGGGTGTGTGTTCAGGCTAGGCACTGGATATAAAAATGAGATGTGGTCCTTACCCTCGGGAACCTTTAGGCTGATGGGAGGTAGATAAGTCCATTGACTTACGTCTGTGTGTGTGGGTGGGTGGGGGGAGAAAGTAAGGATGCTTCCTGGAGGAGGTGACACCTGAACTGTTGGGGAGCATTAGTCTTAGATCCTGGTGAGTTCAGTTTAGCCTTAGGGATAAAACTTTTGCTGACCTTGGACAGGTCCCAGTCACAGACCCTGCTAATCTCTGCCCTCTGGGCTTTTCTCTCCCCTGATGCCCCCACCCTCTGCTGACCACCCCTCTTTAGCTAAAGGCTCTTCTACTTTTAAATGTGATGATCCCACCTTTTTCTTGTGTGGGGGGGTAACGATGTCCATAGAGGCAGACTTTGTGACTTTGCTTGCTCTTCCTGTTTGGTTTTTGTTTTGTTTTTTACAGTTTTATTTTTTTCCCCTCCAGAAACATTTGTTCGCAGTTGCTTTTGTGTGTGCTTGAGTTCTTGATCTGATATTTAACCTAGTGTTTTTAAGGGCACTTGATATTGTCCCATTCTAGAGGGTCTTGGTGGGCCATCGCTTTGGGACTTTTTTGTCTGAGACCCCTGTTGTAATTTATTGGAGAAGGTTTCTCTGACATTCAGAAAAGGATGATTGATTATCAGGATTCTCTCATTTTTGACCTAGAATAACAGCAGTTTCTCTATGGTTCAATTTCAGGGTTTGACTCATGTGAGCAGAAAGGTGTTTCTCTAGTTCTTAGGCAAACTTGTGACTGGTCCCAGCTGTACGTCTAGTTTAGGGAAGGATGGGTGTCAGGAAGCCTGGAGATTCGGTATCAGCTCCAGGGCTGACCAGCTGTGCGACCAGGAGGCCAGGCGGCCCCTCTCTGAGCTTGTTTTCTCAGGTTGGAGGTGAGTATAACACACACCAGACTCCTTCTACTTCTGACACTTATGTAATCAACTCTCTTTTTGAAAATTGGCCAGTGCCGCTCTAACTTGGTTTAGGTTATAAATTTGCATAAAACTGATTTTAACCTGCCATCTAATTTTTCTTTTATTGTCTCTCAGGGGAGTCCCAACGAATGAGGTTCCATTTCTTGTTGTTGGGGCACGGCAAATAGCTTGCCTTAAAATTTAGGCTATTAAACACATTTGCAAAGACATCCCTCTGTCTGGTGGCGAGGGGTGAGGGCCCCCAGAGCACTAGAGGGCGAGGTAGGTAAAAAGGCTCTTGAATGTCAATAGGCACTTGATTTTGATTTGTTTTAAGTCACTCTGGCCCAACCATTCATCATTTTCGGCCCTTGCTACTTTGTCCTTCCCAGGAAGAGTGCCAGAGTGCTTAGGAACCCAGAGAGAGGAGGGGTGAGCTGAGCAAAAGAAGGCACAAGGATGACAAACCTCCACCCAAAGCCATGGAATGTGACAGCTGCAGGGGACATGAGCGGTCACCTGGCCCATCTCCCCAGTTTACAGATGAGAAAAAGGAGTGACTCAACCTAGGTCATGCAAAGGCATAGAGACCAAATCCAGCAGGACACAGCCATAATTATTTACTTCTCCCTTCCTCCTTCCTTTCCTCCCTCCGCCCCCCGCTGCTTCCTCCTACTTTGTATTGGGAAAAATTTCGAACACATAACAAACGTTGCAAGAATAGTGTCATGTACCTACATGTGCCTACTGTTCATCTTTAGCAATTATAATTTCTTTAAGATTTTTATTTGATTGATTTACAATGTTCTATCAATTTCTGCTGTATAGCAAAGTGACCCAGTCATTCATATATATATATATATATATTTATCACATTATCCTCCATCATGTTCCATCACAAGTGACTAGATATAGTTCCCTGTGCTATACAGCAGGATCTCATTGAACAATTATCATTTAATAAGAAACTTGTTATATCTCTTCCCTGACTCATTTCCTCTCCTTCCCAGTTTATTTTGAAGCAAGTGTCAGTCATATCATTGATTCTGTAAGTATTTCAGTTTCTTTAAAAGAATAATCTTTTTTTAAACACCGTTGCCATGCCATTAGTAAAACTAAAAATTAACAGTTTTTCAATACTATCAACAATCTAGTCTTAGAAGGTACTGCATAGCCATTACTTTCCAGTTAACCTGGCATCTCTGAACACCTGTTTCAGGTAGGTCTTTCTACAAATCATGCATTGAAGAGTCGTAGAAAAGCTGGGATCCTCAAGAAGTAATTGAAACGGCTTCTGCCGAGACCTTCAAATTGTCTGAGACATGTATTTCCTCAGTTTTAAAAAATCTCCCGAGGCTCAAAGAACACACTCTACAGCTTAAATTTAACCTAAATGTTGCCAACAGCAGTTTAAATTCATTTGTCCTTGTTTCACACTCCTTGAGGATGGAACCAACTACAACTGCCCCTGAATAAGGAATGTCTGTGGCCTTTGAGCTATTCAGTTTCCATTCTGAACTCCCTCTCCTGCTATAAGGAATCCCAGTTTTGAAAGCTTTACTCAATTATTTTTCCCCCAGGAACATTAAGAGTAGACAATAAAATATTTATTAAGTGTTACTCAATCTGACCAACATCCAGATGAGTGTGGGTATTTGAGTAGAATGCTTAAACAACTTTCCCAAAAGTATTAGTTTCCTATGGCTGCTGTGACAAGTTATCACACCCTTCCTGGCTTAAAACAATGGAAATTCATTCTCTTACAGTTCTCGAGGCCGGAAATTTGAACTGAATCTGAGCGGCTAACCTTAAGGTGTTGTCAGGGCTGGTTCCTTCTGGATGCTACGGGCATGGTGGCAGGAATCTGTTCTGTGCATCCCCCAGCTTTTGATGGCTACCTGCTTGTGGCCACTTCACTGCCATCTTGGCCAATGTGGTCAGGTGGCCTTCTCTTTTTCTGTGCCACACTTCTTGCTTCCTCCTCTTATAAGGAAACTTGTGATTACGTTTAGGATCCACTTAAATAATCCAGGGCAATCTCCCCATGTCAATTTCTTCAATTTAATCACAGCTGCAAAGTTTCTTTGCCCTGGGAGGGATGAGGACCTGGATAGTTTGGGGATCAATATTCAGCTTACTGGACCCAAGTTACTAAGAAGACTTAATTCGAATGATATGTTAATATAATGCATCTTATTGGTTGAAAGGAAAGAACATAGGATAAGAATGTGGGTTTTGGTGTCAGACAAGCTTGAGTTCTAATCCTAGCTTGGTTTGTAATCACAGACAAGCTCTTTAATCTCCTTGAGTCTCTATCTTCTCATTTGTACATGGGGTTGACACCAAACTTCTCACAGAGATAGAGTAAGGATTAAATTGGCTAATCAATATAAAGTATCTGGTGCAGTGCTTGCAGTGTGCACTTCATAAGTGGTCCTTCATGTTATTGTGGTGCAAGATTTCTGTTGACTTAGCTCAGGTGGTACCTGAGCAGGACCTGGTATTTTCTGTCTGATTGCAATACATTATTAAAATCAAACACAATTTGACTGTAAGACCTTTACCCGTGTCAGTAGAAAAATTATTTATGAAGCATTATTGTGTATAAAGACACTGAAGCTAATTTAAAATTAAAAGTAGAGATCTAAAACAGAAGAATTTATTTAATGTTGGATCAACTTTTAGGTGATTGTAAGTGTTTTTGGAAAATAGAAAATTTCACTGAGATACAAGGGATTTGCAGATGAGAAAGAGCACTGGACCTGGAATTGGAACACCTTTTGTACAGTGAGGTACTACCTCATAGTGGTCAGAATGGCTCTCATTAATAAGTCTATGATTAACAAGTGCTGGAGAGGGGGTGGAGAAGGGGAATGCTCCTATGTTGTTAGTGGGAATTTAAGTTAGTTGAACCATTATGGAAACCAGTATGGCGGTACCTAAGAAAACTAAAAATAAAGCTACCCTATGATCCAGCAATCCCACTCTTGGGTATATATCAAGACGAAACTACAATTCAAAAGGATATGTGCACCCCCTATGTTCATTGCAACACTATTTGCAATGGCTAAGACATGGAAGCAACCTAAATGTCCATCAAGAGATGAATGTATTAAGAAGATGTGGTACATGTATACAATGGAACACTACTCAGCCATAAAAAAAATATGCTATTTGTGGCAGAATGGATGGAACCAGAGATTCTTATTCTAAGTGAAGTAAGTCTAGAAAGAGAAAGACAAATAACATGTGATATCACTTACATATAAAATCTAAAATACGGCACAAATGAACCTAAAAACAGACGCAGACTTACAGACATAGAGAACGGACTTGTGGTTGCCAAGGAGGTGTGGGGAGGGAGTGGGGTGGACTGGGAGTTTGGGGCTGGTAGATGCAGAAATTGACAACATTGTAAATCAACTATATTTTAATTAAAAAAAGGCTAAAACAAAAGAATACCTTTTGTTTGCATTTAGCTCTGCTTCTTTCTGAATGGGCTTGAGGAAGCCACTTCAGCTCTCTCAGCCTCAGTATCTTATTTTTTTTTTTGTCTTCTCTAGGGCCTCACCTGCGGCATATGGAGGTTCCCAGGCTAGGGGTCCAATCGGAGCTGTAGCTGCTGGCCTACACCACAGCCACAGCAACTCGGAATCTGAGCCAGGTCTGCGACCTACACCACAGCTCATGGCAATGCCGGATCCTTAACCCACTGAGCGAGGCCAAGGATCAAACCTACAACTTAATGATTCCTAGTTGGATTCGTTAACCACTGAGCCACGACGGGAACTCCAGCCTCAGTATCTTAATGTATGAAAAGGGAACAAAAAGATCATGGTTATGAGGATGTAAAAATGCTTTGTGCATGTTCTACAGCACCGCATAGTAAGAAGCTATCATGAAGCCCTTTCCTCTGTTAAGAAATACAGAGAAGCAGCAACTACACGTGTGTCTATGATGGACTTTCTTGCATCATTAAAAAAAAATCAATGGACATGTTTCCTGAAGGCTTATTTGAACACAGCTTTCTTTCCAAATGAATCCTTCCAGCTACCAACGTGAGTATACATATTATGGAAAAGTTCCACGGTGCTGTAAGACCAGATGTATGAAACGCACACAGAGCTCTTTTTCCAGTAGCAATTATCTGCTGAAATTGCGCCTTGTCTGCAGCAGACGAACCGGATCTATTCCCATTGGAGTACAGAGCACGTGCTATGGTATTTATAAACTGTAAAAGATGTTTGTCAGCATGCACAGCACATACATTCATCCCCGAGTGCTGGCAAGAAATAGCCTCGTTGTTTCTGAAAAGCTAATGATGGATTCGTAGACTCTGTCAGCAAATCTATTGCTGCAAGGGATTCTCTCCGTGGGTGATGATGACTCCAGCACGTGCAGTTCTAATCCTGGACTGAATGGCTTGCAAGCTCAGGGTCAGACACTTGGCCCATCCCCCCTGGGTCAGCCCCGACTGATTCCAGAAGGAAGGGAAAAGTCATGGCGCAGGGTTCTTGGTGTCATAGAGAAGGTGGATGGTGGGTGGGCATCATGCACTATCCTCATCTTTATCCCTCCCACTGCCCAGCAAGAGGAAAGCTTTCAGAGCTGTCTCAGGTACCTCTTACTGCAATACTAGGGGGTGGCTCTTAAAGGGCCAGCTCCTTTGAATCCTTTCCAGGTTCTCAAGGGGGTTGACTATGTTAGGATGGGAGCAAGAGTGGCTCATGTTTGCTATACCTTTTGCTTCGGGGTCAACCTGACTGCCTAGCCCATAGGAGTGAGCTGCAAGTTCATAGTCATTGACTTAGGCTCTCTTGTTCAGAGCAGTAGACTTAGGGCCCCTTTACTGGTCCCCTCCAGCTTCTGATGGGTCTGGGTGTGATCTGGCTCCTGATTCTCTGCTTTGACATTTGTTCACCTTCTGGCCTTGGATCTTGGCAAATGATTTTTCTGTTCCTTATTTTGGTTTGGTTTCCAATCAAGTCCACAGTCTGTTTGTCTTCCCATTTCAGACCATTTTCCATGTGATCCCAACCCAGCTGGCCTCTCAGGAAAACCCTCAGCCCCAACCAGCCAGGGATCAGTCCAACCGGCTGGATGCCTTGCAGGAAGAAACTTGGACATTTCCGGCTGTTAGAGTCCATATTCTCAGCTGACTGATACGCGTCTGATCAGACTTCACTCTAGGCTTCATGGCAAGAGTTAGCAACTAACATTGGGGGCCCAGAGTCAAAGCTAAGGTAATGCATGGAGGGTAATAAAATTTTAAATGGACCATTCATCTCTTTCATATTCCTGGGACCTCCAGTATAATTGTCCCTTCTTCTAACCAGCCAGCCCGAGCTGCTCTTGGTGATTAAGGGACTTTGCAGCGTTTTGTGGTTATTTGTGGCAGCTTCCCAGGTTGATAAGTCTTATTTTTGGGTGATTGTGTTCAAGGACCCAGTCTATTTACTATGATTTTGCCTGATGTCCAATTTCATCTGTTCAATAAAAGTTTATTAAAGGCTCTACATTCATAAATATATATTTATATTTAATAAATATATGTAGTGATACACTGATGAAAAGGACAAGAAGCTGCTTAGGGAAAGCTCACAGTGCAGTGGGATGGGCATCTGGGCTGTGGTACCTGAGGCCGAGCGGGAAGAGAGCCCAGCCTTGGTTCAGGGTCTGGCTTCACCACTTACTTTTCTGTGATCACAATGAGGCCTCTTAACCTCTCTGAAGCTTACATTTTCTCAACTATTCAAAGAGGACTAATCTGGCCCGTTTCCCACAGTAGAGATAATGCACATTAAAGACATACAGTAGGTGCTCAATAAGCATTGCTTGCCTCTTATCATTAACCAAATTGCACTCTTGTCTAAGGTTTTTTTTTTTTACATTTAAAAAATTTAAATTTATTTTTAAAATTTATTGGAGTGTAGTTGAATTACAATGTTGTATTAGTTTCTTTTCTTTTTCTTTTTTCTTTTTAGGGCTGGACCTGCGGCATATAGAAGTTCCCAGACTAGGGTTGTACAGGAGCTGCAGCTGCCCACCTATACCACAGCCATAGCAACACAGGATCTGAGCGGCATCTTGCAGCCATGCCATATCCTTAACCCACTGAACAAGGCCAGGAATTGAACCCGCATACTCGTGGACACTATGGAGGGTTCTTAACCCACTGAGCTACAGTGGGAACTCCTGTATTAGTTTCAAGTGTACAGCAAAGTGAATCAGTTATATATACACATATATTCATTCTTTTTTCTCATACTAAGCTTTTATTACAAAAGAGGACTGGACTTGACACGTATTTAATGAACCTGTACAGTGTAGACTATAAACCACATGATTCAGACTTACTGTCTCCTTAATCCTCACCTCATTCTTTGCCTGGTAAACTCATTTTGGTTCATTAAAATGATATTAAAAGCCATTGTTTCTCTGAGGTCAAAAGCAGCCTCTTCTGCCCCTGAGTGGCTGCTGGTACAGACCTTTTAACCTTCCCCTGATGATCGTGTGCATCCTGAGGCAGGAGACCCCTGAACTGTGGGAGCTCTCTTGAGCAGCTACAGATTTGCTGTCATTGGTGAATCCAGTATTGCCTTGCCCAACAACGAGGGATTCTAAAAATAACATGGGCCCAAAATAACTGCCTTATGAACCTGGTATTTGAGGGAGGACTGTTATCACCAAGATCTATAAAAACTTTGGCAAAGGTTTCCATCATTACCTGAGCACCAGACTTCTATAGAGGTGCTGCGTAGGTTTGTCTTAGGATAAGCATCCTTCTTTCTGATGGTTAAATGTTTCAGTCCATTTCAAGATTTTTTCTGCAATCAACAGACCTGGAGTTTTTAAAGTAATTTTGATGCCATTGGAATGTGCTGCTGCATTTGAAATGGCAGCTATACAATAACAACATTATATGTGGACTTGGCATTGGTTTAAGTGCTTTATATAAAGTCACTCATTTAATCCTTACAACAACCCCATGAACTAAGATACTGGTGTTACCCTTATTTTACCATTAGGAAAAACTAAAGAACCGAGGGGTTATAAAACCTGCCCAAAGTCACGCAGCTGGTAATTCAGGAGATAGAATTTGGACCAAGCAGCTTGTTTGATCTCAGAATTCATGCTCTCAGCCATTGCATATACTGGCTCAATACTAATTTAAGATACATGACTAATGGTTATGTATAAATCTGATTGAAGAGATTTTGACTCTCTCAAGAGGCTGAATTTTTAACATTTACCGATAATATGACTTCCACACTTGAATGCTGAAAATTGGTTGCTCATGATTGTTTTTGCTGAGGTCCTGCTATGTGATGAGGACTTTCTTAGTTATTGAAGAGAAGACTAGAGAACTGTGAAGAATTTGGAATTTTACCCTGCCTTCATGGTAACAAATTAGTCTGCTGGCAGAGGACACATGATTCCTGGGTTGTGTGTCTCAGAGACAAAGGGCAGTTCATCAGACACAGCAATGGCAGCCACCAGAGTGTCAGCATTTATACCAGTTCCTGAGCTCATTTCCATAGGGTGAGGCAAAATGGGCCTGAAGGGTACACCCGAGCTGAGGGAACCCAAATATTTTATAATGGGAAATAAGCTGGTCTATCCTTTGCTACAGAGTCGACAGTACCTTTATTATGCTGCTCAGTAAGCAAACCCACTCCTTGTTCTGGATGACACTTCCTGGAGGCACTCTCTCTCTCTTCCAGGGCTGTTGGCTCTACAAACATCCTTGAAAAAGTAGATCAGAACAAAGGCAAGTCTTGGGTATCTTGTGTTTCTTCTCATCATGTGAGAATGAACTGTCTCTTAATAGGTCCCTGTACTCCTAAGAATCTGGAATTTCAATGTGTGAGTAAGAATAACAGACATGAAACAATGTCATAATAATATAGGGGATTATATAATTTTTTTTGGCTTTTTAGGGCCACACCCACAGCATATGGAAGTTCCCAGGCTAGGTGTCGAATCAGAGCTGTGGCTCTGGCTATACCACAGTCACAGCAATACCAGTCCCAGCCGCATCTGTGACCTTCACCACAGCTCATGGCAACACCAGATCCTTAACTCACTGAGTGGGGCCAGGGATCGAACATGCATCCTCATGGATACTAGTCGGATTTTTTATCCTTGAGCCACAACAGAACTCTGGGATTATATAATTTTGACTGCAAATATAAAGGGCCTCTTGGAAAAGTCATTGTGATCTGGAGGGTATTGAAGTCTTCATGAAAGAGGAGAGATGTCACTAAGTGGAATAAATTGCAGAATTGAAAAAAAGAGTGAACTTTCTATGATGTGTCACAGCTGAGGCTAGGTGCTTTGTCATCAGGGCTTTGGACTTGGGGTCAGGCCTGGGTTCCAATAACGGCTCAGTTGTTTATTAGTTATATGCCCTGGGCAACCCCTCTAACCTTCTGGTTGTTGTTTATCGACTTTTTCTTTCCTTTTCTACAGGGTATGAATACTTATTACCTGCAGATGGAGAGATTGCTCAATATCATAGTGAAAAATGGCAAGATCTTTGCTTATCTATACCCACAATGGAGAGTTAAGACAAATGAGCTGGATTTTCTTTGTATTGAGCAAATTGGTGATATGGCCAGAGATTACTCAGATTCTTCGAATAATAGTTGATCCCTCCTGTCTTTACTAAGACAACAGGCGCATTATCTCCCTTCTCCAGGGCATTTTCTTGACTCACCCTAACTAACCCTGAATTTTCTCTCTCTGACCCTGTCACTGCTGTTCTCAATCAATCACTCAGTTGTACTCATTGTCCAAGGGTGAAGTTCTGACTCTATAACTTAGCTATGCGACCTCTGTTTTCTGGCCCAGGTCTCCCAGTTCCGCTTCATCTCCCTTCCTCTGCCCCTTATACCTTATACTTTACTGACCAGCTAGACTGAAAGTGTGCTATTTGTACACACACACACACACACATACACAACTGGCAACTGGTTTGTCATGCTTGTGCTTTTACTGCTCTTTCTCTCTGGAAAGATTTCTTTCCTACCCTCTCACTAGTTTTCTCTTGTTTCTTTGTTTTTATGGCTGTAGAGTGTGGCATGTGGAGTTCCATGGGCCAGGGACTGAATCTGAGCCACAGCTGTGACCTGTACCACAGATGCAACAATGCCAGATCCTTTAACCCACTGCACTAGGCTGGGGAACAGAACCCGTGACTCTGCAGGGACCCAGGCCACTACGGTTGGATCTCACTGTGGTGCAGTGGGGATGGGAATTCCTATCTCACTGCTGTTAACCCTTTATGAATCAGCTCAATAATTACCTCCTCCTCCCTTAAAAATAAAACAACTAAACTTAATGCTCCTGAATTAATTTCTTTCCCCTACCTCCCTCTTATCTATCATCTCTCTATATCTTGTTATATTTACCCCCACTGTAATATAAAATGTATATATAACTGTCTCTCCATTAGATTGTGGGTTTTTAAAGGTGGGTAATAAGTCCTCAGTGGATATTTGTCCAATGAATGAATGCATGAAAACAATTGAATGGTTTTGTGAACAATGGAATGAGTGTTGGGGGACCAACAAGCTTAACTCTTGAGTCAAGACCCTGCGGCCATGCACAGTACATCACAACCTCTTACCTTTACTACAGGTGAGCTTCCATAGGAAGCTGGGCACAGCCTGTCTTCTCCTCCAGCCCTTTTTAACCTTTCATCCCTTACTCACCCCCCTCCCTATCACTTATCCCTTTCTCATAGGGGATTAATCAAGGTTAAAAATCAGGACTAGAAGGAGTTTGGGGGAACCAGTTCCCATGAAGTCTAATCTCCCCTCCTTCCAAGGGTACTTTTTTTTCAGAGAATCCTGAAGATCCAAGAGACCTTAAAGAATCCTGAATGGTGAATTCCAGGCCAGAGAGGAACATGGGTTCTTCACAGTGCTGCCAAATCCCCTTCTGGTCTGTCCAGAGGAGTGGCAGTGAACTCTGTTCTTTGTTATTCCCATCCAGCTTTCAGGGCCACCGTGAGGGAAATAGTCCATCTGTGCAAGCCTAGCTCCAGCTTTGAGAGAACAAGAGTTACGAGACAAGGCAGTAGACAAGTTAATTTTCTCCTGGCATCTTAGTGGCAGTCTGGGATCCAGCATCCATGAAGCTGAAGCCACAGAGATTTTGAGATGTGACCACTACCCCTTTCTGAGATATGAAGTGTGTGTGAGGGCTCTGTAGGCATTCGTTTGTGTCTGTGAGTTCTCAAAATATGTACAATTCAGTGAATGTGTGGGTCCAAGTTGGGGTTGACCTTGAGAAGAATGACAAAACTAGGGAAAGCTGTTTTTCCCATACTTGAGTTCCAGGTAGAGGGCTTTATTTTTATTTTTATTTTTTTTTGTCTTTTTAGGGCCACACATATGGAGGTTCCCAGGCGAGGGGTCGAATCAGAGCTGTTGCTGCTGGCCTACACCACAGCCACAGCAAGTGCAGGATCTGAGCCACATCTCTGACCTATACCACAGCTCACAGTAACACTGGATCCTTGACCCGCTGAGCGAGGCCAAGGATTGAACCTGTGTCCTCGTGGATGCTAGTCAGATTCATTTCCGCTGAGCCATGATGGGAACTCCCCAGGTGGAAGACTTTAATCTTGGAGATGTTGCTGGAGAAGTCAGGGTAAGTGGTAGAATTTGGTGGCATGTTCCAGCCCTTTCCACTACTGGTATTCTGTGGGGTATCTGGTATACCCTGGCACACATTTATGAATGACTGTGCATGTTAGAGGAAACAGCCAGGATTATGGCATCTGGTACCCTTGGATCCAGATCTTTTCCTAACTGAGTGACCTTTGCAGCAACTTCCATCTTCAGTTTCCCCATTAGTAAAGTGGGGAAACTCATCCAATTTAGTTATCGTGAAGTTTACATGAAATAAAATTTAAAGAGCCCTCAGCACTGTACCCAGCAAATAGCAACTGCTCAGTAAATGGTGTCTATTGTTACTATAGAAATAAAATATATTTTTATATATTTAAAATATATAACACTCCACCTCATTCCAAAAAAAAAAAAAAAAGGTTGAGGTCACTTACAGGGAGTTAAAAGTGATTCGTTTCCCCAAACAGATTCCAACCCCAGCTACCAATTTCAATCAAGACTCTGTGGAATACAGATGAGAGAAACAGGGAGATAAGAATAAATTACTTGATGAGGTCCTATTGTACAGCACAGGAAACGATAGCCAGTCTCTTGGGATAGAATATAATGGAAGATTATATATATATATGTGTATGACTTGGTTACTTTGCTGTACAGCAGAAATTGGCATTGCATTGTGAATGAACGACACTTTAATAAAAAAAGACTAAATTACTTGAGAAAGAGGTGGCCAAGTGAAATACATTGAAATTATGCATAGCTCTATACTTAAAGAGTATATATTATTTAATTGTTTGTGCCCTGTCTCTTTAGAGGAGGGCTTTAAAGTAGTTTACAAAGATATATCCATCTAACGTGACAGAATTAAAATAACGGCAGCATAAGCATTCATTCCATAACTGCTGCCCCAAAGGACTTTCACTTATATATTCAAAACAAACAAATACCAGGTAATTAATAAAAAAGAACAAAAACCAGTTGGCAGAAGAAAAAGTGAGGAGATGAGATGCTAAGCGAGTGGCCCCTGGTATCCGTCCTGACCCTTTACGGCAAGAGCATGAATATTAACGGAGCAAACTTGAGACCTGGAGTGATCATGGTTTTCTGCAATCACTTGGGTTCTCCTGCATTGCTTCCAGTTTTCTCCTCTTCTGCCTCTGCCCTGACTCAACACTGACGTTGATTCCTCTTTGCTGTTCTGCTCCTGCCCTCCGGCTTGTGCACCAAACTGTTCTCCCCACTTGGCTTTAGCAACACATCTCTGGGGACTTCCACTCAGGACCCTTCTAGCACTCTGTTGTTCCTGGCTGCCCCATCTTGGGTTCATGGAATCCAAATCCCCGTCTCAACAGTGCCGTCTGGGAGGATGGGACCCACTGTGACTACCGGCGACGCCATATCCATGCTGATTGACTCTCTTCGTCTGGTAGCTTCATTTGCATAAGCATCTGTTTCACCCATTTGTCTGCCTTTGAGGTGGAGCCTGGACTTGGGGCTTTTCACCTCTCTTGATGGTGTGTCAGGCATTTGGACTACTCGTGCACCGTAAGTCATGGGCTGCTTTTGTCAATTTGCTGATGGGACACTGTGCAAGCATTCTCAGGGCTATCACTTTACAAAGGAGTCTCAGGTTTCTGCTAAATGAGATATTTAGAAGCAGGAGGGCTGGCTTCTTGGCTGCAAAACAACATCAACAACACAAGCAACAATAACAGTCTCATCTTCAACGTTTGAGCACTTCTGCGGCGGGCAGGGTGCCAGATGCGTTACGCCCATTCTCACAAAATGTCATGACTAAAGATGAATTTTTAGCATTCTTCTACTAAGAACGAACTCAGGTGCAGAGAGGCTAGAGGACTCTCCCAAGGTCAAAAGGGTATGAAGTTTTAAACAGGATTAAAAACTACATCTACGTCCTCCTGGCTCCATAGGCCAGATTTCCCCACGCCGCTGCATCTTCTGGTTCACTCAGCCACATCATCCGTGGTAGTCAAGATGCCTGGTAAAACTGAGGGGCCTCAGGTGGTTTCCCTGTGTGACAAGAGCCTCACCTTCTCAATAGTGTCCATCTCCAAATAGCTACTGAGGTAGAGGTGTTTATTCAAAGTGAAGGCTTTTGCTACAATACTAGTCACAATCCATAGCAATTTATTTATATCTGCACCCATTCTGCCATTTATCCATCTAAGTCATTCTTCTTCAAAACCATTTTCTTCACCTCCCTGTGTCCATTCACCTATTTGTTCTTTATTCATTCATTCATTCAGTACTGGGTGCCAGATACTGTGCCCGGCCATGGGAATAACAGTCACTCGTCCTTCAATGCCAGAGCATGTATCCATCCATCACCCCCTTTCTGTCACTGATGGCTTCTCTTTGCTTTGCTGCTGCTTTCCAACGTAACCTAAAAAATTGCCCGAATATTTTTCATCCTCTTTTGCCTCCTTTTTGTCACCATAGTTTCCCTTTTCTGAGCCCAGCGTCCAAAGAGTTGCCTGTGCTTTCAGCCTTTCCTTCCTTTCGTCACATCCCCGCGGTCCCCTACCCCCACCCCTCTCCTGGGATGGTCCTTACCGAAGTCACTCCACTGCACACTCTGAGTCCACCCTGGACTGGGCCCCTCAGGCGCCCTGGACAGCTTTGACCCCTCCCTTCTTCTGGAAACCATCCTTGGTGTCTTTGACACCACTCTCTGGATTTTTGTAAACTTCTAGCCATTCCTTCTCTATCTTCTTTGGGGCTTGCTCACTCTTTGCCTCGTACTTAAGGATGGGTTCTGTGCAAGCCTCCCCTGGCCCCGTGCTCTCCTTTCTGTGCACGCTCTTCCTCGTGCAACCCCATCCACGTACAAGGCAAAGGCAGACATTTATGTTTTGGGACGTACTCCGTCCCCTGAGTGTCAGACCAAGAGAAAATCTCTTAGTAGGACGAGGAACATCACCCCAGGGGTGTCCTACTAAGTTCCAAACTGACCTCATCCTCTTTCTAAGATAATGATCCTCTGTCCTGTCTGTTTCAGGGACTGGCAGTACCCTCCTCCGCCCCAGAGGCCTGAAAGTCATCTCCCAAGCCCCCCACTTCAGGTCCTCCCTCCCTTCCCCTTTCCTTCCTTCCTCATTCCCATATTTCTCAAGTTTTGTGCTCGTTAGTGGGAGAACAAAAGTAAGCAGAAAACAAAGTCCTGGCCTCTGCTTTCATGAACTTACACTTTCAGCAAAGTCCTGTAAAAAGAAATGGGACATTGCTTTTGTGATCAATATTGGTTTGGAAACATAAAATAAAAGTCTTCCCCATAGGAACTGAGATGTCCGTTGATACAGAAGGAAGACTATGCACTAACTACTTAAAGGTAGAGGACAGGGTCTCAGCAGGGGGAACAGCACATGCCAAGGCTGTGAGAGGAAGCCAGGTGGTTGAAGGAACAGAGACGAGTCTGAGATGGCTGCCACAGGGGGCCTGGCTGAGGGTGGGTGGTGGCAGGACCGACCATGCAGGGCCTGGGGGGTCCTCTGAGGGGCTCTGGTCTTCACCCTACAAGTACATGAGATGTTGCTTCAGGGTGTACACAGAGGAGTGACCTGATCATTTTGCAATTTTATCTTCAAGTGTGGAGAAGAGAGGAAAAAGCATGGATGCGGAGGTGCTAGTTAAGAGGTATGAGATGCTGGCAGCTTGTTAGGACAACCACCGAGAACCGAGAGCTGTAGGTCCCTTTACACAAGGCCTGTCAATTTGGCTTGAAATAATTCAATTCACCTCTCTGAGGGGAGTGACCTGACTTCAATGATGTGAGCCCAGTGTCTTCCGCAGATCCAGAGACTTGATGCGATGATTTAATGTGAATCCTCCTTGAGGAAGCTGTTTTGCTGCTACAGAAGGGCGTTTTGCAGAGGTTCTTCCATGGGCCCTGGACCCCTGTCGGATACCAGCCGGGACTCTGAGGTCGCCCTTCCAGCAAGGAAGCTGAGGTCGCCCTTCCAGCAGTGCCCTCAGATCACAGTCCGGAGGCATCAGCAGTGCCTACCTTCCGTGGCCAATAAGACCCCCCAGTCAGTGCCAGCGCCTCTGGGAGTGGTGGCTTCCCTCCCCGCCTGGCCTGATGGGCCTTCCTATGAGGCAGCTGCCCTTTTGTGCGGAGGCTTTGATTCCAGCGGCACAGCTGGGGGTCACGTGAAGCCAGGGTTAAACGAGGCCACTTCGAACTGCCAGTTGGACGAGGGGTTTTAAATGAATTACACATTTTAATCCTTCAGAACTGAAACAGGGAATGGAGCCAGAATCCGAATGTGAAATGTTTAGGGGCTGAATGGGGGCTCATTGTTAAAACGGCTCATCATGCTGACCCCTGAGACGGACCACTTTGCTCAGCCGACATCCTGTTCTCACCGCTGGTGCCTCCTTTCCCCAGACCACGAGACCCTTCCCCCCTCACTGTGGGATGCCACACACCTTCGGTTTTCTCAAGATTAGGAGACCACCCTACCATTAAGACACCTCCAACTTTCTCATGACTACATGAGTGACCACCAGAGTCCAGCTGCAGGTGAAAGATAAACTAACCCCCCCCCACCCCCGCTTCAGGGAATCCGATTTCCCATCCGTGGGGTATAAGAAGGCCCTGCGAGAAGGGCAGGGGACTTGCTCTTCTCAAGTGTCAGTCACCCTCTCCTTTTCCTTCTAATAAATTTTCTTCTATTTGCCTGAAAACCTGGCTCGTTCTCTTTTTCTCTGCACTCGCCTTACATAATGCATCTCAAATTTTTCCCAAGGTGCCCCTTCCTCCCAGGTATGTGGCTCTTTATTGAGGGAGGGTATGATATATTTACCCCAATTTTAGGAATTCTCATCTTGCAAGAACATCAAAGCAACAAGTAGATGACAAAGGGACGTAGGGCATGCTGCGGAGAATCTTAATCCTATGGCAGGATTTGGAGGGGCCGCTGGAATGCATGGGTGATGGGGGCATCATACAGAAGGGAAGAGTGGGGGTCGGGGGGCATCTCTTGGTTGTGAGAGCACCATGTGGATAGACAGAGATGCAGTAGCCACCCTGCCTTGTCGATCGGGGGGCGGGGGGGAAGGAATACATTCAAAAAGCATTTTAAAGAAATCCTTTTGTACATTTTATGTGAGTAACAGTTCCTTCAAAAGCCTTCATTGAAGTTCTGTGTTATTCTTCAAGGTCTTTGCCATTAGATTTGTGTCTCATTTCATGGGTCAGGAGTCAGAGGCATGCCTCAAGGAAGCCCAGACATTTTGATTTACAAATAAACAAAGGAACGTGTCTGGACTGCTTCACTGCACTGTGTCTCTGGCAGGATTTTGGGGTTGGCACTAAGCGTTGCCAGTGTCGCGGGCTATTGGTGGAATGATCAGTACGGGGACTTTAAACAAATATGTACATTGGCTCATTCTGGGCTTTCAGAAATTCATAGGCTGTCAGAATTAGAAGGCATCTTGTAAATCATTTAGCATTTTACCGATGGAGAAATTGAGGCTCACTGAGGGCTATCACAGGCTATTGTGTAATGTCTCAAGAACCAGAACTTGACATTCTGGGGACAAGAGCTTGTTTCTTTCGTGCTTATTTTTCCCAGTTCTCTCACATCCTTAGGCTCCATAGCCAAAGTGGACTTTAGGAACTCCCTCTGTCAGTGAAGACACTTTCGGTTGCAAACAACAAAACTGTAGATAACTTAAGCAAAAGGGAGAGGTCATTAGAAAACACGAGGGAGCCTCACTGATCGGTAGGAAGAGCAGAAACCAAGCCGTGGGGAGGGCAGGACCAGGGCAGCGCAGGTTCTCCAAGGACGCGTCTCTGGAGCCCTCGCTGACAGACTCCAGCTGCTGGGTTTTTGGACTCAGAATAATCATGTGGTTCTTTCAAAAAAAAAAAAATTTTTTTTTCCTCCTCTTTTACCATCTCAACTCAAAGCTTTTGAAAGGATCAACATTTCTCAAATGATTCTTGTCTGTTCAAAATCATCAGAACATTCGTTGATGACAAAGATGATTTTTGCCCCTTTGTGTTCAAGTCTTTGGATAAGTGCTTTCGGCATGATAGGTGTTGGGAAGGAGGGGGACAGTTGGAGGAACCTAACCCTGCTTGGCGGTAGAGGTGGCACTTAGGCTAAACGGGTGGGTGTGTGATAATTAGGTCGGATGATTGGGTTTTAGTGAAGATGGGACACTGTTCTAGGCTGAGAAAACTTTGGTCAAAGGCAACATTGGAACAAAAGGAGTGTGTTGGACTGAGCTGAGACTTGAGGCCACTGAGGCAAATGCCGGGAAGCCGTGTCAGGTCCCAAAGGACTTTGAGATCTGGGCTGACAAGCTTGGATTTTTATCCTGTGTCTCCTGGGGAGTCTTTGAGGTAGCATTAAACTAACCTTGTAAAGTTTGGATTCCAGAAACCTTTCTTCGGCAGCTATGTGGAGAATGGGCCGAGTGATAGTGAAGATGCTAAGATTAGATGGAGAACAGGAAGTGAGAACCTATAAATGGGATATGCAGCAGTCTTAACATTTCTGCAGCAGGCTGGTGAAATTTAGGAACAAAAGGAATGCGCTGACAGTTTTCAGCTGTATATTAGGGTCTTGTTACGATAAAGTCTCAACTATTAGATTGACTCACAGCCCAGACTTGCTGTGTGGCCCTTGAATGAGGCCCCTGCATACACCCGCCCTCAGGTAAGCTGCCTTCAATCCCCTGCAGAGGCGACATGGAGATGGCGTGGCTTCTTGTTTGGAGTGGTTTTCTTTAATATATATTTTTTTCAAGTCTCTTTCCTTGGGAAATGGCCATATGGAAGGGTCACTCTCTGGTCACATGACAGATTAGAGCTCAATGCCGGCGATGCCTTGAGAATTAAGGATGCCTTGTCTGACAGTCTGTGTTGCAGTCGCAGGCTGCCTGGCTTGCTGGGCAGGGCTTTGGATCATAGGTGGAGGCTGTGCTGATTTTCTGCGGTGACTCTGGGAAACAGGGCCAATGTGTGCCACCCAGAAGGCAGCCGTATCAGGGCATCTAGGAGAAGCAGAGCTCCTTCTCTGTGGCTGGGCAGGCATGTGGGGAGGCAGCAGAAGCTGGGTCCCTCCCTCTGCCCCCTGGGAACCCGCCTTTCTTGATACTGTCCTTCAGTTTTGGTTTTTTTTTAGTCTTTTCACCATTTTCTTGGGCCGCTTCTGTGGCATATGGAGGTTCCCAGGCTAGGGGTCCCATTGGAGCTGTAGCCACCAGCCTACGCCAGAGCCACAGCAATGCGGGATCTGAGCTGTGTCTGCAACCCACACCACAACCCATGGCAACGCTGGAGCCCCAAGCCACTGAGCAAGGCCAGGGATCGAACCCACAACCTCATGGTTCCTACTTGGATTCGTTAACCACTGAGCCACGACAGGAACTCCCTCCCCTGCACTTTTACATCAGCCTCATCCTTTGTCTGCTCCAGTTTCTGCCCCTCTGACACATAGTCTTCATACCATCAAATTCTTTTGGTCCGCCTAACCATGTAATTTTAAACTAATTAATTAATTTTTATGGCTGCACCTGAAGAATATGGATGTTCCCAGGCTAGGGGTCAAATCGGAGCTGCTGCTGCCAGCCTATGCCACAGCCACAGCAACTTGGGATCTGAGCTGCATTTGCGATCATCACCACAGCTTGTGGCAATACCAGATCCTTCACCCACTGAGTGAGGCCAGGGCTCGAACCCATATCCTCATGGATGCTAGTCAGGAACCTACTGAGCTGCACCAGGAATGCCGATGTCATTTTATTTTTAATTAAACATTTTAATTGTGGCAAAGTACATATACCATAAAATTGACCATTGTACCCATTTCTAAGTGTACACAAGTAGGGTTAAGTATTTTTCACCTTGCTGCTCAACCAATTTCCAGAACTCTTTTCATCTTGCAAAATTGAAACAGTGTACCCCTTAAACCATACCTCTCTAGTTTCTTCCCCTGCCCCCAGCCCTTGGCAGCTATCATTGTATTTTCTGTTTCTTGAATGTGACCACTCTACGAACTTCATGTAATTAGAATTATACAGAATTTTTCCTTTTGTAACTGGCTTATTTTGCTTAACATATCTTCAAAGTTCATGCATGTCATAGCATGTAACAGGATTTCCTTCCTTTTTAGGGCTGCATAATATTTCATTATTTGAATATATCATATTTTGTTTATTCCTTCATTTGTCCATGGGTTGCTTCCACTTTTTGGCTATGAAAACACTGCTGCTCTGAACATGGATGTATAAATCAGCCATGTCCTTCTTTGCATAAAGTCCTGTCTCCTGAGCCTACCACTTCCTCTCCCACCTAGAGAGCAAGGACATGGCAGGTATTTCTGCTGTCTGCCGAGCCATTCATTCTCCATCCAGGTGGCCAAAGGAGTTTCTGTTCTACAAAGACATTCCCTATTATTTCACCTGGGTTGTTGAACCCTTGTCCCTCAACTCCCATATTTTTAGGGGTTTCTTTGTAACTTTTTCCTTGAAAGTTTTGCCTCCCAACTTCTTCCTGTTGTCTCTTTCTGAGGGGACAGAACAAGAGGGTGAGCATGTGAGGGACGCTGCTCCCTAAGAGCTTCTCTAAAGGAAAAGAGTCCGAGCAAGAGGAGAGTCCACTAAGGATGGGGAAGGGGCAGATACTGACCTTCCGGGGATCACTGGTTACAAGGACAACGTGAACTGAGGCAGCTGGTCCCCATCCTTGCCACCACGTGGGGAGAACATGATTGACTATTAGGAATAGCAGGCCCGGGAATGAGCATGGATCCTGCCAGCGTGACGCTAAACACAGCTACGAAGGAAGAAGGGACAGAAGTGGGGAGCATCATGGTGAGCTCCCTGTATGCCTGAGAGAGGGGAGAGGAATCAATGCCTTAATATCTTTGCGGGAAATTTTTGGGTGCTGAGATGCATAAACACCCCGCCTTGGTACCCCCTTTTAAAGATCTGCATTTTTTAAAATGCTGTTACAATCCAGTTTGTGTTTCCTTTGAACACGACTCCATGTGGAGGCTGGGCTGCGTGGGGCTCCCCAGGATTTATTAAAGGTAAATGTTGATTCTAAAGCTTCCTGTCTTTGGTCTTTGATCAATACCTCCTTAGTGTGAGTTTTGCTGTTATTTCCCCCTGCATTCTACTTTTAGATTTAGAGTGAGGGTAGTTTATGATTTCATATCTGACTTGTTACCTTGCTCTAGGACCCAGGAAAAGTACCATAGAATCTTTAGAAAGACACATATAAGAAGAAGACAATTTTGTTCCTTAATGCAGGAATTCAAGCTTCAAAAGGGGGGAAAAATGTCCTTGAGTAATGCTTTCCTGAGGTAATTGGAAATGTGATTTCACTCCATTTTTCCTCTATTACACTTTATAAGCACACTAATCTTTTAAAATGATAAAATATAGTATTTCCTCTGTTAGATTTTTCTAAGCAGTTAGCTTGAGGAATATTTCCTTTTACTCTTGGACTGGTTTGAGATCACAGGCATCAAATGCCATTAAAGAAAAACTGCTCTAATGGCAGAGATGCCGTGGAAGATCGGAAGGATTTAGGGTGCAGACCAGGGAGGAACCCGGGAGTTTCCGCGTTTTGCTGCATCCCTGACTGCTGCCCTCTGTCCCACACTTGCCCTTTCTGCGCAATGCTTCCATTGGGAGAATCACAGATATGCCCCCTGCTCTTTTGAAAGAACTGTGTCTCGATCACACTTTAGTATCCCCTTATCGGGACCCTACCATGAATTCCAATTAATATTTCCTTCGAGATCTAAGGCAATTCCCTCACTAGCTTCCCACCCCCCATTTCTCACCATCATTTTAAGCTATTTGTTTAATTTCAGGGCTGACTGGTCACCGGAAATGTTGTTTCCACCAAAGCAAGTCACTTCAAGCTTGCGACATTTAATAATTATCGAATTCTTCCATTCAGAAAACTCTCCCTAGGAGGACACTAGAAAATTAGGAGAAGCAACTTCAGAAAAGTCGATGTTGCAGAGCTCTCTGTTGGTGGGAGGGAGGCCATCCTGTGGAAGAGTTCAGACAGGGAAGCGAATGCTTCCGCACTTGGTGTTTTAGTTAATTTAATTTAATTTTTATTTATTTATTTATTTTTTTGCTTTTTAGGGCTAACACCCTTGGCATATGGAGGTTTCCAGGCTAAGGGTTGAATTGGAGCTACAGCTGGCCCATGCCACAGTCACAGCCACACAGGGTCTGACTCTGTCTGTGGCCTACACCACAGCTCATGCAATGCCAGATCCTTAACACACTGAGCGAGGCCAGGGATCGAACCTGCAACCTTATGTTACTAGTTGGATTCGTTTCTGCTGTGCCACAATGGGAACGCTACACTTGGTGTTTTAAATTTAACTTTATCCCCTCCTTCTAAATGACTAGTGCATTTTCAGTTTCCTTTAGGTCTTTGGTGGAAACCTGAGATCACTTTGTTTTCTATTAGCATCACAATTATGCAGATTTATTTTTTCCCATGTGGATTTCATCCCTATGTCGGGTAGACTGATAAAGAGTGGCACACTTTCATCATTTCATTATTCTCTCTGGCCTCATGCTAGTACTAACTGGTTTCTCTAGACAGTTGTAGGCAACTGGTCATATCCTGGTCTTGATTCCTTCCTGCTCAAAGTCCGGCATCAGTAACAGAGGAATTTCTTTTGGTATTGGAGGCTTGCCGGATTAACAAATTCTATTGAGCGATACAGTTCTCGCTTCTTTATGCCCATTTCCTTTCCCTGTTCCTTTGGTGACAAAGATCTTTCTCTGGGAAACCCCTTCCTATGCTCTCTGAAGGGGCTGTGCCTTGACTTGCCAGTCACAGGAGTGGGCAATGCCCCAGCCCTTTTAGGATCCTCTTTTGCAAAAATAAATGGGAGAGGCGGAACTCCACCCCTTTGCAGGATCATTGTTTATGAGGATGATGTGAGCTGAGACTGCTGGTCCCCATCATTGCCACCATATGGGGAGAGCTTGTCTGAGAATGAAGTCAGAACAGAAATGCAGAGCTGAGAGGTGGCGAAAAAGAGATGCTCCTAATGACTTCCTCGAACCTCTTCCTCCTCCTCAGTCAGCTCTATCCCTATACTTTCGGCGACCTGGGGCTACAGTGCATCTTTTCTGTACACCAGCTTAAGTTGTTGTTTTTCAGCTGCACCCACCAAGGATCAAACCCCCACCACAGCAGTAGCCAGAACCATAGCAGTGCCCATGCCAGATCCTTAACCCATTGAGCCCCTAGGAAGCTCCAAGTTGGGTTTTTTGTCATGGGCAACCAAAGTATCTTAAGAGATACAACTGCCAACCATTTCATCTATGGAAGTTTCTCTTTAGTCGGTTTCATTGCCTATTTATCTACTTTTCTGGCATCTTTGGGCACAGAGTGGGCAACAGAGGGACACTCACCTTTTGTGAAGGGCAGTAGGCAGGTAGTTTTTGGAGACGAAAGGTGTTCTACTAAGGTTGCCATACCAAATACAGGATGCCCAGTTACATCTGACCTTCAGATAACTAATATTTCTTTTATATAAGTACGTCCCCTGCAACACTTCAATTTTAGACCAAAACCAAATAATATTTAATATAAGGTCCCATGCAATGTGTAGGATACACTTATGCCAAAAATATCCTACATTTTACTTGGCAATACCAGTCTCACCAAATAACCATACTTTAAGAATGTGCTTAAAATAATATGACGTTTCTAAATTTAGGAGAGCATCCCACACGAATAGTATTCATACCTGTGGTGTAAAATGGAAATTTATCTGGGTATCTTGTATTTTCATTTGCTGGATATAGTCCCTGCCCATCTCAATTATCTTCTCGATTTGATGATATAGCACCTCATTTCTATTACCCAAGAGCCATCTTCTTTTGCTGCTCTGTGGTCAAAGAAGCAATGTTTGGGTTAAAGCATCTTTGATGGCACCCGTATTTCTCAGGCGTCTGAAGGCAAGGGTGTGCCTACTAATGAAGCCCTATTCCATGGCCTGTGTGGGAGGCAGGGAGAACTCAGGAGAACTAACATTTACCGAGGGTCTCTCACTTGTTAAACACTGGGGAGAAGCTTTGTTCCCATTGAGTCATTAATCTTTGTGACAGCCATGTGGATTAGACAGATTCTATCTGTCCTCATTTAAAAAATATGGACGAGACCCAGACAGGTGAAGTAATTTACCTCAAAAGTCATAGCTTGAAAGTAGTACCAGGTTCAACTGACACAAAGCCCAGGCTCCTTCTATCAGTTCAGTTTCCTGGGGAGAGGACAGCTCCTGGTATCTTTTAGCAGAGTAAGATACTCCCAAGGCGCTGAGACCAGACCCAGCAGAGGGACAATAACGGCCAATGTCCAACTTTGGACCAAAGAATCTGAAACGTTTACTCTGCCCTCACCCAGCTGGAGTGGGTGGATTGTTCCATGACTTTCCTTGAGATATCCACAAAAGCAAAGCAGACGGACCACAACCATATGAAAAATGTTCAAATTTATTCATAATTAGAGAAATAAAAATTAAAACACCACAAGATACCCATGTCTCACCTATCGGATCAGCAAAGATAAAAAAGAGTAAAAGTTGGCAAATCTGTGGGGCAACAGCCACTGTTATACGCTGCTGGTAGGGAATGCAAACTGTTACAACCTATTTGGAGAGGGATTTGGAAGCCCTTGACCGAACTGTAAATCCACCTACCTTTTGACCCAGTGATCCTGCTTCTCGAAATCAATCCTGAAGACATATCTCAACAATATGAAAATACATATGCACCAGTTTCTTCGTGGCAGCATTGTTTGCAATGCGAAATATTGGCCTGCAGTTTAGTTTATAAGATTGCACCTGTGTTCATTTCCTGGGTTTGTGATTTTTTAAATGTTGCTATGGTTATATCAACATTAGGGCCAGCTAGGTGAAGAGTGCTATTCTTTACTATTTTTACAAGTCTAAAATTACATCAAAATAAAAAGAACTATGACCAGGAACCAGATTTCTCATCACCTTAAATGGGGGCATGAGGTCAGAACTGGATCAGCAGTTAAGGGTCCTGGCTGCTCAGGTGCCTTGTCCTCAGGTCCAAGGTATCTTGGAGAAGCGGGTAGGGCTGATCTTGAAGGTAGGTAGTCATGAGAAAGGGATGGGGGCGGGGGCTCAGATGGCTCTCAGCCACATCCTTGCTGAGACTTTGAGAAGCTGCACACTCTGGTAGGAGAACCTGAGGACAGCGTGCCTCCCCAGACAGCTGCTATCTGATATTCACATTAAGCCTCTGAAGAATGTCCTTGCAAATAGTTCCATTATCTCAGAGTCTCATCTCATGTGTATGAGAGATTTACTGTCCTTTCTCCGTTGCTGGCTGTTTGTATTGTATATTCAAATACCCTGAACTATTAAGACAATATGCAGCCCTCTCTTTATGTGGCATTTTCAGTCCTACAAAGAGAAAAGCTATGAATTGCTTAAGATGAGGGATGGGTTCTCTCTCCTGAATGACTTGCTCAGAAATGCAGTGCTCTGAATTTTTAAACGATGGTAAAGTTGACAAATGAATCAGAGTGTCCTTAAGATATCTTAGGTGTCTTTAACATTTTAAAAAATCCTTTCTAACTTATGCTTTATAGTAAAATAGAGATTCTCTGCTTTTTATGTGCTCTTCTAAATTATTTTGCCAAAGGTGGGCTTTGGGCTTTGGCGATCTCTCACCAAGATAATAAACCCTTAATGCTGTGGAGATAGGGTGAATTAATGAGTGCGGGGGATATTTTGACCACATAGCTTCCCTGAATCCATGATCCCTCTGCTGCCATCTTCCTGAGGTCAACACTAAGGCGGGGCAAGCCCAGCCCATTTGTGGGTCCTTACTGCTGGTGTGGGGGTGCATCTCCATGAGGCCTCTACCTTGAGCACCTGCTGAACCAGGGACCATGCTGAGGCCATATGACATTTAGTCACCCCAGTAGCCATGTTGAGGCTCAGAGAGGTTAAGTGTTCTCCTGAGGGTCACAAGGCTAGTAGACAGCTCAGTTGACATTTGAATCTGTCTGACCCCAAATCCAGAGCTCTTTTTAGTAAGCACTCCACCTAGGAGAGGGTGGTCAACTTGGCCAGCTCTGCCACCTAGCTGAAGCCTGACTCTGCCCGTGCTTATGGGGAAAAATAATGGGGTAAGCCGCCGACAGCTCATCTTTGATCTGAAACATGGGAGCATCTTTCTGTTGTTCCCACTCAAGCTCTATAATATTTTCCCATAAAGGTCAGTACGAAAGAAGGCTCATTTGCCAGTTAAAATTGGCCTGTGCCAGAGGTTTCAGAGCACATTCAGCCTACCACCTTCTGCCACAAGAGCTTCGTGATCCTGGCCCATTAGGCTGGGGGATGCCAAGGACTTCTTTCTTTTCTAGGGAAGGTTCCCTTTGTGTTTAGAAAAGAGCATGGACTTGGAGTCACACCAGGGTGTGAACACTGTCTCACCACTGTGTCTCCTGGGAGAAATGACATCACCCCTCCCTATTTGTCTTCTTTTCTCTGAAGCAAGGATGTCAGCACTTTTCATAGACTTATTGTCCGAATGTAATGACACCAGAGGGAAAGCACCCAGTACATGGGTAGGCGTTGAGTAAATGTTCATTTTCTTGACAAGCATGACAAATTCTCAATATAGTACTTCCCTCATATATTCCCTCCACAGTACTCAATCTATTTCCAAGAAAGAAGAATAAAGTTTCAATATATGCCACCTCTCAGAATTTCTCTTATTTCTAGAGAACAGAAACTCTGCCAAGGAGGAAAAGGAGAGTTATCCCAGGCTTTTGTGCCGGTTTTATTGGTATGCACAAACGAGCAAGTCTTCTTTGTTCTGAAGATGAATTTCGTTCTAATGATGCCAATGAATCCTTTAAAAATTTCATAATTGCCATTCCTAGCATGCTCCAAACTGAAAGATAACAAAAGAATCTGGTGGCCAGTTCAGATTGGATTTGGAGATGGATGTGGATTTGAAAATGCTTCAGCTGTTCCCTGAGTCATCTGAGTCCACTGAGATGTGCAGCTGAGCTATATGGTGGAGTCAGCAACATCAGCCCAGCCCTTGCCTGCCAGTGGCACCGAGGAAGGTGGGATAGTATAAGCCAGACCCAGGAGATGCTGAGCGGAGTGCCCCACCCACCTCCCTAGCCCTTACAACCTACAAGGCATTTTTTACATGTATCATCTTCTGTGATTCTCTCAAAAATCCATGAAAATAGATAAGGTCAAGATTATTTTCCCAACTTGGAATGATTGGCCAACGAGGACATGCTGCGTAGCACAGGGAACTCTACCCAACCATCTGTGATAGTCTATGTGGGAAGAGAATCTGAAAAAGAATGGATGTGTGTACATGTATAACTGAATCACTTTGTTGTACAGCACAAATTATCACAACTTTGTAAATCAACTATACTTTCAGAAAACTTTAAAAAATGAAAAAAAGAAAATAAAAGAAGATTATTTTCCCATCTTATAGGTGAGGAAACTGAGGCTCTGAGAGGTTATGGCTTGCCCAAAACACACAACTGATAAATGGCAGAGCTTGGACTTGAATTCATAACACTTTATTAAATTAATAACCTTCCCACTATATTTGTCTGTCTTTCCTGGTACAGTAATTACACAAGTTTGAATGAATGATATTCTTTATTTAAAGGCAATCACATAATCCTGTGTAAATCATCAAAATATTTAGTTTTGTACCAGGGATTTCTCACATTGATGAAGACAGTCTTAAACTAAGGGATCAGCCTCTCCTATCAGAGCCAGCAGAAGGCCACTTCCGCTTCCTTCCTCTTCTCCTCCTTCTTCTCCTCCACTTCCTTCTTTTCCTCCTTCTTCTGTGTGGAGCCACAGAGAGATGCCATCTAAGTTCTATTAGATTATAGCATGGAGTATAAATTGGGACATAAGAGGAAAAAATGATTCAAAGGCAACAGTGGGATAAGTTCCTGAGAGGTAGAGCTTATCAGTGTATGCAAACAAAGATCTAATGGTGTTTTGGCACTCATTCAAACAGAGAAAAATTGTGGGAGAATTTAGTTATCATATGGCACCAGGTGGTAATTGCATCCTATGCCCTTCATGGCATGTATGTTCTAGAGTTACTGAGAGAAAGTAAGATGAATGATGGAGGTGAAATTGTCAACCTAAAAATACCTGTTTGCCTATAATGTTGCCTATAATGATAAAATTATCAGCTCTACCTTCTTCTGGCTAACTCCTATTCATCCTTCAAAACCCAGCTCAAATGTTAACAACTTCAGGGAATTTTTCTTAACCATCCCTCTCTGCGTGAAGTAAACCACCATCCCCTGCTCACAGAAGCTGGCTTCCTCCAAGCACCTGTCCTATGGATGTCTCCTGGCTTACTGCTGCAACAAAATACTATAGACTGAGCCACTTAGACTTCCAACATGTATTTTTCTTTGTTCTGGAGGCTGGGAATTCCTCGATCAATGTGCTGGCAGATCCAGTGTCTTGTTAGCACCCTCTTCCTGGTTTGCTGGCAGCCACCTTTTTGTCCTGTCCTCACGTGGCAGAGAGCAAGCTCCAGTCTCTTTACAAGGACACTAATCCCAACATGGGGGTTCCACTTGCATGACCTCATCTAAAGTTAATTAGCTTCTGAGCCTTCATCTCCTAATGCCTTTGGGTTTTAGGGCTTTAGCATATGACCTTGGGAGGTACAAACATACAGTCTGTGACATTCTTTTCCATGGGCCTTCTGCAGGGCAAAACAATTCATAGTTGTTCATGTCCAAAGCTGGTTATATGAGGGAGGGGAGGCCTCTGTAGTCCAGGTCTGCTTTGAGGTCTCTCCTGGTGTGAGAGGAAGGTATGGTCTTGCTCTTCCTGTGGCCTCCTGGCCACCTGAGGACAGCTCACAGACACAAATCCGTATTTGGATGCATACCCTCACTTCCCCCAAGGACCCACATAAATGCATGCAGGCAGTTCACACTAGGTCCACATGTCAGATGAGAGCTGTTTTCCTGAAGATGATATCATTTGCAATCCTTTTCCTGACCCACCATGCAAACAGCTCTCTCCTTTTTGCTCCCCACCCTCTGGCTTTCAAGTTCATGTACAGGAAGCTTTCTGTGCAAAAGCTGAAATCCATCAGAGGGTCTTTCTGAGCAGCAAAACCATCTGCCTCTTATTCCACCCCGGCTACAAAATAAACTTCCCACCTGTGTTATTCCTTTGCCTCTGTTAATCCATTATTGATTGATGCCTATAGAATCAAAGTGTTTATTCTCTTTTCTCAACTCTCCCTGCCCCTTATCTTCTTCTTTCCCCACCCCAGCATCTTTTTCTGTCTGTGAATGACTGAAGTCCTTGCTCTTCTGAGCCCAGATTTCAGGGGTCCTGGATATCCCTAGCTGAGTGGCCAGATGGGTGAGGCCATTGACTGCAGAGACGCTTTCATCCATGGGGATGTGATTGCATTGAAATTCGGTAACTCTGGTTCCACCTAGGATTTAAATATATCTGGCCTTTGAGGCAAAGAGTATTTATTTATTTTTGAGTAATTAAGGCTAATAAGACTCAGGTAGGTATCACCAATTAATTGAAAAATGACTTCCCGTTCTCAGTTGGCTGTTGTTTGTCACAGACAAACGATGATACATTTGACAAACTTCTTATGAGTTTTGTGTTCCAGCTCAGCTCTAAATATTTAAAGCAGTCTGTTCTCTATTCAGCATGCCCTGAAGTGAGCTTTTGAATGCAGCATGTTTTGTTCCCTGTTAAAGCTACACAAGATTTTAAAAGTGTTGAATAAAAGAATAGACAGTAGTAGGTCTGGGCTGCCTCTGGCTGTTGGAGCCAGTGGGTTTTTTTTTTTTTATCTGTAAATCCTCTGAGGAGTAGCCAGTAGGAAGAGTGCTCATTTTTCTGTTTCTCCTAGGAATTCTTTTGTAAAGTTTGAGCAAATCTTCAAAGTCTCCCCCTTTCTATTATTGTTAAGAAAACTCATATTGCCAATGGTTGTTGGCGGCATTGAGACAGAAGCTGAAAGAATGCTTACAAGGATGACAGTGGATAAACGTCATAAGCTCAGTTTCCTGATCAGGGGTCCCACTCCCTTTATGGGAAGAGCATTCACTGAAAGCCCTCTGCTGTTGCTAGTGTCATATTGTTGGGCCTGTATGGAGGCTTTTCTACCGTGTGACTGAAGGCTAGGTGAATGGCACACAGGAGACTGCACTGTAAAATTCTCTAGGTCCACAGAGCTTACAGTCTATCTTTAGAAGACCTAGGTTTCTATCCTAGTGCTGTCACATTTCTAGTCCAGTGACCTTAACTCAGGACCTCAATTTGTGATGCTTCTAAGTAGCATTTATGAGAAGCAAATAAAATGATGCATGCCAAAAATTGTATAAATATATTTTCAGTCTTAACAATGTAAGTGATAAATGAAAATAATTTTTTTTTGCTTTCTGTTATTTATTTATTTATTTTGAAGGCCACACCCATGGCATATGGAGGTTCCCAGGCTAGGGGTCCAATCGGAGCTGTAGCTGCAGGCCTACCCCAGAGCCACAGCAACGTGGGATCCGAGCCACGTCTGTGACCTACGCCACAGCTCATGGCAACGCCAGATCCTTAACCCACTGAGCAAGGCCAGGGATGAAACCCGCAACCTCATGGTTCCTAGCAGGATTCGCTAACCACTGAGTCACGATGGGAACTCCTGCTCTCTGTTATTGAGACGATTTCATATTTTCAACTTTATAGTCTAGCACAAGAACTAAGGAATTATTTGATTTTTGAACATTCACATCAGCAGAAACAGAGTGACTTATTCTGTGTATGTAATATGAACACAGTGTTTCTAGCCCTTAAGGGTTGTGGGGGGTGGGAGGGAGAGACGGCATTAAAGTAAAAAAAAGTACAAGTCTTAAGTATTTTAAGTTACACTAATATCTTTGGTAGCTTCTCTTCAGAATTCTTTCAATATTTGCTTTTTCTGTTATTCAGTGAGCACATAGTCAAGTCAGGACGTGTGGCTGAAGGAAAATTATTAACTTGAGATGGTCCACACTTTTCTCCTGATGAAGAGGATTTGTTATTGGTAGCCAAAGGTACCATTTATTGCCTAGTCTTTTCCCGAAAAGTTATTCTTCGCACTAAAATTTTGCTGGCCAGAACGGAGAGGAAAGACAGGAAGACGAGAAAGAGAGTAAAAAGGAGATGGAGAGGAAGATTTGTCTGCAGGCAATTTGCAAATGAGAAGCTCTTGAGAGAGGTGGTTATTAAAAAGTTGTGGAGGAAATAAAGAAGTTTGGGAATTGTAACACAAGTAAAGAGTAGAATTACCTTAAGATGTTTTTTGCAGGTTGACCTCCACATGGCATCTCCTACAGACTGGCCCCCATGCTTCACAGCTTTAGTAGGGTTACAGGAAAAGCCCCATGAGATATTTCATGTCAAGCTTTTTCTCCATCCAAAAAAAAGTGTCTCATTTTTTTTTTTTAATCACCTGCCAAGGGACCTTCGCCTAGTTTATTCTCCACTACCATCTCTTGGAAACATTTCTGTGAAACACAAATGTGATTATGTCAGTTCCTTGTTTAAAACCCTCCCTAGTGATATGGACCACTTGTCTTCTGCTATTCAAGTTTGACCCACAGACACATACACATGTCCTCAAGCCATTTGCCCACATGACTGCTCAGGATGGCACTTCCAACCTTCCAGAGTAGGTCTTCTGTAACCCAGTAACAACACTGATTCTTGCTCAAGGGGTTAAGAGGAAGGTTTCTCAGCAGAAGATGAGACCGGGGATGTCCTCCTGGTGCCCTGATAATCTCTACCCAAGCCCACATGTGACGCCAGCCAAAGAGGCAGAAGCAGCAGCCACATCCCTGGTGAAATCCAGCCATCACCTGAAAGCACCAGCCTCACACCAAGGAGCGGGGGTGCAATAGGGCTGTCTTCCCTGATTGGCAGCTCTGTTTCATCACTGCCATTGTTTGAAATTTCCAGCATATGATACCGCTTGGTTTTAACATGGTCTTAAAACTCTCAACAACAAACTACCATCTTACTGCTTTTGCAGACTGCTCCCACTATAGGCAAACCCCTCTGCTACTTCCTTGTCCACCGCAGGACAGCACCACTCCTCCCTTTTCTTTTGCTAGAGGTTGCAGAGCAGGTGCATCACATACTTGATTTGACGGATGGGGAAGCTCCTGGTGACCATTTGAGTGGCAGCCTCCCCAGACTGTAGGAATCATGATTTGAAGGCACTCAAAGCATGACTGGAGTCTCCAAGTTCAGACACTGTGGACCACACATAGAAAAACCAGTGGAGCAATTCCATTTCTTGGTCTTTGGAGCTGGGGTAGTGGCCCCAGAAAGATGGGACATCCCTGACAGAAAAAGAAGCACGGAGGCTATATTTACAGGTGCAGTTGGGAACTTAACCTTGGCTGGCATGTCTGTTTTCCCTCTCTGAGCTTGGGATTGTTTCCTAAGCACTTAAAACCATTAAATATTTTTCCTTTCAAGAGGGCTCTGTTGAATTGTTTAGGTCCTGAATTTGTTATACTTTAAAGTTGTTTTATAATTTTTTTTGTTCAAGTGTCACTGTTCTGTGACTCAAAGCTCTGATGAATTTTGATTTAAAGTAAAAACTCTCAGCTTGCTTAAAAGGGGCTGATATTTGCTGTTGTGACTAGTTTCCAGCAGAGCCTTAGAGTGTTTATTCATCTGGAACAGAGAGGAAGGAACTTGTCAAATACTAAAACTAAGGTTATCAGCTGCTGGATAGAAATGCGATAGTGAGGGTTTGGCTTGGAGGGTTTGGCTTTTGATAGAGAGCCTTCTTGGCCCCATGATGCCATGATGGGCACAGCTTCCTATCACCTGCAAGCTAAGTTCCTGCTCCTAAATGTGGCAGATTCAGGCTTGGAATGTTGCCTACCTATTCCACTCTTTCTGTGTTGTCCCCTGCATGTGTCCTATCTCTGCACTCCAGGCACCCTAAGAAGCCAGTCCCTGAATGCAACACACTCTTTCATGCCTATGTGCCCATATAAGTACTGTTTCCCCTCCCTGGGAAGCCCAACTTTCTTTCTTTTCCATCTTCCTATACTCATCTTCAAGAATTAGTGAACTGGAATTCGCATTGTGGCTCAGCAGTAATGAACCTGACTAGTATCCATGAGGACATGGGTTCAATTCCTAGTCTCACTCAGTGGGTTAAGGATCCTGCATTGCTGTGAGCTGTGATGTAAGTCTTAGATGCGGCTCGGGTCTGGTGTTGCCGTTGCTGTGGTGCAGGCCAGCAGTTACAGCTCCAATTCAACCCCTAGCCTGGGAATTTCCATATGCTGTGGGTGCACCCCCCAAAAAAAGACACCCTACAAAAAAGAATTAGTGAATTACCTCTCCCATGGATTCTATTCCCAGTCATATCCCAAGTTGAAGCAATTATTTCCTCATCTGTTATATTGTTCTGGAATTGGAATGCAGAGTTTGGCTCATGTTTCCATCACTTAATGCTATGTGACCTTGGATGAGTTACTTAATCTCTCCTGTGCTTCCAATTCCTCAATTGTATCCTGAGGGATAATAAAAATAATTACGCTATCCCTTATAACACTGAATTGAGGATAAAGTTCTTGGGTAGTTTCCTGGAATCACATAATAACTTCATGTGTTAATTATTTTTATTATAACTTACCACTATTACTACCATCATCAGCATCGTATATACCTCCTTAACGCTTTTATTCACACCAATTTTATTCAAATGACCTTCATTGTTGATGTCAGTTTGCCTCAATCGCATCTATCTTTACTCCTCAGGGCTTAACACTATACTTAGACAGTATACTGAACAAGTGTCCAGTAAATAGTTTTTGAATTTTAATTGTTGGTGTCTATGCCTTTTTTCCTTATCAGATTATAAACTCTTAAAGTGTGTTTTCTGCTTCCTTGCAAACTTCAGAGATGCTAGCCTCACACCCTGCTTATAATTAGCACTCAAATTCTACAGAAGAAACCAGTGAATTAATGAATAGTGTGTACAGATGACTATTCAGATACTGGCTTCCAGCGAGCAGGGTAGACAACTGGTGTTATGGGTGGCTTAGTCCCAGTTTTTCATGCAGGACCAGCTGGAAAACTGAATGCAAATAGTTTGGTCCACTTGCTTTTTAGTTTCATAAACTTCTGCTGAATTAAAAAGGCGGGTGAGTTGTAGCTAAAGATGAAGTTCTGCCTTCTGGACCTGAAACCAGTGTATGGGAGTGGTAAAGGATATATTAGGGATTTGTAGATGGACTAGCTTAACTCGAGTGTCCTTTGTAAATCTGAAAGATTCTCTACCTCATGGTTTTAAAAGTCTGTATTGCCACAAAATTAGGGTCTTATAACAAAAATTTCTCTGCCTCTTCTAACTACCTGGAGGTTTTTGACTGGATGCTTCATTATGCTACATCGTCAGTTTATGAAATAGATTAAAGTCATAATTTTCTTCAGCTAGGAACCAGACCAAATGGAACACTTTGATTCAGTTTCTGAGAACAAGACACGAGTATTTCCATGGAAGTTTTTAAAATGAATTGTTTCATACCCCAAGACTGTGATGTGTTTCTGATCCATCTTACATCATCTTCTACTAATAACATTCTGAACTTTGGATTGATTATTTAATAGCCCTCACTATTAAATACTATTCCTTTAAAGGGGCTCATATTAAGCTGTATGAACCCTGAATTTATGTTTTGCTTAAAGAGTGCCATTTAAGATTAAGATCAAGAGATTTTGGGGGGAATGGTTTAGGTTAAAAAAAATGAGAAAGCTGCTTGAGTCCAAACGTAACCTTTAAAGATTTTCTGAGGGAACTGAAACACACAGGAAAAAAATGTGGAGCCCTTATGAATGGAATGTAAGACTCTTTACTTTTTGTCTTTAAGCTGCTGGAAATGAAAAATGTAAATAGAAAGACAAATGAGGGAGGGATTTTGAAAGTTCTTCATCAAGCAGTCGAGTTATTGCCTGAAATGGGAAGAGAAGTGGAACAGATGACTCTTGAAGAAAACTCAACCAGGTCCAACTGCCCAAGAACCCTGAGCATGACTTCCAGAAGCCCATCGCCAAGGCAGTTCATCTGCCATTCTCTGCTGGTACATCTGCCACTTCCTCTAATAGCTTCCATTCTCCCAAACTGAATGCAGGATTCCTTCATTCATTCCCTCTGTCAATCTCCATTCTCCATTCTATTGCTGGTGTATTGCAGAATAGAGATTTGCCTAAAAGTAAGAAGACAGACATTTACTTATCAAAAGGACCACTTTTTGGGGGGAGGAGGGGACACCACAGTGTTATGCCTACCACTGTGATAAATGCTGGAAGTTTCAGAATGGCATGGCTTAGACACTTTGGGGTGCTTAGAGAGCAGTTTCTTTTTCTTGCTGGCCCCATGGGTAATTTTTAGTTCACTTGCAGTCCAGTGAGACCATGTGACCAGATTCCAGCTAATGGATTTGAGCCAAAGTAATGGAAGCCACTTCCAGTCTGGCTCCTAAAACATCTTGCATGATATTATCCTCTCTACTTTTTGATCATCTCCAGCTGAGAGCAGAAGGTCCAGAAAAGGACCCCAAGGCCCATGGAGTCAGCTCCATTGCTAGATCACATGGTCTGTGTGAATCAGCACTTGGAAGAGAGCCATGGGGGTAACTGTCTTTCTAGAAACATCTACATTGGCCTTTGCTTGATCAAGAAATGAACTTTAATGATGTTAAGCTTCTGAGATTTCAGGGTTTAGTTATTATTGCAGCAGCTATGTCATACTCTCTGACTAATAAATATGACTAGAATACAGGTTTGTCTTCAGGGAGTTAACATTTTGGTTGGGAGAAGCATATAAATGAGTACATTATGAAACAACATGATCAGTATAGCAAATGAAATGTATAAGACACAATGGAAGTAGCACAAGGAGTAAGATGGGGATAATGACGGTGGGAAAGAGACTTTCTGAACGAAACCCTTCATTGTGGATTTCTTGCAAGGGTAGGCACGGTTGGGGAGGGTGGCTGCAGGCAGGGAGAAGGGGAGAATGAGAGGCAGGTAAGTGCTGAGGGAACAGAAGAGATGAGGTTGAGTATGGTGACACACAGGGCTGGAGAGGGAAGCAGATGTTAGACTTAAGAGGCTCTTACAAATACCATATGATAGCACTTACATGTAAAATCTGAAATATGGCACAAATGAACTCATCTACAGAGCAGAAACTGACTCACAGACATGGAGAACAGACTTGTGGTTGCCAAGGGGGAAGAGGGGAGGGAGTGGGACGGACTGGGAGTTTGGGGTTAGTAGATGCAAACTTACATTTAGAATAGATGGGCAATGGTGTCCTGCTGTAGAGCACAGAGAACTATACACAAGCTCTTGGGAGAAAGCATGATGGGGGATGATATGAGAAAAAGAATACACACACACACACACACACACACACACACACACACACACACATATATATATGTTTAAGACCGGGTCACTTTGGTGTATAGCAGAAATTGGCACAACATCATAATCAACTGTAAATTAATTAATAAACAAAATTATAAAATACACTTAAAAAAGCCTCTTACATGCCACAGTAGGGACCTGGACTTTCTGAGATCAGTTCTATTCAATGTGCTGATCTGAGATGATGTAAGAAGCTTATGGCAGAATGTATATCAACACTCTGTCTCTTTCATGGAGGCATTGTGTATTGCTATTAAAAAAAAAAAGTCAGTTGAAATAAATAGCAAGCTTAGTGATGTGGCTGATTTGCATTCTTATTTTTCCATGTCCAGAAAACTGTTCCTTTGTCTGGGGACCACATTTTGATTAGCCCCGTTTTAGACAAGTCACTCTTTTTGCTGTGGATGATGGGTATGAAAATGTATATTCAGGGCGAGGAGACCAGTCATGGGGAATGGGGAAATTATTCCAGAGGAAAATAATGTAGACCTAAATTAGAGCACAGATGAACAAAAGAGACTGGATTTCAGAAATATTTAGTACAAGATCAGGGTGTGATAGGGACTGTGAGAGAGAGAGAATTTTTAAAAAAAATTTTATTGGAGTATAGTTGACTTACAATGTTATATAATTTCAAGTGCACAGCAAAGTGAATCAGTTTTATATATATATATATATATAATATAAAATATATTCATCTTTTTTCAGATTCTTTTCTCATATAGGTTATTGCAGAGTGTTGAGTAGATTTCCCTGTGCTATACAGTAGGTCCTTGTTATTTATCTATTTTATATATAGTTGTGTATACTCCTGGCGATGATTGCTTAGAGCTTGAAGGAGGCGCTCTGGGGTGGAGGTTCAAACGTGGGAGTCACTATCATAGGAGGTATAGAAAATGGGAGTGTAACTCTACAGAATAAGAAAGGGAGTATAGTCCAGGACGAAACCCTGGGGGACCCCAAAATTTAGGATGCAAAGAAAATATTGTTAGGAGACCTTCCAGAGGAGCGAGAGATGTTAGGAGCCCAGAGGGCAGCGAGTTTTTAGATGTTCTGAGCCAGCAAGAGGCAGGACCGGTAAAATATCAATGAAAACCTCTCCCCTGGTACTATGAATCAGGATGTTTTTGGAGTCATCTGGGCCAGAGAAGTGGCGGGGGAGGGGGGAGCAGATGCAACACTACAGCAATCTTGTAAGGGATTCTAAAACCATCAAGACATCTATGCAAGCCCCCTTTCCTCTCCCGTCCTGTTTCCACTTCTGTAAGACGAGAAGTCAGACTAAATGGCATGCTTCCCTTTCTAACATTCTGTAATAATAGGTACCATTTTGAACACTTCGCTTATGGCAGTCACATAATTTTGATACAAATAGTGCAAGATACCAGCATGCCACTTCTGAGGCACAGAGCACTGAGGTATCATGCTGAGGTTCATATGCTCAATGAATTTCTGAACTGAGAATTAAGAGTTAGGGTTGTCTGACAACAAAACCTGTGTTCTTTTCACAATCCCGCACTCTACAATGAGTGTTGTGGACAGAGAAAGGCACCAGGCAGCATGTGAATTGAATTTTGGTGGTAGATCATTTATAAGAACTATCCTTGCTATATTTTCACAGGCAGTATTCTTTAATAAAAGGTAGAATGTTCCTTTTGAGGACCATAAACAAAATTCAATGCGAGGGCTTTGAACCAAGCTGATGCTAGGTATATAAAAATGACCAGGTTGATCAACAAATGACAGGGAAATAGGGAACTTTTATATAGACAGAAAAAAAAATCAATACTAGCGTAATAGTTTACAGAGGCAATGCATTTTTCAGTTAAAAATCTCTGAAGACAAGCTCTGTAGTCGATAGGTATAGAAACTCTTGAGGACATAATTCTCATTCAGTGCGGACACACATTATCTGAAGCCAATTATCTGATATAATAAGAGAATAGCTTGTGTCTTCTTTAGGTGTCTTCCTTTGAGTATGTTTTAGGAATGATTGTTTTTAAAGTTAGCTCATGTACCAAGGGAAATTTTGGTATCTATCCAAAGAGAAAAAAAGAGGAGAATATTTTGAATACAACGCATTTAAAGAGCCATTGTTGTTACTGAGCTGCGTAAAACTGGGCAAAGAGGTAGGGCCAAGGTTTTCAGAGGCTTTCTGATTTAACTGTTCACACTTTTTTTAAAATCTTTTTAGGGCCGCACCCGTGGCCTATGGAAGTTCCCAGGCTAAGGGTCGAATTGGAGCTGCAGCTGCTGGCCTATACCACAGCTCGAGGCCACACAGGATCGTTAACCCACTGAGCAAGGCCAGGAACTGAACCCCTGTCCTCATGGAAACTAGTCGGGTTCTTAACCTGCTGAGCCACAGTGGGAACTCCCAGTATTCAGACTTTTTAATGTACTCTTTCTGATGTAGACATTCTCTGTCCAGGAGGCTGGCATTTCTTATGCCTTCAAATTGTCCTTCAGAGATAGATAGTCTCAGTTATAAAGTGCTTTAGATATTATCAGGTCCAAATGTTCCATTTTATTTACTTGGCCACGCCTGCAGCATGTGGAAATTCCTGGGCCAAAGATCAAACCTGTGCCGCAATATTGACCCAAGCTACTGCACTGACAATGCTGGATCCTTAACCTGCTGCACTAAAAGACAACTCCCAAATATTTCTTTTCTTTTTTTTTTTTTTTTGTCTTTCTGTCTTTTTAGGGCTGCACTCATGGCATGTGATGGTTCAGGCAAGGGGTTGAATCAGAGCTGTAGCCACCAGCCTACACCAGGGCCACAGCAACGCGTCTGTGACCTACACCACAGTTCATGGCAATGCTGGATCCTTAACCCACTGAGCGAGGCCAGGAATTGAACCTGTGTCCTCATGGATGCCAGTCAGGTTCGTTAACGGCTAAGCCATAACGGGAACTCCTCCCAAATATTCCATTTTAAAGTCAAAGAAATGAAACACAGATAGGGGAGGGGTCTCGCCCAAGGTCACAGTTACAGTAAAACTCAGACTACAGCTCAAGGATCCTAGCCTTCCGTGCGGTGCAATTTCTGCCACACTGGGTCTGGAGTGTAAGCTCAGTGACAAATGGGACCTCAAACAGCACCTGGCACACAGAGAGTGTTGGCTGGTAACTCGATAAGGGACAAAGTGCTTATGTTTTAACTTCCTAGCAGCACAGAAAAGCTTCTTTTGGAACTTGGTGTGATTGAGTTTTCCCATCTGTTCTAAACCCGCAGGCTACCTGGCCTATAGGCTGCTCAGCACCATCCCCAGCTCATGCTTGTCTGAGCATCTGAGAGTAGCCAAGCCCACGGTGATAGTAAGGTCAGGAGACCAGAGGCCATACACTCAGGCCAAGCCGGCTTGAGTCCTGCTCTGACCTGGCTTGGATTCTTGCTGGGTTCTTACTCTAGCTTGCTTCAGCAATTGAAGCTGTGTTGTGACTACCTGAGGTGGAAGTCCATGCCTTGCTTTCTTCCTCATTATCTCTTAGTCAGACTAATCTAGGCTTTAATGCAGTAACAAACAAGCCCCCAATCTCAGTGGCTTAATATATAAAGGTTCATTTCTCACCCAGAGTCTGGCAGCTCTCTAGGACAGATCACCCACCCCCCTTTATTAATTAAAGTAGAGCTTCTTAGGACATTTTCCTTTTAAATGTCTCCCTTTCCCTTTCTCTCTCTCTCTCTTTTCTTTTTGTCTCTTTAGGGCTGCGCCTGTGGCATATGGGGTTGAAACGGAGCTGCAGGTGCCGTCCATAGCCACAGGCAGCAATGTGGGATCCCAGCAACATCTTCCAACTACACCATAGCTCACGGCAATGCCAGATCCTTAACCCCCTGAGCAAGGCGAGGGATGGAACCCTAGTCCTTGCGGATACTAGTCGGGCTTGATACTGCTGAGCCACAGCGGGAACTTCAGGACAGTTCCCTTTTACACAGTGACTTAAAGATCTCAGTTCCTTGCAACTTGCTTTGGCACCATGTGAAAAACATGCCTTCCAGATCAGCTGACAGAGGAAAAGTGAGCCGGAGGGCTGTGCACTCTTACATGCTCTAGCTTAGAAATGAAACACATCACTTCTGCTCAGTGCCTATTGGCCAGAACTAGTTACGGTTACCTGGACTTCTCCAACTGCAAGGGCCTTGGAAATTTAGAAAAGCACATAGGCTTTGGTAAGTACTAAAAAACTCTGGATGGAATCAGGCAAGTAAGAGATCAGAAGATTTTCATCTTTTTTTTTTCCCTAAAAAAAAAATCTTGCAAGAAGCTGACTTTGCACAGTGGAATGTTCCTTGTGGCTTAACAAGACATAAACAGCGCTATTGGTGGGTCTAGGAAATATATGCAGTGAGGCTTTAGGCTCTTGAGAACTTTGCCAGACCCAGTGGCTGCTCTGAGCTTAGGGCACACGAGTAGTCTCACTGAGTAATAAAAGGTGGGGTGGACGTGATTGGGCTGACCCCCAGTTGGCTGGCTATTCAGTTCAGACAGAGCTAAAGAAAAACAGTTGCTCAGCGGCCTTTCAACTCTGCTCCTTTCCTGTTATTTCTTCAGCCATTTATAGCCTAGTGTCTGGATAGAGCTGGGCCAAAGTTTGGCAGGATTTGAGGCAGATAAATCATTTGCAGACCAGCAAGGGCCTCACAGCTTTACTTGGAAAGGGAAAATTAGAAGCTTGTACTGGGCTGGTATACCAACCTGTCCTTTTACTGGCCAAGAGTGCTTTCATTTTCACCCCCACGGAGGCCAAGCACAATTGACTTAATGTTTTCTGCTCTTATGTAGGATCATCTACTAAAAGAGGGCTTTATTTCTTACTTTTAAGTAAAGTCAGAGACTTTAAGTTACACCTGAGAAAAAAGAGGGGCAAAAATTAACTGTACATCATTCCCTCTTTCTCCTCCAATTTTTCTCAGCCCCACATCTAATCAGTTATCAGATGATCTTAACTATGCCTTCTGATGATCTCTACAATATATTTTATACCCCAAACCTGATTGCCTTTGCCTTAGGTTAAGGCTCTCCTCTATCCCATCCAGAATATTTCAGTAGCATCCTAACTGGTCTTGCTACCCTCAGTCTTAATTTAACTGGTTTGGTTTTTATCCTTCTGACAGAGTAATATGTCAAACCCAAATATAACCCTATCACAAATACACGTAACATTTTTTTTTCCAATGGCTTTTGATTATCTGTGGAATAAATTTCCATTCCTCCTATTTTAGTGCATACAGCTTGTCATGATGTGGCTGCTGGTTTTCCTCTACGGTCTCTCATCTCCATACTCCTAGCACGGGGGGGATAACTGGTGGGTACCAGATTGTCTTATGCCCATTCGTGCCTCTGCTCCTTCCCATATGTTGCTACCCAGAATGCTGCTGTCTTATTTCTTCATCTTGCAAACTCTTTAATCGTTCAGGATTCAGCCCACACATCATTTTCCCTAGGGAAAATTTCTAGATCCCCTCAGTTAGGCTAGCCAGCCTACATTTGGATTCTGGCAGCATTTATTGCACTCCATTATAATATATAATGTACTCAGAATCCACGTAGATTCTGAATAGCCATCTTGAAGGCAGAAACCATATCTTACTTAACTTTGTCTCTGTTATGTGTGACTCTGTTTTTGAACACCCCATTCTGTTCTGTTGATCTTTATGTCTACATTTATGCCAACATCACACTGTCTTCAAAACTGTAGCTTTATAATAAGTCTTGAAATAAAATAGGGTAAGAATCACAACTTAGTTCTTATTTTCAAGTTGATATGGACACGTATAACCTTCATATTACTCCATACACTGAGAATCAGCTTGTCAACTTTAACAAACAAAACCTCCTTGATATATATATATATTTTTTTCTTCTTTTTTTTAAGGGCTGTACCCATGGCATATAGAAGTCCCAGGCTAGGGGTTGAATCAGAGCTGCAGTTGCTGGCCACAGCAATGCCATATTCAAGCTGTGTCTGTGATCTACACCACAGCTCCCACGGCAACGCTGGGTCCTTAACCCACTGAGTGGGGCCAGGGATGGAACTTGCATCCTCATAGATACTAGCTGGGTTTGTTACTGCTGAGCCACAATGAGAACTCTACCTCCTTGATATTTTGATTGAGATTGTATTAACCTCAAGATAGATCAGGTAGGGGAGAATTAACATCTTAAGAATATTGAGTCTTCTGACCCAGAAATGTGTTGTATCTCTCCAGTTATTTACGCCATTTTTCATTCCTTCAGTAATATTTTTTAGTCAACAGTGTACTGGTCTTACACTTCTTTTGTCACTTAAAGAAAACTGACATGCAGAAACTCAAATTTAGGAAACATAAATTGGGAAGGGATTCTTTGCTCTTTGGGTGGACTCAACAGAAGGCTTCTTAAATATCCCCAAATCTGCATTGGAAAAAAAATACACCACAGGGTAGGTACTCAGAAACACTGCTGATAACTCAGTATCTGCTGTGATATAAAGAATTTGTATTCATAAGCAAATTCAAAGACTAAGGGGAGTAAAAGACTCCTGTGCTCTTTCACCTTACTCTTCAGTGGTGTTTGTTTGGGTTACTTGCAGGTAAAAAAAAACCCTTGCATTTTTTTAAACCCAGGATTCTGCATCAGGCAGACTCAGCATCTGGGAGAGCAAGGATGGGTTTGGTCTCAGTGACTGGGGCCTGGGCTTTCCTGGGCCCATGAGTTCCCATCAGCCTGATGGCTCTTAGAAAAAACTCCCTCCGCCCCCCACGCACATGCACACGCACTTGCACACGCACATACACAGCCAGATTGTATGCATGTGGGATGAGGGCTGGATCCATGAGTCAGGCATAATTCACAGGCAACTATAGAAATCAGAGTCTTAAGGCTAGACTGAAAATGCATTTGGGGACGAATCCTAGCCAAGGTTACGCCAAGACCTATCAGATGGTGGGAAGTTCATAGTCACGCTCACATTCATCTGCATCTATTCAGAATTGAACCTTCCTAAGGTTTCTTACAGAGTTCCTGTTGTGGCGCAGCGGAAACAAATCCAACTAGGAACCATGAGGTTGTGGGTTCGATCCCTGGCTTCGCTCAGTGGGTTAAGGATCCAGAGTTGCCGTGAGCTGTGGTGTAGGTCACAGACGTGGTTTGGATCTGATGTTGCTTTGGCTGTGGTGTAGGCTGGAAGCTTTAGCTCTGATTGGACCCTTAGCCTAGGAACCTCCATATGCCATGGGTCTGGCCCTAAAAAGCAAAAATAAAATAAAAATAAAATAAAATAAAATAAAATAAAATAAAATAAGATAAAAATAAAAGCTCATTTCTGCCCAATACCCATCTCAGCTCTAAAGCCTCTATGGCTCCCGCTTAACCACTAAACAGTTCAAATTTCTTTTTATGACATTTAAATCCCTTTATAATCAGCCTTCAGACACCTAGCAAGCCTTATATCCTATGTAATCACTGAATTTTTCCCCCCCCCAGATCATTAGTCTTAATGGAGTGCTTGCAATTCCCAATCAATGGCAGATTTTTTTCTCACTTTTGCTACGGCAGCTTCACTGCACAGTAGAACCTCACTTTCCTACTTTACCTATTATTTTACTTTCTGATACAGTTCTGCAATTTCATCTTCCAATTGTTTTCTTGAGATTTTCATTTCTACTGTTCACCCAGTCCATTCAGTCCAGGCTGCTGGAATATTGTTCCAAAGATGACAGCTTTGCTCATGAGCCTGAAGGACAACTTCAGTGCTTTTCTAAAGTCGAAAGATAAGGGAGAACTTATTAGTTTGGCATCAAGACTCTAAAATCCAAACAATAACACAGAAGTAAAACAAAACCAAACAAAAACTCTTTAAAATCCACTCTTCCCTATCTTTTTTACTGGGTTTCTTATTCTGAGTGCCTAAGTTTTGGGATCGATGCCCTTCAGTCTTTTTCTTGTACTTTTCCATTGGTTGTTCTTATCTGTATGTAAGATTTTATTGCTGGTGTGTGTATGTGTGCCTGCGTGTGTGTCTGTGTGTCTGTGTGTGTTTGACTGTGTCTGTATCCCTATTGGGCTATGAGTTCCCTATGGCCAGTACCTCTTTACTTCATCCTATAGCCTCTTCAGGACCAAGTACCAATTCTTCCAATAGCAGATGCCCAATTAATATTTGCTGGTGATAAATAAGAAAGAAATGGAGCAGAGCAGAAGATGCCCCAGATGGGTGTTACATCAGGGAAGTAGCTAGACCTAACTAGAAGCTTACAACCTGAACCTGGCAGGTAGTGATAAGAATGAATGAGTGTCCTTTCACTTCCATTTAACAGATACATGTAGATCACCTCAAGGTTATGTATTAAAATATACTATTAAATACTAATCCCAGAGGAAGCAATGCAAATTCACATTCAACTGAAGTCTGCTTGTGATATATGAAGACTGTGCCAGCTTCCCATGACTTAATGAGCTGTAAAAGAGGACATCATACTTCCATCTGCTGCCCTAGGCTTGTGGTCACAACCATGAGATAGCCGGATCTCATCAGCAGTTAAAATGAAGACTGGCCTGTGTGCATTCATCAAAGGGAAGAGCACTGAAGGTCAGGGATAGAATAAGAGGGAAGAACAACATTTTATGCCCATTGAAGACATTTTCAACTGGTGGGCATCCCTGAGTGAGAACTTCTGTACTCAAAGGGCTTTCACTGCTATTGTACACACCTGCTCCATGCTGGATGCCGTGCAGAAGCCATGGGGCACACAGATGAAAGAGGTACAGGTGCAAGGAGCTACAGGACACACAGACAGCCATTTACAAAGGTCGCTCACATTGATGTACCACTTTACAGTTTTCCTTTAAATATGCTTCTATCATTATAAAGATATACCACAAAATGTTGATTAAAAGAAATGAAAAGATACCCTTTATTCCCCCACACAAAGATAATGGTTCAAATTGTGCTAAATTTTTCATCCCTTTGTCTATGCCTGAATATTTTCAGTAGTGGAGAACATACCATATGTTCTCTTCTCCCACTCATTTTGTAACACAAGCATTTCCACATGTTAATACATAGCTGTTTTACAGTTTTTATTCAATTTTTAAGAATTAAGGTAATATGGGAATTCCCATTGTGGTGCAGTGGAAACAAATCTGACTAGAAACCATGAGGTTGTGGGTTCCATCCCTAGCTCCTTGCTCAGTGGACTAAGGATTCAGCATTGCCATGAGCTATGGTGTAGGTCACAGACGTGGCTTGGATCCCGAGTTGCTATGGCTGTGGCGTTGGCCAGTGGCTACAGCTCCGATTGAACCCCTAGCCTGGGAAACTCCATATGCCGTGGGTGCGGCCCTTAAAAGACAAGAAGACAACAACAACAAAAAAGAATTAAGGTAATACACACACAGTAAAATCCACTCTTTTGTGAGCTTGATGATTGTGTGCATTCATGTAACCACCATCACAATAAGATAGAGGACAATTTCATCATCCCCCCAAACTTTCCTGTGCCCATTTGTAGTCAACCACCCTCCAGAGCCTAACAACCATTACTCTATTTTCTGTTCTTATCATTTTATTTTTGCAAGAATTTTATATAAGTAGAATTATACAGTAAATAGAATTATACCTATGTAGGCTTTGGGGTCTGGCTTTTGGGTCTCAATATAATGCATTTGAGACTCATACATGTTGTTCTGTGTATAACTAGTTTGCTCATTTTACTGCTGAGTAGTATTTCATTGTACGGATGGACCATACTTAATCAATTCCTTAGTTGAAATACACTAGTGGATTATATTTATATATGAACCCAGTCAGATTTTGGTGATTACAAGAAAGACACCATAAACAATCACATGCATGTTTTTGCATGAAGTCAGGTCTTCATTTCACTTGAGTAAACACCTAGGAGTGGACTGCTGTGTCATACAGTAAATGAATATTTCACACTATAGAAAACCTGCCCAGTCAGCACCCAGGTCTTAATTTCTAATACGATTTGTCTGTGAAAGGAACCAAGACTCTTGATAAATGGCTTATTCTAGGACTGGAAAAGGAAATGTATAATATTATACATGACCTTGAAGCATCTTGTAGAACACCCTCCCAAAAAAAACCCCACCAAAAATGTCCCATTAATGTGAGTACATGTAAGGAGCACAGGAACAGCTGAAAGTCCTCTCAATGGCCAAAGCTGGAAAAATTTGAGCAAAGAAGTAAATAAAGTTGTATTGGATTATTAACCAAAGTATAAAAGAAATATTCATATACATATGATTAATGATTGAATAAATTAATAAATGAAGGAAAACAGACAAATCTCCAAAGCAGAAGGATTTCAAATAAATTATGTAGATTTTTCACTTTAAAGGAGAGGAACATAATTCCCACTCCTTAAATGTGGGCTACACATAGTGATTTCCTTCAAGGTGTACAGTATGGAAAAGGGAGAAGGGGGCAAAAAGAATGACTTTAAACTTGAAAAACAACACAATGTTCTCTCAGACAAATGATCGAGGTCAATGGCAACAGTCAAAAATCATGTTAATTGTATACTCTTGATATGATCTGGTGAAAATGGCGCTTTACCTCTGGTTGTACCCCCTCAAAAAAAAAAAATCCATTACCCTAGTCTAATCATGAGAAAAACACCTGACATTTTCCAATAGAGAGGCATCCTACAAATCACCTTACTCGTCCTCAAAACTGTCAAGGTCATAAAAACAAGGCAAGTTTGAGAAACTGGCATAGCCAAGAAAACCCTTGAAGGACATGATGCTTATATATCCTGTGGCACCCTAGAAGGAACCTGGGACAGAAAAACACATCATATGAAGAAAAAAAAAAGAAATATGAACAAACTTCAATTGATAATCGTCTAACCATAATGATTCATTAGTTGTAACAAATGTACCATACTAATGTAAGATGTTAATAACAGGGGAAACTGTAGCCACAGATGGGAACTCTGTCTTGTCTGCTCAATTTCTCTGTAAACCTAAAACCCTCCTAAAAAATAAAATCTTTCCATTAAAAACCCTACCCAACTACTTTAGAAAATGGCTGTATCATTTTGCATCCCCTCCATCGGTGTATGAATGTTTCAGTAGCTCCGTATCCTCATTAACACGTGTTATGGTCGGTTTATCTTAATCCTAGTAATAGGAATCCTATATCTCCTCTGTAAAGTTTTTGTTCAAATAATTTGCCCATTTATTTATTTTTATTGGATTTCTGGTTTTCTAATTTTGAAGTTGGATTTTTAAAAATATAGTCTGGATAAAACGTCTTTCTATTAGAGATTTTGTTTTCAAGTGTTTTTTCTCAATCTGTGCATGACTTGTTTTTTCATACACTTGAAAAAAATAAGTCTTTTTTATTAGAATATTGTCTTTTTTAATTAGAATATAGTTGTTTTACAGTGTTGTGTCAATTTCCACTGTACACGACTTCTTAATTTTTAAGAATTCCTACTAATCAATATTTGTTTAATATGTTGTGCAGTGTTTTCTTGGTGTACTGTTGAAGGAAGTCATTGAGATGACATGACCATTGGTTGGCCTGCAAGCTGGACCTGAGCAATAGGAGCCTCCACACTCCCTCGTGCCCCCACTCCTTGGTGCATACATTCCAATCACCATTCCCACACTGGAAGCTGGTTCAAGGACACAGCCTTAAAGGACCAGTGTGTCGTTTAGACCATCTGGTTGGTATATGTGACTGGACCCTGTTAAGGCCTCTATATAAACTTTTAAAATTCTTGGGGGTAGGAGTTTACATTGTGGCTCAGCAGAGGTGAACCCGACTAGATCATGAAGATGCGGGTTCGATCCCTGTCCCTACTCAGTGGGTTAAGGATCTGGCATTGCCACAAGCTGTAGTATAGGTCAGAGACGTAACTCAGATCTGGCATTGCTGCAGGGATCTATCTTGCACCTGCTCCAGACAAGTCTGGTAGGTAATTCCCTTGCTTACTATACTTGCCACCTACCAATCTAGAGTAGTCTGCCTCTTCCTCTGGTCCCTCCTTGCCCTTCATGTGTAGAGACCAGTTTGTGAACCAGCATGTAGCTAATAACTCTTTACTTAATGCAAAAGTCACAAAGATTTTTTTTTCCCCTAGCAGTTTCGTAATTTGGGGTTTCCCTTTACGTCTATTATCCACTTTAAGTTAATTTTTGTCTACTTTATTAGGAAGGAATAGGTTATTTTTTTGCATATAACTAATCAATTGTTCCAAGTGGTATGTGTTTAAAAGATAATTTTTTTCCATCGAATAGCTTTTGTGCCTTCTTTGAAAATCAGTTGATTGTATGTGTTGGACTGTCTATTTCCTTCCTTTATCTATATGTCTGTCTTCATACCAATATCTCACTGTCTTGATTACTGTAGCTTTATAGCAAGTCTGAAAATCAGGTACTGTGAGAACTCCAACTCTGTATTTTTTAAAAAATAATGTTTGCTTACGTTGTTTCCCTTTCTTTGCACATAAATTTTAGAATCAGCATGTTGATTTCTATAAATAATACTATTAATATTTTGATTGGAATTACATTAACTGTAATATATATCAATTTAAGGGAGGCTAACGCCTTAACAATATTGGCTCCCAGTCTGTGTACAGCATATCTCTCCATTTAAGTATGTCCTTGTAGTTTTGTTTGTGTTTTGCAGCTTTCAGCATACAGATCTTGAACATATTCTGTTAGATTTATAGCTAAACATTTCATGATTTTGGTGCTAATATTAATGGTACTTTCAAAAATCATTCTAATTGTTCATTGCTGGTATATAGAAATACAACTGATTTTGTATTTTGACTTTACACCCTGTGACCTGACTAGTTCCAGTAGTTTCTTTTTGGATGTACTGGAGTTCTCTACAGAGATAATTGTTTTTTCTGTGACTAGGTACAGTCTTATTTCTTCTTTTCCAAATTTTTTTCTTTTCCAAACTTTTTTCTATTTGTTCCTTATTGTTCTAGTTAGGACCTCAATTATGGTGATGAATAAACAGGACTAATGAGAACATATACCCTTGTCTTGTTCTTAATCTTAGGGGAAATGATTCAGCTTTTCAGTGTTGTATGATGTTATTTGTAAGGCTTGTGTGGATGCTTTTATCAGTTTGAGAAATTTCTGTTCTCTTCCTACTTTTCTGAGAATTTTTTTTTTATCATGGATAGATGTTGAATTTAGTCAAAGGCTTTTCTGCATCTACTGAGATGATGATACATTTCTTCCTCTTGAGTCTATTCCTATGGTGAATACTGGTTGATTTTTGAAAGTTAAGCCAGGCTGAATACCATGATTATGATATGTTACTCTTTTTGTATATTTTTAGATTAGATTTGCTGGAAGTTTACTGAGGCTATTTATATTTATGTTCATGAAGGATATTTGTCAGCAGTCTTATTTTCTTGTAGTATCTTTGTCTGCTTTTTGCTATCAGGTTAATGTTTGGTGAATAAAATATGTTGGGCACTGCCCCCTTTAATGATTCTGGAAGAGTTTGTGTAGAATTGGTATTATTTCTTTCTTAAATATTTAGTAGAATTCACAAGTGAAACCATCTGGACCAGGATATTTTTTCCTCTCCATTTAAAAAAAAAAATCATGAATTCAATTTCTTTAAGAAGCGTAGTACTAATTATGCGTTCTTGTTCTCTTTTTTCTTTTTGAGAGAGCTTTGCTAATTTGCATCTTTCAAAGAATTCGTCCACAACATCAAAATTGTTGAAATTATGAGCATAGAGTTATTTGTAGTATTCTCTTATTACGTTGTAATCGTTAATGTTTGTAAAGTCTGTAATTTTATTTCCCCTTTCATTTCTAAGTGAAATTTCTGTCTTCTTTTTCTCAATCTGGCTAGGGTTTCATCAACTGTATTGGTTTTATCAAAGCACTGGATATGTGTTTCATTGTTTTTGTCTACTTACCTGTTCTCAGTGTTACTAATTTCTGTTCTTATTTCCTTTCTAGTTTCTGTAGGTAAAATCTTAGATCACACACTTGAGACATTTTTTCTTTTCTATCACACACTTTTAATACTATAAATTTCCCAGAAAGCACTGTTTTTAGTATGTTCCTCCAATTTTGATACACTATATCTCTATTTTCACTCTCAAAATATTCCTCTGAGCCCCTCTAGCCAAACATTAAAATTATCTACAGAGTTTTGAAAACTGCCATTGTCTACTCTGACCCAAGACCATGAGGGTCAGAAAATCTGGGAGTGGAGCCTGGGCATTGTTTTGTTTTAATAGCTCCCCAGATGATTTTAATGTTTACCAAGATGGAGAATCTCTGCTAACCTTATTAAAAGTGATTCCCAATCTCTTGTGTGTAAATTCTCATCTGAATGCTTGTTGAAAAAAAATGCATATTCTTGTGCCCACCCCTAAAGATTTTGCTTCAGCCAGTATACACAGTGGTCGATGGAAACTGAATTTTTTTTTTTTTAAAAAAGTACCCCATGTGGATGCTGATGCATGTGGGGCTCAGACTACACTTTGAGAAAGGCTGCATTAGAAAATCTATAAAATAAGAAATGAGCCCCTGTTGTGGTAGCAGCTGCATGCATTTCAAGAGGTAAAAAATAACCTGAATACCGTTGACACCCTTAGTGAGGTGCCCTCCTCCCAACTGCTGTCACAGAATAAGTCTGTGAAGGTGACAAAGTCTCCTTTGCTGGAAATATCTGGAATGGCTTCATTTCTGCAATGGCTGCCCTTATCATCACTTTCCAAGGCCAAGTAGAATTACCTTCATAGATTTCAGGTCTCTGCTCATACAGTTGTTCTGTCTAAATGGCTCCCTTTTCAACTAGCTGACTCCTAACTCATCCTTGTCACTTCATCTAAGAAGACTTCTTTGACCTTCTATGTTAGAAATATCTAGACTCTGAATTCCCATTGTGGTGCAGTGGAAATGAATCTGACTAGGATGTGGCTTCAATCCCTGGTTCTGCTCAGTGGGTTAAGGATCCAGCATTGCCATGAGCTGTGGTGTAGGTCGCAGATTCGGCTCAGATCTGGCGTTGCTGTGGCTGTGCAATAGGCCGGTGGCTACAGCTCCAAAGCCTCTGGTGTGACCCTAAAAAGCAAATAAATAAAAAAATAAAAAATAAAAAATAAATAAAGAAGGAGAAGAAGTCTCTAGACTCCCTGACTCCTCTAGTCTAGATCAGGTGCCTCTCCCCAGCACCTTCATGACCTATCTGCGCATTTCTTTTCTTTTTACTTTTTACAGCCATACCCGCAACATATGGAAGTCCTCAGGCTAGGGGTCAAATCAGAGCTGCAGCTGCTGGTCTATGCCACAACCATTACAACGCTGGATCTGAGTCCTATCTGCAGTCTACACTGCAGTTCACAGCAACACTGGGTCCTCAACTCACTGAGCAAGGAATTGAACCCGCATCTTTATAGATACTAGTCTGATTCTTAATCTGCTGAGCCACAACAGGAATTCTCCCTCTGCATATTAATCTCGAAAGTTAACCATCTTCTTCCCCTCTGTATCCCCCACTGTATCCTTGAGGGAAAGTCTAGTCTCCAGGGTTTAACCCAGGGTATGACCCACAATAGCTCGTGGAGAATGTGCGCTGAGCTGATGTAAACCGAGCATGCTTCCGCTGATGGGCATCCCACCGTTCTGCCCTCCTACTGGTTTCAGTTTGGGATGTTGTCAGGAGAGTGACCCCCCACGTGCTTTAGATGGACCCTCACTCCATTTGGACTGAATCAGTGTGTATATGTGTAGAAGGGCCTGGAGAAAACTCAGCTGGCTCTGCAGATCTCTAGCCCAGGGTCTTGCAAATAATAACTACTCAGAAATATTGTTTGACTGAATGACATAAGGAAAAAGCCAAAGGACATCCAGAATGAGGATGTCCCCACAAAGTCCTGAATCATGAAAGCAAAACCTCATGTAGCTTATTTATTAGATTCTAATCACTCTGAAGTATCCAAGCCCACTGCCAGTCTTTCTGAATAGGAGAGACTTAGAGTTAGAAAAGGACTTTGGTTTCACCAGAAAATAAGATAAATGAGAATATTTTTCTAAACATTCCAGTTAATGGGTTCATGTAATGAGTGTTGATAGGTCAAATAATGTAGTTGCGTAAACAAGTGTTTAAACTGCTGCCAGCAAAAATGTTTAATCTCCCTGAAGGAAACTTAGGTTTTTAGATCCTTTAGGAACATCATTTATAAGTAATCAAGTTGATAAATGTAGTATTTCTCAATGTACAATCCCAATCCCAGGGCACTTGTTTATCAGAGCATGTCGTATTTTGCTATAGGCCCTTAAATAATAAAATTGCTTTCCCTTAAAAAATAGTAGAAATCCTTGTCCATTCCCCATGGTTATTCAGAGTAGAGATAGTTTTTTAAGTAGAAATAAGTGCATGCATCTTTTTTTTTTTTTTGTCTTTTTGCTATTTCTTGGGCCGCTCCTGCGGCATATGGAGGTTCCCAGGCTAGGGGTCGAATCGGAGCTGTAGCCACAGGCCTACGCCAGAGCCACAGCAACGCAGGATCTGAGCTGCGTCTGCAACCTACACCACAGCTCACGGCAACGCTGGATCGTTAACCCACTGAGCAAGGCCAGGGACCGAACCCGCAACCTCATGATTCCTGGTCAGATTCGTTAACCACTGCGCCACGACGGGAACTCCCGCATCATTTTTTAATTTGAGGAATGAAATGATGTCCTTTTCAGTGTAACATCAGTTAAAGAGCAAGTAATATGATTGTCTCTGTGAGCCGCACAGAGGAGAGACCAGTTAAGCTCTGAAGGTGTTAGAAAAAGGAGGCGTTGAGGAGGGTTGAGGGACTGGACTAGAAAGTACTAAGCAGAACTGATGGATGAGGACTTTATTCATTCAATTAGAAAATATTTTTAAAGTATCTACTATGTATCAGCCACTTTTTGGGAAGCTGAATGTTGCAAAAAGATTTCAAAAAATAGATCATAGTGAGATAGAAAGAGCTCTGAACAAGGAAATCCTGTTTTAGTTCTGTGAATATCCTGTATAACTTCTTGCCCTCTCTGGGCTCTAGATTCTATGTATATAAAATGGGGGGATGAGATTGGGCTACAGGATCCCCAAGGCCCCATCCATCTCTGTCAGACAGATACCATCAGATGGCTGAAAAATGTGCAGTGGTTTCAGTGTGGGAGTTTAATATGTTAAGGTTCAATATAAGAATAGATTTAGGAAACTGCTTATGTGACTGGCATAATGGCAGAGAATGTTCACAATTCTTTTTGATGAGAGTGTGTGAAATTGGGTGGAAGGTGAGTGGAAGGGTCTGAGAAAATTACAGGTAAGGACAGGATCTGTTTCCCTATGTCTTTGTACTACCATTGGGATGAACAGCAGTCAAATGAACACAAAGACTAAAGCCAGGCTTAACATCAGCCTTGTGGTGTGAGAAAAAGAAGTTTTGTGACAGTCCTGGCTTTGGTGCTTCTATGTCTTACTCAATACTTAGCTCCCTTTAGGTCTCCCTCTGTCATTTCCTATCTTTGTGATATTGGGTGGTTTATCAGTTTCAGATGGAAATTGATGCACACATTATATGAGATAAAACATACAAGATGCTTAAAGTAATGCTTGGTACTAAATTCCAGAAATCTAGTCAGTTTCTATTCTTTCTAGTATAAAAGCACAATGATCTGGGATCTTCTGTTATAGGGCCAAACTGGGAACATACATGCCTTTAGAATTATTCTTCCATGAGATAATGATGGCTCTTATGTTCACCTCCTTGGACCAAAGTGTGTGTTCTTTCTCAGAAGGATTTCTGATTATAGGCTTGTAAATATTTTCTCCCTACATCCAACTACTCCTTTTGTCACTGCATCCCATCCACCTGCTGTCAAAATTTTCTTTCTTTCTTTCTTTTTTTTTGTCTTTTTGAGGGCTGCACTGGCAGCATATGGAGGTTCCCAGGCTAGGGGTCTAATCAGAGCCGTAGTTGCCGGCCTATGCCAGAGCTGCAGCAACGCCAGATCCAAACCACATTTGCCACATACACTATAGCTCACAGCAATGCTGGATCCTTAATCCATTGAGTGAGGCCAGGGACTGACCCGCAACCTCATGGCTCCTAGTCGGATTCCTTTCCACTGTGCCACGATGGGAACTCCCAAGTTTTCTTTCTAAAGCACAACTTTGATCATGTAATTCTCCTTATCAAAATTCTACCGTGGCTCCCGATTGCTTGCAGAATAAAATCCCAGCAGTTCCTGTTGTGGCTCAGTAGGTTAAGAACCCAACATTGCCTCTGTGAGGATGCAGGTTCAATCTCTGGCCTGGCTCAGTGGGTTAAAAATCTGGCATTGCTGCAAACTGCAATGTAGGTGGCAGCTGCAGCTCCAATTTGACCCCTGGCCTAGGAACTTCCATATGCTATAATCGCAACTTAAAAAAAAATAATATAAAAAAAAGTCCCCATCCGTATGCTCGCATTCTAAACTCACCGTGATCTAGATCCAGAACGGTTTTCCACCTTCATCTCCCACCATATCACTCCATGTACATTACCCTCTAACCGAGGGGTTCTCAAATCTACATGTGCTTTAGAATCACCAGGAGGGCTTGTTAAAACACGTTTTCTGGGCTTCATGCTTAGTGTTTCAGATTCCATAAATCTGGGATGGAGCCTTGAAATTCTGCATTTCTAATACTTTCTGACCACACAAGGCACTGGTTCTTGCAGTTTATATCAAGATTAAGTACTTTTACATCCTGGCATTTTTGTGTGTGTGTGTTCTTTCCTCAGGGCTCCAGCTAATGGTAGAGTTCCACTCATTTTTCAAGATAATTTTATTTTTTAAGGAAGCTTATCTTGTCACTCAGTCAGAATTAGAGAGGGACATATTTTCTTATGTTTACATCTTCAACCTGCTGCTTGTACTTTTATTTTAGCATTTATTTCATTCTACATTGTACTAGAACTAATTGTGCCTTGGCCCTCTCTTTTATTCAATTGGCAGTCCCTTGAGGGAAAGGATTAGATTTTATTAATTCTTTGAATTCTCAAAAGGCTTAAGTTTTATCATGGTGCCTAGGGGGCAGCCTCAGTAATTATACACACTTTTGCCTCCCTTCTCTGCTTATTGTAGCCTTCAAGGAGGGAAGAAAGAAAGAGAGCAATCTCACAGGTAGCAGCCACTCCTCCTTCTGAGGTTGAAGAATTTGCAGCATCTAAGGGCCTGAACTAGAATTCCATCAGCATTGTTATAGATAGATTCACCAAGCTTAGGAGGGAATCGGCTTAAAATATTGGACTGGAATAGTTGTCAGAGCTACTTGTGTCATAAAGATGCTAACCCCCTTTGTAAGTCAAGCTGATGTGGGGAACACTATCTAAAGTCAACTCCAAATCTAATGAGGTATTTGAATTATTTTAAAAGGAAAATTGACATTTTAAAGCAATTTGGGCTCTGTAGATAGCCCTTTCCCCATACTGAATGTGAAGAACCAAAAAAAACAAAAAACAAAAAACAAAAAACCCCACAAAAAAACAGGGGATCAGTAATGAAACCAGAATAAGTGCATAGTCTGGAGAAAGTTTTGCTCCAGGTAAATTTCAGAAAATGTAAAATAATCAATCTCCTTAAATACCCTGCCAGTTTCCAAAGAGCGCAAGGTGAACCCACTTCTCCCACATGACTCCCTGGTGGCTGTTAGTGAGCAAGGTATTTCTTAGCCTCCTCCTGTTTCTCCTCGTCCCTTGCCTTCCTCTGAGCATCAGTCCCATTCCTGGTTCTCTTGGTTTGTCTGCCTAACACTATCTTGGGGGATTTCATCTGACCCTATGACTCTTTCTGTCACCTCTAGCTGATGACATCCAACTTAGATCTTTAGATATGCATCCAATTTAGATCTTTCTCCTGAGCATCACACTTTTGGAACCAACAGCTATTCTGAATTCCTCCTGGCTGTTCCATAGGGATCTCAGATTCAATATGCCTCTAAATTAATTCATCATTTTCCTGGTACTCTGGCCATTTTCAGGGCAATGCTTGCAAAGATCACAGGATTGGTTTAACCACTCTGGAAAGCCCTTCAATCATTTCTATGAAAACTGAACAAATGCATAGTGTCTGATCCAAAAATTCGACTCCTAGGTAGATAGCTAACAGAAATGCTTACAAATGTTCACCAAGATGTACATAGAGGGATGTTTATAGCAACACTCTTTGCAATATCCCCAAACTGGAAACTACCCAAGGGGTCCATTAACTATAGAATGGGTATGTAAATTTGGCTTAATCAAAGGATGAAATACCATAAAACAATAGCAATGAAAGAACAGCAGAACCATGGAACTCTATGGATGAATCATACAAGCATATTGTTGAACAGAAAAAGCCAGAGACTAAAGAATACATCCTGAACGCTTCCATTTATGCAAAGCTCAGAAACAGGCAAAATGAATTCATGCTGTGAGAAGTCAGGAAAGTGAATACTCTTTGGAGAATGAAAAGGGAAGGAGGTATTAGGGGGCTTTACCTACGCTGGTGAAATTATTCTCGATCTGGATGCTTATTTACATAGTGGGGTTCAGTTTATGAAAATTTCTTGAGCTGTACACAAGAGATTTTTAGCTGAGCGTTCAGGTCTCAATTATAGTTTCTGTTATATCCCTATTCTGGTACTTTGTGGCTTATCTCCCCTTTGGTAGCCAAACATGGAGCATATAACTGCAATAAAAAGAGACACATACCCTAAGAGGGCAGACTGTGTGCAAGGTCTAGTCAAAGTGATGTTTCTAAACATCCAGTTTAGCTGTCCTGGCCTCCACAGTTGCCCCTTCTCAGTGGATATGGTATGAGACACAGATTAAAGGTAATTTTTTCTGTATATTAAAAACCAATGTTTGCAGCACCATTTGTTGAAAAGTATCCTTTCCACACTCAGTTGCCTTTGTCAAAATCAGTTTTCTATACATGCTGGGTTAATTTTTAAGTTCTCTATTCTGTTCTACTGATCTACATGTTTATTAAGCCAATACCACATTGTATGTATCATTATAAGACATCTTTGAAAATCTGCCTTGTGATCTCCAGCTGTGCATTTTCTTCTCAAAGAAATAGCTCCTTTGGAGATCACCCTCCTTCACAGCACCTGGAAATTTTCTCCAGATATTAAACAGAAGTTGTAGGGTTTTACTTATTTGCTCTATCTCAGGGATCACTCTCCTGCACCTGATACCCATTGTCTGAAAATTGTTGTTTCATATACTTTGTCCATTTCTAAACATTGCTTCAAATGGGAAAGGAAATCATATCTCATTACTCTTTTGGCCACAAGTAAAAGTCTGTATTGATTTTTCAGGTGTATATTTTTAAAATCCTTTTTACTGATTGCTTTAGCTATTCATCATAGATCTTTAAGTTATCAAGTTAATCTTCAAATAAAATGAAGAAAAACTGTTTAGACTCACAGACTTTGAAAACAAAATTATGGTTACCAAAGGGGAAAGGTGGGAGGGGAAGAGATGGATTGAGGGTTTGTGATTGGCATATGCACACTATTGTATATGGAGTGGATGGTCAATGGGGACTGCTGTATAGCACAGGAAACTCTACTCAGTATTCTGTGATAACCTATAAGGGAAAGGAATTGGAAAAAGAATGCATGTGTACGTGTAAAACAAAATCACTTTGTCATACAGTGGAAGTTATCACACCATTGTAAATCAAATATACTTCAGTAAAACTTTAAAAAAATGAAAAAAACAAAATTATGCTATTTAAAAAACATTAAAGAACTTTACAACTATATATTTCCTTTCACTCTTCTGCTCTGTTTGCTCTTATTATCTTATATATTTTCTCTGTATATGCTATGCCTCACTATCTAGTTATTATTTAATAAAAATAATAGTATTTTAAATTCTTAGTAGCCTATAAAGCATTTCAAGATGCTTTTAATGTGCTAATACAAAGAATATTATATTTACTCACATATTTACCATTTTTGGTGCTCTTTATTTTTTCTTTATTCTGGAGTTCATCTGGTTTGATTTTGCATCAATCTGAGAAAACTTTTAATCTTTTTGTTCAGGATTAATTATTTTTAACTTTGAATAAAAATATCTATTATTTTGTCTTCATTATTCAGGGATATTTTCTTGGGTATAAAATTCTAGATTGGTAGCTTTTTTTTTCCTTTCCAACACTTCAAAATTATTGTTCCATTGTTTTTTGGTCTTGGTTGTTTCTGAGAAGAGCTGTTATTCATATCATTTTCTTTTTGCTTTGAGTCAATTTGAGATTTTTTTTCTTTGTTTTTGATTTCATACGTTTTCAAATTTATGTCTACATGTAGTTTTCTTTATCCAACTTGGCACTGGCTTTTTGAATCTGTGGAGTGGTGTCCTTCATCACATAAACTTATTGGCCATTTTATTTCAAAATATTTTTCTGCACTGTTCTTTCTTCAGCTTCTGAAACTCTAATTGCACGTGTGTTAGAATTTTTCATATTGTCCTGCAGATTTCAAATGGTCTGTTTTTTTGAAAATTTCTTACTATTTAGTCTTATTTTGGTTACTTTATATTGCTCTATCTTCAAGTACATTGGTCTTTTCCTCTGCCATGTCCATTTTAATTTTATTAAATTTTATATTAAAATTTTATGCTTATATTTATTAAACTAATATTTATTTAATATTAAATAATGTTAGATAGTTATTTAATATTTATAAATAATGATTAACAATAAATATTAATATTTATTAATAAAAATATTTATTAATTAATATTAATTAATATTAATTAATAAATTAATATTTATTAATTAATATTTATTTCAAATGGTCTGTTTTTTGAAAATATTTACTTCAAATGGTCTGTTTTTTTGAAAATTTTGAAAATTAATAAACAATATTTATTAATTAATAAACAATATTTATTAAATCAATATTTATTAATTAATAAACAATATTTATTAAATCAATATTTATTAATTAATAAACAATATTTATTAAATCAATCAATAGATATTTGTAAATAATTATTAATTATAAATATTTAGTAAACAGTTATTTAATAAATATTGAATACTAAATAAATATTAAGCTTTATTTAATATTTATTAAACTTTATATTAAATTATTCATTACTCATAATTCTCATTTTTAGTATTTCAGTTTGAACTAAGATATTTTCTGCTTTTCTATTGTAATCATTCAGCTCTTTTATAAAATTAAAATACAATTGATATACAATATTATTTACACACAGTAATAGTAATATAATAGTAATAGTTTCAGCATAGTTATTTGACTTACATACATCATGAAATGATTATCACAATAATCTTAATGAATACAATCATCTCATATAGATACAAAATTAAAGAATATAAATTTTTTATGTGATGAGAACTCTTAGGATTTACACTCTTAACAACTTTCATCTATAACATATAGGAGTATTAATTACTTATCATGTTGTACACTACATCCCTCATACCTATTTGTCTTATAACTGGAAATTTGTACATTTTGACATCCTTTATTCATTTCCTCACCACCTCCCCACCTCCTGCTTCTCGTAGCCATGAATTTGATCTCTTTTTTTCTATGAGATTTTATTTGTATATTTGTTTACTTTTGAATATAATTGATCTACACTATGCTAGACCTATTACACAATCTAATGATTTTTTCTGTACATTTCAAAATGATCACCACAGTAAGTCTAGTGTGTTCATAAGAGGAGGTAAGCTGAATATCTTTCTACTCCTTCATCTTGGCCATACTTTGTAGTCATTCCACTTGTGAAGTGTATTTTACATCTTTTCCTCTATCATTTTTATCCTAGATATTTTCAAGATCGCCATCCAAGCTATCTCTAGCTCTGCTTTCACTGGCTCTTTCTTCTATTGTCCACAGGTCCCCATTTTCTTGATTCTTGTTTTATATTAAAATTTTTAGTCATATGGCAGACATTTTATATCAAAAACAGACTGATGAAAACAATATTAACTTCCAGAACAGAATACACTCCTCCTTTTTTCAGGCTTTTGGAGTGAAGATCTGTATCAATCTGATTTGTCACTGATCTCACCGGAGCTGTGTAGTAGATTTAGTTTGATTCATTTCAGTCACTACAGGCTCGAGTTGTTTTAAGGATGGCTTGGGACTTTGTCTTCATTAAGATTTATGCCCTGAACCTGCCATAGTTCTGGAGATCTTTTTATGGATTACAACTGACTCAACATCTTTCCAACTTTTGTTGAAAACTCTTTCTGCTTTATAGTTTGCTGTAAGATTTATGAGTTTCTATGAGTCTCTCTTCATTCTTAAGATTAGTCCCTGTGTTTTTTTGTGGCTTAGGAAAATTTTTTTCCCCTAGTGGACTATTCAAGCCTTCTGAGGGCAGCTTCACTTTTCTCTATGAAGTTACAGAATGCCATGTGTTTCTCTCAGATGTCCTGCACTTCCGCAAGCATTTGATGCCTAAGAACCTGCAGTCTTCTGTGGAATTTATTTTAGCTCTCTTGTCCTAATTCTTGCCTCTGGAGGGTGGCTTCTTTGTACTTGTAGGAGTTCCGTGCCCCCTAATGTGTGATCTTTCTCAGTGTCTGAGAACTTAGTAAAGGCTTATTGTAAAGATTTGGCAGGTCTCACTCTGTGACTGGGGTTTCTCAGAATATTAGGCTGTCATGCCAGCCCATATACAGTCTTAAATTTTTGTTAAAATTTCAGCTGGTTCTCATTATCTCCCCTATTTTTTTCCCTCATCACTCTGCCAGGAATGCAAAAGCTGAGAATTTCTTCTCTCTTACAAAGAGCTTGTCCTTTCTTGGAATTTAGTTTGGTTAGGTTTCTTGTGTCTTTCAAGTCAAACACTTGAAAAAACAAAGATGTAGTAGCTTTTCTGGTTTGTTTTTTTGTTAGGGTGAGATCAACACTCCTCTGTTACTTTTTACATCCTAAGCAGAGTCAGAATATTTATGAATTTTTTTTTTAATTCCTGATTTACTTAGCATGCCTGGCCATTTTAGCAGTTACCATATTGTGGGAGAATTCTAAGGGGAATATTCCCCATAATAATTTCCAAGTGATTAAACAGAATGGTTTTTCACTCCATAAAACCATTCCCCAATTCCATTTTGTCTTCCTCTGAATCACAGCCTTATTTAACAAGCTCTTAGGATAGGTGGAATCATGAAGCACTTGTTGCTCTAGAAATCCCACTAATAACACAAATCATATTTATGTGATACTTCTACAGGGATTCAATCTTATTTACTTGCTACATCCCCAAATTCTGGAACAGTATATACAGAGACCAAACATACAATAAATATTTGTCGAATGACTATTTGGTCCTTTTAACTATTCCTGAACATAAACAGAAAAGGGAAAGAACTCACATTTGTTAAATGTCTACTTTGTGTTGGAAACTGTTCCACACAATTTATACACGTTATTTCAGTTAATACTTAGAAGAACACTATAATGAATTATTATTAATATTTTGAAGAATAGGAAACTAAGGTCTCAAACCTGTCAATGAGCACTCAGCTCCACCAGAACACAAGTTGACTCTTCGTTCTTGACCTTTTCCATACTAACGCCCTGTCACTCAAAAAATGGCTCTCCTTTATGATAAAACTGAGGAATACAGTGTTTATAGAAATCCTTCACCATTGTTAACTGAGACATCTCCTTAGTTATAACCAAAATTCAAATGTCTGCAGCAGGGAAGAAAACAGACACATGTACAAATTAGACTCTCTTTTTTTTTCAATGACAAATTCTGCTTAAGAACATTAATGTACTTTAATAAATTACAATGCTACTAACATTCTGATACTATGTATTTCTTAAAGACTATTTGAGTATTCCAAAAAATTCCCAGATCACTTCACACTCCCATGTATATCTCTGCCATTAATTCTAAGAGAAGTTTCTGATTTTATTAAGCACTGAACAAATAATATCCTTTGCAGTAGAAGGGAATTTAAACCACTCAGTCTCGAATTTACTACATTTTAATGACTCATGTGTATATCCATCCTATGTTTGAATTAAAATCACATTAAAAGGTGATCATGTGGCTATTTGCCTAAAACTAATTTATTGAAAGAATTGGATAAATAATAAAATTTGAAAAGACTATATAATCCCTAATTTTCCATAAATAAATACATTTCCCAACTAGCAAAATATATGTAAAATATTTTTTTCCTGTTGTGGCTCTTTAAAATTGAAGAGTAGTTAATTTACAATGTTTTGTTAGTTACTTTTAGGTGCACAGTAAAGTGATTCAGTTATATATCTAAATCTGTATCTATCCTTTTTCATATTCTTTTCCATTGTAGGTTATTACAAGATATTGACTACAGTTCCTTGTGCTATCCAGTAGGTCCTTGCTGTTTCTATTTTTTATATAGTAGTGTGCATATGTTAATCTCAAATTCATAATTTATGTCCCCCCGTCCTTTTTGGTAACTACACTTTGTTTTCTATGTCTATGAGTCTATTTCTGTTTCATAAAATAAGTTCATTTACATAGATTTTTTAGATTCTAGGTGTAAGTGGTATATGAATATGTGTCTTTCTGTCTCAATTCACTTAGTATTACAATCTCTATGTCCATCCATGTTACTGCAAATGGTATTATTTCATTCTTTTTATGGCTGAGTGGTATTCCATTGTGTATATAGACTATATCTTCTTTTTAAATTTAATTTTACTGGAGTATATTTGACTTACAATTTTGCTTTAATTACAGGTGTACAGCAAAGTGAATCAGTCTTGCTTATAAATATATCCATTCTTTTTTCCCATATAGGTTGTTACAAACTATTGATGCCTTCTTTATTCATTCATCTGTCAGTGGCCACTTAGGTTGCTTCCACATCGTGGCTATTGCATATAGTGCTGCTGTGAACATTGGGGTGCATGTATCTTGTAAAACATTTATCTTAAACTCACATATTGAAGTTTTTAAATCTCACTTACTGATTGATGATTTTTCTTTCTAATATTTAAACTTGACTAAATTGATATTCCTCAGAATACTTCCATTTTAAGTGCTTGTTTGCTCATATTTTCAGAGATTCTAGGGAATAAAAATATCAGAATGTGCTGAAAGATTCTGGATCTATATGAGAGAAAAGGGAGGTAAAAATTCTCATACTAAGTGAAGTAAGCCAGAAAGAAAAAGACAAATACCATATGATATCACTTATTTGTAGAATCTAAAATATGACACAGATGATCCCATCTACAAAACAGAAACAATCATGGCCAAGGAGACCAGACTTGTGGTTCCCAGGGGGGAAGGAGGAGGAGTGGGGTGGATGGACATCTTGGGTTTTTTGGATGCAAGCTGTTATATTTGGAATGGGTGGGCAATGGGGCCCTACTCTACAGCACAGGGGACTGCATGTGATTGGGTCTCTTTGCTGTACCTCAGAAATTGAAGAAACATTGTAAATCCACTATACTTTAATAATAATAATAAAAAACTTACATGCAGGGCATTGTTTCTTAAAAGTCACATGTGTCATTGTCAAACTATCAAGAGGTTCTTAACCTGACAGGTGACTCTGGGTAGAAAAAATATATATATATATATATACATATGCATATATATTCACAATGTGAGAAATATCTTGTATATATGTATATATATTCACAATGTGAGAAATATCTTGTAGAACTTACTTTTGAAAAGTATTTTATTTAAACCAAGTTGCTAATCTTTCTCCATCCCCAAAATGAAAGCTATATAATTCACCCTTCTTATCTTTGCCTTGCCTCCCAGGGAGCTCCCTATTAAATCACACAAAAAGCTTACTAACCTCCCAAGTACAGTCTTTCTTTGTCCCTCTCTCTCTCTCATACACATTATACACTGACATATTTATATATATTGTATTTATGCACATACACATATATTGAAATATAAAGAGAGAGAACACACTCCATTTAATCAGTAGAAATCTATGATTACATACTTGCTCCAATCCTAATTTTCTCATTCCATTTTAATGTGAATCTTTGTTGCAAGACATCTTCAACCTTTATCAAGAAGATATGGGATGTAAATAATATAAAATTTTATGTAAAACATATATCAAATTATTTAGTAGTATTTGAAGAAGTTTGGAAAGATAGACAAAAATTAAACCTAATTATAGGATAAATGGATGGAGGAGACAGCAGAGAGGGGAGCCTAATGACTCATAAGAGAGCATCGTTGATGAAGGTAGGCTCTGGGAAAAAAATATGGTTTTACCAATAACTATATGAATTATGGCACATCAATTAATTTTGCGAGCTTCATGTTTACACTTCTGTAAAATGGGGCTAAGAATACTTATCTCACAACCTTGTGGTAAGAATCAAACAGGTAATGTAGGAAAAGTGCTTCACAATAGGTAAAATACCACTCACGTGTAATTCTCTAATGTGTCCAGGAAAAAACATGGTGGAAAGTCAGCTCCTTCTCTGGTTGCCCTAGTTCCACCCTGATATCTATGATTTCAGCCAGACATCTTAGCTTGGCATCAGGGTCAGAGAAGTTAGAAAATGGCATTTGTGGAAGGCAACAAGTCTCCATTCTCCACACTGGGAGACTCCAATGATGAGCTCCCAGAGACTGAATTTTGCTGTATCCATAAAGGTTGTACTACATCTTGCCCCTGCCATCTTATCCTACTCCCAAGGGCAATTCATGCTCAGCCAGAGTTTTTGCCTCAGAATTCTTGGTTGAGCTGCCCATGTTCACTATAGTTTTCTTTGTAGATTCAATGCAATCCACCTGTCTTCATTTCCAAATTCCCGCCTGTCAAACCTCACCAAGCCATCCTCATGGAGGTGGGGGTGCAGAATAACAGAAATCTGAATTATTGTCTAATTTTTGAAGCAACTCAGTTTCATTTATTTCAAATATGCAAACTAACTAGAACAGGTTGAATACTACTGCCCTTGAGGAACTTGCTTTGGTGAATAGCCAAATAAGATGCCTAAATAGCATACCGACTGTGGTTAGGAACAGTTAAGTGGCTTAAATGCCTACTCCGCTTCCCTCAGCTTGTTTACGTTATTAATTAATCAACTGACACATCCTTCAAAGTATATAAAGTGAATATTAAACCTCTAACTTAAATTACATTCAGTGGTCACACTAGAAACCTCCAAATATTTCCTTCATTATAATCGTAGCATATGCTTGTGCTTTAGAGATAACAAAATATAATAATCTCATTTTTGTTTTCCCAACAACCCTATGAGGTGAACTGAAAAGTTTTCTTATCTTTATTTCACAGATGAGGAAATGGAGTCTCCAAGGCATTAGGTAACTTACCTATCTAAGGCCATGCAGCTAGACATCAGTCAGATCATCCATATTTTTCTGACTCATCAGAATTTCACCCTATTTCTGTTGATATGGGAGAGAAAACCAAAGCAAAATAAATCTTTGGGCATCCAAGTTGGGTGATTTCATTCATTTGTTCATTCACTCATTTTTATTCCCAGAGCTTAACAAATATTTCAATAGAGTGCTCATTGCATGAATGGAAAAAAGGATGGATGGAAGAATTTACTGCATGTAGTGCAGTAAAAATATCTTGTGTTTTCAGTGTCACTGACCCCACCACTTGCCATTCCTGCCTTCTCTGAAGCAGAGCAATTAACAGGGGAAATGACCTTGCCATGTCAGGCACCAAGGGTGGGTGCTGGATGACTGCATGAGGACTTGACTTGTAAGTGATCAGATGGCCATTCCTTTCTCTCCCTCCACCTAAATTCTCACCATCTGCCTCACTCTTCTGATGACATCTGTTCTCCTACTAACCTCCTGGGCTGGTTTTCTGTCTATTTTTCTGTGTATGTGTGTCTCCCTCTAGGTTTTTTCTTCCCTTTCCTTGTTTTCTTTGCTCTTCCCATTCTTTTTCCTCCTCCTTCTCCTTTCCCAATCCCCCTCCCTTTCACTCCCTCTCTCTTTTTTTTTTTTGGTCCAGTGGGAACTTATTCAAAGGCTGAATGGTGTAACTAAGGCTAGATATTTCCACAAAGTGGTGACCCAGTATTGACTCACTTGAGGATTAAGACATGCCACGTGTACCTCAGACTAAAATCCACTTTGCATGCGAAATAGCCATGATATTGTTAAATTATTTGGGATCTGAGTTTTCTAGATGATTGGCTTAATTTATGCATTATTGGGCATTACTTATTACATTACTCTTCTGTACTAAGAACATTTCTAAGGAATATCAGATAATACAACAATACATCAGCTTTCTCTTGCAGAAATTGAATGAGATTTCTGAGAAATAACTTAATTATAGTTATTAGGAGGCAGCTCTGGACTCAGTATAAGGATTCTGTGACAGTCTCCCTGCTACTGCTGAGCATCAGGCTCAGCATGTTTCATAGCCTCTTAACCAGCCTCTAAGCTTCTAATTCTTCAGCCATTCCCCTAAACCCTGGCCCCAGGAATGATTTTTCTTTCTTTCTTTTTTTTTTCCTTTTGGGGCTGTACCCGCGGCATATGGAGGTTCCCAGGCTAGGGGTCTAATCGGAGCTGTTGCTGCCGTCCTACGCCAGAGCCACAGCAATGCCAGATCCCAGCCCTGTCTGCAACCTACACCACAGCTCACGGCAATGCCAGATCCTTAACCCACTGAGCAAGGCCAGGGATCGAACCCACAACATCATCTAGTTGGATTCGTTTCTGCTGTGCCACGATGGAAACTCCCTGATTTTTCTAAAAAATCAGATTTTGTAAATGTTCTGCCTAAAATGTCAGTTGGTTCCTTGTCAACAACGAGGTAGTGTTCATACTCCTTTTAATGCTGGACCTTTCAAAGGTCCTTCATGACTTAGCTTGGTTGATCTCTTTGGATCTGCTGTTAACACCCTTCCTTCCTCACCTTCCATTGTCCTGGAACACGTCAGGCCTTTCCCAATGCATCTTTCTTTTTAATTTATTTTAACATAGATGCTATTTCCTTTTCTGGAAGGCTTCTTGCCCTTCCTTACCTCACCTTGTGATGGAGAAGGCGAAGAGGGGATATATTTGAAGAGTATTTTCCAGGTCCCCAAATCATCTCCCATGAAGCCTTGGTATAGTTTGTCATTCCAAGTGAATCTCTCCATCTGGTGTGTTTCTGCATTATGGCCTGGCAAATTCTGTCTTTTATTGAAATTTTTTTTGATGTGTGCTTATCTCCCTTCTGGTTGGAGTTTATATCTTTTTGCTATTTCTTTGGGCCGTTCCCGTGGCATATGGAGGTTCCCAGGCTAGGGGTCGAATCAGAGCTGTAGCCACCGGCCTACGCCAGAGCCACAGCAACACGGGATCCGAGCCGCGTCTGCAACCTACACCACAGCTCACGGCAACTCCGGATCGTTTACCCATTGAGCAAGGGCAGGGACCGAACCCGCAACGTCATGGTTCCTAGTCGGATTCGTTGACCACGGCGCCACGACGGGAACTCCGGGAGTTTATATCTTATTCAGGTTTCTGTGTTCAGTTCCAGGCACACACTGACTATTCAGCACCAGGTGGCCACTAGGTTGTTGAACTGAACTCTCCTTCTGTGCTTTGAGTTGCAATGTTCTATGAAGAATAAGATCCCCTCAGTTCTCAGGAGCCGTATCACAGTAAGTTTAACATTCATTTTCTCATAAGTTAAAAGTCTGACTGAGATTTATTTTAGAAACACATCACAGAAACGTGGAGGATCAAAGTATTTCTTTTACACATATAGAAGACAACGTGCTGCCTTCTGTTCTGGGAGTCCCATGCTCTCAGGGCATGGGTTCCTGTCTCAGATGGAGTCCTGAGGCTGGCTATTGGAATTTCTGTTCTCTTTCTGGTAAATGAATCATTTTGTGCTGTTTTTCCATGAAGGGGAACATCCCTCACCTCCTTCACTATAGGACATCTAGATTGAGTTTAATTTTTCTACTATTATAAATCATGTTTCTGAGTTTTGTTGATAAAGTTTTATTTCATGTTGTATCCAAGACTGATGACTAACAGGGCAAAGTGTATAGCAAGGATGTGGAGTCAGGAGACTTTGGTTCTGGGCATATGAGTTGGGCAAGTCCTTCACTCTCTCCAAGGATCTGTTTCACTTAAAGAATCAAGACAGTGATGTACCTACTTTCTAGGGCCGTTGGATGGATCTACAAGGTAGCGTTTTTGAATGAGCTTTTTAGCCTGCAGGGAGGCTATGAAGGAGTTCCTGCTCTGGAGATGGGGAGGTTGGGAGCTTGGGATAACAACTGAAAAGGGCCTTCCCAGCACTACCATTTGAGGAGCTATTGTTTGTTTCTTGTATTTTCTCTTTGTTTTGATCAGGATTAATTTGCATGTGTTTGGTACATATGTACATATGTGCTACTAATTCTGGAACTCAACATTTTTTGTGTGTATGCCACAAATTCCTTAGGTCCTGATGAAGGAGATGAATCTTTTCAGAGAAGGTTTTTAAGCACATAAAATATTAAACTGACCAAGAAAAATTGTATTGAAATATAATCATATCTATAGATTTCTTCGGGACTCATGGACTGCAGCTTTAAAAATCTGAGAGTGTCTTAAAAATTTTAAATCCAGGGAGTTCCCATTGTAGTGCAGTGGAAACAAATCGGACTAGGAACCATGAGGTTGCAGGTTTGATCCTGGACCTCACTCAGTGGGTTAAGGATCCAGCCTTGCCATGAGCTGTGGTGTAGGTCGCAGGCACGGCTTAGATCTGGAGTTGTTGTGGCTGTGGTGTTGGCCGGTGGCTATAGCTCCCATTAGACCATTAGCCTGGGAATCTCCATATGCTGCGGGTGCAGGCTTAAAAGGACAAAAGACAAAAAAAAATTTTTTTTTTTAATCCAAAATTGGAATTTCAGAGTCACAGATCCCTATAATCTCAATTTACTGATGGAGGAAAAAACTATCTCGGAGACAGATCCCTCAAATTGGTTCAGAATCACACAGAGAGCTTTGCTCAGTGGATATTCATAAGAATATGTTCTTCTATTTACTCTGCTTCCAGACATAAACAATTCTTGGAATTATTTGTACATCAGTCTTGTTTCTAGCTTATAACACTGTAGACTTGTTAGGCTGAATGCTATTTGGAGTGATTTACTGGATTTCAACCCAAAGTGGAGATCACAAACGGAGACTTTCTAAATATTCAGTACACCTCACCAAAGTGCATTTGCTCCATCAAGGTTATCCTGGTATTAATTATTCATGGGTTGAGCAGCAAAAAATGAATTCTAATTGCAAATAAGTGCAATTGCTGTCGATTGCATAATTTATGATTCCATTTGTTAAACTAAGACAATGGGAATTGATGAAAGGCATTAAGTTGCCCCAAATTAAAGGTAATTTGGGTTCAAATACTTGTATCTATGTGAGTGTAACTTAAAGTTGTCAGCCTTTCTGAGATTCCCTCCCTTTACTGAGATTCTTCAGTCTGGGCTTTCTGAAGACCTGTGGTCCAGCTGGGGATGAGATTGTCTCTTGCCCATGGGAGTCTCAAAAGCTGACATCTTTCTCTATTGCTGGGGGTCTGTCCTCCAGAGCTTGGCTGCATGAGAACCTGGCTAGGCAGCTTTGTCTGCCCTGCACTCTAACACTTGGCTGAAGAGAGTATGGACAAGATGCCAAAATGGGCAGTGGGGAGATCTGTTGGAAATTACTTTCTAGAAAATGAGGAAAATATTTTTCTTCCCATAGGACAGACACTCCCACAGATCAGAATCTCACAGAGATTAAGTGCAGTCTCTGAAATTGCTCACTGCTCTTTCTACAGTGTAACATGAGACAAGGACTGTAGGGAAGATGGAATCTTTTGCATAATAAATTTCAAGATAATTTTCTTAAAGAAAAAATGGGTCTTAGATTTATGGTGTGTTCAGTGAGGGTATTTGAGTTTCAAAATGCTCAGTATGAGAGTCCATTCCAGGGGCTGACTTCCTTTTCTCTGAATAAACAGAGTTGTTTCTGGGAAATATTTGGATTTACAGTGCCTTATAGATTCATTCACTAAAGGCAAAATCTTATTTAAGCACAAGGGAAGGTTCTGGAAACAATATGCTTTGATATAACTGTGTTTGCTTTATGTTCTGTGATGAAGAAGCAAGATGATGGTTTCACTGACTTTCGATTACATGTCATGGACTAAAGAGGAGCTACAACTGACCTGGATTGGAGACGGTCTTCCCAAGCCTTGTGGGGCTGGTGGCTAGACAGGAAGTCTGTTCCCTGACAGGCCAGGTGTGCCATGTGAGCAGTTCTCTGACACTCAGGCCAGACCAGGCAGCAATAGTCCATCAGGAAGTTGGGGAGACACAAGAGGACCCACCATCTAGAACACCCCATCTGAGAAACAGTCGAGAGCAGATGCTCAAAGAGAAAGCTCTTTGCAAAGGGAGAGTCCAAGGCCCAGCCTGACTGCTTTCTGGACATCCTTAAAGAAAGATTACATACACCCTCCTGCCTTGTTGTCTCTGCTGTGTGAAGATGGATTCAGGAGAGAGGGATTCTTGAAAGAATAGATGCTTGGATTTATGAAGGGGTGTAGGAGGCCCTGGACTAGCCAGACTGTGCTGTGCTCTGACCAGCATGCTCTGAGCTCCACTTCCATGGCCAGCCTCCAGAGAGTCCTGTTCAGTTCTAGAAATTGCTATTTTGTGCAAATCACTGGGGACACCAATATGACTAGGCAGGGTCCTAATGCTTGGGAAACTCACAGATTCATGAGTGATAGTTTCTATCTGCTGAGTTCCCTGTGTGCCAGGCACTTTAAAGTGTTATCTTAGTGTTCACAACCACCCTCAGGATAGGTGTGACTGCTCCTTAAACAGAGGGTTGGAATGGCTTTGCTCACAGCTGTCTTCCGGCTTTGTAAAGTGAAGGTGGGAGGGAGATGGAGGGAAGTGGAGCCTGAGCTGCCATGAGTGAGGTTTTGACCACAGGGCAGGGAAGATGCAGAGAAGTGAAGTGGCATGTGTTTTGGAGGGCTGCAGACAAAGCAGTATCTCAGTTCCAGCATGTGGTAGATAGATGAACTTGAATGAATTGCTCATCCTCCTTGAGCTTCAGCTTCCTTCTCTGTGAAAGGGACTGTGACAAATGCACATTTAGTAGAACTGTTGTTGTTGTGAAGACCAGGTAAGATCGTTCAAAGTGCTGATATATATGGTGGGTGGCCAAGATTGACACTCAGCAGATGTTGGTCACACCCCTTGCTTTTACATAGTTCTTTCTTTGGCCCTTTCAGTGACACACTACATTTGGGAGCCAAGGAAGAGGGGGGTGCTAAAAAGGCAGTGTGATTTGTATGCATGAGCTCAAGACTAGGAGTCAGGCTATGGTCATGTGACCTTGGTTAGGTCCCCTAGCATCTCTGTGGCTTTGTCTCTGTGGCTGAGCATTGGAGGTGAAGGAATCTGAAGGTGCACATTGCAAAGGTTACTGTCCCTGCTCTGGCACTGGGTTTGTTTATCTCTGATACCCACCCCATCTCTGCTCTGTTTTCTCACCAGTGCCTGCTTTTCTTCTTTTCAGTTTCATCTCCAAAGCTCATCATCTCACTCATTTATAATGGAAGTCACCATCAAGAGATTATCTGAGATTTATTGACAGTAAAGCCCAAGTTGGCCAGTAGGCAGACGCCAGAGCCTTAACAAGATGCCTCCAATGCTGGCTTCGGGCCTCAGAACACAAGAGCAGAAGGCATTGGGCAATCAGTGAGTGAAGAGAGTGAGCCTTGGAACCATTCTGCAACCCTAACATCAGAATTGATGGCCTTTAGCATCAAACTTCTGGAACTAATGGGTACAGGAAGATAGAAGTTTACTCTGCAAAATGTTTATTTGTTCTTTTGAGCCCAAGGGGATCATTAGCTGAGTATTCTTCTGGGTTGAGAGTGGTAGAAAGTTAAAGATGACAGAGCCTTGGGTACAGTGAGCACAAGATGAAGTGGGGCAAGAGAGTTAGGTCGTACTGTGGAGGGTTATATGTGGCATGCTTGGCCCTGACCGTGAAGCTAATTGTTATTCATATGATGCTTTTAGGCATAAAAATTATTTGATTAAATTTCTGTTCTAGAACTATCCCTCTGGATGCCTGTGTAAGGAATGGGCTGGGGGGGGGGTAAGCATGGAGGCAGAGAAGGCAATTAGGTGGCAACAGCCAAAGTCCAGGAGAGAGCTAGTGATGCTTGGCCTGTTGAAGCGGTAGTGGTATGGGAATGGAGAGGAAGGCACAGATGGAGAGGTGTTTCTGGTGTCAAATAGATGGTATAGGTTGACATAGCATACTGTAGCCTGGTCTTTAGAGAGTTTGGATGAAATCTGTGGGCAAACTAGAGCTAGACCCTTAAACAAAAGTCAGGGCTAGAATCCCAGAGAAGAGAGAACATGGCCCAAGGAACAGTTGCCAGAGCTGTCTGTTTCAGGGCTGGACCATAGCCCTCTGCCACCCCAGATGGAAGGGGAGCATTTTATACTTTAGCTCCACAAGCCCGAACTTGCTCAAGGTCATTTGGTGAGGAGTGAATTACACTCATTTTTTGCTGGTTTTTTTTTTTTCTTTTTTCTTTTTATGGCTGCACCTGTGGCACATGGAAGTTCCTGGGCTAGGGGTCAAATGGGAGCTGCAGCTGGCAGCCTACACCACAGCTATGGCAAGACCAGATCCGAGCCACATTTGCAACCTGTGCTGAAGCTTGCAGCAATGCCAGAAGCTTAACCCATTGAACGAGGCCAGGGATGAAACCCCCATCCTCACAGACATTAGGTCAGGTTCTTAAACCACTGAGCCACAACAGGAGCTCCTGAATTACACTAAGTCTTCTGAGCAGAATGGGAGCCCCTTCTAAGAAGTCTGGATTCTCCATGAGCTGATGGCTGCCTCTCTGCATTCCTGGTTTGAACTTGCAAGAGTCCTCTTCACTCTGTCCTGAGCTGGGATTTTGACACTGGGCTCACTGCCTCATCTTTGAAACAATCTTGCCTTTTACCTGCAGCCTTGGGAGGGCTCAATGGATGTGGCAGGTCTGAGGGGGTGAACTTCACTTAGATCTTGGGAGAGGGCACGTGTCTGTGCATCTGGAATATTGCCAGCACCCAGCAATCTCCTTGACAAAGCATCACCTAGCCATCCTGCCAAGATAACAATGTGTACAGAGCTTGTTTCTATATTCTAAACAAGCTTGTTTCTCTATTCAAAATATTTCACGTGGTTTCATAAAAGAAAAAAAAAATAAAAGCAGCTTATCTCATCTGAAAGCAGAGAGGACTAAATTATGTCATATTGTGTTAGATCATCCCTGGGGCTGATTAACTGATTGTCCCTATGGTGGCCTAAGAAGTCAGTTGTGCTTGCAGCTGTGCTAAACATAGAAACACTCCAGGAATGCATTCTAATACCTTTGAATGGTTTGCTGTTTCCACAGGTTTTACATCATCTGAACTTCTCTAAGCCCTACGAGACATGTTAGATTATGACTGTTTTAGAAAAGAGGAAACTAAGGCTCAGGATCAAGTAATGCACCTCAGGGCACATCCCTATTCTTCCTGCCCTCAAACTGCTGGCCTCTCTCAAGACTGGTAAACCTCCCTTTGACCCAATGTCAACCTACAGCTCTGGAAACCAAGCACTCAGTGCTGCTAAACTACCCTCCTAAGAGCTTGCAATGCCCTTGGTTCAATGCCATGACACCGCATCATATCCATGCACAGTGTGAGGGACATGATGGGCAAGACCATCTCCAAGTTTTCGTAAACTTCCCACCTTCTCTGGCTTAAGTATCCTGGCAGAGAACACTGCCACACCCATGCCTTCTCCTCTTTGTCCTCATCCAACACTGCTGGAAACTGGACAAGTGGTCCTCAGAAATCCTTCTGTATCCAAGCTATTGCCACTGGTATTGGCCTTTAAGACAGCTTGCTAATAGGGATTTGGTAACTGAGTTCTCAATACCAAAAATAACTTTGGCCATACTGGAACACAGACATTTTCCCCAGTTTGCTCCTCTGTGTACCATAGACTGCTGAGCATAGCAACAATTGTTGTGTATTTTTACTTTCAGACAGTTATTATTCTCAATCATCTGGGCTGGGGGTAAGCTGGAAAAGGTTTTAGTTAGAATAGCTAATGGGTCTCACCTCCACAAAGGCCATTGCTTTCGGAATTGATGCACTTCTGGAAGAGGAAATTCATCTGCATGGAAATGCAGCAGATGGGACTCAAGTAGGATTCTTCTGAGTCCATTTTTCTGGACCCTGAGGACCTAGGCCTATGGAGATTAAATGTGAGATTGAAGGACCTCTGACTCCCCGTGTCTGGACACTGTGCTTAGCTGTAAGAGATTTAGACAGAAACCCATGCCTCAGGGCTCCTAATCTCATGGTGGAGATTGACTTGTGGATATAGAGGACACTAAGAAACAACACACATGCCACACTCTTCCAACACCTTAGCTTTGGTCATACCTTGAACTCACACTCTTCCTGCAGCTGCAACAACACACCCATGAGTCCCATATACAGTTAATAAACTCAGTCATTCATTCCACAAACAATTTTTGAATACCTGTGATGTCACACCTATAAGATGGAGCACAACGGAACCAGAAACTTGCCTATCTTGTTTGCCTCCCTAGCAGCTGGGAAATACTTGTTAAGTGGATGAATAATGAGTCAGTGGATGAACAAATGCCAGGCACTGGTCCTAGCTAAGTCCTTGAGATACAGAGCTAACATTCAAAGAACTATTGGGTAAAGAAATGAGTTCAGAACCATGCTATGGAAGCTTAGAGAAGGTAGTAATTCTAACAGGTTGGGAGGAGTACCTAGAAAGAGTGCCACAGAAACGCTAGAGAGGTCAGAACCTCTCACCTTTTCTCACACATACACTTGGAAAATATCTCAAAGGACGTTGCATCTGAACATGGCATGGACCTTAGTGGATTTTCACAACCACCTGTGATGAGACATCTTCCCATTTATAAACAGGAAACTGGATCTCAGAGTCTTGGAAATTCTCTACTGTCACCTACTTCATTAGTGTCTTTTCACTCAAAAGGTGTTTCTGTTAAGAAAAGAAATCATGTTTTGTTTCACTATAGGAGGTCTTCCAAAAGCCATAGCTTTACCCCCTCGTTTGAAACTATAATCCAGGTACAAAAGGCAGGTCTGGCAGGGGCACCTGAAGAATCATTCTGCCTCTCTGCCACCTAGGAAGCCACAAGCATTGGCTGTCATACATCTTTGCTACTGCTGCTGGTGACTTCTTAGGTGCTCACGTGCCTTGATTGCACCAAGCAGCTCATCTGGGTCTGCTTATCTTGAGTGAGAGTAAAGCTCAGAGGACATATTCCCAGAGGGGGGCCACCTCCCTCCAGGAAGGGGCTCACTTCCCCCTGTGTTAGCAGCTTCCTGGTTGTGAAAGAACCATAGGATTGCCGGGGCCTTTGGAGTGAAAAAGACCAGGAGCTTCAGAATCAGATAGATCTCTTTCCAAGTCCCAGTTCCACCATTTTCCAGCTGCATGTGCACTTGGGCAGTTTCCTTATGCTCTTTGACCCTTGGTTTGTTAATATGGAAAATGTGGCTGTAGAAAGACTCTAAGGTAACACATAGAAACCCAAAGAAGGTAATGATGGTGACTACTATTCATTATTATCTCAAAGATGGAGGGAGTCACCGGTCTCAAACACCCCATTTTCACGTGCAAAAATGTAGGCCCACGAGATCATGTTCCTTTTCTAAGGTCACAGGTAGGACTCCGAAAGATGGGGGCTTGAGAAAATAAAGTCTTTTTTTTTTTTTTCTATTTTTCAGGTTTTCAGCTAATTCTAGTTTTTTGTTTGTTTGTTTGTTTTTTGTTTGTTTGTTTGTTTTGACCCAACCATGGAGGGAGAAAAGCCATCACAATCCAGAAATAATTCTTAAGATGGGGGGCTAGGTCATCCATAGCCCTGCCCACCAGCACAGCCCTGTGTGTCTGTGGGAGTTGCTGCCACACTCTTCTCTTTATCCCCATGAAAATACTTGAATAGACCAAGACATTTTCAGAAACATGGACTGGGGACTATGCAAGGCCCTTTCACCTGGAGATGACTTTCACACAAGTGGATACTTATTGACATCTCACGTGGCTCCCATGATCTTCTTTCCTGTCCATTTGGCCCCTTCTGGTCTCACTCTCTGCACCGTATTGACCTCCCTGCTCTATTTTCCACGTATTCCTCACCTTTCTTGCCTACCCCGTTGCTTGGAGGTGGGGCCTGGTGGTGAAGGCGGAGATCCCTGTTCCTTATTACAATTTTTATGCTAGATTATGTCTTGCTCCAAGTCCTTTTAGGCTTTTGAAAAATGTCTATCGTCCTTGATGTCCTTTTGGAGACCTTGTCACACCCCTTCCTAGACTGACTGAGCACAGAGGGGTCAGGCCCCATCGTTATTATCCACAGCATCACAAAAGCAAGCGATCATCCTTGATAATAGCTGCCATTTAGAGAGCGCTCCTCCTGGGACTCTGGTGTAGATGTTCTTTCTACCCACGATCTACTTTAGCCATCACAGTAACCATGTGAGAGGAGTATTTCTAACCCCAGCTTACAAGACAGGAAGCTGTGCTAAATCATACAGCTCGTGGGTGGCAGAGGTGAGACCCAAACTGTGAATACAAAAGTCTGGCTCTTTCTGCTGCACCAAAATAGCATTCGGCTGAATATGACTGAGAGATTTATGAAATAGAGGTGACACTAGCCTAATGCAAGGCCCTCTAGGTTGCTCTTTCTTTACTGGTTGAATCGAAGAGGTCTAAGCATGTATAGGAAGTCTGTGTGCTGAGGAACCTGATATTGGGTCAATTCACTGAATGTATAGACTTAATCTGGCAACATTGGGTAACACATGAGCAGCCTAGGCTGGTGTAGGTATGGATGCTGTAGTCCTTGTGAACTTGAAAGGATGGGGTTGAAACCGGGAAGATTCTAAAATAAAATACCTGGAGCATTCTTCATGAGGGTATTGAAAGAGAAGACATCAAAGGTGCTTTCAGATTCTGGTGTTCTACAATTCTAAATCCTACAGATATTCACTGTGATGCTAAATTTTATTAAAAGGACACTGAGGTCTAATGAGTACCTCTTGTGGAGATGATGGAGTAGAACTGGGTGTGGGGTGAAGTGGGAGGGAGGAGAGCAGCACAAGCAACTAACATTGACTCTGGAATAAAGCTATTTCAGTTTTTTGTCAGAACCAAGAGGCATGAGTGCATATACAATGGAAAGAGACCAGATGTGAGCAAATGGGCTAAAATTCAAATGGGAAGAATGAGTAAGGTGAAGGGCAAATTTTCTGGGATGCAGGGTTTAAAACAACTTATGGAGTCTAAAATTTTTTAGCACATGTGACAAGTGCCCTCCTTCTTTTCTAGGGCAGCTGACACACTGTCCGAGCGGGAGACAAGAAATGGAAGCCCGACACTCCCGCTGATTGTCAGGAGGGCTCCAGGTACTGAACCACAGTGTCTTAAGTGAGGGTGGGGTGGGCTAGAATGACGACGATGACCCCCTACTGCATAATTGCTGCACTTCCCAGACCCCACCAAGGTATGGTTTTGGAGATGCCCTGGACACTCTTCTTTGAGATTTTGACTCTTACTGTAGCTCAGGGCTCTGTCTTCCAAGCAGATTCCTACAGAACATTCAGACTGTCCAACAAAAGTTTTTTTTTAGGGCTGCATCCATGGCATCTGGAAGTTCCCAGGCTAGGAGTCGAATAGGAGCTACCGCTGCAGGCCACAGCCACAGCCACAGCCACACCAGATCCAAGTGGCATCTGCAACCTAAACCACAGCTCATGGCAATGCTGGATCCTTAATCCACTGAGGCTAGAGATCGACCCCACATCCTCATGTTTACTAGTCAGGTTCATTACTGCTGAGCCACAACGGGAACTCCCCAGCAGGGGATTTTAACATGTGATGAAAAAGAAGGATGGTAGCAGCAATGAATAGTGCAGCAGAGGAGAGATAAAATCTCCACTCCTATCAAGGGAGGCAAAATAAAATCCTATGAGGTGAGAACCCAATAGCCCTGGAATAATCAAAGAAATTCCACCTTTCCTGCAAGGAGAGCCAGCTTCAACCCTTTTATTTTTAGCTAACTTTACATTTTTTCCTGCTCCCCTCCCGATGGCAAGCCCATTTGTAGATTCTAATACATCCCCTGCTAGCCTCAAGAAGAACCATCTGAGCATAGGGGAATCCCACTCGCAAGCTGGCTGACTTGGTGCAGTGACAGACAAGGAGAAGGTGTGGAAGGAGGATCCCCAAATCCCCATGCCATGAGCCCTGGAACTGGTGTAGGTCACAGCTGCAGCTCCAGTTCAGGCCCAGGCCCTGGAACTTTCATATGCCATGGGTATGGCTATTAAAAAAAAGCTTGATTTTAACCCACTAGGACCATAGCAGACTTTGAACTACAGAATTATAAAGTACCAAGTTTCCCCAGGATTGGTTCTAGCATGGAAAACCTCCAGATGCAGGAGCATCAAAGTGCAAATTTATTTATACAATTTCATATCCCTGGAAAGTCCTACCAATGCTGTGAGAACAGGACATGGAATGGCAGAAATTTTCTTTCTTTTTTTTTTTTGTCTTGTTGTTGTTGTTGCTATTTTTTGGGCCGCTCCCGCAGCATATGGAGGTTCCCAGGCTAGGGGTTGAATCGGAGCTGTAGCCACCGGCCTACGCCAAAGCCACAGCAACTCGGGGTCCAAGCCGCGTCTGCAACCTACACCACAGCTCACAGCAACGCCGGATCGTTCACCCACTGAGCAAGGGCAGGGACCGAACCTGCAACCTCATGGTTTCTAGTCGGATTTGTTAACCACTGCGCCACGACGGGAACTCCAGAAATTTTCATAAATGTATTCCCAGTGCCTTGGATTAAGAAATTAGAAAAAAATCAATCAATCAAGAAATCTCAATTTCTGCTTCATTGGCCAAGAAAGTTGGGAGGATGCTGTTTAATTTCTGGGGTTTTCTGTGCCAGGGAATCTTTTCCTCACAGACTGTTAAATCTGTATGTTATACCCTCATGTGGCAGTGTAGAGTCTCTCTGCAGTTATGGCCTTTTTTTAGTGCACAAAAAATTGAAACATAAAACATCAAATAGCTATTTCTTTTCACTGCATTGCTATATTGTTCTCCAACTTGGTAATGACTTTAGTTCATTCCAAATGGAAAATGTGTCCAAGAGAAGAAGGCAACTGTACTGCGGTACCAGTGAGGGGCTTGTGACCCTCCCTAAGTTTCTTTCCCTCCTTGGGCCTCACCTTTTCCCTCTGAAAAGGTGGACTATAGCACCTCAAATATCCTCCATGATTTCTGGGAAGCCTAGGGGTTTCCAAGCTCCCGGGGCCTCCCCTAGAGGGATGTAGTGTTATGAATTCATTGGAGCATTGCATGAACCAGCCTCAAATTCAGCCTCAAAATCCGTAAACTTTTGTCTATGCTAAGCCAAGGCCACTTTCACCTGGCAGGATGCTCCTACAAAGGTGATGTCAGACAAAGTGGTTTTTTTTTTTTTTTTTTAATTCAAGTGCTTACTTGTGAAAAGAAGAGCTTCTTTTATTTATTTCCTCCTTAGGTGCTTGCAAAAATTCACCAATGGAGCAAACTTGTGCTGAAATTTTCTTTTAAAAAAATTTTGGGAGTTCTTGGCATGGCTCAGCAGAGATGAATCTGACTAGTAAACATGAGGATGCAAGTTCGATCCCTGACCTTGCTCAGTGGGTTAAGGTTCTGGTGTTGCTGTGGCTGTGGTGTAGGCTGGTGGCTAGAGCTCCAATTCAACCCCTAACCTGGGAACTTCCATATGCCAAGAGTGTGGCCCTTAAAAAAAAAGAAGACTAAAATATTTTTAAGAAATGTTTTAAATTATAGACTCAATATTTAAATAGATATAGGATCATTGGGATTTTTTATTTCTTCCTTTATCCATGCGATCAGTATTACAAGTTGTGTTTGTCTAGGAATTTGTCCATTTCTTCTAAATTTCAATTTTTTACACAAAATTATTTAAATATATTTTATTATCCTTTTAATTTCTGCACAAGCTATAGTTCTGTGTACTTTTTCATTACCATGTTAGCAATGTGTGTCTTCTCTCTCTTTATATTGACCAGTCTTGCCAAAGGTTTATCTTTTTTTTTTTTTTTTCTTTTTTAGGGCTACACTGTGGTATATAGATCCCAGGCTAGGGGTTGAATTAGAGCTACAGCTGCCAGCCTATGCTGCAGCCACAGGAACCATCCCAGCCATGTCTGCAACCTACACCACAACTTACAGTAAGCCACTGAGCGAGGCCAGGGATTGAACCGAAATCCTCATGGATCCTAGTTGGGTTTCAATAACTGCTGAACCATGAAGGGAACTCCCAAAAGTTTATCCTTTTAATTAGTCTTTTATTTATTTTTTTTAAAGTGAGAATTGCAACAATTTCAAATTTTTATTTATTTATTTACTTATTTATGTTTTTATTTATTTATTTACATATTTTGCTTTTCAGGGCCGCACCCATGGCACATGGAGGTTCCCAGGCTAGGAGCTGAGTCAGAACCACAGCTGTGGACCTACGCCGCAGCCACAGCAATACAGAATCCAAACCACGTCTGTGACCTACATCACAGCTCACAGCAATGCCAGGTCCTTAACCCACTGACAAGGCCAGGGATGGAAAACACAGCCTCACGGTTCCTAGTTGTATTTGTTTCTGCTGCGCCATGACTGGAACTCCTAATTAGCCTTTTAAAAGAACCATCTTTTGGCTTCATTTGTTCTATTCTTCTTTCGTTTTGCATTCTATTAATTTTGCTATTATCTCTATTATTTTTCTCTTCTATTACCGTTAGATTTAATTTTTTGTCCTTTTTCTAACTTTTGGAGAGGGATGCTTACATTATTGATTTTTAGTTCTGTCTCTTCTGCAATATATATTATTAAGGTGATAAATTTTGGCATAGTCACAAGTTTTTATATGTTGTGGTTTTTATTGTCATATAATTCAAAACAATTTTATATTTTTTTGTGATTTATTCTTTGACTCATGAGTTATTTAGAAGTGTATTTAATAACTAATTTCAAACATTTAGAGATTTTCTCTACATATTTTATCATTGATTTATACCTAAATTTTCTAATAATGAGAGAAGATACACTAAATGATTTTAATTTTTGAAATTGTTGGTGCTTGCTTCGTGGTCTAATAAATACACAATTACACAATTTTAATAAATATTCCATTGGCATTTGCAACAAATGTTTATACTGCAGGTACTGGGGAGAGTTGTATCAGTTAGGTCATATATATTAATTGCGTTGTTTAAATCTTTAAGGTTTTGACTGATTTCTCTGCCTGCTAATATGCTCTTAAACTTAACACTCACTCTTTAATTTCTGTAATTTATTTTAAAAAATATAACTTTTATTTAAAATACTATTTGCTTTATTTTAAAAATTGCTGTATATATTTTTTTCTGTTTTGTTTAATTGTACCAAACTTAATTACTGTATGATCCTTGATTTTTATGCATAGTCATCATTCTAAGATAAGTTCTTACTGGGTTCTTCCTTGTTCTTCTTACTTCCAAGAAATTATCTTAGAAGCTGAAATGTACATCACTCACTCTTCCTTTGGAAATGTCTATCTTCACAGCATTTTCTTCTTCATCGCTTTTTTTTTTTTGGTCTTTCGTCTTTTTTTAGGGCTGCACCCAGGGCATATGGAAGTTCCCAGGCTAGGGGTCCAACCGGAGCTATAGTCGCTGGCCTACGCCAGAGCCACAGCAATGCCAGATCCAAACCATGCCTGCGACCTACACCACAGCTCATGGCAAAGCTGGATCCTTAACCTACTGAGCAAGGCCAGGGATCAAAACCGCAACCTCATGGTTCCTAGTTGGATTCGTTTCTGCTGCGCCACAACGGGAACGCCCATCAAATTTTTTTGAAGCATTAATTTCTAAAGGGAAGGCTTAACTTTAATTGGTAGGTAGGAGAGAAAATAGGATTGTTTTATGTTATCGGTTACTTTCCAAAATCACAAATTTGAAGTCATTGTGTATCAAGGGATCATTTTCCTGATTTGTGAATTAGTTTACTGGAAAATCTTGTGACGATATAAACTTAAACCCACTTAGCAGTCTTTTTAAGAAATCATTACTACTGTCAGAAAGTAGGTACATGGACATAGATATAAAACACAGAGACGTTATGTTTGAATACTGGAGATAAGTCTGTTCCAGATAATTGAGACCATTCTGGTAGTTGTAAGTATGTAAACTGCCCTCTACAAAACATGTTGTCAGGATAAAAACATATTTCAGTTTGCACCACAGCATTCTGTTATATCAGCATGTGGTCTGGAACATAATGACATGCGGAAGTGCACCGGGAAAAAGGTAACAAACTGAAGGAGTTCTCTGAACTGTATTTATGCCTAGTAGTTACAGGAGACACTATTGCTGTTAAATTACTTGGGCGAAAATCCACTTCTGCAGAACTGAATCTTTTAGTCCCCTCCAGTGGTATCACATTATAGAAAAAGGAGCATTGAATTAGTGCCTAAGAGATCAGGGTCCCAATTCAGATTCAACTAGTCACCTGCTCTGTGATCTTGAGAAAATCACTTCCCCTCTAGTTATTAGCTCCACTTATAAAAAGCCAGGAACTTCTGAAAATGGACGTTCAGACCGAGTTAAGGGAGAATCTACACATTAAGGAGATAAGACGAAGAAGGGAGCCCCTAGGATGAAAATATTTGAGAATCTTTGAGGACATTTCCCAGTAGTTATGTTTCATTCCAGTGTTATCAGTTTATTTGAAAACAGATGACATTTTAAAACATGGTTTGCTGTATTTCAATCAAATCATTGGCCTCCAAAAATGAGCTATGTTTATTCCTGTGACAAAGTGAAGGATCTTGGACGGCTATCAAGGAGTCTGTGGTCTGGGTTCCCGCTCTCACTCCCATAGCCCAGCCTATCACATCTCTCCATGTTGCCAACTGTGTGTCAGACTATTTTAGGAGAGAGAAGCCCCTCACAACCCCTTCCCTTATTCCCACGCTTCTCCTGTTTTGCTCCACGGGTGCTTGGGATACAGGGTTTAAACAGGCTTCTTGAGTTACGCAACAACGTGTCTGTGCTAGTCTGGCATGGTATGAGAACATGATATTCCCCAGCTGGATTTGGGGGAGCTGAATTCCAAAGGCTGTAGTAGATGGTGACAGCTTCTAAAGGATGGTGCCCATTTAAAAAAAAAAAAAAGTTGAGAACTGGGGAGTCAAATTGCAGTGGCAAAGTGCTCTGGAGTTTGTAATGGGAAGAAACCTGTGCATGGTTCCTGGCCGTAAGACCCAGGGATGCAAGGCTTTGGAGAGGGGATACTGGAAAACTGTAACTAACTCCCTCTTGCATCAACTTGGGAACACTTACTCCCTCACCTGTAGGGAGACACTGCTTTTTTTAGGTCCAATGTCTGTATCACAGCTTCCTCTCCATTCCAAGCCCTGCCATCATTTTCAGTGACTTGAGAACCCACGTGAGTGACAACCTATACTTTGGCTTTAGAGTTCTTTCACCTCCTCCACTTCGAGGCTCCATCTCCCTCTTTTCTTTCAGCATACATTCCTCAGCATCACCTGGAACCACACAATGTTGGAGAGCTGATCACGGTCTGCTATCCTCCCAGATCTCTTCCTACTCTTGCTCGCAATCTCTCTCTTCTGTTTCCTAGAAACCTCTAGTTTTTGATTCTCTTACTTCATCCGGTCTGTCAATACTCTCTTGTCTTATTTCCCTTGTCTATAGAAACCCAGGCTTTCCTAAGCTGCTGAACACTTGAGCAACTCTATCACTAGGACTCTCAATTCATCAGTGTCTTCTCATTGTGTCCCATCTGAAGAATCCTCTCACCACCTGTACACTTTCCCTTGGTTTTCATCAAGCAAAGTGAGACAGTGTGTGATACCCCTCAACTTTTAATTCCCCATCCATCTACTTTATCCATGATATCATTTATATTCACCTTTTTTATTTAGCCTATCAGTTTAGGCACTTCTCAAAACAAAATTAGAAATAAAGAAGAGAAAAGAAAGGAAAAGGAATTAAGGAAGGAAAAAAGAAAGGAAGACAAAAAGAAGGAAAAGAGCTATCCTTGATTTCAAATTTCCCTGTAGCTATGACCTTGTTCTTCTCATCTAAATTCACCCCAAACTAAATTATACTCACTGATCCCACTTCTACCATCATTCATTCAAGTCAGTCACTTACTCAAATAGCTCTCATAGAGAACTGGTAAGTTCCAGGCACTGTGCTAAGTGCTGGGAATTCCGAGTTGAATAAGACATGGTGATTTTCCTTTAGTATCTTATGTAGTTTCAGTAGAGTGAACATACACAATTATTATAATACTATGTGTTCAGTGCAATAGCAGAAAGAAGCTGCATTGGGAGCAAGTCACGACAGTGTTAGGGTAATTGCAAGCATTGACCTGTAACCATGAGGGCAGATGAAGTGAAGAGTTTAGTGTCTTTGCGTTAGTGCAATGTAGGCAATGTTATTACCCAAGGCTGATAGACCAGGGTGGCAGTGACAGAGAAGGGAAGATGTTATGGACCAAACAATCATATTCACATTTTATGTCACTCCCTGAAAGACAGAGAGGTGAGAACAGGTTTATAAATACCTCTCGTAGATGGGGAAGAAGACTGTACCCATCAGAAGGTTTTTTTGCTCCCCCTCTTGATAGAACTTTTCCATAAGCCTGGTTGTTTTCCCACTGGCTCCTCAGACATGAAAGCAGTGGGGTCGTGCCCGCACGCGCGTGTGTGTGTGTGTGCGCACGCACGCACGCATGTGTGTGAGACTGAGGCAGGGAGAGTGGGAGAAGGAACATAGAGCTGGTCAGCTGTGCTTGGACACTGGCAGGCAGAGCAGCTGCACCCTATTCAGTCTCTGGTTGGAGACAGATACAACATCGATGTGTGACTTGCCAAGGTCAAGATGAGACATTCCAGGAAAATGGCCAGGATGAGCTACATGCAGCTGGACCTGATTCCTATTTATTTTGAGCAAAAATGCTTCCCTCTCTATCCCCTCTTCCCTCCCAACATCTCCCCTCTCCTCCCCTTTCTTCTCCCTTCCTCCTTCATCAGGAGAGATTGGTCAGAGAAGGCCGCTGCCCTGAGCAGGGGCATGCAAGACCAAGGCCTGTCAGCCTGGAAGGTGGCTACTCTCTGGTCCTAAATGAGGACAGTCTGGCAGCCCTCAGGACACAAGATTTCCCAAGTGATGGGGTCTTTGGGTGAATTCTGGGCTTTAGGTGAGCAGCTCCTGATCTTGACTTCAGCTCCTGCCCTTAGGTGGGTGTCTTTGACCAGGGCACAGCCCTAGACACTGTAGCAGCTCTGGGGCTCTGGCTTTGTTTCCAGCTGAGAAATTTCTATCACAGTGGTAGGGTTGGGAAAACCTGCCTTCTAGCCTGAGTCTTGCCCCTTTCTCATCGCCTGAGCACTTCCTTTCTGCAAGGCTTGGGCATTTGAAGTCACATTCTGGTGTACAGAAGCCCACAATAAAGGGCAAAGAATTTGGCTGTTAACTCAGTGCATTTTTTTTTTTTGGTTTTGTCTTGCTTTTGGTTAGGGCAGGAGTTATGACTGATATTTTTTTCTTCTGCTTAGAGGGTTTTATAAAATTCCATTTGTTAGGATCTCACAGGATGGAGGTTGGTGGGAAGAAGGAAAGCCCTTGCCAACCAGTGTGGGAAAATTTTCTACAGATTGTTGTTAGGATTATGTCCCGTTGGAAGACAATTAAAATGTATGTTCCTTATGCTTAGGATTATACTCCATTTTGGTTTAAAATGTACACTAAATTGAGATCGGTTCCTAAGACCTGACTACAAAGATGTTTCTCCTTGGAATATGACTAGAGGCAAACTATCTCCCAGGGTAAGAAAAAGCAGTTGAGCCAGTATTGAAGAGATCCCACCCTTTTGAACTGAGACTCAACAGAAAATAACCTAGTGGGAGAAAAGGGAGTAGGAGCAGAGGGTGGGGGCAGGAACATGGTGAGAGACAAGCCAGAGTCCTTCTTCATGGGACAATAGCGGGCACAAGTGAACCCCTCATGGCTCCACTTGGGGAATCAGCAGCCTAAAATATAAGAGGGGGCATATAGCAGGCATCAAATCATAACTCAGAGAGTCATAAATAGGAGAAGACAAGAAAGGACAACTGGTATCACTTCTTATCTTTTCCCCTTTTGCACATGATATCCACTTATATCTCTGACCTTTAAAAAGATTTTTAAGTGCCTATTGTGATTACTCAACTTTGCTAAGCCACAAGGAGAAACTGGAGGATTTGGACAAGCTAGTCTTTGGATCCTTAGGTTGCTAAGAAAGTCATTTTGCTAGACAAACTGCTCTATATGCCAAAGCCACTCTTTGTTTTTTGCTCCCTGATGACTCGAAACATGGAAGCGTCCCATACAAAGAAAGCACATCTCAGTATGCTGCCTGTGATTAATAGTGATGGTGATGATGATGTGTCTTGAGGAAGTATAAAAAAATAGAACCTGTTAAGCTTTAGATTTATGAAGTACAAAGATCCCTTGTTTAAGCCTTTAGCAACTTCGCAGATAACCCTGCTGTATATATGGGCCATGTCATAGATCTGTCTAATGAGCATTCATGGGAATTACTAATCTAAGCCTGGGAATGCCTGAAAAGGCTGATTCTCACCCCTCTGAGAAAGGTTCAGAGACGTTTGAGGTCAGAGTTCTCCTTGAGATGAAATGCCTTGTATTTGCTCTTCAGCTTTCTGCAGTAGCCATATTCTTTCTATTCATAAGAAGAAGGATATCTTTTATGACTTTGGTCAGATGCCTGGGTTTGTGTAGCACATGGTAGGATACACATAATAAGTGGTCAGCATGTTCTTAGTTGGTGATGTAGTTGTCTTTTGAGGGGAAGGAAAGAACTTGTTTTGAGTGGATGCCATGTGTGGGAATTGCTGAATGTTTTCACAACAGGTTGAAAGTATTTAGGTTTTTATTTGTTTGTTTGTTTGTTTTACTTTTTAGGGCCGCATGTGTGGCATATGGAAGTTCCCGGGTTAGGGGTCAAATCAGAGCTGCAGCCACCAGCTTATAACACAGCCATGGCAATTCAGGCTCCACACTGCATCTGTGACCTACACAACAGCTCTCGGCAATGCTGGATCCCTTAACCCACTGAGCAAGGCCAGGGATTGAACCCAAGACCTCTTGGGTACTAGTTGGGTTCGTTACCACTGAGCCACAATGAGAACACTGAAATGCTTTAGTTTTGTTCACTAAAGGCTTATGAAAAAAATACGGCAGTGAAGTAGACATAATCACACATTATAATCTTATAACACGTTGCTGCTTGATAGCTTACATACATATTATTTTATATAATCTAATTTACAAACAACCCCGAGAACTAATTATTACTAACTCCATTTTATATTTTATAGATGAAGAAACCAAGGAGATGAAGAGGCTAACCCCAGCAACAGAATCAGGACCAAATTTTTTTTTCTTTTTTAACTTTGTATCTTGTGCTCTTTCTGCCTCACTGCTATTAGAAGACTTTGGTAAAGAGCCATTCCTTAGCTGCTCGGTGCTAAGTAAATCACTTTGCCTCATTGGCTCATAGGTCTTGATTTCCTAATCTATAAAATCAGGTAACCAAACCTTTGAACAAACTCAGACCTGCCAAAGTAGTCAAAGAAAATCTAAAGTAGAAAAATCATTAGTGTTCCTCTTTCCTTGCCAGAAAGAAACAATGTCTAGAGCATTCCCATGACTGATTTTCTTTTATCTGCTGCCCCATCTTTTTATAAATTGCCCATAATCCTCTCATGCTTTCAGCAATCCCTGACCATGACCTCTTAGAGAGACAGAATAGATCTTGGACTCTTAATCTGGGATTTGTGCTATCTGTATTAAAATCTGTCTTCCTCTTTTCCCTGGGTTTTATTTCTGCATTTTATATCTACCTCTGAACTCATTCTCTTGCTCCATGGCTTCATTCCTCAGTCAGATCTTTGGCCTTTATCCAGTCCTAAGGGTCTACTTGGATATTTGGTTTTAATCTCTACTAGTATGACCTTCTGTTTCATTACTCTGACCCATTATTCCGGTCTTGATAGACACCTGGCTTAGTTTTTGGCAGCACAGCCACTGATGTTTACAAACTTCAGGCTTTTGGTTTAGTTAGTGAATACAAAGAGCTGTATCTCCCTCTAAAGTTGTTCTTCCTATTTGAGGAAGCCCAGGAATTGCCATTATAAAAGTTATCAGTTAGAAGCCATTAAGTCCTACATGAATAGTTTAGTTGATCTATTGTTTCCAGCTGTCCCCACATGCAGTCAGAACACATGGAGCAAATGCCTTTTCTTCCCAGTTTCAGGGACCAGGGAGTCTGCATGGAGGTGCCACAGATGGCAAGAGAGGTCCAGTGGAGTGATTGCGGGGAAATTGATTTGTAAACATTCCAGTGAGAACCTCTTCCCTTCTGTGAATGGACATTTTGGACTCTGTTTCTCTGAAACAAAAACATGTTCCATTAAATGTCATCTAGTCCACCAGCCAAACTGCTTACCAGCAAGCAACTCAACTAAGAAGCCTTAAGAAAGTGTCTAGGTTTGAGTCTAGACATTGGTACTTTTCCACGTGCAGAAATACAGAGGAAGTTCTACCAAAGACTTTGCAATACACTTGTGATTTTTCCTGGTGGAAAGAAAAAAAAGGTGTATTTCCTGTCTCTTAAAAAACGTTAGATTTCAAAACCTGTGAGTCTGCTTCTGTTTGTAAATAGGTACATTTGTATCACTTTTTTTTTTAGATTCTACATGTAAGTGACATCATGTAGTATTTGTCTTTCTCTGACTTACCTCACTTAGTATGATAATCTCTAGGCCCGTTCATATTGCTGCAAATGGCACTATTTTATTCTTTTTTACGGCCGAGTAATTTTCCATTGTATAAATATACCACATCTTCTTTATCTACTCCTCTGTTGATGGACATTTAGGTTGCTTCCATGTCGTGGCTATTGTAAATAGTACTACAATGAATATTGGGGTACACGTATCTTTTCAAAGTATGGTTTTCTACAGATATATGCCCAGGGGTGGGATTGCTAGATCATATGGCAGCTCTATATTTAGTTTTTTTAAGGAACCTCCGTGCTGTTCTCCATACTGGTTGTACCAATTTACGTTCCCACCAACAATGCAGTAGGGTTCCCTCTTCTCCACATCCTCTCCGGTATTTTTTGCTTTTAGACTTTTTAATGATGGCTTTTTGGTGTGAGGTGGTAGCACACGGAAATCCTCAATATTTTGTAATAAGCTATATGGGAAATGAATCTGAGGAAGAATAGATGTATGTACATGTTTACATGTACACATATGTACAACTGATTCACTTTGCTGTACACCTAAATCATACAAAATTGTGAGTCACCTGTACTCCAATAAAATTCTTTAAAAATATTAACACTTGCCTCTCAAAACAGTGTAAAGTGAAGAAACTTGGGCATCCTCCCCTGTCTCAGAGCTCTCTGCACTTGCAAGAGCCCAAAAATCTGCCGGCTATTCAGAGGGGTGAGCCCAGAGAATTAGATGTGATACTGGCCATTTAACCCTTTTGGATAGGAACATTCTGGGAATACAGAGACCTGGATTCCAATACTGGCCTTATTAGAGTGAACAAGTCCCTAATTTGGGGGAAATCTCCGTTTCTTTACCTGAGGAAAATGGTGAGTGAGGAAATTTGGCAAGGAGTATTTTTTTTTGTCTTTTTAGGGCCACACCTGTGGCATATGGAAATTCTCAGGCTGGGGTTAAATCTGAGCTACAACTGCTGGCCGATACCAAAGCCACAGGAATGAGGGATTTGAGCTGTGTTTGTGACCTATACCATAGCTCACAGCAACACCAGATCCTTAACCCACTGAGTGAGGCCAGGGATCAAACCTGTGTCCTCATGGATACTAGTTAGGTTTGTTAACCTCTGAGCCACAACAGGAACTCCTGGCAAGAAGATATTTATGGCTTCTTCTAGCTCTAAATTTTTGCAATTCTCTGTGTTTGCAAAACTTTGTGAATTTGTTTTTGTTTATTTTCCTTTTCCTGAGAGTATACCTATCTGCATTTAGAGATCAATTCTGAATCCTTTTCTGCCAAGTGGGGTCGGCAGTGTCTCTTCTTACCTGGGCACCTGCTAAATAAATAGATGACTGGCCAGCTCTACCTGGCATCAGATATTTTCAGATATAGCAATGCCTCTCTGGGTTCTAAAATGGGAGCTATTAAGACCAAACACACGGCTTGAGAAAGACTCACTCCAGATCCTACAGATTATGTTATAACTAGATTTATAGAGCATTTAAATGAAATTATTTCACTAATTATGAATGTCTGACATTTCACCTCTATGTGAACTGCATAAGGTTCAGCTGAATTCAAGTTTTGTTCTTTGTCATCTCTGAAGGACGATTATCTGTTCTTGAGCCAAGATAGGCAGACCACACTTGTTTTGCTCTCTCTTCCATCTGCTTAGGTGATTCCCCCCATTGTCTCCAGTGCTCTCTTGGAATGAATCAGCTCTCAGCTCCTGCCAGGTCTATTTATACAAGAGTGGGCAGCATGAAGGATGCTAATAGTGGATGGTGACACTGAGGACTGGCAACAGTGGGAAGCCATTACCACCTTTGGTCTGAGGGGGTCGAAAGGAGAGACGACTACTGCCGCACCACAAGGGCTGAAACCACAGAGGGAGTCACCTGACAGGAGCTGCCATATCCACACAGTGGCCCAGCGGAGAGGGAGCAAGGAACTAAATACCCCTACCTCCCTCTGGTCTCACCTCCTGATAGCCTGCGTGTGCCCTCCCCCCATGCATGAACCCAAGAGGGAGACAGGAGCAGGGAGTTCCAGAGATGCATCCATAGTGATTGGTCTCCTGAGCTTAGAGTTGGATGAAAAGGGTGGAAAATGGGCCTGGAGGTGCAAACTGAACCTAGCTGGCATAGCCACTTTTCAAACTTTACAGCTCCTTTTAACTCCTTAGACATTTGACACTTTACTGTATCCAAGATTTCTGAAAACAAATAGAAAGGAATTCTAAAGAGGGTTTTATTTCTCTTTCCTTTTTAAAAACTCTTCCATGCCTTCCTGCAAAAAAATTTTTTTTCGACAGTCATTGTTTAAAGAGAGCCTTATTGGAAAAACCAAAGAAAGAGAAGTTTATAGCTACTGTCAGAGTTTTAAACAAATTTCTACCTGCCCACTGAGAATCCTCTCCTTTAACAATGATTTATTATGCTGCTACAGTGGTTGATTGGAATTAGATTTTTATAAAATGCCTCGAGCTTGTTGGAGGAATATTTCCTCTTGAATGCAAAGTTCTGTGTATGCAATGAAACAAGGGTGTGCCCTACCTATAATTTCAGAACATATCCTGGGTGTTGTAATTATTATTTCAGGCATTTCTATCCCAGAATTCTCTCTGGCCAAAAAGATGTAAAATCATACAACTGGTTAAGTATTAGGAATGACTCCCTGCTATCAGGGTGAAAAAGCCTTGGCTGTGGTCTGCTTTCCCCTGACATTTTTCTCCTTATTTCTTCTGATTTATCCTCATCTCCTACCTCAATGTTTCTCCCTTCCTTTCCTTTCTAAACAGACTTTTGATAACAAAGACATTACCATACGAATTCAAGCATCCTAGATATACGCTCTTTGGGGGACTCTCCCATAAATTGAAGTTCACCTGGAGTAAATCCACTTTCAAGTTGGTGATTTTGATGGCTTCATATTGTTAGGTTTCTTCATTTTGTTTACAAGTATGTTATGGTTTTTGTTATTGTTGTGTCTTTGTTTTACTTTGTTTCCTTGCCTTTTTGTTTCTTCTATGACCATCCATCTTTATCTTGATGTTTCATGTTTGCTTGTATCTGGCCCCCAATCTTCTTACTTCCAGTGCAAAAATGGGTCTTAAGATGGCATTATGAAGATTTATCTCATATAATTATTGCAGGACATTGAATATGCAGTCCCCAAACTACTGGTTATCCAAATCAAGAGAAATTTCTTTATCTAAGGGGTTGGGAGGACAAAAATAACAGTCTCATGACTACAAAATAGGTGTGCAGATCTAAACCACTGCCAGCAGTGTACAAAAGTGCTAGTTTTACCATGTCCCTGTCAGCATTAAAAAACAGCTTTTAATTTCAAAATAAATATGAACAAAGACATTTCATTGAAAATTGCTAGTTTAAGAACAAATTGGGGAGTTCCCGTCGTGGCGCAGTGGTTAACGAATCCGACTAGGAACCATGAGGTTGCGGGTTCGATCCCTGCCCTTGCTCAGTGGGTTAACGATCCGGCGTTGCCGTGAGCTGTGGTGTAGGTTGCAGACGCCGCTCGGATCCCGCGTTGCTGTGGCTCTGGCGTAGGCCGGTGGCTACAGCTCCGATTGGACCCCTAGCCTGGGAACCTCCATATGCCGCGGGAGCGGCCCAAGAAATAGCAAAAAAAAAAAAAAAAAAAAGACCAAAAAAAAAAAAGAATAAATTGGGTGCAGTAAGTTGAAGGAAGTCTTGGGGGTACTTAGATGGTTTAATATGAATGGGAGAAAACTGACATTCTGTGCCCATTCCTTTTTCTCTTCCAAAGGAAGTGCAACTGTCAGATACTGAAATGTATTGCCTTCCTTTTAGAAATTTTGGAAAGATCTTAAATTTTATGGGCTTGCCAAAACCTGCACATATAAGTCCATTACTTTGCCCTTTGAATTGTGGGTATTTGATGTAGAAAGTTTCTTCCAACTAGAACTTTATTAGTTTTTGTTTCTATGATATATACCCTGGAGTTCTTTGAAACTGAGTCAGTGAATAGTTTCAAGTTATGATACTAAGAATATATGGCAATATAGACAGCTCTTGAGTTTCTTGGAGGGAAGTAATAGATATTTTTATTCCCCAGTTATAAAACATCCCAGATGTTTGGTCATTGAATGTTACTGTGTTTTCAAAACCCATTATATCTCAGCAGTAGAATCTATCTAAGTTGTTACTTCTGAATAGTGACTAACCTGGTGGTATCGGAAAGCTATAAACTGCATTCTCTTAACCTGCCCCAGAACTAAATTCTCATCAGCTAGGATACACATATATATATATAATTTGCAACGGGGTATTCAGGTGAGAGATAGGGGAAGTAGGGGATAAGACTAGAGATTTCAAAGACTTTAAACATATAGTGGCAAAAGACATGTGATTCAAAATTCTATAGTTTATTGATCTTGAAGCAAAAATGTCATTTTTCAGCTATTTCTTTGTGTTTTTAATTATTAGACTTCATTTCTACTCTTTTCCCATTACCATCCCCTCACAAGTATTTGTTTGGTTCAGAGTTTCTCTACTTATATAAATAGAAATTGATGTTCATATTGCTTTGGTTACAGTTGTGGTTAATGGAATGCTTTCAATAAATTCCATTTTGCTGCATCTTCTTTTAGGTTATCTCCCAAGGTCTGTTTGCATCTATAGTCCTTTTGTTTGACAAGGTGGAGTGCCTTCTCCCAGAATCTTATCAGATGGTATCTGTTAGTCTCCAGAACCAATGTGCTTTTCTTTTAAAAAGTCTTACAGATTTACTTGCAGGAATGTGGAGAAGGGCTCAGGGTTTCTGAAAGGAGTGCTGACATAAACACCATCAAATGAAACTGTACAGGACCATTTGTTTCTGAATCTTCACTCCCAAATTCACTGTTTTTCTTTTGCTCATCTTGAATCCCAGGCTGTTCCATGGATTCTCTTTCTTCTTTCTTCTTGAATTTTCTCTGTGGAATGAAATCATCTCCAATATGACATCCCAATATCCTGCCCTGGGTCATAAGGGCTCTCCTGACTCCCTATTCATCCAGCCTATCTTGTACCTTTGTCTTTGTCTCACAGAGCCTGGATTTCGTAATGCAAGACAGTCAGCCGTGTTCAGCTCATATAAGGCAATTCTCCTTTGTTCCCAGTTTTCTGTTTACCTTTGATTCTGGTATTCAGAAGTGTTGTGTGGAAGCTTTGTGCTGGATCTCTTTCCTGTTTCCTTGGAAGCATCTCTTTCAGAATTAATCTCTGTCCTGATTTCATAACCAAACCAACACTTCCATGCATACTCTGTTTTATATCCATATCATTTATTGAATCACAGTTCTATATTTCATTAACATACTGGCATAAAATCATTTTCAACTAATTTTTAGTGTTACATCCATCTTTAAATTCCCTGCTAGCCCACTAGCCAACAACTGTTTATTTTATTCATTCGTCTGTGTTGCACTGATTAAAATTTGTAGTTTCAAGTATCATTATTTCATTTTTCCTTCTATGTGCTTGCTTCCTGACTTTGTCTATGATCTAAGATGTTGCATCCAGGACAAGAAAAACTCAGTTCTTTCCAGAATCTCACCACTTGTACATTTACATAGTTTTGGAGAAACCATCTCTGGGAGGCAAATTGAAGAAAGACACTCATCTCATCTGACATGTGCTGCCCTTTGAGGGGTGAACACGACAAATACAGTCTTTAAGTTTAAGATGGTCATTTATTTTGAGCTAGAGTCTATCTCAGGGGATGTGCCAAAGCATATGGTAGGACCACAGGTCTGCTCCTTGTGATGGTGGAAGGAAGAAGAGGAGTCAAAGTAAAGACCTATAACCTCTTTATCTGCTAAAGTGTTACTTGGGAAAGTCCTTGCTGACTTGACTCTGATAGGCGACTTGTTAGAGCCTCTGATAGCAGCACCACATACACTTCAGTCATTGCTCTCACATTACAGAGAGTAAATTGCATTATGTTGGAACTAATTATTTGATGTCTGCCTCTTTCTCCAGAGAGATAGCATCAGGAGAATAGACACCATATCTCTTCTTCATCATTTTATCCCTGGAGCCTAGAACATTCATTAGGAATGTATTAGGAACTTAGTGCCTATCTATTGAATGAGTGAATGATTGAAAGAAGGAAAATGGTCCCCCACTCTCCTGTCTCAGGAGGGGTTTCTACCAAATGGTCCTGTCTCTTGTTCTGGGCCTTATTCTTATTTAATAAAGTAAAGGAAGTACCTTGGTTAGGGAGAGGCCATGATTGGCCCACACTCCCTGATTTGGTAGAGGTAATGTATCAACAGTCCTAAGCAAATAGACTCTCTTTTTTGAGCAGTGCTTGGTGGTGACTCTGATTAAGCATGTTTGCTCTCTAGCCTTGATATTTCTCACCAGTGTACTGGTTCAAGATCTAACTTGAGTTCATTGCTATCACATTTCTAAGCCATACCTCACAATATATTTTTCACAAAAGTTAAGATAAACAGGTTGATCCTAGTCTATGTGGCTCCTTTTTTTCCTCCTCTTAATTGGTTTTGAAAATGGGCAAGAAATAGGGATCTTATTTCCTGGGCTACCTAAAACACCAATAGCTCCTATGCCTAGAAAAATCAATATAGACCCATCTTAAGGTTGAAAAGTTTTGACTCCAAAGGAGAAATGACATTAAAGACTGAACATTGAAGAATAAAGCTTTGAAAACAAAACATTTTTCCTTGTGTCTGAGAGTTGTTGAACCTCCTGAAATTTGTGCAAAATGTTCTGTGTAGAGGATCCAGAGGTTTCCTTAGATTTTTCAAAATAGTCTTTGAATATGTATTTTAAAGAACGATACACAGACCTTGAGTCTATTATCTAACTTGTGAAAATTTGGTCCTACCTTTCCATCTTCCTAATCACCTAAAATGGTCTTGCTGTTCCCCTCAAAGCTCAGCCTGAGTCCAGCCCATCTCCCCAGGAAGCCTGGCCTTCCCTTTCCAGCCCGTAGGCATCCCACCCTTCTCTGGCCCCCTAGGCCCTCACAGAGGGTCTTTATCTCCTGCTCTTTTTAAATAAAGTGTGAGCTCCTTAGAGCAGGAGTCAGGAAGTTCTATGTCACCCAAATTGCCTGGCATATAGCAATCATTTCTGAATGCCAACCATATTTCCGTATCCAATCTGTTACATGCCCTAATAGGAGCCCTGGAAGAATTCATTAGATATATCTTTAAGAGGCAGAAAGAAACTCAGATAAGTGAGTTATTTTCATCAAAATCATAAAACTAGGAAATAGCAGAGCCAGAATCCAAACTTAGGTCTCCTGACTCCTAGTTCAGTGTTTCCTCCACTGCACAGTGCAGGTTCCCTGAGAAAGTATGGACCCAAATGTACTGCATTAGAATTCTTCTCCATAGAAGAAATGTCTTTGTTTAGAAACACTCCCGAATGGAAGGGCCTGATTTTCACCCTCTGGTTTATGGAGGGAGAAGGATGGGACCAAGAGAAAATTGACTTTCCTGCATAAAACATTGAGGAGAATATTGAGCTGGGTGTGGCTTCCCCCAAAAAGATGACTGAATTTTTGCAAGAGATAGGGAGGCCTCAGACATAATTGTGACCAGTGAAAAATTCCCTAAAGAAGGCTTGGCCGAAATATTTTTGAAGAACAAGAAGGTTTAATTTTTCTGTCTTAAGTTTATCACCTCTTACTCTCAGTCCAGCTGTTTGATAAAATTTCACTACACAAAATTGCCCTGAGGGTCCCCCTTTGGAGGAATCAGCGAAAAGTGGTGATGTTACCTTTTAAGTCAGAAGACCAGAGAGGAGAATGTAGCAGAGGTGGAGGAGAGCAGGGGGTACAAAAGAAGTCAGCGGGGAGAAGGTTCAGAAAGACAAGGAAATGGGAATAAGAGATGTCATAGAATGTCAGCCCTGGGAATTTGCCAGTGTACTGGGGAGAGCCCTGAACCCCTCCTCGCCCCCCCCCCGCACCCCCCCCCACCACCAGGATGAAGGCTAGAAGCTAAAGTCAATTTTATTTCAATCTTCAAAGTCAGGGTGACTTTGTTGGACATTTGGGTGCCAATAAACTGACAGTCGCTCTCCCTTCATTTTCAAAATGAAGAGTGGAGGTGGATAATAAAAGGAGTATGTGTTTCATAACAAAAAAAGAATTTTTCAGTTTCCCCAAATTCTTCCACCTTTTGGAGGAGAGAAGGTATTAGCCAGCTGAAAATGTTCCTGGTGATGACTGTAGAGTCATTTGCTGAAGCGCAAACTTGGTAGCATTTAAAATTCATGAGTTTTATCTCCAGAGCAGGCATATGGAAGCTCTCTATGCCTCTTAACAAACTCCAGGCTTCAGTCTCCTGTGAAGAAATGTTCCTGGGCACAGAAGATAGGTGACAATGCACTCATTGTAATCTCTGAAACAAAATCCCATTATCTTCTAATTTGGCTGTTTATATGAATAACGGAAATAGAAAGGGGACAGGTGAGTGGGAGAGAGCCAAACACAGTTTCTGCCCGCTGATGTCCAGCAGAACCTGCGGAACAACACTGCATGTGACTCTTTGTCTTTCTTGGCCGTCCAGGGTCACTGAATATTAGGTCCTGTGGCTGCTGACAAGGACCCAGGGAAGCCAAGAGCCAAGGCTCCATTAACTGTAGTGGGAGGGATTCTCGTTGCCTGTCTGTCTCCTCACTCTCAGACGCCGAAGTTGTGTGTCCAGGTGATGTACAGCAAAGTATCTAGCACATCTGAGGGATATTACAGTCGACACCCAATCATGAGGTTAAATTCAAGTCAAGGATGGAAGCAGCCTGCTTCTCCCAGGGATTGATGTCATCAGGTCAGTGAGTTCTCAATGTCTTTGAAACTAACGGTGATGCTGCTTCTACCATGGCCATCCTGCTCCCTTTACTTCCCCTACAACCGGCTACCACTGCTCACTGGAGGGCAGGCACTGTGTCTAAGGGCTTTTATACACCATCTCATTTAATCTTTGTCAAAACTCTGTGAAATGGACAGTCATTACTCCAGTTATTCATATGAGAAAGCTGAGACTCAAACATTTAAATGACTCATTTCCCATTTGAGAGAATTGTTCAGGAAAATGCAAGGAAATTAGTGTAAAATTTGAGAGGAAGTATTGAATGACATCTATGAATAAGGGCTTTTTCATCAGAAAAATCAGAGTTGGAATTCTGGCTCTGTGGCTTACTGGTGGGGTATGAGCATGGACAAGTTGTTCAACTTAGCTGAGGCTCCGTTTTTCCATTTGCTAAATGAGGGTAATAGTAAAACCTATTCAAGTTCTACTACATTGAAAGTGATCAAGAAATGTTATTCAATCTTCTTGCTATTGTTAAATAATAGTTATGTTTTTTTCTGCTTGCAAATTAGAAAGTCTTGTCATATGACTCTGTCTGGAGTAAAATTGTCTTTTGGTAATGATTCCCTTTAAAGACTCTCTCAAGATTTGAGCAGAAAGTTGCTCTGGAAGAGCATTCTTTTTCCATGTTTAGGAGGTGGTGGTAAATGAACAAATGATTCAGCCTCAGTCCATTTTAATCTCTGCTTTTATGATCAGTGTTGTTACTCCAGAGCATAGCTGAGACTGCTAGAGTTTACAAAAAGAACATTAATAACTATTGCATCAATTACCTGTGGTTGTGTAACCAAATACCTCAAACATAAGACTAAAATAAAATGTATTATTGGTCAGGATTTTGTGGTTTTGCTGCTGGACCCTTCTGGGCTTACCCCTGTGATTTCAGATGATGAATGAAATGGCTGGATAGTCCATGATGGCCTGGCACATACATCTGGGAGTTGGTACTGGCTGGGCACTTCTGCCCTCTTCTACGCTGCCTTTCCAGACCAACTTCCTTATAGCATGGCCACGTCAAGGCAGAGTTCAAGAGTACAAGCCCCAGAGCATAAACACCAATCACACCTCTTACTAGGTCATGTTTGCTCATAGACCTCTGACCAAAGCAAGTCCCATGGCCAACCTCAGTATCGTGTGGGTGGGACTTGGGTTCCACCCCTTGATGGGAGAAGTGGCAAAGAATTTATAGCCATTTTTTTGGGGGGGTGCACACCCATGGCATGTAGAAGTTCCTGGGCCAAGGACTGAACCTGCGCTGCAGTTGTGACCTGTGCCACAGCTGTGGCAATGCCAGATCATTAACCCACTGCACCACAGGGGAACTTTCTATGGCCTTTTTTTTTTTTTGTATTTCTGTCCTTTTTAGGGCTGCACCTGTGGCAAATGGAGGTTCCCAGGCTAGGGGTCTAATAGGAGCTGTAGCTGCTGACCTGTGCCACAGCCGTAGCAACGCCAGATCCGAGCCGCGTCTGCAACCTACACCACAGCTCATGGCAATGCCAGATTCTTTTTTTTTTTTTTTTATGATTTTTTTTTATTTTCCCACTGTACAGCAAGGGGGTCAGGTTATCCTTACATGTATACATTACAATTACATTTTTCCCCCAGCCTTTCTTCTGTTGCAACATGAGTATCTAGACAAAGTCCTCAATGCTATTCAGCAGGATCTCCTTGTAAATCTATTCTAAGTTGTGTCTGATAAGCCCAAGCTCCCAATCCCTCCCACTCCCTCCCCCTCCCATCAGGCAGCCACAAGTCTCTTCTCCAAGTCCATGATTTTCTTTTCTGAGGAGATGTTCATTTGTGCTGGATATTAGATTCCAGTTATAAGTGATATCATATGGTATTTGTCTTTGTCTTTCTGGCTCATTTCACTCAGGATGAGATTCTCTAGTTCCCTCCATGTTGCTGCAAATGGCATTATGTCATTCTTTTTTATGGCTGAGTAGTATTCCATTGTGTATATATACCACCTCTTCCAAATCCAATCATCTGTCGATGGACATTTGGGTTGTTTCCATGTCCTGGCTATTGTGAATAGTGCTGCAATGAACATGCGGGTGCATGTGTCTCTTTTAAGTAGAGTTTTGTCCGGATAGATGCCCAAGAGTGGGATTGTGGGGTCATATGGAAGTTCTATGTATAGATTTCTAAGGTATCTCCAAACTGTTCTCCATAGTGGCTGTACCAGTTTACATTCCCACCAACAGTGCAGGAGGGTTCCCTTTTCTCCACAGCCCCTCCAGCACTTGTTATTTGTGGATTTATTAATGATGGCCCTTCTGACTGGTGTGAAGTGATATCTCATGGTAGTTTTGATTTGCATTTCTCTTATAACCAGCGATGTTGAGCATTTTTTCATGTGCTTGTTGGCCATCTGTATATCTTCTTTGGAGAACAGTCTATTCAGGTCTTTTGCCCATTTTTCCATTGATTGATTGGCTTTTTTGCTGCTGGGTTGTATAAGTTGTTTATATATTCTAGAGATGAAGCCCTTGTCGGTTGCATCATTTGAAACTATTTTCTCCCATTCTGTAAGTTGTCTTTTTGTTTTCTTTTTGGTTTCCTTTGCTGTGCAAAAGCTTTTCAGTTTGATGAGGTCCCATGGGTTTATTTTTGCTCTAGTTTTGATTGCTTTGGGAGACTGACCTGAGAAAATATTCATGATGTTGATGTCAGAGAGTGTTTTGCCTATGTTCTCTTCTAGGAGTTTGATGGTGTCCTGTCGTATATTTAAGTCTTTCAGCCATTTGGAGTTTATTTTGGTGCATGGTGTGAGGGTGTGTTCTAGTTTCATTGCTTTGCATGCAGCTGTCCAGGTTTCCCAGCAATGCTTGCTGAATAGACTTTCTTTTTCCCATTTTATGTTCTTGCCTCCCTTGTCAAAGATTAATTGACCATAGGTGTCAGGGTTTATTTCCGGGTTCTCTATTCTGTTCCATTGGTCTGTCTGTCTGTTTTGATGACTGTGGCTTTGTAGTATTTCTTGAAGTCTGGGAGAGTTATGCCTCCTGCTTGGTTTTTGTTTCTCAGGATTGCTTTGGCGATTCTGGGTCTTTTGTGGTTCCATATAAATGTTTGGATTGTTTGTTCTACTTCTGTGAAAAATGTCCTGGGTAATTTGATAGGGATTGCATTGAATCTGTAGATTGCTTTGGGTAGTATGGCCATTTTTACAATATTGATTTTCCCAATCCAGGAACATGGAATATCTTTCCATTTCTTTACATCTTCTTTGATTTCTTTGATGAAAGTTTTATAGTTCTCGGCATATAGGTCCTTTACCTCCTTGGTCAGGTGTATTCCAAGGTATTTGATTTTGTGAGGTGCAATTTTAAAAGGTATTATATTTTTGTATTCCTTTTCTAATATTTCATTGCTGGTATACAGAAATGCAACTGACTTCTGAATGTTCATCTTATAGCCTGCTACTTTGCTGAATTTATGAATCAGTTCAAGTAGTTTTGGGGTTGAGTCCTTAGGGTTTTCTATGTATAGTATCATGTCATCTGCATACAGTGACAGTTTTCTCTCTTCTCTTCCTATATGGATGCCTTTTATTTCTTTGGTTTGTCTAATTGCTGTGGCTAGGACTTCCAAAACGATGTTGAAGAGCAGTGGTGAGAGTGGGCATCCCTGTCTTGTTCCAGATTTGAGTGAGAAGGCTTTCAGTTTTTCCCCATTGAGGATTCTATTTGCTGTGGGTTTATCATAAATGGCTTTGATTATATTCAGGAATGTTCCCTCTATACCCACTTGGGCGAGGGTCTTGATCATGAATGGATGTTGGACTTTGTCAAATGCTTTTTCTGCATCTATTGAGATGATCATATGATTTTTGACTTTTTTTTTGTTAATGTGGTGTATGATGCTGATTGATTTGCGTATGTTGAACCATCCTTGTGAACCTGGGATGAACCCAACCTGGTCATGGTGTATAATTTTTTTGGTATGTTGTTGGATTCGGTTGGCTAAGATTTTGTTGAGAATTTTTGCATCTATGTTCATCAATGATATTGGGCGATAGTTTTCTTTTTTGGTGGTATCTCTGTCTTGTTTTGGAATGAGGGTGATGGTGGCATCATAGAATGTCTTTGGGAGTATTCCTTCTTCTTCAACCTTTTGAAAGAGTTTAAGGAGGATGGGCACCAATTCCTCTTTATATGTTTGATAGAATTCACCTGTGAAGCCATCTGGTCCTGGACTTTTATTTGTAGGGAGTGATTTTATGACCTCTTCAATTTCATTTCTAGTGATCGGTCTGTTCAGTTGGTCTGTTTCTACTTGATTCAGTTTTGGCAGGCTGTAAGATTCTAGAAAATTGTCCATTTCTTCCAGATTGTCAAACTTGTTGCCATATAGTTGTTCATAGTATTCTTTTATGGTTTTTTGTATTTCTGCTGTATCCGTTGTGATTTCTCCTTTTTCATTTCTAATTTTGGTTATTTGGGTTCTTTCTCTCCTCTTTTTAGTGAGTCTGGCCAGGGGTTTGTCAATTTTGTTTACCTTTTCAAAGAACCAGCTCTTGGTTTTATTAATTTTCTCTATTGTTTTTTGCGTCTCTATTTTATTGATTTCTTCTTTGATCTTTATAATTTCCTTCCTTCTGCTGACTTTAGGCCTTTTTTGTTCTTCTTTTTCTAATTCATTTAGGTGGAGGGTTAAGTTGTCAATTTGGGATCTTTCTTCTTTTTTGAGAAAGGCCTGTATTGCTATAAATTTCCCTCTGAGCACTGCTTTCGCAGCATCCCATAGATTTTGAGAGGTTGTGTCTTCATTATCATTTGTTTCAAGGTAGTTTTTAATTTCCTTCTTGATTTCCTCATTGACCCATTGGTTTTTTAGTAGCATGTTGTTTAGTCTCCATGTAGTAGGTTTTTTCTCTTTCCTTTTCCCATGGTTGGTTCTAATTTCATGGCATTGTGGTCAGAGAAGATACTTGAGATAATTTCTGTGCTCCTAAATTTATTGAGATTAGCTTTGTGTCCCAATATGTGGTCGATTCTTGAAAATGTTCCATGAGCATTTGAGAAGAATGTGTATTCTGCTTTTTTTGGATGTAGTGTCCTGAACATATCTATGAAGTCTAACTTTTCTATTGTTTCCTTTAGGATCTCTGTTGCTTTATTGGTTTTCTGTCTAGAGGATCTGTCCATTGATGTGAGGGGGGTATTAAGGTCTCCTACTATGAGTGTATTCTCATCAATATCTCCCTTTATGTCTGTTAATATTTGTTGTATGTATCTGGGTGCTCCTGTATTTGGGGCATATATGTTGATGATAGTAACATCCTCTCCTTGGATGGATCCCTTAATCATTAAGTAGTGTCCTTCTTTGTCTTTTTTTATGTTTTTGTTTTAAAGTCTATTTTGTCTGATATGAGTGTTGCGACTCTTGCTTTTCTGTCATGTCTATTGGCGTGAAATATTTTTCCCCACCCTTTCACTTTCAATCTATATGTATCTTTTATCCTAAGGTGAGTTTCTTGCAGGCAGCATATTGAAGGTTTTTGCCTTTTTATCCACTCAGCCACTCTGTGTCTTTTGATTGGGGCGTTCAGTCCATTGACATTTAAGGTGATAATTGATAGATGGTTATTTATTGCCATTTGAACCTTGTGTTCCAGTTGATTCTATGGTTCTCCATTCTTCCTTTCTTTTTTTGGGGGGGGGGGTTGGATGGTCTCCTGTTATTATCTGCTTGAGTGTATTTTTTTTTCATTTTTTGCAAATGCAATATTTGGTTTTGGCTTGTGGTTACCCTGTTTTTTAAGTATGCTAACCCCTTCCCATAATTGTGTGTTTTAGCCTGATGGTCCTGTAAGTTCAAACACTTCATTACTATCTTAAAATTAAGAAGAGAAACATACAAACAAACAAAAAGGGTTATTTACTTCCTAACATCCCTTGCCCACATTTTATGGTTTTGATGACTTTTTAATTTTTTTCTTTTTAATTTTATTTTGTTTGAGGCCTGTTCATGATTAAATCTGTATGCTGGCTTATTTGAGTGACTGCTCTCTGATTGCGGTTTCCTCAGTCCTAGTTCTTCCTCTTCTTCTTTTTTTTTTTTCCTTTTCTTTTTTCTTCCCTTTCCTTCCTTTCTTTTTGGTTTAGAGAAGCCCTTTCAATATTTCCTTTAACCTGGGTTTTGTGTTGCAGTATTCTTTAAGTTTTTGTTTGTTGGAAAAAATTTTTATTTCACCTTCTATTTTAAATGATATTCTTGCTGGATAGAGTATTCTAGGTTGCATATTTTTTCCTTTTAGCACTTTAAATATCTCTTGCTATTCCCTCCTGGCCTGCAGTGTTTCTGTAGAGAAGTCAGCTGATATTCTTATGGGGGTTCCCTTGTAGGTAACATTCTGCTTTTCTCTTGCTGCCTTTAGGATCCTCTCTTTATCACTAACTTTTGCCATTTTTATTATGATGTGTCTTGGTGTGGGTCTTTTTGGGTTCAGTTTGTTTGGGGCCCTCTGTGCTTCTTGTATCTTGAACCCAGTATCCTTTAGATTTGGGAAGTTTCCATCGATGATTTCTTCAAATATATTTTCCATCCCCTTATCTTTTTCTACTCCTTCTGGAATTCCTATTATGCGTAGATTGGCCCACTTTATATTATCCCATAGGTCTCTTATATTGCTTTCCAGTTTTTTGATTCGGTTTTCTGTCTGCTGACCGGATTGGGTGATTTCCATTATTCTATCTTCCATATCACTGATTCGTTCTTCTGCATTATTCATTCTGGTTTTTACTGCCCTTAGTTCAGTTTGTATCTCTGCAAATGAATGTTCTAGTTTTTCTTGGCTCCTCCTTATATTTTCTAGTTCCTTTCTGAGGGTATCTGCATTACTGTTCATATCTTCTCTTAATTCCTTCAGTATTTTCACTATTTCTCTTTTGAACTCCAGGTCTGTCAGACTGCAGAGATCTGTTTCATTGTTGACTGTTTTAGGTGAGTTCTCCTGTTGGTTTGACTGGGGGTGGTTTCTCAGCTTCTTCATCTTGCTTGTTGTTTTCTTTCTCCTGAGGGAGTTGTACTCTCCATTATCGGGCAGTGTTTGCCTTGTCACTGCCGTGGAATATTTCCTGAGGGCTGGCGTTGTTGGTCAATCTTTTTTGAGGCAGTGTGGCTTTTCTGGAGTGTTGATGGGGCTAACAGGGTCTCTTTGAAGCAAAGGAGGACTTCCTGAGGGCAAACAGGACTGGGAGGTCCACACCACGATGGTAGCAGATTTCACTTGGTCATGCAGAGCTTGCTCTGGTGTTTTTAGGCTGTGGGGTTCTTGCAGGGGGTTGGCGGTGTTGGGCAGCTGTTCCTCAGGAGTGCAGCACCCTCTGGGGCAGGAGCAGCTATCTGGGTCACTGAGAACCTAAGAGGCTCTTCCCTAGGGCAGCCCAACTCAGAAGGACGGCCTGCGAATGTAGGCGGATCTTTTCACAGTCTGGCCAAACTTGTTCCAGCTTTTCTGGGCTGCAGGGGGTCCTCCAGGGGGCTGATGGTGCTGAGCATCTATTCCGAGGGAGTGGGGCACCCCCTGGGGGCTTGGGCGGTTAGCAGGGCCGTTGGAAACCCAAGAGGCTCCTCCCCAGGGCAGCCTGACTCAGAAAAACTGTCCGAGAATTAGGCAGATCTATTCACAGCCTGGCTAGGCTTGTTCTAGCTTTTCTGGGCTGCAGGCCTTTTCTTGGGGGCTGGTGGTGTTTGGTGCTGCTCTGTGGAAGTGTAGCCCCTCCAAAGGGCAAGCAGGCCTGTGCAGGGACAGCCCCTGCAGTGGTAGGCTTCAGGCAATTGTTGAGGCCAGCCCTCCTGGATGGCAGGCAGCCCCAGGTTCCACCAGAGCGTAGGGGGTGGCGGGGGTAGGGAGAGGGGATGCACTGGGAAGCACAGCTTTCGGCTAGCTAGCGGGCCTGTAAGCTTGCTGTGGGCATGGGTGGTATTCTATGGGGACCCACCCCTTCTTCTCTCCCCTCCCCAGCACAGGCGCAGACCAGGCTCTTTTCCCAGGTTCCCTCTGATGCGGCTTTCCACTTCCCCGCCCCTAGAGTATTGCTCCCTTCCTCTGCGGCAGCTTTGTTTTCTAGTCTCCCAGGCAGTCTCTGCCCCGTCAAATGGTTTCTAGACCTCCCAAGCAGTTTCCGCTCTGCCCCGCACCCCCCCCCCCCCCCCCCCGCCAGCCTGGGGACTAACCTCTGGAGCCGAGGTCTCGCTGCCCAGCCCTCACCCGGTGTCCCCTGGCCCTTTCTCGGGGACTAGCCTTTGGAGGCGGGGTCTCGGTGCCCAGCCCCCACCCAGGTGTCTCAACTTTTGGTGACTGTGCCCGTAGTTCAGATGGTCCGTTCGGTTCTTGATCGGCTTTTCCGTACTCCAACTTACTGCTACACTCTTCTCTGCATCTGGAGATTCCTCCGGTTCGTTTGATCTTTCCCCTGTGTAGGTGACTTTCCAGGGTGCGGGATCCCTTTCTCCTCTGCAGTTCCCTTTCGGGAGTGCCCATCCCGCTTGGATTCACCTTCTTTCACTCTCCTCCTTTCTCCCGTTCTGCCCCGTAATGTCACGAACTTCTTGCCGTTATTGGAGTTTAGGTTCCTCTGCCAGCGATTGGTTGCTGTTCTGTAAGAGTCATTTATTCTGTAGATGTGCTTTTTTTGTTGTGTTTGTGGGAGAGGGCGAGCGTGTCCCCCTACTCCTCCGCCCATCTTGTCCTCTCTCTGCAACGCCAGATTCTTAACCCACTGAGCGAGGCCAGGGATCGAGCCCACAACCTCATGGTTCCTAGTCAGATTCATTTCCGCTGCGCCACAACAGGAACTCCCCTGTGGCCATTTTTAATCCATCACAGTTACAAACATAAAACATAGAAAATAAAGTGAAGTCACCTGGAAAATGTAATAAGAATAAAATGAATCCTACTTGCAAAGTATGGATTTCTGGTATTCCTTGGCCCCAAGAGCTTTCAAGTCTTGCCCTATCTCACATCCTTTTTAAGTAAAGCACTACCCACTAGCTCCTGGGCAGGTAAACTTGGTAGGTACCAGTTTACATCCTCCACCTTCTCCTTTGGGAACTGCTGGACCTCTCTATTCCCAAGACCCTGTTCAAGGGACAAGTTTACTTCTATACATCCCCCACCTCCTTTCCTCAAGTCCCCTCCAGCCTTATAACCAGGACCTGCTTCCAGGACTGAATGTGATTGACTCATCTATTATCACTATGGTAATTTTTGCTAATTGAAATTGCAATGTAATTATTACTTTTTGTTAATTCTTTTAGCATTTTGGAGACTACCTTTTAGCTTTAATTAATAAAGAAATGACATTATAATACTTACTATTGCCTAATATGCCTTTTTAATTAAAATTATAAACTAGGCATCTTTCCAAACTTCTATATATGGGTTTATATAAATATTAATATGGCAAATGGTATATATAATAAATATTTCATATTTTTAAGATCTAATATTTCATTTGTATAGTGGTGCTAAAACATATTTAACCAATCCCTTGATGACGAGCACTTAGATTTTTGCCATTTTTTAAATTAGAATAAACCAGTTGCAATGGATGTCTTTTTACATATAATGTAATACATTTACTTATTATGATTATTTCCTAGAAATGAGAGAGTTGAGCCAAAGAATACACACAATTTATGAAACTGAATCTATCAGCTTGCTCATCAAATAATTTTATGGATTCATATTCCCAAGACTTGTGTATAAGAACAAGGACATCCCTTTTCTCCCAGCTTTCATGTGATTTACTTTAAAAATCTAAACAATTTAATTTCCTTGCACCCTGAGAGCAGCGCTACCGAGAATGTCCTAACCCAGGACTCCTAGGAGACAGAGAGGGGAGAAGTCAGAAAAGTAATAGAAAAAAAAAGCCCAGTTCCTTGTGCTCTGTGGAAAAACAGCCTTTTTGCTGCAGGTCAGGCCTCAGAGGTGCCTCCAGGACCAGGTCAGGCCTCACAGAGGGGCCTCTGAGGTCAGACTCTCCTGACACTTACCCCCTGCAGGAGGACCCCATTCCAAAGGCTGGGACATTTTCCAAAGCTAACTCCCATCTCTCATCATCTTGGGAAGATGATAAGGCCTCAATACAGCCTGGTTTCCTACAGAGAAGCTGTCATTTCCACTCCAACCTGATCAGTGCTTCATGCTTTGGGATTAATACAACCTGACAAAGAAGAAGTCCTTATTGGTTCTTTGATAAAGTGAACAGAAATATTCCAGGAACCTAACATGGACACAACTTTTCCTTGAGCTAAAAACCCTAAACTCTCTCTCATTTACTCATTGTTTTTCCCAATAACTCTTTTCTAGCTACACTTAGAACGCTACAATAGAAAAGAGCTAAAAGTACTTTGATGTTTGGCAGCTTTTCTGAATAGTACTAGAAAAGGGATTTTTATCTCTATGTTGTGCTCTAAGGGTCCTATTATTGCCTGAAGGAACACCAGGGATGATTCTGTGAAGGCTTTGCCTGGAATCTTAATTCCAAGGGAATGTGTACTTGGGGGTTGAGTGGTATGGAATCTTCTGGAAGTGGATGAGGTAGAATTTCAACCTTTTTCTCTTCTAGACAAGGGGAAATGGCTGTGGAAGCAACCATCCAGCTCAAGGTGCTTTCCAACTTCTGAATCTCACACTGATTCTTTGTTATAATAATGTCTTATTTCTTCATACTTGGATGCAAAAGTTTTACGGCCTTTCATTTATATTATTCATCCATAACAGAACAAGAGGAGCCCTTAGAAATAAATCTACTAATTCAAATTTCTCCTTTGGAAAAACAGCAGCCCAGAAAGAATATGATAATTGCCTAAGCTCATGTGCATCTTGTGGGTATTGGTATCTGGACCAAAGTGAGATTTTTTTTTTTTTCTTTTTAGGGCCACACCCACAGCATATGGAGGTTCCCGTACTAGGGGTTGAATTGTAGCTGCAGCTGCTGGCCTACACCAGAGCCACAGCATCTCCAGATCCAAGCCATGTCTGCAACCTACAACCACAGTTCACAGCAATGCCGGATCCTTAAACCACTGAGTGAGACCAGGAATCAAAGATGTGTCCTCAGGGGTACTAGTTGGGTTCATTATTGCTGAGCCACAACAGGAACTCAAAGGGAGCCTTCTGACTTGTGGTAAGGGGTATTTCTTTCCTCTTCAAAGCTCTTTGGTGGATTCATTTTCTAGTCTATTTCTAAGCACTCCTTAGGCATCAGGCACAGTGTTCAGCACTGCAGTTTATGAAAATTCTTGCAGCAGTTCTATTAGCACCATTATCCTCATTTTACAGGTAAGGAAAGTAGGTTTTAGAGAGGTTTTATAAATTGCTGAGTATGATGTATTAGTTTTCTATGGCGTCCATAACAAATTACCGCAAACTTAATGGCTTAAACAAAGCAAATTTATTATCCTACAGTAGCTCACAAGTCTGAAACAGACCTCACTGGGCTAAAATCGGGGTGTTGACAGCACTGTATCCTTTCTGGAGGCTCGGTATGAGTGTCTGTTTTCTTGCCTTCTCTAGCTTCTAGAGGCATCCATATATCTTGCCTCATGAGACCCTCCTTGATCTTCAGAGCCGGCAACTATGGGTCACGTGCTCACACTGACTCTCCCTGACCCCTTCTCTATCATCTTCTCTTTCTCTGGATTCAGCCAGGAAAGGTTCTCTGCTTTTAAGGACTCAGGTGATGAGGTTAGGCCCACCTGGATAATCTCTCCATCCTGTTATAACTCAGTTGCAAATTCCCTTTTGCCTCAAAAGGTAACATACCCACAAGTTCGGGCATGGCCATCCTTGGGGGGGAGTCATTATTCTGCCTTCCACAATCTATTCTCTCATCCCCACAGGTACACATTGCTCCCACACGCCAAATACATTTTTCTCATCTCAAGTTCCTCCGAAGTCTCAACCCATGACATGGGAGAAGCTAGTACAAACAAGGCAGGGCTAGATCTCTGATGCCAGCACCCTCTTAACTGCCGGCCAGTTTCACGTTCTGCCATCTTGCTTTAACACAGGAGTGCGATTTTCTTACTGATTTGCATGAGCTCTTCAAATTACAGAAAGTTAAACTGTAAGCTCTGTGAAGGCAGGAAAACTGTGTTTTGTTAATCATTCTATACCATCCCCTATCACACAGTGAGCACTCAAAAACTTGCAAAGCAAATGAATGCCGAAGAAAACAAATGTCTATATAAAACAATGACAGACATAAGCAGTGGATGAAGACATAGAAAGTCACTACAAAAATACATCTTCCTTGTTCCAAAAAGCCTTGTATTCTTTTCAGTGTTTTTCAGAGCCCCTTGAAATAGGTTACAAATTTCACCAGAGCCCAAGCTGCCCTTCCAGTTTAACTTGTACAACTTTGTGCTCCATTTGGGTTTTAACTGCCCGTAAAGGTCTTTTCAGGCATGTGATTCCTGCCAACATTGACTCCCAGCCTATGGATTCTGTTTTAAGTTTAAGTATAACCATTAAATTTATAGATTACCAACTATTTGTTATTCTTGGTACCTGCAGGTACATTCTGGGTGTAAACATCCTGATTGCTTTGGTAGTGATCTCCTGCAGTTTTTGCTGAACTTTCTCTCCATGATGACAGTTCCAATGGAACATATGAGAAAAAAGCATCATTTTCCCAAAAATGTATTTAAAAAATAATTTTGCTTAGATGAGCAGTAGCCAGGTCTGAGAGTCAGAATAGGGATAGGCACGGGGGATTTTATTATAGTGATAGACGTGTTCTGAATGTTCTAAAATTGGATTTTGGTGATGATTTCACAACTGAGTAATTTCTCTAAAAACTTATGGATTTAACCCTTAAAATAAATGAGTATATGGTAAATAAATTATACCTCAATAAATCTGTTGAAAATAATGAGCCTATCATCCACTCAAAAGCACTGTCCGCATGTCTCGTGTTAAATGTAATTTTTTTTTTAACGAAAGCATCTTTGAATACATCCCTTATACTGAGACTCAATCTTCTTCAACCGTTTCTTGGGCTATTAATAAGCAGAGCTGAATATAGTCACACTTAGTTGCTCTAGAAGTAAACACATTATGCTTGTTTGCCTTGTTCTTCTCAAACAATTTAACAAATAGATTTTTTTTTGTCTTTTTGCCTTTTCTAGGGCCGAACCCACGGCATACGGATGCTCCCAGGCTAGTGGTCTAATCAGCTGTAGCTGCTGGCCTCCACCAGAGCCACAGCAATGCATGATCTGAGCCGCATCTGTGACCTACACCATAGCTCACGGCAAGGCCAGATCCTTAACCCACTGAGCGAGGTCAGGAAACCTCATGGTTCCTAGTCGGATTCGTTAATCACTGAGCCACGATGGGAACTCCAGTAGATATTCATTCTTAATCTTCTCAAAATCCTGATATTTGGTTGAATTTATCTTACATCTATGGCAGTAATGGTTTTGATATGATTCTGAAGGAAAATGCAGACATTTTTAAAATGTCCTACAATTCATTTAGAAATAGTAATTTTAACTTCCCCTCCATCAGTGTACCATTAAGAGATGAGTCTGTTTCCTATGTCAGAGTTTAATATGCTGGAGTATACACAGTAGGCAAGTAAACAGAAGGAGAAAACTAAATACTTATTAGCTTCTTAGCATTTGTGGACATAAACATCATCACATAAATACGCTTCTGTGCAAATATACATAACATCAAATATAGACATGCGTACATGATTGAAAATATAATGATTCTTTAAGTATTACCAGGCTTAAAACAATTAAAAATTCATTTCAAAATTGATGGAGTCCTTGTTTGATGGAGAATTCCTTGTTCCTTAGAAAAAGACTTGGACTGGTCAACTCATCCTTATTATATGGTACAGTTTGGTACATACAGAGTCTCCATGTTTGGTTCCTATTTGAACCAGTTCCGACCCATGACCTCATTCCTTGTTCCTTGTCCCCCAGTCTGATGTTGCTTCCCCATGCGGATCATTGACATACCTGGTCATGGTTGTAAAAGTTCAAGTTCCAAAACTACTCATTTAGGATCTCCAAGGTGGGGGTCCAGGAATCTGTACATTTAACAAGAGCTCCATGTAATTATAATCCATGTTAACATCTGAAACATTTCATCTGAGATTTTGCCCATATTTGGAAGATTCGGTAGGGACTCTTCTGATGCATCAACATTCCAAGAAAATGTTTCAAAGCCGTGCTTCTTAAGCTTTAATGTGTCTCTGGATCACCTGGGGCTGTTGTTAAGATGCCAAATCTGATTCTGTAGGTCTGGATATAAGCCTTCTGTTTCTGCATTCTAACAAGCCCGGATGATGCTGATGCTACTGGTCCATGGACCAGACTTTGATGAGTGGGGCTTCAGAGCGTATCTGTGCCATGCTGGAACACCTCCTAGAGGACAGAGAACCATGGCTACAGCAAAAACCGTTCTGTGCAGATGTTCTTCCAGTTGGAGTGGGGAGCAAGTGTACTTCTGGGGACCTGTGTTAGATGTAGGGTTTAATGGGATATCCTTTCTCGGGTTGTGGAGGGTGGAGTCAAGGGATGGACGAAAATCACTGTGGAGAAAGCAGGAGAAACCTGGGGACAGAGCCATTTGCAAGTTCACCTGATCATAAATGTAAGAGGCAGAGAAATAGAGCACATAAACAATAGAAATAGAGTTGGTAATGGAGAACAAAGTCAACATATCTGGAAAGGACAGGAGGCAGAGCCCTAGGGGTTCCCTGAAGGCTCAGGGTAGCTGCAAGGGAGGATTATAGAATGCCTGCAACTTCACCTGTGGGTAAAGAGGAAGCCACTACAGATTAAACATCTTCAGCTCAATCCTGGCTGCATAATATCTATATTTTTGTGGGGTCATAAATTAATTTTTAATGATCTATGCTAATTATATGAAGCAGTGACTCCCAAACTAAAATGGGCTAAAGAATCACACAGACAATTTGTTAGAATTAGGTTGCTAGACTCCACGGCCCGAGATTCTTACTCCAGTAGGTCAGGGATAGGATCTAGGAATCTGGATTTTCACTGAGCATACTAGGTGTTTATAATGCAGGTGGTCCATGGAGCACTTTTGGAGAGAAAGGGGCCGGCAATGATAAAATCATCACCAAGATTGTTTAGTCCTTCACTGGTTGAAATTCAGAGCATGATTTGTCCTGCAGGAAAACTGGTGTAGTGGTGGCTAACTGGAATAATACAGAGTATAAATGAAGTGAAATGAAATGAATAGTACTGATTGTGTCTTTAATGGGCAATGCTATCTTGGTCAGTTCTTCCTCTAGTACCTTATAGTTTATATGTACGAATTCCCCTATATGCAATAATAACTACCGTGTGTGTGTGTGTGTGTGTGTGTTTGTAATTTTACAGCTAGCAAGTTCTCTTCTATAGCCATTGTCTCATTTACTCTTCAGAACAATCTGTAGAGTAGGTATTGTCATTTGGCCTCATTTTAGAGATGAAGAATCAGACTCAGAGACACTAAGGAATTTTTACCAGATTACATAACAGATGGGATTTGACCTCAGACCTTATGCTCTGACCACCTTGTCATGCTGTCCTGCTGATACTGTCTGGGAGGGTTAGCAAACCTTTTCCTTTTCTTCCTCTCACAGCATGTATTAATGTGAGTTTTGTTCTCAAGACTGATTTTTCTGTGCAAAAGAAATTATTTAGCAGTAACCCTGGAGTTCCTGTTGTGGTTCAGCAGGTTAAGAATCCAAAGGATGTGGGTTTGATCCCTGGCCTCGCTTAGTGGGTTAAGGATCCGGCATTGCTGCAAGCTGTGGTGTAATTTGCGGATGCATTGTAGGCCAGCAGCTGTAGCTCCAATTCAACCCCTGGCCTGGAAACTTCCATATGCCACAAGTGTGCCCCTACCAAAAAAAAAAAGGAAAAAGAAATTATTATTATATTTTTAAAAACCCAAAACAGTAACACTGGTTTCAGATTTTCATAATTTTTTATGGTTATATATTCAAAAATCTTGTTCTTCTTTAACCTTTTAAGTTCACTTATAAATATTATTATACTATTTATATACTTTGTATGTTTAACAATCAGTTTGAGTCCTGGCAACTTCATTAGTTTCCTTTATATTTCAAAATGTATTTATGGATTTAATATATCTGGTTACATTTAGAAGTATACCAATTGTCCAACTTACAAATAAAATCTTCTCAAGTACTTAAGTAGCTTATCAATTTAATAAATTAAGTTTATAATTATGGTGAATTTGAATTCTCTTAAATATTCCTATGCTGTGAATATATACTTGGAAAAAATTCAGTTTTAAAAGGTCTAAATTAATCATTCAATTGTGCATTTTAAATTGAAATTGCAAGACTCTTCTGCAAGAAAATAGGCCAAATTTTGTAAAAGTTAAAAAATTCTTCTTAAATATAAAAACGTTTAAAATGTCATTTAAAAATATATTTGCATATTTAATTCTAAGCCATCTTGGTTAAAAGATGCTTATCTATTAATTACACAATTATATCATTGTAAGTGAATTTGGGAGATTCCTTTCCTAGGAGTAAGGTTGAAAAGCAAAAGATTTTGGTCCCCAAAATGCCTGGATTTTTTTATTAGCGACAACATCCAGTCCTGGACTCTCTTTATATCTGCAACAAGGCCTCTCAAATTTAAAGGAGTCAGTCGCAGAGCTCTCATTTTTTTATTTGGCTGCACCCACAGCATGCAGAAGTTCCTGGGCCAGGGATAGAGCCCATACCACAGCAGTGACCATGCCGGATCCCTAACTGCTAAGCCAGCAGGGAACTCCAGCTCTCATTTTTTATAAAATACTCTTGACTTACTTCTTCTGGCTACTCAAGCACATCTTCACCTCCCCTCAGGTGAAATTTTTGCATTTTTAGCTTTTAAGACATTTAAGCATCTTCCAGTCTAATTCAAAAGATCTTCTAGCATGAGTCAATTTAATTATCTTTATGTTTTCTTCTTACTGTCCAAGGACAGTTTTTTCTAGATATTGAAATGATTTCTGATTGACTTTGAGTTGTCTTTCTTGACCATGTCTCAGCGACAACCCCAGAGTTCAAGATCATTGTTCAGGGTGTTGGATACCAATCAATAAAGTGATAAGAACCAGATAAGTGATATGAATATCACCCTTATTACTGGGAAGGCTGTATTGGAGAACAGAGCCTGTGACTGCAACAATGCTTCTTCCCAATTTCCTTCCCCACCCCCTTCTGAGTCAAGACCTTGGACACTCCAGCAGAGGGAGACCCTGAAAAGTAGGAGCTTGCTCAACCAGCTATGAGATAAGTTAGGGTTTCAGCACCTCAAGAGCAGGAAAGAGAGCAAGTCCACCAATGGCATTTTAAAGATTAACTCCAGAAACATTTTGGTTACCAAAGAGATATCTATCCGTTCAGAAGGTGAGGAATTTTGCCCTAGGTAAGAATTTCATTTATAGAACTAAAAGCACAGGGCATTAGGTGTCCTCCTAAAAGTTTGGAACAGTGAATAGGAAAACTAGTTACTACACTGCTTTGAAAATTGGAAAGTTCTACTCAACTGTAAGCTACTTGATGATTACGTCTAGAAGGCTCTGAATGTTGGAATTGTTTCAGGAGAATTATTCAGGTTGAATTCTTTACTGGAAAGTGATATTTACTGTTCCCTATGCTCTGAGTGACAATTTGAATGTAGTGGATAAACAAAAAGGACAGGAGAGATGACACATTGAAATGGATGAGGAAGCCTACTTAATGTAATAGTAACAAATATGAAGTATTTGGATTATCTACAACTTTTCTGCTCCAGTAGTGTGGCTAATTGAGAGTTGACTGCGGAAATTTTTATTCAGCGATGGTTTTTAATCTCCAGGATTGCCATAAATCAGTGGGAAGGCTGGCTCATTCTTTTTACCTGACTCATTCTTAACTGCATGGGATTGTTGGAACTTTGGAGAATTGAGTGAGGGTGGTTTTTCTTTAAGATTCCGGAACTCACGTACTTTGCAAAATGTCTGCGTTGTAGCTCTGTGACAAGTCTACAGCCAGCCCCTGACTCGAGCTTCTCTCCTTGAAGGAAGAGATGTGAACTTTCCTCTAACCCTATTTTGTACCCCTAGCATGGGGCCGGGGAGTTTGGGTAAGATAAAAATACCTACCTGCCCACTCCAAACCACAAGGCTGTTTTTCTTGGAAGATCATCATTGTCTCCTAACTGGTCTCTCTGCTTTCACTCCTGGTCCTTATAGTCTATTTCCCAAATAATTATTCTACTATTCTATCTATGACAGAGTATTAAATAAATATAATTATTATACTAGATAGAAACTAGAACAATTACTTCAGGATATGAGTAAGAAAATGCCGCTGACCTACTCAAAACCCTCCAAATCTTTCTTTCTCTAAATTTCAAAATCCCTGTTTAACATGACTTGTAAACCATATGCCATCTGGTCCCTGGCTACCTTTCCATTATTTCCCATTATTCCCATTATTCTCTTTACATAATTTTCCCAGCCATGCCCACCTCATTTACTGTGTCTAGAGTATGGTGAGCATGCTTTGTTCTAGCGATTCTTTCTTGCTCCAGTTAGCTCATGGCTTAGTTCATCATGGCACCTAGGTGTTTGTTCACATGTCCCTTCATCAAAAAGCCCCACTGTTATGAGATATATCTTGTCCCCCTAAATTCTCATGTTGAAGCCATAACCCCCAGTCCCTCTGAATGTGACTTTATTTGGAGATAAGACCTTTAAAGAGGTAATCACATTAAAATGAGGCTAGTAGAGTGAGTTTTCATTTGACCAGACTGATGTTCTTTTAAGGAGAAATGTGGACAGACACAGGGAGTCAGAGTGCACAGAGAAAAGACTGTGTGAGGACACAGCGAGAAGGTGGACATCTATACCTCAAGGAAAGAAGACTTAGAAGAATTCAATTCTGCAGCACCTTGACCTTGGGCTTCCAGCCTCCAGAACTGTGAGAAAATATTTTTATTGCTTATGCCTCACAGTCTGGTGCCTTGTAGTAAATTAATACACTCGTAGCAAATTAATACACTCGTCCTGACCACTCAATCAAGAGTATGCCTTCATCTCCCTTAACTTTAGTTTCCTTCATAGTGCTTATTCAGTGATATCGTATTACACATTTATCTTTCTTCTCATTTATTTTCTGTTCCCATACTTATACGTAAGCTCCATGAAGACTGGGACTTTACCAGGCTCTTTGTTACAATGATCAGTGCAGTGCCTGGCACATAGCAGATGCTCAATACACATTGATAAATAAATGGATATACTAGGTTGTTAATTTCTTACCTCCCTGTCTTTCTCCGCCTATCCATATTCCATCTCTGTGGAGCCTTCCTTCCTGTAGACCCTCCAGACTTTCTGGAAACCCTCTACCTCTGGGTCTTTCATTGAGAGAACTGACACTGGCCCCTCCCTTTTGGGACCTGATTACTCAAGATCTCTTGATTGCTTAGTGGTGATGTTTTATCTTGTGTTTATTTTCCCCAAGCAAAGGCAGATTAACTTGAAAAAGGTGTTTTGACCTTGGCCCTGAGTGCCACACATCTCTGTACTTATGGCTAAAGTAATATTTGCAGCCATTTTTCTGGCACTTGAATTGCAGTGTCTGCTCTATTCCGATCCTGCTGAGTGAGCCTGAGGGGAGGGCTGAGCCCAACGCAGATAATGTTTGCCCAGCCCAGGAGACACAGGCGCAGAAGAAAGCATTAATCAATAACTTCGCCTTGCTTTGCTGAAAACTTGCAATTTTGATGCTCTAAGGACTGTGTTCATTCTTATAGCTGAGTGGTGATGCCATACTCAGAATTGGGTCCATCTGCAGGGCTTGCCAGATCAAGACGATATGGATGACTGGCTTATTATTTGTAATGGAAGTATGGGAAGGGGCCAAGAATTTGTGCAAACTCTCCAGACTGGCATTCAAGGCCCTCCCCAAACTGTGTCTATGCCCTATCTCCCACTGTTCTATGTGAAGCTTCTGTTGCAATTCCAACAGAATGTTTATTGCTTCCTGGGCACAACTTTGATTCTTTCATCTCTTACAGATGCCTTCCCATCTCTGATTCCTTTCTCCTTAGTTACAAGATAAGTAATTGGGTGAGAATAGATATTGCCATTGCTTCAATAACAGAGTATACTCTCCCAGCCCTCATTTTTATCTAAAGATGTTACCCATCCTCCATGCCTGTTCTTAGTTAATAGCAATAAGTAGCTAAGAGTTAATAAGTAGTTACTATGTGGCATGGCTATCCTTAGTTTTAACATGGGATAACATATTCGATTCTTATGATGCCATGATATAATTAAAAGTATTATCTTCAATTAATTGGTGAGGGAACAGGAACAGGGATGCCATTTCCACTTCTGCAAGAAACGTCTTCTGATCTCTTTTATATGATCTAATTGCTATCTTCATGAAACTTCAACTCTTCTGCCATTTCACTTATTTGGTTTTATATACTCCTGTCCAACTCATGGTCTATGAACTCAAGAGCGAAAGCCATAATTGATAAGCTTTCTAACCATCACATTACTTCTTGCTAGACATAAGTATTTAAGAACTACTTCTTACACTGGCTTGAATTGACTTCTTGGCCCCGGCAGTCCTAGGTTTGCTGTTGAGAGTGTTTCGGACTCAGATTTCAGTGCATGGGGGGGATACTAATGTAATTCCAACCAGATCTTTGGCCATGGTTTTTGGGCGTTGGCATGTCTTGGCCCAGAACTAAGACTCTTTCTCAAGAACAACCCAAAAAGCAGCTCAGGTGTCGCTGTCTCTCTTTGGTGCTGGAGGAGGCTTGGGATGGTTTTAGAAATGCAGAGGTGACAGAATGTATCTGGGAAAACTGGGTTTTTCCCATCTGCTGGGCTCTGGGGTGGAGGTATTAAATACATCTCTCTAAAACCCTCACATGAGTTTTACTCAGGTGTCAAGTCTAGCCCTGCTCTCTAGGAATATTCCTCTACCTTCATCTCTTCCTCTGATCTCATCCAACACATATATGTGTGCCTTTCTCAAGGCATGAAGCACAGATGGCCCATTTAACTTTTCCTGGCTATGTATGTTTCATATCTTAAGCATAATTGAAAACTCCCAGAGATCAGAAGGAAAGCCTTATACTTCCTTTAATTTCCCTGATTGGGTGTAGAGCTTGGAAAGCTACCTTGGTGATGAATCCACTAGTCATTCATCATATACCCACAGGTACTTTGTAGATCAGGTAAGTACTATGGAATCAGATGACTGTGCAGATAATGAAGTAAGCCAGGGTGGCTCACAAGTACATCTGTGATAAATGAGAATTTCTGGAAAGTGTTTGAAGTCTAATATTATGTTCTGGCCACTATGGAAATTGTCCATGAGTTATAAACTGAAGCTTTAGAACTGTCCAGAAACCTGCTCACTTTGTCCAACTAATGAACTGCAGAGTCACAGTTTGAATTCAGGTCTTTCAAAATTGCCTCTGCTTTTCACACTCATTATACTTACACTTAATTGTTAAAGGATTGTGGGATTGAAAACCAGCCATAAGCTCGCTGACAGGAGTAGAGAATTGAGCATTCCCAGAGCTCTGTCTTCTCTCCTTAATGTTTTTTTCCTCAGCATACATCTGAACCAGGTTCCCATTTTCTTTAATCCTTGGCTTTGTCAATGTGCAAAGCCATTTAAAATTAATTAAATTGATTCTTATCTTCAAACTGCTCCTGGATAATGCATTCGTAGTTGCCAAAGGAGCTTTCCCAAAGGCATGGTAATGATATATTAGTTTTCCATTGTCCTTTTTTTTTTTTTTCCAGGTCCCATATTCTAGGCCTTCTATTTCCAAGAACAATAATTGTGGCTGTTAGTATCATGACAAAGAAGGAAGCAAAATGTTCCACTCTCCAGAGAGATGGAATCCCCATTAGGCTCTAGTGACAATGGTGCAGGCTTTGCTGTTTGTCTGAGAGCTTCTCTGAGACAATGGTGGGACTCTCGTTCTTGGACGTGCTGAATTCACAGTCAGACATTATGACTGTCAAGACACTGTCTTCCGTGGTGATGGATGGGAGCCTGGGTTACTGCAATTACACAAGATGAAAAAGAAATGACAAATCCTGAAAAGCTCGTGAACACAATTTTATTTTATTTTGTGCCAGAGTGTCTTCATATCATTATGTGAAACATCAAAGCTATTGTATGCCCTAATTTGAAACCCTTCTTTATTATAAACATCCACAGGGGTATTACAGAACTGTTTTGCTATTTCATGTGTCATCTCATTTAAATCTTCCAACTGTAAAATAAGACTGAGTGGGAGTGCCTGCTGTGGCCCAGTGGGTTAAAAATTTGACTGCAGTGGTTTGGGTCACTGTGCAGGTGTGGGTTCAATCCCCTGCCAGGCGTGATGGGTTAAAGGATCCAGTGCTGCTGCAGGTGTAGTGTGGGTTGCTGCTATGGCTCAGATTCAGTCTCTGGCCTGGGAACTTCCATGTGCTGTGGGCATGGCCCTAAAAATAAATAAATAAATAAGGTATGGGAATAAAACGTGTTTCAAATGGAAATAGTCGGAATTCCCATTGTGGCTCAGTGGTTAACAAATCCAACTAGGAACCATGAGGTTGCGGATTCGATCCCTGGCCTCACTCAGTGGGTTAAGGATCCAGCGTTGCCATGAGCTGTGGTGTAGGTTGCAGATGCCGTTTGGATCCTGTGTTGCTGTGGCTCTGGCATAGGCCGGCAGCTGTAGCTCTGATCATACCCCTAGCCTGGGAACCTCTGTATGCCGTGGGTGCAGCCCTAAAAAGACAAAAAGACAAAAAAAAAAGACAAAATGGAAATAATCAAAGCATGGTGACTTGAGGACATTTTTTTCCAAACTCAAAATGTTAGCAAGTCCAACTTTTAAATTTATTTTTTATTTTATATTATTTTATTTTTTGAAGTATAGTTGATCTACAATATTGTATTAGTTTTAGATGTATGGTAAAGTGATTCAGTTATCTTTTCAGATTATATTTCATTACAAGTTATTACAAGATGTTGACTATAATTCCCTGAGCTATAGAGTAAATCCTGCTGCTTATCTAGTTTACGTACAGTAATTTGTATCTATTAATCCCATGCTCTTAATTTGTCGCTCCCTTCCTCCCTCCCTCTTCCCTTTGATAACCATAAGTTTGTTTTCCATGTCTGTGAGTCTGTCTCTATTTTGCCTATAGGTTTATTCATAATATTTTTAGGTCTACATATAAATGAAGTCATGCAGTGTTTGTCTTTCTCTGTCTTAGTTCACTGTAGCAAGTGCAGCTTTGAAAGCCTTCCTTTGAGGTGTACAGGAAGTACACAGTGTACACTGGGAAGCTGGAGATGGTAACATATTAGCCCAGAGAAGAGGCCTGACTTGGTTGGGAGAAATAAAAAAGAGAACTTGGACTTCTAGGCTAGTTAACAGCTGCTTCACTGTGGCGTTGAACCCATTAGATGAAGGAGTTCTAGAATCCCAGTCTATCAGGTTTCCTCAATTCTGCTAAATCATTGTGGACCAAGAAGGTTGCCTGTCATACTTGTAAACAAAGGCTGTTGGGGTCATCAAGTCAGCAGCCACTGCAGCCACCCCCAGCTGTGCACCTTGAGGAGATTCAGGATGAAGAAAACCAGGGTACTGCCCCTCCATTGTTAAGGTGCATATCAAAGGAATGGTTTCAATAAGCCCAGACTCTTATATCTTCTCATACAGAGAAATTAACTTAAGGTGTCTGGTTTTCTTTAATTAACAGTACTCTTTGATGTTCTGACTACCTGCAAAACTCTTATCTATCCTGGCTCCTTCCCTGCCTCTTCAGAGCAGTCCCTCAGAGCTATCTGAGAGGCTGTATTCTGGGCTTGAGTCCTTAGAAAATTCACTGAATAAAGGATAATCCTCAACTTTTAAGTTGTACTTTTTTTTCCCCCATTCAATAATTTTGGTGACCAAAGAGGGGACCCAGAGCAGACTTTTCTCTTTAACCTGAACTCTCCAAGGATCTGGAGCCTGGTACCATCAGAGGCCTCTTGGGCTCGTCTGCCTCCTCAGAGAATCCAGAAGAATTTGGATGAGTCTCTCCTGGTTCTTGGATATCCCACTGAAACCGATCAGGGCTCTGAGGATCTTCTGGGCACACAGCTTTCTGTGTCCCCCATTTCTTATTTTTGGGGAATGGGCTTCAGTTTCCAAGACTCCTTGAGTTCCAAAAAGCAAGTGCAAACTGTTGCTAATCAGGGAAGGGTAGGGGATGCAGAGACCAGGGAGGAACAGTCAGGAGACAATAGTGAAGCCTTGGGGCAGGTTCCTGGTTCTTCCTCAAGGAATATACAAAACGACATCTTTGAGTTGTTCCACAGAACCAAAACTCCCAACAAATTGAAGATGTTGATAAGGCATTCTTCATTCCAAAAGAAGGATCATCAGAACCAATCCTGGGACCACCTAAACATGAGCACTGAAAAACAGTGCAAGGAGTTCCCATTATAGTGCAGTGGTTAACAAATCTGACTAGGAACCATGAGGTTGTGGGTTTGATCCCTGTCCTTGCTCAGTGGGTTAAGGATCCAGTGTTGCTGGTGGAGGGTAGGGGGGATAGGAGGTGGTGCAGGGGTGCGATCTTTAAGGCATTACTCTTCTGTGGCCCCTTTTTCCTGGCAAAGCATTCTATCTTTTTCTCCTTCATCCCAAACTCTCACGTTTCTATTCAGCAGTGGTGGACAGAGGCCTGGGTTCGGCAATACCATTATTGGCTGATAATCCTAAATTTTATTCAGTGGTGTTAAACACCTCTCTGGAGAGTGGGTTATCTTTGAAACTTTGTTTCAAGAAGAGGAACCTGAATTATCCTCTGTTGAAAGACACTGGGGACATTTTTGATCAGTTTAGACACTGAGTGGGTTATGCTCAGTTGAAAGACTAGGATGACTTCACTCAATTGAAAGACACTGAGTAAGTTTGAACTAGATAATTAGGTAGCAGACTGGCCTGTCGTTTTCCTTGAGTTGGCAACTTTCATAGAGTTTGTCAAGATAGAAGTGAAGATATTTTATGAGAGTTTTCAGCTCCAAAGAAGGGACATCTCCTCCCAGCTGGCAACAGCTTTCGTAGGCAACTGAGAAACTTATGGGAGCCACGGAGGCAAGTCCTTACGCCATGCAACCCTGCCTATAGGGAAACCCACTCATTTTATTTTATTTATTTATTTATTTATTTATTTATTTATTTATTTATTTATTTATGTCTTTTAGGGCTGCACCCATGGCTTATGGAGGCTGGGGGTGGAATCGGAGCTGTAGCCCCTGGCCTATGCCACAGTAATGCCAGATCTGAGTCATGTCTGCAACCTACACCACAGCTCATGGCAATGCCACATCCTTAACCCACTGAGCGAGGCCAAGGATCAAACCTGCATGCTCATGGATACTAGCCAGGTTTGTTTCCAGCAAGCCACGATGGGAACTCCAAGAAACCCACTCATTTTAATTAAAAGCTTGCTCTGCTGAGATACCCATAAGAACTCCCAAGATCCAAGCACCTCAGGGTGGGTCTTATACTACTGGAGGGAGAACCTGAGACACTGAAGAGGGCTAAGAATGACTCTAAGGTAAACCCTAGGGAAGTTTGCTCACAAGCAGCATATTGGCCCACTAAGTTATTGTCACTAGAAATTTCATTTTGACAGTCAGACCTCAGAATGGGGAATAAACTTTCAAAACAAAAGATAAAGGAAAGACAGATTGCCAGCCTCCAACTAACTACCCAGCCAGGTTCATGTGCAATATATATGGAAATTTTACTTGCAAATACTTCATGGGGAAACTATACTAGAGGAGATCTCAATCTAAAATGGCCAAATTGTGCTCTTTTGATATTCTAAAACCATTTTTTTTATATACACAGTTAGCAAAGCCACCTTGATAGAACATCTTTTCAGAATTCTGACCTTAAGGAAACAAAAGCCCTTCTAGGGGAACTTGCATTTCTCTTCCTGTGCCTTGAGATGTAAATGTTCTACCTGATCTTTGGTGTGTGTGTGTGTGTGTGTGTGTGTGTGTGTGTGTGTGTGTGTGTGTCGATGTGCGTGTTTGTGTTTTGCGAACTTGGTCTCTGCCATCCTGAAGGTACACTTATGGTGTATTTTTGGCAGTCCATCAAATACACTGGGATTCTGAGCAGTCTTTTGTCTGACTGTGCCAGCTCTCAGGGGCTTTATGCCATTTTAATCTTTGTTGTGTCAGTCTATACAACACAGACCTTTACTTTCTTAGACTCATTTTGGGAGCAAACTTTCTGGATCTTGTTTAGATTGTATCCTTTGCACTCTTTTGTGGTGATACCTCTTGTGCCTTACTGCTTTGAGTCACTATTAAGTTATATCGCATTAATGTCCAGATGATGGATCCTTTAAATATAGACAGAACTCTGACTCTTTTAGCTTCTAAATACATCTTGAATCCACCTACCTTTCTTTCTCTCCCTTGTCATGGTCTGTGCACGTGGGCAGAGAAAGAATTTTCCAGCATAGTTAGGTGAAAGAGAAAGATAAGTTATTGAGATAAGAAATGTTGCTAGCACAGCAAGACGATTTCCTGATGATCAGAGAGAGCCGACACCAGGCACCTCTTTTTTTACAGCCAAGAGAGGGGAGAGGTCTTACAACATACCTGCTGACCTGCTGATTGGTTGGGAAAGGGGGGGCGTCTTATGATGCACTTGCAAGTTGACTGGGGGATACAATACCCCTATAGGGGTGGGGTGAGGAGTGGTCCTTTCCTAGTAGGGAGCAGGAAGGTGTAGGTCAGCTTGCTCAATATGGGGCAGGGAGCATTACAATAAGATGGGTGGGGCAATGATAAACGTTTGGTAATTCTTGTCATGGACAGAGGCTTTGAGTTGTTTCTCCTTGATGGGACCTTGAAGTCCCACATCCCCCAGCCACACCCTCACCCAAGTCACCACAATTTCAGCTGGGGCTCTGTACACTGACTTTACTGGCCCCCTAACATCTGTCCTCACTTATGCTCCCCAAACCATTCTCCATCCTGCAACCAGAGTTATAAAGGTGGAAGAGAAAGTGGGGTTGGCAGATTGGGTGCCTGGGCTCGAGGTGCTGTGTGGGTGACATCTTCAGGGAGGTTACTCCAGGGCTTCCCTGCCCCAAGAAGTCACATGCTTCCCTCTTCCTTAGTGCTTGTTTGGTAAATACGTTTTAATTAGTACAAAGAGGCAGGCTGGACCTCATTATCCTCAGGCAGTGATCTTGTTCCAGAATGAGGAGAATGCCAGCGTGTGTGCCCAGAAAATGCTAGGGCTATCAGGGAACTGCTGAAAGTGAGGGTTGAAAGGCATCTAACAGTTTACTTGGACTAAAGAAAAGAAAAATGGATCATGCGACTCCAGTTAGCAAGAAAACAGTGGTCCCTTATATTTCTTTGTGAAGGTTTCCTATGAGAGATCCAGCCCTTGTTTTCCAGATGCTATGTATAAGCCATATTATAGAACAGAAGTTTTCACATTTAAGTGTATGTTAGAATCACAGGCAGAACTTGAAACAGTTCCTGAGTTTACCTCCAGGAGCTCTGATTTTGAGAAACCCAGAGTGAGTTGAAGAGCCTGCAGCTTTAGAAATATATTTTTTTTAAGTTGTCATAAAATATACATAACATAAATAGCCTTTTTTTTTTGCTTTTTTTGGGCGGTGCACACCCATGGCATATGGAAGTTTCCAGGCTAGGGGTTGAATCAGAGCTACAGCTGCTGGCCTACGCCACTGTCACATCAGCACAGGATCTGAACCTCATCTGTGACCTACACCACAGCTCAAGGCAGCGCCGGATCATTAATCCACTGAGCAAGGCCAGAGATCAAACCCGCATTCTCATGGATACTGGTTGGATTCCTTTCCACTGAGCCATGATGGGAACTCCCATCTTAACTATTTTTAAGTGTACAGTTCAGTGGCATAAATTATATTTACATTGTCATGCAGCCATTACTACTATCCATCTTCAGAGCTCTTTTCACTTTGCATAACTAAAAATTTAGTATTGTACCTATTGTAAAAAAATTAATAAACAGAAACCTCATTTAAATAGAGTTGGGAGACCATCAAGGGGAGCTCTCAAGCCCTGCAACTTTAGCAGAGTCCAACAAAGAAGAAGAAAGATTCATTCCTTGACACAGACTCAGCCAATGAAAAGCCATGGACTCTGCTTACTCTAGACCTCCCAAATTCCTTCCACCCTCTATAAAAGTGTTCACTTTCCTTTGCTGCGCAGGGACTTGCACATGACTCTTTATGGTTGCAGACCTCCAACTTCAATTCTTTCCTTAACCCAAATAAACCTATCTCTGCTGGAGAAATATCTAACCATCTATTTATTTCAGGTCAATACCAGTAAACACTGAATCTCAGCTCTCCTCTCCCCTTAGTCACTGGTAACCATCATTCTACTTTCTGCCCCTATGAGACTACACTAGGTACCTCATACAAGTTTAAGTTACACATATTTGTCTTTTTGTGACCAGCTTATTTCACTTAATATCATATCCTCAAGGCTAGTCCATGCTGTAGCATGTGTTGGTATTTTCTTCCTTTTCAAGGCTGAATAACATTCCATTGCATATGTATGTCACATTTTGTTTATCCATTCACCTCTTGATGGACCTTTGGATAACTTCTGCTTTTTGGCTACTGTGAATGATGCTGTCTTTGAACATGGGTGTATAAATGTCTTTTTGAGACTCTGATTTCAATTCTTTTGGGAACCTACATTGTTACCAGCTTCCCAGGTGATTTTACTGCAGATGGTGTTCAGCCCACACTTTGAGAATGTAGGTGTAGTGGAAAACACCAGCTAAGTGTGGATGCAAATTCTGGTCTACACCTACTGCTGTGTCTCTAGGTAGTGATCTATCCCAGCATTCCTCAAAAGGGCCTGTTGAACCAGAGCATTTAATGTTATGTCTCAAATCAAAATGCCAGAAGCTAAATTTTAATCTAAGTGTCTAAGCTTTTGAAGGTAATATTTGTCAAGATGTGTGAAAAATAGATTGTTCACAGAATCAAATTTATCTCCCCTACTGGACAAGGAAAAAGTTATTTTACTAACCAAAGATGCTCTTAGCCTGTGCCAGACATAGTTAAGCATTTACATAGATGTCTTTCCCTGATCCTCACCATAGCTCTGTAAGAAAGGCATTTATTACTAATTCTCCCATTTTCCAGCGTGGAAATCAAAGCTTAGAAAATATATGTGACCTGTACATACAGTCACATAACTGGCTTTGACTAGACTCCTGACTCAGAGCACTCTTCACTCCACCAGAACATAAATGGAATTGGAAACAATGTGCCTTTGAACCTTACTGCTCAGGAATTCATAGCTGGAGAAAGTATATGGAGTTGATCTTTGATGGGAGTTCCTGCTGGTGAAGGCAGGGACAGAACTGGGCACATTTGCCCAAGGCAGAAATGAGAGCTGCTGGGATGGCCACACATGCAGGCAGGAGGCCTATGGGGAAGACGCAATGAAAAAGATAAGGAAGCAGCTGGATGCTGCCCACAAGGGAGGGAGTGAAGTCTTTCTGGGTGGGCAGGGGCCTCTCTGGACTGACCACAAAGGCTCGGCCAGTGTACCTGGGTGGAGGGCTTCATGGGAGGGGCTGGGGCAGGTTATGAGACACAGTGCTCACTGCATTGGCCGTTGTTCTGCTCGGCTCCTATTTTCCTGACTTCTTCCCTTCTGTCCTTCTTTGACAGAGAGAATGGAGGATGTTCTGCTCATCTGCTCTGGCCTGGAAAGTTACACTCCATTCTGGGCCTCAATTTCACAGGACAGTAGCTTGAACTGGCTGCTGGAAACCCCTCATTCTTCAATGGCAAAATCCCTTCTGCCTCCACTGAAGCCACCTTCTACTTGAGGTGCCAAATCATGAAGACCTCCAACCTCTTCTGAACTATGAAAAGACTTAGACAATGATAAATGTCCAAAGGCTAAAAATCTCAGGAAGGTTTGGTGACTTTACACATGAGTTACACTGGTTACTTGCCAAATGAGGAGGAACCAGACTTTCCCAGCAAGAAATCCAGCCCTCTCCACCCAACTCCCCAGTAGATCCCATGGCTCAGAAGAGGCAGAGAAGCTTCTGGATATGAGGACCCTGTTGATGTGTGGGAACTTTCCTGTTTTCTCAGGGATCTTTCCCTTCGACATGTGCACTCCCAGGACTGCCAGATCCAAGGAAGGTGTCTCCTCTGACTTGTCACCTGGGGACACTAAGAAAGGAAAAGTTTGGGCTGTATTTTTAAATGTTAACTTATGCTTCAAAAGTGAAAAACTGTAATTCATACATTTGGGCATAAACTCCTCACCAAGTTTAGAGATTTAGCTGTTGTAGGAGACTACCTCATTAAGTAAAATGTCACCCAGAACTTCAAAGTTAAGGCCATTTTTTCCTGAAGTTCCTCTTCCACTAAGGCCTGCTTTGATTCTGGTGGCCCGTCAGTTGGCCGTCAGTTGGCCTCTTCCAGATAGACAGAGGCACCCAGAGAATACAGAGGCACCAAATAGACACAAAAATTCCCCCTGGCTCCTGCCAGCACTTGGAGGTAGGATGGGACTCAAAAGACTGCACTGAACCAAAGGGAAATTTTTAGGGAGAGAGGCACAAATGGCAAGGTGCATAAAGCAGTATGAATCACACAACAAGAAGTTGTGAATTTGACTATGGCTGGCAGGTAGATGTAGGTCCTGAACTTGCATGTTCTCTTTATCCCAACTGCTGTCTGGGCCACGTTTCCAGGCTCTGCGTAGCTGGCCCCACTCTCAGACCCCAGAAGACCAGCAGACAGAACCCTCCCTTGATGCCTCAGGGTCTTCATGGTCAAGGCCAAGGTCAAGCCCCTCAACACACTCCCTCAGCTAGTGTCAGCTGTGGTAACTGACTAGGTGAATTTTCCCACTATTCGTGTGAGACATCAACCACCCACATCTAGGATGTTGCCTGATGCTGGACACAGAGTAAAAATATCTTAACCCTACAATTACCCTGAGAATTTATGGCATCATTGCACATGCACTGGGACCCCAGGGACCTTCTGACATGACCTCACACCAGAACATTTGTCAGTTCATACTAGCAACAGAACAGGTTTACTTTATCTGCAAGTGTTTTTTGCTGTTGTTGTTTTGTTTTGTTTTTGTTACCTTTAAAACACTAGCTGAATTAATGTAGTAAATGAATTAGAGTGAGTGACCTATTTAGATCTAAATCTAAATTGACCTTTGTGTGGGTTTTGGTTACAATGATTCTTTTATTTTAGGAGGAATGAAAGGTAAAGACCTTCTCACAGATAAGGGTCACATTTTCTTGCCTTCATCAGCAAGTAGGACAGATGTAAGAGCAATTAATTGGTTCCCTAGACAGGAGATTTTGGGCCTCTGAGAATCAGATTTTCAGTATAGAGCCAGATACCTCAGTCACCATACCCAGCCAGAGCCCATGTGGGGGCTTTGATAAGCTCATAATTAAGTCTGTTCACATTAGGGTGCTGGTACTTAATGCTAAACAGGATTGTGGGGGCTGGAAAATGAACCAAGTGCAGAGTTTACAGTATGGATTCTATTTCTGGATTTCTCTCCAGGTAACCTTGAGGAAAATGTCATCTCTGTGAGCCCCACTTCTGCCATCTGTTTTTTTTTTTTTTTTTTAAATAGGAAAAAAATTACCAGTCTACTAAAAATTACACTGCTTTGTAGGTACAAATACTTCCTACAAAATAATTCAAACTAGTTCACACTGAAGTGTTAATGACTCATCTGTTCATCATTCTTCCTGTTTTTAGAGGAATCTGAAGTGTCCTGATCTCTCGGAGTTTATGGAATTGGGTACTAGGCTTGGCGCTTTGTAGACACAATCTCATTTAAGGCTGAAAATAATCGTCTAAGGCAGTGATTCTCAGGCTTTGTATGCATCAGAAGTAGCTGGGGAAGTTGGAAATGCAGATCCCTGGGCCTCACCTCTAGAGTTTCTGAGATGGGACCTGAGAGTCTGCATTTCTAATGAGGTCCCAGGAGATGCTGAGCCTGCTGGTTGAGGCCCACACAGTGAGAACCAGTGCTGGAGGCATGTGTACTATTATTTCAATCTCACAGATGACGTCATAGGACATAGAGAAACAACCCAACATTTTTCTTTATATTTTGTTTGTTTGTTTGTTTGTTTTTTGTGGCATATGGGATTTCCCAGGTTAGGCATTGAATCAGAGCTGCAGCTGCTGGCCTATACCACAGCCACAGCAATGCAGGATCTGAGCCATGTCTGCAACATACACTGCAGCTTGCAGCAACTTTGGATCCTTAACCCACTGAATAAGGCCAGGGATCAAACCTGCATCCTCATGACTACTATTTGGGTTCCTAACCTGCTGAGCCACATTAGGAACTCCTTTTCTTTATATTTTGGACACTCTTGCTTCAAAAATCTCTTCCTACCACAAGATCATAAGGTAATTTCCTGAACTATCTTCTAAATCTTTTATGACTTACCCTCTATGACTAAGTATTCAGTTAACTTGGAATTGATTCTGGGTATACTGTGAGGTTAGGAACCAGTTTCATTCATTTTTCCATAGAGATAACTAAATACCCCAGCATCTATTATTGAACAGTCTCTTATTTGTCCATTCTAACATTTATGCATTTTAACATTATTGTAAAATATGTTTATGATCTTTCTTTCCTAACCCTGAACGAGTACCAATTTTTTCCTTAATTTCTAGTTTTCCTTCTCTCTCCTCCCATCCTCTCCTTTCCTCTCTTCTCCATCATCTTCCATATTCTTCTTCTAGACAAGTTTCTGTAGGTAGTAAGGCAAGTCATTGGTCTTGCCCTTCTCCAGGAGTGTCTGGATCCCGGCCTTTGCTTTTTGGTATTTATTTTAGAGTCTTTTTTTTCCCAAGTTCCACACCCAACTCTATATGGATGTTGATTGCAATTGCATTGAATCTTTACATATATTTGGGAGATTTGGCGAGTTTACAATATTGTCTTTTCCAAGGATGTGGTGTACATATCCATTAATTATCTTTCTTTTTTTTTTTTTTCCTTTTCTAGGGCCACTCCCATGGCATATGGAGGTTCCCAGGCTAGGGGTCTAATTGGAGTTGTAGCCACCAGCCTATGCCAGAGCCACAGCAACACCAGATCTGAGCCGTTTCTGCGACCTACACCACAGCTCATGACAACACCGGATCCCCAATCCACTGAGTAAGGCCAAGGATCGAACCCACAACCTCATGGTTCCTGGTTGGATTCGTTAACTACTGAGTCATGACAGGAACTCCTATCTTTCATTGTTTTTTAACAAAATTTTATGGTATTCTCCATAAGAATCTTGCATGTCTTTTGTTCAATTTATTCCTAAATATTTTCAAGGTTTTCATTGTTATCATTGCTATTATAAAAGTATGCTTTTTTAAAATTATAATTTCTAGATTTCTACTGTTGGACTATAGAAATCTAATTAATTTTATGGTGAATTTGTATCTTGTAAATTATCCAAACTCTCCAAATAATCCTAATAATAAACTGTAGATTATCTTTCATTTTCAGTATAAAAATTATATGGTCTATAAATAATATATTTTGACTCTTTTCTCTCTATTTTTTATACTTCTTTCTTTCTGTCTTTTATTTGTTTTTATTAAGGTGCTAACTAGGCCTCCAGAGTTTTTTCCTTGTCTCACTCTTTTACTCTTATCAGAGTTCTGAAGGAAGGAGTTATTTCCTTTGAATCTCTGCTAAAAAAAAATCTCTCCCTCTTACAGTCTTAAGATATGTGATAATGGTGGGTTTGTAAAATAACTGTCAGACCACACCAGCCCATATATGCTTTAACTTCTGAAGTCATGGCAGGATTATTTCATTTAATTTAAATGCAGGTTTCAATTTGAATAATTGGAAAACATCTTTCATTCAAGATGACAGTAATGTTGAAAATCGTAATTCTACTGTACATTTGCATAACACTTACATAATAAAGCCCTTTTGGTGGGATCCCAAGGTCTCTAGCCTAGAAACATTGCACAGCCCTCCCTTGCAGGACTCCTCTTTAAAAACTTTGTCAGGAAAATATTGAATTTAAAAAGAATGTCAGCAGTAAGGTTCTCACACACTCCTTAATTTTATGGTGGCCCATGTTTGCCATAGAATTTCTAGGCAGTGGAGGTAAAAACTAAAGGAGTAAGGGTGCAGGATTGCTTTTTACATTTTGACACCTGGGCCTTTCTTGGCTGAGTCTGGCCCAGCCATGTGCTTACTTCTGCAACCTGACTAATGTTTTCTTGCTTCCAAATCATACAATAATGCTGCCCAATTTTTTCTTGGATGCCTTCGGGGCAGAATAATAACTCAGGTAGTCAGTGTAGGAGCATGGGCTTCAATGCATTCTTTGATGTGGCCATGGATTAACATTTGTGCCTTAAAGGCTCCAGGGAGTAACATCCCCATAGGACTTGTTTACTATAGGGAGTGTACCTACATCCAGATGGACAGTAATCCCTAATCCCCTGTGACTCAGTTTACGGAAGAAAAGGTCAAAGAAATCATGTGACTTATGGGACATTTCCACCCCTAAGACCCCTATTGGACAAGGACTGATATAGGTAATTGGGCAAGGCCAATGGGAGAAAAACACATTTTTTTGGACCCCATGTTGGTAAACCCCCATCCTTAGGGGATAAAAACCACTATAAGATAATAGAGAGAGGAGGCTCTTCTCCCCACAGCCAGCAGCCCTACAAGCTATTTGCCTTCCTGTAATAAATAAAGACTGCTTGCTTGCTGCCTGTGTGCTCTCAAAATCCATCCTTCTGCTGCGTGAACCAGAACCTGGATTCTAGGAACAAATTTCTGCCATCACCATCAACCTGCTTTTAGGTCAGTTCCTCTCAAAGTGTTTATGTACTGGTTTACAGTGAGATAACTACAGAAAAGGAGAGCAAACATTTGGAACTTTTTACAGAAAATTGATATTGTTTTGGCATTTTCACTACATTTATCAAAAGTATCAGGTGACAATGGATTAGCTGTTTATATTTATTTATGTATTTGTGTGTGTTTATGTATGTGTGTTAGATATAAAAATTGGCCACGTGGCATGCAGAAGTTCTCAGGCCAGGGATCAAACCTGCACCACAGTAGTGACCAGAGCCACAGCAGTGACAACACTGGATCCTTAACCCCTTGAGCCACCAGGGAACTTCCAAGACATTGTAAAATGAAGCATCCTTTATAGCAGAGAATGTTTCTGACATTTAGCCCATTGTTTTGTTGAAAGGTTTAAGGAAAAAAGACCATTCAACCTTTTTAAAATTATTATTATAGTTGGTTTACTGTTGTCAACTTAAAAAATGCACAACCTGAAAATTGGGAGTTAAGTTTTATTTGGGGCAAAATTAGGACTTAAGCCTGGGATACAGCATCTCAGGTAACCCTGAGGAACCCTCAGAGGAGGTGAGGGGGAAGATAAGATATGTGAGTTTTTGCAACAAAGGGAAATTAATAGGAATAAAAAAGATTTGCAGAAAACCAGATTTACAGAGAAAAATGTACAGAAAATCAGTTTCTATGGGAAGAGGTAAAGTCTGGGCTTACTGGAATCAAGCCTTTGATATGCACCTCAGCTGTGGGCCCCTCTTCTTTGTTTCTTTCCCGAGCGCCCTCAGGGCTCACTGGACCAATCTTGGGAGTGGCTATTCTCACAGATGACCTTGACATCTTTTGTTTTGTTCACTTAACTGCAGCCCAGGAAGCAGTATTTTAAAGCTAAGAGGAAAGGGAGACTATCTGGATATAAGGCTGCTTTGTCAACAAAGTTTTGTTTCATTAGTGAGCCGGTAACACTGGCCTCTCCGTCTTGTACACTTTTTTCTGTCCTTTTTGTATCTGCTGATGCAAGACACGTGGAAGGAACTACGCAAATCTCTGCAGAATAAGTGTATAGCTTTCTATATGCATTTGCTCATCCTAGAATGAATTTTGGGTGCTGCCTCTGTCAAGAAGGCAGCTGTGAACAAGTGGATAAGATCAATGAAGTTTCTGTCTTCATACAGCTTACATTCTAGTATGTAGGGATGAAGGAATGATAAAGTTAGTGTTCAGGGAATATTTGAGGGACAACAAGGCTCCCTAAGTAGCTAGTGCACCTCTCCAGCTTTATCATCTGGAGACAGCTTTCCTTTTGCTTGGCAAGATAAACCAACCAAGGAGGAGACAGTCTGGCTTCCAAGAATCAGACAGAGAGGCTGCACTGAAAGCACTTCAAGAACAGGCACCAGCCCCAGAATCATTCATCTCAGGGCACAGTCATGATGTGAGAAATACTGCCTGGTAATCTTGTCACGTTGACAATGCAGCCTGAGGATGCCCTTATCATTGTGTCTCAGCCTCACTGTGGGATCTTACAGATTGTGCTGAAGAAAAGGATCCTTTAAAAAACAAAATGGGCAAAGGAAGAGAAACAACTCCTTCCTCCAGAAACCCAGGGCCTCTATTTTGGATTTAATTCTGTCACTGCCAAGTGTAGAGCCCAATAACCTAAAATAGAGTTATTATTTCATAAGGTTTCAAAGCAAAGGACTAAATTTGTCTGAGTAATAGCTTTTGTAATCAAGAGCAGTGGTTTTCAGATTTCACTTTTTCTTAGAGAACACACCCTATATTGGAACAAAATCTTATGTGAAAGCTAAAGTTACAAACTGGATTAATTTATTCGCTCCAAAGGTATTACTTGAGCCATACCAAATGCCAGACACATACTAGGCACTAATAGCAAACAAAAATTTTACAACCAAATGTGAGGAGAAGACAACAACAACAACAACAAAGGTTATGTACCATAGGGAAAATAAAGGTGGGGGATATACTAGGGAATGCCAAGATTGATGCCATATATATGGTGCTTAGTAAAGGTCCCTTGATGAGTTAACATTTGAAAAGACTTGGAGCAAGTGAGGGAAGGAATCTTCAAGGTTCAGGGGGAAGAGCATTTTAAGCAAGAAAGCATGTGCAAACATCCTGAGGTAGGTGTGTGCATACAGAGTTCCAGGAATGGCAGGAGGTGGATGAGGTCTGCAGACAGAGAAAGTAAGGGGTCTGGAGAGGTAGTGAGGAGAATGGAGAAGAGGCAGATTATGATTTTTTTTTTCTGAATCCTGAGTGTGATGCAAAGCTGTTGAAGAATTTTGAACAGAGGAGAAACATAGTTTGGCTTACATTTTAAATGTGCCTCAGGAAGCAGGACAGCTATGTATTTGTAGGAACCGGAAGGAAAGCAGAACAAATGGGTACAAATGAAGATGAGATGATAGGAGCTTGAGAAATATTCCCTCGGATTGCTTCTCTTTTCTTAGTGAATTAAGAAGTTATCCGTCAAGAGCTGGTATGGGAGAGGAATCATTAGAAGTATCAAAGGACAAGGGAGGGCAGAATAGCTTTTTAGTGGAATGAGAGAGTGAACTAGGAAAATGAGAGTTGCCATGTAGCACGAAGTCCTGGTCATGAGCTCATCATTTGTTATCCTGAATCTCAAAGGAGAACAGTTAGAAGGTTTGTGTATTATTCTCCAGCTGTGATCCAGGTTTGGTTTTACAACCTTCATCCATCTGCCCTAGTGTATGGTACCAGGAGGAAGGAGATGGAGGGCCTGGCTTCTCTTCATTCACAGCAGGAAGTATTGGACTGAACGAGGAGGAAGAGGCAAGGGAGAAATTATAATGATGAACCAGAGTATCCAATTCTGAATGTGAAGGGAAAGAAAACTGAGCAAGGGCAAGATCAAAATACTTTAGGTCCTGGTGGAGTCACAGACTTGTAGAGATAGATATTAGAGGGGTATTAGGACAGTGAGGTAGAAAGATAGGCAGAAGGACTAGAGGTAGAGTGTCTGAAATTATGATTGGGGAAGGGGCTGGTGCCTTTTGTGTTACAAGGACTAATATAAGGCCATTGGAAGAGGCCAAGAGAATGGAGGGAAATCAGAGGAGGAAACAATGTCAAGTCACCCAAAGGCCCCAAAAGGATCATCTGTGTGGACCCCGAAGCCAACAAGTATCAGGACAGAAGTACATAGTGCTGGTGAGAAGAGCCCAAGGAAGAGCTATAAGGGAGTCTACAGATGCCTGGGGCAGAGCGGTGAGTAAGGAAGTCCTAAGGAGCTTCTAAGTCGGACTTGGGCAGTTGAGGGAGGAGACAGGGGCAATGGCCAGCAGGGAGAGCTAAATCCTTCTTCACTTCTTTTCTAAAGTAGCCACTCAGGCACCACCAGGAAACATTCAGGGTTTACACAGAGGGCTGGAATATATCAGTTTGAAAGACCAGCAAAACTTTGAAGCAAGGGTTTTCTTTTTTTTCTTTTTTTTTTTTTTTGTCTTTTTGCTATTTCTTTGGACCGCTTCCGCGGCATATGGAGGTTCCCAGGCTAGGGGTCAAATCGGAGCTGTAGCCACCGGCCTACGCCAGAGCCACAGCAACGCGGGATCCGAGCCGCGTCTGCAACCTACACCACAGCTCACGGCAATGCCGGATCGTTAACCCCACTGAGCAAGGACAGGGACCGAACCCGCAACCTCATGGTTCCTAGTCGGATTCGTTAACCACTGCGCCACAACGGGAACTCCAAAGCAAGGGTTTTCAGCGATCATTTTGCACAAGCACAATGCCCTACAAATTCCTTGTGCTCACTGGTTTGTGTTTCCCTGTCCTGTGGAATATCCTCGTCTGTCTTGCCCACTTAGCTCTCCAAGCACCAAACCTCTGCAGCCATGAACACACAACTTTAAATAAACACACAGTCCTGGTAAGGGTTTGGCACATCCTGTCCACTCTCCATCAGCTGCTGTTCCATCTTTGTTGGAGCCCCCGTTTTTGCCTCTGTGTTCTAGCCCCTGTTACCAACTTTTGGACCCTTGATTTGGAGACATGTTTGAACACCTTCTTTGGCTTACCGAACCCAGTCTCTTGCTCCCTTCTCAATTCTTGAATGCTCACCTGGTCTTTTATTTCTTTGGATAGGCAAGAAATAGATTTATTGAGATAAAATGCTTGTGAGAGATGCAGTTGGGCAGGCAAGGAGACTCTGCCCCCCCCTGCTCACCCGGTCTTAATGACACACACAGTTTTGGCTTCATCTTTTAGCCGTAAGCATCTTAGTGGGAGGAAAGAAGATGGTGGGGTCTATTGCCCCCACCCCCACCCCAAAGTTATATGATGATGTTCTTGATAGGGGAATAAGACTAGATAACTGAAGCCTGATAGAAATATGACAAGGACATAACATGAGGTATATATATTATGAATCATCAGCCATGGTTCTCTTTTTTTTTGTGACACTGTCAAAATTTTACATTCTTCATCAAGATAGACAATAAAATAAAAGAGAAAACATGGGTATCAACTTATACCATACTGCTACCATATCCAGAATAGTTTTTTTTCCCTCCAAATAAATTTGGCTATAACAACTGGGCCCATTGTACCTCATCTTCCCACCCACACCCTAGTCACCCACCAAGGGAGAGAGATTGGGAGACACTACCTCCCTCTCCCACTGTCTATCGGATTCTTCCTTCCAAGATCCTAATCAGGTTCCAGGTCCTTCAGAGAACCTTTCATAAAATTCCTTCCTCTTGCTAAACTCCTACATGCATAGGACTATATGTTTGGATGGGTTTCTCTGATTTATTTGTTGTCTCTGGGGTTTTCTGACTGCCTCAGATACCAGCACAAGCTCCTGGGGGAGGGACCAGCATCTAGGAGCACCCAGAGCCTCAGTGGTACTTGATTGTTGGCCTTGTCTATTTCCCTGCTGAGGGGCTGATGCCCAGATGCTGTCCAGGAAGCTTCAGGAGCAGGGCAATTTATCCTCTGCTGAGACAGGAGGTGGTTGGAATCACACCTGTTAGAGAAGATTGCCTGGCTTTTACTTTTTGCTCTACTGCTTATACACCATGGTCCCCTGGTCTTGTATCCTTGTGCAGCATTTCTTCACCTGTAAAATAGAGGTGATGATAGTATCTACCCAATAGGGTGGTAGTGAGGATTAAATTAGACAATTCATGTAAACATGCCTAGAGTAGTGTCTATATTAAAATAAGCATTCAGCATATGTCTGTTACTGTGATTTGCTCTCTTTCCCTGTGACCCCTAATCTATTTTCCTCGGTAGGTCAAATGGATTGTAAGCTTTCCCATCTGCAGTGGTAAGTTCCCTGTTGCTGTTGTGCACACCCCTATTATCAATTCAAACTCAGTCATAGCCCTTGCTTCATTGTTGGGATTTAAACAGTCTCTTGGATGTCCTGAGCATTAGTTGTAATGATTGTAGCAGCTCTTTACAATTTATAAAGTGGTTTCATGGCTTTATTCCCTTCATCTTCTTTCAGCACCAGGGATGCTATATACAGTTGTGGGAGTTGTGTACTGCTCAGTTGCAGCAGGCATCATTCACATTGCATTCTATATGAATGGCGCCCCCTAAAGTTCTGCTTTGCCCTGCTTTCCATGTGGTATTGAACCTGCTCATGGCTGTCCTGTGAGCTTAGTGTTATTCTTATTTTTAAAAAAATAAGAAAACTGGGACTTAAAGGAATTTTTTTTTAAATCCAAAATATAAAGAAAGAGGTTTTACAATAAGTTTTGTGCCTGCTTTTCCTAGTCTGTGTATTTTATCAGTTGCCAGGAAATTACTCTGGAGAGAAGCAAACAATCAATTTCAAACTGTTTGCCTTTATTGCATCTTCTTTTCCACCCCCACATTGAGAAATGGAAAATCCAATAACTAATAAAGAGCATGGTAAAGTCCTTTCCCTTTGTCAAAAGGGTTTAATCATTGGGGTGAACTCCACAAATATTTGTGCAGTGGATGAGGGAATGAGTCAGCGAATATGGCGCTTCCTTGTGCTAAGAATCCTTGGAGCTTCCTTCATGGTCTTTGGGTGATAGGGCAGCTCTGACCTGGGTGGGTGTGTCTGTTGGGAGGAATGCTCAGCCCCTGTGCTCACTAGGCTTCTAAGAATGAATACATACCTCAGTGATGCCTATTGCATATGTAGCCTGTCCATGGGCCAAGGTACCATTTCTCTTTGTTGGGATTCAATGGGACATTGACTGGGACTCAAGCATCCACCATGAACCCATTTTCCTTTTTTTTTTTTTTCTGGTCTTTTTGCCATTTCTTGGGCCACTCCTGCGGCATATGGAGGTTCCCAGGCTAGGGGTCAAATCAGAGCTGTAGCGGGATCTGGCTGTGTCTGCGACCTACACCACAGCTCATGGCAACGCCGGATCCTTAACCCACTGAGCAAGGCCAGAGATCGAACCTACAACCTCATGGTTCCTAGTCGGATTCGTTAACCACTGCGCCACGACGGGAACTCCCATGAACCCATTTTCTAAGAGAAAGGCTGTCGGTGTACACAGAGGTTGTTTTCAGTACCCAGAGCTTTGACTAATCCTCCCCTCCTCTTGCAGTTTGCCTTTGAGTGGGGTCCACCAGGGTCTTCCCTGGCATCTGGCTCCAATTCAGTCTCTATAGGGTCTGCCCCAGGGACACTCTCTTTTCCCGTGATCTTTGTCAAACACTAATTGCTTGGGGAAGTGGTAGCAAGTTTGTTTGTTTAGCAAAGCTCTCAAAGCTCTCTCCATAGTCCATAATCAGACCCTAAACCATAATCTGACCCCTCTTCCCAGCCTCTCTCTTCACTCTCCCATAAACACCTGCTGCACCAAACTGGGGGGGAGCTCTCAGCCTTCCCCACTCTGTTCTCCTCCTGCTGTTTGTCCTGCCTATGGTACTCGGGTTCCTTTGCCCGAGAAGAGTGTCGTTTCTGGCAATGGCTCTTTCTCTCATGCTTGGTTTGGTCAGCACCATTTGCTCCTTCCTTTCATGCGAATTGCATTCCAATTTAGAAAACAACTCTTTCCTAAATATTCTCTTCTGCTGTGTATTAGACTCAGTCATCTTCCATGGGTCTTTTCGACAGACTTCTACCAGGTGCTCCTGTGAATCACATTCTGTGTTTGAACTCCCTCCACTAGACTGCAAGTTTCTAGAGGACAAGAGCTGATATTTATCCATCTCTGACTCCCCAGTGGAGGTCAAACCAGGACTGCTCCATAGCTTGCCTAATTCAGTTGAATTTCCAAACCATTGGAAATTCAGGTGAGGCTGTGTACATTTATGGATGAGCTGTTGCCAGGAAGCACTGAGCCAATCATTTTCAACCTTGCTCTTTGGAAATGAAGTTGAAGGCAGCTGGGTGCTGGAGAAGTCTTCTTTGGTGATTAGACTGGCAAGGAACTGAATCCAGCAATGGCAGGTGGCAGGTCTCATCAGCTCTTACCTTGTGTCTCTGTCTGGCTTTGTTCCCAGGATAATGCCTGAGCAGAGATGATATTGGAAAGCCCCATAAATTCAGAACGTGAGCGCCAAAACAGGACAAAGTGGGAGGGAAACCATTTATCCTTCCAGCTTCTGTGATGAGTTAATGCTGCAGGTAGAGTAGGATTCATGTGACCCACAGGGTACAGACAGAGACAGGGCAGATTCTGCCTGCTATGGAAGGCCCCAGGGCAGCTACATGCACTGATGTCACTCAGGTGACAATATCATCACTCTCATACAGTGGCTTTGCAACTTTTCTCTTGAAAAAGACTGAGCAAAAGCCAGCTCAGCCCAGGAGGTCTAGCTTTCCTACTCCTGGCCCTCTCTCCACCCTTTAGGGTCAGAGCCTTCATTCTCTCTCTTTATTCCAGGCACATGCTGTCAGACGCCCTATTACAAATGGGGATTTTTAAAAAAGCCCTCTGGGGTTTGCATTTGGAATTCTAGGGATCAGCCATCAAAGAAGACAATACAAGGACAGGGTAGTTGAGCATTTCTGATGCCCTTGAAATCACACCATGGACTGGACTCTTCTTTCATCTTATCTGAGTGTAGCTCTCTACCAGAGTCCTTATCATAATGTGAAGGTTCAATAAATGTTTGTTGAACTTAACTCTTAAGCTGTATGAAAACAAACCTGACCAGTAAGTTTTTATGAAAAACCTACTGGTATTATAGTATTACCAAGAAGAAATAAACAGTAGGGAAAAAGTCCTCTCTGGCCCAATAGCTAGACCAACTGACAAGTTAAGACAGGTAGAGAGAGGGAAGAATAATGGTAATAATATTAACGAGGGTAGTCATAGTAATAGCAACTCCCTTTTTTTTTTCTTTTTAGGGCCACACTGGTGGCATATGGGAGTTCCCAGAGTGGGGTAGCAGCTGCCAACCTACACCACAGCAACGTGGGATCCGAGCTTCATCTATTACCTACACCATTGCAACGCTGAATCCTTAACTCACTAAGCAAAGCCAGGGATAAAACCCGCATTGTCATGGATACTAGTCATGTTCGTTACTGCTGAGCCACAGCAGGAACTCTGCAATTCCCATTTTTTTGAACAGCTACTATGTGCCAGGAACTTGACATACTTTTTCGAATTCGTTTCTCACATTTATTTCTTGGAACAACACTGTGAAGTTACTACGATACCCATTTTACAAATGAGGGAAATGAAACTCAGAATTTGAGTAACTTGTCCAAAGACCGGCAAATAGTAAATGATGGAGCCAAGATTTCAAGTACAGTCTGTTTGAGAAAGTTGGTGTTCTTTCTATGACACCATGTTGCTGCACTGAGCATGCGAAGGCTAAGATGCAGGGAAGAGGAGAGAAACAGACTCCGTACACGTGTGTTTGGAGGGATTTGGAGAGAACAAGCTTGCTGCAGAGTAGGGTTGGCCCAAGGGGACACTGGGAAAGTGTGGGCTTTATGCACAGAACGGGCTTTGTCCTGAAGAGTTATTTGAAGTTCTGATTATCCTCAGATTACATCCTTCCAATGATGAAGAGTCAGGGAACTGTGGTCCAATATCACTTGAAATAACACATGAGGAGTTCTTTTGGAGGAGCTTTGGGATCTGACTAAACACAAAGGTGGTACATTGTGGGGTCTCAGTTAACACTGACTAAATGGCAGGATGGAGAAAGGTGTCAGAAGCAGATGGGACATCTAGACCACCCATACTATGTCTATGGGTTGAACTTGCCTCTAGCACTGGCTTTAAACATTTGTAAAGCTTTTAAAACTTGACTCTTTCAAGATCTTGCCCACCATAGTGGGTTATTCCAGTTATGCTGTTCAGATCCAGGTCATAGCCAAGCTACTTACCCTTATCCTTGTTCAAATTTCATGGCCTTTTGGTTGGAAACAACCCTCAGCAGTTGCTGCACTGCTGAGATCCTGGGCAGCTGCTGTATCCTCTGAGTTGGGGCGCATTTGGTGGACTATGGAAGTTTATTCACTGATTAATTTATTAATGTATAATAAGTCCCTACTATGTGCCTGGTCCTGTTCTCAGCTCTGTAGATCGCCGGAAGGTGAAGATTATTTTCCCAGGGAGCTCATATTCCAATGAGCAGAGATGGATAATAAATAATGACCAATACCAATGCATGTGCTGATTGAAGATAAAGGTTAAACACCATGAAAGCAGTCAAAAGGTGAGGCAATGTCAGGGAATATTTAAATGAGCATCAACAAGGCCTCTGAAGAGCTGACATTTGAGCTGAGATCTGAATGATAAGAATGGGACTCTCAGAAGGAAATCAAATGGGCTGTTACCTCCAGGTAGAAAGCAGGCCAAGTGCAAAGGCTCTGAAGTAGAAAGGAGTTCGGGGGATTTGAGGAACTGAAAGCTTGGAGTGAGGGTAGACAGGGGCTAGATCAGGTGCAGACCGTTGGCTAGAAGAAGGAATATTTGTGTGTTATTTATTTATGTATTTACTTGGCTACACACATGCGGCAAGCAGAAGTTCCCAGGCTAGGGGCTGAACTTGAGCCACAGCAGTAAACCAAGCCACTGCAGTGACAATGCTGAGTCCTTAACCACTAGACCACCAGGGAACTCCTGTGTGTAATTCTGCTGACCCAGTGTCCACTTCAATGTGATTCTGAATTCAGTAGCATTTATTAAGCATGTATTTTGTGCCAGTCACCATACTAGGCATACACATGCACACATGCACACACACACACACTCCCTATCTATCCATTTTTCATCTCTAGTCTCCAGCCTACTGCTTGTGTTATTACCCCCATTTTGAAATAGAGAAGCCACAGAACAGAGAGGGCTCACTCCAAGACATAGAGCTGTGTGCTTTAGATTAGAGCCAGAGTTCAAACCTGGATTGGCTCAATGTTCTCTATCCACTTTGTTGTGCTATCTCATCCATAAAATGATGGGATTTATGAAGTTATGATTAATAAAATTACCTCAAGAGTGAAAAAGCCAAGATACTTCTACACCAGCTTTCATTTATGTGCACAATTCTCTGACCAGAGCTGCCCTGGCTTTGGCTGTGCTGCTCCTGCGACCTTGGTTTTGCCACCATGTGGATGCTGTGGACTGAGCCCTTACTGGGAAATCTGCTCCTGGTCCCTCAGGACACTTGCAGGCTGGCCTTGTAAACATTGCCCACACTATGGGTCTCCCACCCAGAGCTTCTCTATAGCACAAGATGCTGTGGGATCCACTTGGCATTGAACTTGAACAGCTCGGATGTTGAAAGAGTTAACATTCCATGGGTGGACGTCTATGGGGCCGGTGGACATACCTTTCTCAATTCTTCCCCCTGGAGACACAATTCAGAATGTCAGTAGCTTCAGGAAGTTGCAGAGTCAGATCACAGAGTTGGCAGCCTACTTCCTAAGGAACTTCCATGTTGCCTCCCTCTCTGTCTTTACCCTGTGCCTTTTCCATCTCTTCTGCTCCCTAGGACTAGACCTCTAAATAAGCTGTTGCTACAGAAGCTGTTGCCTCAGGCTCTGTTATCTAAGATAATCCTTCTCTACAATCCTCATCTTTCTTCCACAATTTTCCTTTCACTCTATTCTCAAGGCTGGTTCTTTTTCTAGGTGAATGAAAAAAATGTATGTGGCTTGCCAGGCCCAGGAAAACCCTTCCACCTCATGTTACTTTGAATCCTAAATTCTAGGATTTTGTTTGTTTGTTTCTTTGCTTTTTAGGGCCTTACCTGTGGCATACGGAAGCTCCCAGGCTAGGGGTTGAATCAGAGCTACAGCTGCCGGTCTACAGCACAGCCATAGCAATGCAGGATCTGAGCCACATCTGCAACCTACACCATAGCTCACAGCAATGCCAGGTCCCCGACTCACTGAGCGAGGCCAGGGATGGAACCCACATCCTCGTGGATACTAATCAGATTCGCTCCTGCTGAGCCACAGTGGGATTCCCAGGTGGGCGTTTATAGAACTCTTTACCAGAGACATTAGGATGCACTGAGTGATGAAAGACGTGATACCATCACATCTTTAACCAAGTAGCTGAGCTTTTAAACAAGTCACAATCTTCAGCCTTACGGAGAAGGAAAGAACAATATTGATTGTCCATCTGTTATGTTGAATAATTCCTTCACAAGTTTATTCACCAGGTATTCCCCGACTGCCTCCATCATGCTGGCTGCTACCTTAGGGAAGTCCTAGGGAGCCCAGCTGAAGCAGAAAGACCTTGCCTTCAAAGGGAGTGGTTTAGGGAGTGTTGGGCTCTGTGCTGAGCAGCCTTACTGAAGCTTGGTCGTTTGTTAAGTGCTTTCGTATCCATCATTTTACTAGACCCTGGAGACCTACTTTGTGTGGAGGGTTGTATCCATCCTACTGATGAGAAAACTGAGGTTTAGTAAGATCACATGACCTCCTAGAGATCTCACCTTGAGTTAGTTATGGCCCTATTTCATAACCTACGCAGCTGACTACCCACAACCGTTAGGGTGTCTTTCCTTACTTCAGACATCTTCTCGTCATTTTCGTGTTACTCTGTGCAGCCCTGAAACTTTCAGAGAAACATGGGGAGTTCTGTTAGACATGGATGACCTACAACAGAAAGTGTTCCCCGAGGCCCTCACTTGTCCTGATCATATGGTTCAGATGAGAAAGAAAAAGGACATTGTGCTACTATGTCAGAAATGCACACCCAATTGTTCAAAAATCTCTACACCTGAAAAGGGCCTTTGTAAAGTTAAAAGTGAGTATTGAATACACAGTCCCAAAACTAAGGAAAGCGTTTATATGTGATTTCCTTTGCAAAGAGTGTGGGAATTGGAGTTCTTTAGGAAACATTCCAGAAGGCTGTGTAGTATCACTTCATTCTAAAGGAAGGCAGAAGCTTCTGGGCTCTTCTCTGAAGCCAATCAAACAACTTCACTCCTTCACTCACTCATGACTTTGCCTCATCTTTAAAAATTACTCCCAAGATTTAAAAGAAAAAAAAAAAAGGAATTTAAGCAAGTTTTTCTCCTGATCACCAAATAAGATTTTTAAAAATTTGTAAAACAGAAACAACCTCAGATACAAAAGCCAAAGCAGTCACCAGATCCAGAGCTCTGTAATATTTATGAGAATACTGGAATCAAGTAAAGATGAAGCATTGAATCACTTCAGTAAAGTTTACTTGGGGAGAGAATTCATTTATTTATAAAAAGCAAGTTAATTCACCATCCAAGGGAACTGTTGTTCCTTCCACTTATGAAATCAGGGCTCCCTTATTAAGCCAGAGGACTCTTTTAGGACAATAATGAAGAATAATGCAGCTTTTTATTGCCTCTGGGGTATGTCTGTGCACAGATGGCCTTGGAAATAAAACACTATTTGGGAGTGAATTCAGTCTTTTTTTTCCCAACCCACCTCCTGCTAATGGAAGCCACACTGCGTTCTTTAGCCCCTCACGATAAATGGGACAAACAAACCCTCATGCACACATCCTTTACATTTATACTGACAGCCTATACATGTGTGTTTATGCAAACTCCGCAACTAGTTATGGATTGTGACAACCTCTAGAAATAAATTCTAGACTGCACAGATTTTAATTTCACTGCTGCTGAATCTTTCTGAGATATGGCTCTTGGCTCAGCTGACACTCTATGCAGCTGTCATGCCAGAATTTTGCACCTTCTGTGGCCTAAGGCAGAGCAGAGGGTACATGGTCCCCTGTCCTTCATCTTATGCTTTCTTCCTCAGAAAGTACGTATCAGAGTGGGTCTGAAGAAGGTCATTGGAAAACATCAGTTTCCTAAGCTGACTTTCATTGACTTCTGGGGGTTCTCACCCTTGAGGCATCCAGAGTATTAAGTGGAAGAGGTGGAGGTAAATTCCCTCAAATTTACTCTGGGACAAATCGGGGGAAAATTTTATGCATGTCACTTCCAGGTTTAGAAATCTTTGGTAACTTCTCGCAGTAAAAAGATTACATGCTTTAACTTTGCGTCCAAATCACCTTTCACTTGGAGTCCCTCATTGATCAGATATTTTTTGGCGGGCTTCCTGACTAAGCCCTGTGCTCTGGGGTGTCAGCATCCCTGGCTTTATAGACCTGATATTTATGGGAGACAAAGAGTCACAGCTAAAATTTCATTATAACAGCCCTAAGTGTCATGATGGAGAGGGGCAGGTTGCTATGAGAGCGTCTCAGTGAGGAGCCAGATCTGGGCTGGGGAGCCTAAAGAACCAGGAAAGAGTTGTGGCTGAAGACCAAGAACAAAGAGCTCCAGGGAATCCTGGGTCATGATGGGCCTTTGAGGAAATTCTATGTGAAGAACTTGGGTCCTTATCACAAGATAAATTGGAAGCCACTGTGGGATTTCAAGCAGGGGGATAATATGATTAATTTTGTATTTAAACACATCACTCTGGTTGCTGTTTGGAGATAAAGCATCAGGGGACAAGGAACCAGTCAAGACTCTGTCACAGTGGCCCAGGAGGAGATGGAGGAGCATTTTGGATAAAGATGATAAAGATGGAGAAGGTTAGAAGTGAATGAAGCTGTATAGTGGGAAATTTAACTGATGCTTTATCTCTCTAATCTAATGCTGCTCTATAACCTTATGCTCACTTGTTTATTTAAATTGTATAATTTACCTTCATGGACCTTTATTAAGAAAAATGAGAGAAGAAAGAAGACTTCTCCTTTGTTACATGAATAGCCCCAATTTAAGGCATAAGATCTGATTTCATTGCTTACAGCCACTGGTCCATATTTCCACTCTGGGTAAAGGGGGTAGATTTTCCTTTTTTTTCTGATCATCTCCAAGTCCCACCAGAAAATGACCTTTTTCCTAGAGAAGATGCTGGCCTGATGTTATGGACGGAATTGCACTCCCCTCCAAATCTGTATGTTGAAGCCCCAACCCTCAGTGTGACTGCATGTAGAAATAGGACCTAGGAATACTACTCAGCCATAAAAAAACAAAATAATGCAATTGGCAGCAATATGGATGGAAATGGAGACTCTCATACTAAGTGCAGTAAGTCAGAAAGACAAAGACAAATACCATATGATATCACTTATGTCTGGAATCTAATATATGGCACAAATGAACCTTTCCACAGAAAAGAAAATCATGAACTTGGAGAATAGACTTGCGGTTGCCAAGGGGGAAGGGGAGGGAGTGGGATGGATTGGGAATTTGGGGTTGATAGATGCAAACTATTGCCTTTGGAATGGATAAGCAATGAGATCCTGCTGTGTAGCACTGGGAACTATGTCTAGTCACTTATGATGGAGCATGATAATGGGAGAAAAATGAATGTATACATGTATGAGTAACTGAGTCACCTTGCTGTATAGTAGAAAATTGACAGACCACTGTAAACCAGGTATAATGGAAAAAATAAAAATCATTATAAATGAAAAAGAAAAAGAAATGGGACCTAGAAGGAGGTAATAAGTGCTGAATGAAGCCATAAAATGGGACCTTAATCCAATAAGACAAGTATCCTTATAAGAGGAAGAAACGCAGAGCTCTCGTTCTCTCTGTGTGCACACACAGAGAAGAGGCCACATGAGGACACAGCAAGAAGGCAGCCTCCAAGTTGGGAAGAGAGGCTTCACCATAGCACAAATTCACTGGCGTCTTCATCTTGGACTTCTAGCCTCCAGAACTGTGATAAAATGTATTTCTGTTGTTTAAGTCACTCAGGCTTTGGTATCCTATTTTGGCAGCACAAACAGACTACTAAAACTGGGTAGAGGAGACTGGATCTCTGGCCAATTGTATTTGATTCTTTCACTGATTTTTAGCTGTCGAAACCACCCTAAGGGAGCTGATCCAAACAGTTTTAAGAAAAAAGTATGTAAGAAAATATGAGTAATTTGCACCCCATTCATTCAAAATTTGGACCAATTCATACAGTCTAGGCTAAAATGGCACTTGAAAAGAGGGCCTGATTGTGAAAAAGGGGCAAATTAATACCATACACAGAATTATATGGGTCAAGAATATACTAGTCAAACACCCCTCACTTGGCTTTTTACTGGTGGCCTGTCCATGAATGTGTATTCAATGTGGTAAGGCCTCAAGTTTCTTATCTATATGTTGACTAATTGTATTGACCATACAGGGGTCTGTAAAGATGAAATGAGATGATGCATGCAATAAAATTTGCACCAGTGTGTGCATGCGTGTGTGTGTGTGTGTGTGTGTGTGTGGCAAGCACCCAAAAGATGATACGGTTGCTATTATTAGGAAATATTACTACTTGTCAAAACATCCAAAAGAGCATATGCAAACTATTTTCTAGTTCTTGAAGTGGGCATATAAAAGACCTAAGAAGCAAAGGACTAAATGTATGTTACTGTTAGTCTAATAAACGCAAGGACAGGGAACTGGGATATCGTGAGACAAATTCTAGAATTCAGGCTTGGGAGCTACCAGTCTTTTTCAGTCCTTGTTCATCAATATTGTTTGTTAATGTGGCTCTTAGTCTCCCAACATAAATATTTCTTATGAAGTCTTATGAATTCTTATGAATTCTTAAGCAGCTGCCTAAGAGACGGGGAGGAGGACTCTGGAGACAGGAGTCCTAGAATACACTCTAATTCTGCTACTCACTATCTACCACATAATAAGCCATTAACACTGCTTGTTAAATGATGAATAAATGGGTGAACTGATGAATAAAAAAACTATCATAAGAATTGAGAGATAAAGATGAAAATATTTTAAAAATGTTTAATACATAGCTAACACTCAGGAAATTTTCTTTCCTTTAGTTCAATAAACATTCTTTGGGCACTAAAAGTATGCAGTGTGCAAGGTGCTGGATTTCTATGATGGCAGTGGGAAGCCAGGACAATTAACCAATGTGATTTCCCCCAAGAACAGATAAAATCGTGATGAAGGAAGAGGAAGTTAATTATGCAAATCAATTCAATAGTGGTCCTTTGCCTTGGTCTTTTGAATCAGATACAATGAGTTACTATTATTTTTGGAGGAAGTTTGAGTTTTGTGTTCAGGTTTATATTTCACTCTTGGCAAGACGTCATTTCCCCATTCTATGAAAATAAAACTAAAGGTCTTTCTTCAACATGGTCCAGTTCTTAAAAGTGCCATTTAGACAAATATTAACTTTCCATTTCGAAGTGTATAACAACTTTTATTCCACTTGTGATCATCAGTCCTACAGATTCTATGAGTGATTCAGAAGGAAATGTTTTCACTAATTTCTTTCTTTCTTTCTTTCTTTCTTTCTTTCTTTCTTTCTTTCTTTCTTTCTTTCTTTTTTTTTTTTTTTGTCTTTTTGCCATTTCTAGGGCTGCTTCTGCGGCATATGGAGGTTCCCAGGCTAGGGGTCAAATTGGTGCTGTAGCTTCTGGCCTATGTCAGAGCCACAGCAACGCGGGATCTGAGCTGCGTCTGCAACCTACACCTCAGCTCATGACGATGCCGGAGCTTTAACCCACTGAGCAAGGCCAGGGATTGAACCTGCATCCTCATGGTTCCCAGTCGGATTCGTTAACCACTGAGCCATGACAGGAACTCCTTACTAATTTCATATTTATTTCTATTGACTTTCTAAAAGAACAGCACTGTCAGAACAACTCAAAATTGAATTTTATACAACCTAGAAGCATATTGTACTTGAATTGATAGAATGAATGCAAATTACTTCATCAAACATTTATTGAGGAACTGCTACATGCCAGGTCTTATGATAGGGACTGTGGAAGATCTAAAAAAAAAAGCAATGGAGTTCCCGTCGTGGTGCAGTGGTTAACGAATCCTACTAGGAACCATGAGTTTGCGGGTTCGGTCCCTGCCCCTGCTCAGTGGGTTAACGATCCGGCGTTGCTGTGAGCTGCAGTGTAGGTTGCAGACGCGGCTCGGATCCCGCGTTGCTGTGGCTCTGGCGTAGGCCGGTGGCTATAGCTCCGATTCGACCCCTAGCCTGGGAACCTCCATGTGCCGCGGGAGCGGCCCAAAGAAATAGCAAAAAGACAAAAAATAAAAAAAATAAAATAAAAAATAAAAAAAAAGCAAGAGGAGTTCCTGCTGTGGTGCAGTGGGTTAAGAATCGGCTGCTGGAGTTCCCATTGTGGCACAGCGGAAACGAATCTGATTAGGAACCATGAGGTTGCGGGTTCAATCCCTGGCCTCGCTCAGTAGGTTAAGGATCTGGCGTTGCCATGAGCTGTGGTGTAGGGGGCAGACATGGCTTGGATCTAGTGTTGCTGTGGGTGTGGCGTAGACCTGTGGCTACAGCTCACATTCGACCCCTAGCCTGGGAACCTCCATATGCCACGGGTGTGGCCCCTGAAAAGGACAAAAAGACAAAAGACAAAAAAAAAAAAAAAAAAAGGATCAGCAGTGGCTCAGGTCACTGCAGAGGTGCATGTTCAATCTCTGGCCAGGCACAGTGTGTTAAAGGATTCACCATTGCTGCAGCTATGGGGTAGGTTGCAGCTTGGCTTGGATTGGATTAAATCCCTGGCTCAGGAACTTCCGTATGCCATGGGTATGGCCACTTAAAAAAAAAAAAAAGAATGAAAAAAGAAAAGCAAGAAATTTCTCTCACTTTCTAGAAACCCACTGTCCATTAACACACAAAGATAAGCCCACAGATTTCTCTTTTATGACAAAGGGTAAGTTCCAGTGAAGTCTTATCATGTAGGGGAGCGTGGATGTTGGAAAAAGTGCTCTCTGTGCACTTTCATAGAGAAGAACTAGAAAGACATCATCTAGGTGGGTTTTACTGGAAAAACAAACAAAACAAAATCCAACAAAACCTGAATCACAAAGACAACTTTCTTAACAGGCAAATGGAGTGAAGGATAAATTTAGCTTATTGATTTTCCCCCTAAAATCTCATTTACCAGTTAGGACTTTGGGGTTGCAAGTGACAGAAAATTAATTCAAACCAGCTTAAACAAGAGGGAGTTTATGGCTAATGTAGATGAAAGCTCTGGTGGTGGACTTGGCTCAAGCCCTGAAAAGTGCATGGTTCTGACATCTGCTATGTCACTGTATTCTCAGGGAAGCTCTCCTTCCATGACCAGATATTGATTGCATCCAGCCAGGCCTTGAATCCTCCTACTTCCAGCTTCAAGTAAGTGAGGATCTAGTCCCTAGAAATGCCAGCAGGTGTTAGGGGTCTCATATAGTCTGTTTATGTGTTTTAGCAATCTCTAAACCAGTCACTATAATCAGGAGAATGCAGTATGCTGATTGACTCTGGTCAATAAAGATTTACCCTAGATCTCAGAATGGGTTTAATTCCAACTGCTCTACACAAGATGGGGACAGGCAAAGTTCAAGTGCACTTTACCAAAAGAAGGGTAAAGGAATTTGGTTGGCAAAACATATACCATATTGAACTAGGCAGATCAATTAATGAAGAATATATTAGAAGTGGTGATTAGAACAAAAAAGTGATACTTTTTCCAAATTATTTCTAAGTTAAAACATGACTAGTATACTCTCATGTTGTTCCTCATGTTTGGTTTTCAAAAATTATGCATCTTCTCAATATGTCAATTTATTAGACATTTGCTGAGGCCTCATGTACTAGAACTATGTTGGATGTTTGGGTCAAAATGACATTGTCTTTACTCTTAACAGCTTGCCATCCCCCAAAATAAACAGGAAAGACAGAATCAGAAAACTTCAGGGTTTCTGTTTGCCTCCTTTTTAAAGTGTTTCCAGACAATATTATTAATTAATTGGAAAATAGACTCAATAAGCGGTTAAAGAAATTGTTTTAATATTAGACTGCATTAGTTGTTTCTGATATATAAGCCCTGCAACATCTCAAGGCGAGGTCTATCTTTAATCAGGCTGTCAAAGTGACCCTCTTAAAATGTGGATATAATCAGGGACTTGCTTATTTGATCAATTTCAAATTCCCAATCATGGTTCTCAATTACAGGCTCGTTCTCCATCCCTTCCTGTTTAAACACTTGATATTTCAGATCCAGTGACCTCCTCAGGCCTCATGCACACTTACTATATCATGCTGTTTCTTCTGTCCTATTTTCTACCTCCCTCAACTTGCAGGTCAAGTGTCACCTCTTCTGTGCAGCCTTCCTGTAATTTTCCTGCACAGATTTATTTCCCTTCTATGATGTTCCATAGCCTTGTATAAGACTTGTGTCTCTGTTGAACATTCATATATTGCACTGTAGTGGATTTTTCTTTGCTCATCTCCCAATCTTTGGGACTATGAGCGCTGTAGGAGGAAGCAGTACCTTATTTACTTTTGCATCTCCAAGATGAGCTTAGGATATGGCACATAAGTATTGGCTGGGTGTTAAAGAAATGTGAACCAAGGAGAGCCTGAAGATTGTTGCAACAAGAGTCATTTCCAACTATTATTTTCTGGCAGGAGTCTATTTTCTTAGTCATTCATCTGGGAAATGTGTGTAAATGAATTTTTGCCTATGTAGGGTTATTTTCAAAGGGGTTTAACCATTTTAGAAATAAACTTGTTGGACTATTTATCAGAATCAGTTTAAGAAGCAGAAGCACCAGGGTAGAGAAGGAACAAAACCAGCAGGGTTTAAGGAGTTCTGTGTTTTTGTCCTGCCTCCACAGCTAACATGCTCTGTGTGTTTTCTGATCATTGCGAGGCATCTTAGTTTTCTCACGTAAAATGGAACCTCATTTGAGATAGAGTACTTCAGCTCTCTACCATAGATAGACTCAGGGAAACTAAGATTATCTTTTCCAACTTTCTTCCCAAATACAGAAATTAATTGACAAGGATGTGGCGTCTGGCACCTGACTAAGCTCTCCAGGGACAAGGCATTCATTTCCTAAAGGCCCAGCACGCCACTTCAGGACAATACTCATGTTAGAAATTTCTCTACCCTGAGCTGAAATCTACTTCCTCTCTGTGGAAATTTTTTTTTTTTTTTTGTCTTTTTGCCATTGCTTGGGCCGCTCCCGCGGCATATGGAGATTCCCAGGCTAGGGCTCGAATCGGAGCTGTAGTCACCGGCCTATGCCAGAGTCACAGCAACGCGGGATCCGAGCCACGTCTGCAACCTACACTACAGCACACGGCAATGCCAGATCCTTAACCCAGTGATCAAGGCCAGGGGTCGAACCCGCAACCTCATGGTTCTTAGTCGGATTCGTTAACCACTGCGCCATGACGGGAACTCCGACTACCCATGGATCTTGATCTGCCCTCTGGAGTCACAAGAATCTCAATTCCATTTGTGTCCATGATGACCCTTCAATCATTATGACCCTTCAAGCCTCATCTAGCCTAAGCTTGTTCAAGCATCCCTCCCATGTCTCGGATGCTGGTTCCCTCACTCTTCGCATCCCCATCCTTAGAACATACTCCATTGTGTAACCAACCTAGGGTCCTGTGGGGCTCCTGGGCACACAAGCCTTTCTGTGCCCTCCAATTCTTATTTTTAGGGAATAAGCCTCAGCCTCCCTGACCTTCCCTGAGTTCCAAGGAGCAGGTTCAAAAAGTGCTAATCAGGGAAGGGAGGGGATGCAGAGACCAGGGAGGAGAAGTCAAAAGAAAATAGTGTGGTCTTGGGGCAGGGTCCTGGTTCTTCTTCAAGGAATATGCATAACAATGTCTTTGAGCCCTTCTACAGAAGTAAAACTCCAACAAAAGGAAGAAGTTAACTATTTGATGGAGCATTTCTCTTTCCAGAAAGGAGGACCACCAGAACCAGTCCTAGGGACACAAAACACCAGCTTTGAGAAACAGTGCAACCTTGCCTCTGCCCTGATCCTTCTCTGCAACACTTATTTCCACTCCCACCTCCTAATCTCTTTCAAAGAGGCCACAGTCTTTAGGGCATTAGCCTGCTGTGACTCTCCTTTGCCTGGCAAAGCAATAAAGCTATCTTTTTCTCCTTCACCCCAAACTCTGTTTCCACATTTCTATTCAGTACCAGCAGACAGAGGCCAAGTTTTGGCAACAGTTGCTCTTCTAGAAGATGACAGAATGCATAGAAGTGTCTGATCCAGACAGATACAGGAAACCATGACTCTCTTTGAGCTGGACACTGCACTTCTGCCTTTAATAATAAATGGCTCAATCATTTTAGGTTTCTTCAGGCTCAGAATCCTGTTGGCTCAGGTTGTGCTTGTGGTCAGCCAATATTTAAAATATTTCATAATTGAAAATAAAGGTATCTTTAAAATTCCTCTGTCAATCTGTCACTCCTTCTTATACTGAAGCAATTTGTTTTTTAAACCCTAAATGGAAGTGTCCACATTTATCTATATTGCTTGCAATCCTTAAACACCACAACCCTCCCATGAATCATTTTACAGAGTAGCAACCACAAGTAATGATCACATGCTGAGGTACTGAACCAGGATCGCCCCGGTGGTCCTTTTCTCCCTGGCCTCATCTCCTAGGCTGGCTGATGACTGGCTTGAAAACCTACTCAGGCTCTCTGCTTTGGCTGCTTTCTTTCTCCCCACAGTGTGAACTTCCCAACCTTTGAAACCCTTCTTTTTTGGAGGTACCTGTGTCTACAAGTACAAAACAACTCACATAACCAGCCTCAACCTGCAAGGCTACTACTGCCCTAGGAAGCCCCCTAGACCCTCTTCATAGGAGGTGAATTATGGATTCTGGAACTTTGTAGCTGCTCAATATATGCTAACTCAAGACTGAGATTAATGAGATGACTCTGTCAGAAAAAAGGAAGTGAATCACAGAGACATAAATGAGGCTAAAACCTATTAAGTACTCAAAACATGTGAGAGTGATGTGATTTCTAGTTCAAGAGACCTTTTTTTATTTCTCTTATTCTTTCTTTTTTTTTTTCTTTTTGGGTGTGTACATAGAATGAGGAATTTCCCTGGCCAGCGAACAAACCCATGCCTCAGCAGTAACCAGAGGCACAGCAGTGACAATACCAGATCCCTAGCCCACTGTGCCACCAAGGGACTCCTAGTTCAGGAGAACTTGAGGAAAGAGGTTTGAGAGAAAAGATGTGCTGCTTAGAGTTAAGTAAGGACAACAAATGATGAACTTGATTTCAAACGTGACACTGCTAAAATAAGCTGTGTAAGAAAGGGTCACATTCAGGAGTTTAGAAAGAAAAGCACCTTCCTTGATGTGGTCAGACTCTTGATTAGATATATCAAGCCCAGTGAGGTGAGTGAAATGTCTGAGAAGGTATCATTTTTGGTTGGAAAATCTTGGGTGGCATTCAGTCTCTCCTCACTCTCCACCCTAGACTTTTCAGACCCACTAAAGGCAGAATAGGTGGGCGTAACCCTGCCTTTAGACAACTCTATTTGACTTAAATTCCCCTCAGGGGGGTAAGACCACATGGTTGTTGTTATGGACATAATATTTGTTTCTCCTCAGATTCTTATGTTGAATCCTTAACCTCCAGTGTAATGGGATTTTGAGAGGTAATGAGGTCATGGGTAGGGAACCCTCATGAATGGGATTTATGGCCTTATTAGAAACCCCAAATAACTATCTTTGTTCTCTACCATGTGAAGACAGAAGACAGCTATTTAGAAACCAGGAAGAGAGCTGTCACCAGAACCCAGCCATGGTGGCACCTTGGTCTCAGGCTTCTAGCTTCCAGACTGGTAAGAAATAAATTTCTGTTATTGATAAGCCACCCATTCTATGGTATAATTTGTTACAGCAGCCAGAGTAGACTAAGACTGTTGTGTTGAATACAATGCTTATCATCAGGCATTTTGGGTGTGAGTAGCCTGCCCTACTCATTTAGTGCCATAACTCTTGGAAAATACTGAGGATTCTTAAGCCCAAGGCTGCCATGTTCTCATTTGTATTGTTTTAACTATTAAAGGGATATGCCAGTCAAACCTAGAATTAGAAAAAAATGATGTTGAGTTCCCACAGTGGCTCAACAGTAACGAACCTGACTAGTATCCATGAGAACACAGGTTCGATCCCTGGCCTCGCACAGTGGGTTAAAGAATCTGGGGTTGCCGTGAGCTGTGGTGTAGGTCACAGACTCAACTTGGATCTGGCATTGCTGTGGCGTAGGCTGGCAGCTACAGCTCCAATTCAAACCCTAGCCTGGGAACTTCCATATGCTGTGAATGTGGCCCTAAAAAAAAAAAAAAAAAAGAAAAGAATGATGTTTCTAGCTCCTTCTCTCTTTCCTCTTTCCACAAGGATATGCTAAGTGTTCACCAAAGCTCAGAAACTGTACTTGGCCCTGGGGCAATCAGGAAGAGTTAAATAGAACCTTAGAATAATTTTGATGCATCATAAATATAGGTGCAAAGTTATATGCCAGGTAACAACTTGTGAGGATCCATCTGGTCAAAGATGGTGGGAGAGGCACAGTTGGAGGCAGGGAATCACGTGGAGAGAGTTTCAGATTGTGAGCAGGAACATGATTAAGGGATATGGGCTGCTGTATTATTGCTCCAAATGACGTCTTCCACATTACTTCTGGAATACACTGTCACTAAGTATGCTATTTCTCAAAAGCATCTCACTCCTGGGCATTGAAACAAATATACGTTTCTTGAATATAATGTGTCTCAAAGAATGATTTCATATTTTGTCAGCAACAAAAAAGGTAATAATTCTGCACTTTAAAGAATGACTTGAAGATGATACAGTGACAGAAAGATTTTTAAAACTCCACCCAAATGGATAAAAACTCCACAAAAAAGAGTATATTTAGGTAGCAAAATCATTTAGGAGCAAGTTCTTGAATATTAAATGATGCCGAGAGAAGAACACATTTGCCATATTTTTTGGAATTTGAAAATAGAACTTCATATGCTTTATGGTGCTTAAACTATTTGAATAAAAATGATATAGCTCTAGGCTAGAAATTATATAGCTGTGGCCTGCTTTCATTTCCTTAGGACTACAACTCCGATGACAAGGAAGATATTCAGACCAGGTCGCTTTTTTGGTCTCTTACCTGCTGTGTCAGATGCTGAGAGGAAACCCCGGAAGAAAAGAATGTGAAGCCGTTTAGCTTGAAGAAAAAAAAGGAAAACTTGAAGCGTGTGACAAAACCTCTTCTCCTGGAGATTAGCAGTTTCATTCTTTTTTTAATTTTTTCCCTGTCTGTCTCTGTCTCTCTTTTTTCCCCTAAAATGAGCAAAGAACTTCCTCAAGAGCAGGACTTAGGTTATACCACTTTTTAAAAGCAACATCGATTTAGCTTAAGTCTGTTTGGTGTTAGCTTAAAAATGTTGATCTGCTAGGACTTCAGTGATAACACTGCTGAAATATTTTCGCAATACTAGGAGATCACATTCTACACAGACAGGGCATGAGGCTAAATTTCATTGTTTATGCACCCCCCTCCCCAACTTGAAGTCATTTGTCAAACAGCCTCATCTATCTCATTACACAACTCCATCAGAAAGAAAACTCTAGTTATTTGGGAATGGTTTAAAAATGTATAACCTTAAATATAATGTTAACATTTTTGTTAGGTATTTCACTGAATATGTTTTAGTTTATTGCTTCGAATAATAAAAAATAACTTTAATAACAAATCTAAATATACTTAGAAAAAGTCTAAATGCTTTTAGAGGAAAAATAAAAATGAGTTAGACTTCAAATCGAAAGGTCAAAAGAAATAGATTTGATGAAAATATTTATCCATATTAAGTGAATCATTGTTTCCATTTTGAGAAATGAAATGAGAAACACTTAAAATATTTTCTGGGAATTTTATGAATTCTTGATGTCCCATCAAAATTCAATTTACTTACAGTGTTGTTTGCCCGGCTCACAAAAGGCCTTGCAGCTGTTTGTGAAGGTGGCCAGTGTACGGAAGGCCTCCAGATCTCGGCCCTGGATGTCATGTCCCAGCAGAGACCAAGGCGCTGTTCTCACCACGTGTGTAAATTAGATCCAAACCCGAGGCTGATTTGGAGTAGAATGGACTTGAGAATAAGGATCTGGAAACCCAGGTTTTAATCCCAGTTCTGCACCAAACGTCCTTCAGGTGCTCCATCCTTGAGGGTTCTGGAGGTGTCTCTCCTGTCTTTAATCCTTGGTCTTCCTAAAATTTCTCAGTCCTATGCAAATCAAAACTACAATGAAGTATCATTTCACACCAGTCAAAATGGCCATCATCCAAAAGTCTACAAATAGAGTTCCTTTGTGGCCCAGTGCTGCTATGGCCAATGATTGATCCCTGGCCCTGGAATTTCTATGTGTTATGGACATGACCAAAAAAGAGAAAAGATGTCTACAAATAATAAATGTTGGGGAGGGTGTGGAGAAAAGGGACTCCTCCTACATCGTTGATGGGAATGGAAATTGGTACAGCTACAACAGAAGAGAGTACGGAGGTTCCTTAAAAAACTGAACGTAGAGTTACCGTATGATCCAGCAATCCTACTCCTGGATATATATCTAGAAAAGACAAAAGTTCAGTTTCTCTTACTCTGGGGGTATCTGGAAGATGAGGAGATAAATGCTTGTCCTCAGATGACATCTTGGACCAGAACAGTCCATCAGTCCTTTATCTCAAGCCTCTGATCCTGTATTCTTTTCCATCTTCCCATCAATACTACAGTTGCATTCATTTGCCAAACTCGTTTCCCTGTTTCCAGTCTTTCTTCTGCCCAAATACCCTAAATTTTCTTAAAAGATTCATTCTCCTATCATGTCCCTTCCATCTTCAAAACTTTCTCAAAAACATTCTACGGTTCTCAATTACCTTCAAAGTTAATTCCAACCTCTTTACCCTGATACTTCCCACCTAAATGTCTACTCATGAGTTGAATTTTCTCCATTTGCAATGCCTTCCTTCATATCCCCACCTGTCAAAACCTGACAGTTTTTGAACACCTGCTTAAATATCACTTTCCCATAATCTTATTACAAATCTCGCCATTTTATCTTGCCATTACAGTTTATTTTGAGCATTTTGATGCAGAAATACCATCCTGTATAATATCACAGCTATTTACCATTCTTTATTCTTTCATGTTAGAATTAAGTTTCTTATAATGTTAGGGCCCTCTTTTATCTTCTATTTTCTCCCCCAAACACCAAACATGGAACATAGCAAGTATTCAGCAAAAAGGTATCTACTTAATAAATTAATGCATGAGTATATTTTGCATTTTTAAGCATCATTGCATTTCAGTTTCCTGAATTAGAAGCATAATACATGCCCTGTGTTAGTGTTGTCTGCTTTTTTGGAAGAAAAAGAAGCTGTCAGGCCATGAATAGATTTGTGTAAGGGTCCCATGACATATGACAAAATGTAATTGTATTCCAGAATGTTATAATGTTCATCATTTTGTCTTTGTGTAAGGTGTTTCTTGCACACATATTGCCTAGACCAGCTCAGCAGGTTAGGGCTGAAGAATGGGTGCTGTGAAACTTAAGGAAAGTTAACATAAAACAAGACTCAGAGACATTTATCTTCATTAAAGGTGGGAACTGGGGGACTCAAGATCTCAGGGACCAAGAGCCCCACCTCAAGAAACCACACTGCTTTTATTGCGTTCTTTAGGATTTTGTCAAGTGAGGAGGGGGTTGTAGGGGCAGGATGTAGGTTTTTAAAAATTATTTTAAAAGTCACATAGCCAATAGCTGATTAAGCTTTTATTCTGACCTTTAGGCATTTAACAATCATTAGCATTGAGGAAGCTTGGCGTCAGCTATCTGTGCAGAGCATTCTAGAGAATCACCATTGTGCTTCTGCAGACGGCATGCCTAGGTTTGCACCTCAGTTCTTGCTAATGCATATCCTGCTAACAACCCCTCATAAAACGCTTGGGGCCATGAGGCTTATCTTCCTTTTATTCTTTAGAGGCCATATCAGGCAGTCCAAACAGCAGTGCCTATCTGCACAGGTCTGGCATGCATTATGTCCTCATTCAGCTGACCGCATGAATAATTTATGCTTTTAGGTCTTTGTTTTTAAGCTTAAGTCATTTACCATCACTGCGACTCTTTTTCAAGCAGAAATACGGGTAAAGTAAGGCAGGACAAGATGGAGTTTTCAGCATAGAAAATAGAAACAAAAAGGCTAAGAAAATACTGTAGAAACATGTCTAACCACACCGTACAAAATTTGGATTGGAATAATTTAAATAAGTACTCTCTGACAAGGAATTCTGTTTTGGGTGTATCCTGCATTCTTCATGATTTGCTGTAAATCTGTGACCTCTCATTATATTCCCAAGGGAGAAAACTGCTGGTTCTCTGAAGAGTGTCTGAAGTCTCGAGCACAGTATAACTCATTTGTATTTTAAAGTATATTTGCTAGAAAGCATAGTCTTACAAGAAGTGAGAACTTACAATATTCTTAACTTTTGTGTCAAAGCAGGATTCTTGCAATGAAGCTAATAAAATTGAACAAAGTGTATTGTTGGCAAAATGGCAACTATGCCATTCTTCCAAATTACTATAGCAATAAGCCATTGCTGCCATCTTTTTGGTTTAAATTTTCCACATGAATCTTTCCATGGATCCATTCGCTCCCTCATTCATTTATTCATTTCTTCACAATTTCATTCATGCAAAATCATTCACTAACCATGCACCAGGCCTGAGACTTGAGTGCTAGAGTGATGGCTAAGATGCGGATCCTGTCCTTAGGGAGTACACAGCTTCCTGGAGAGAAGAGACACTCACAGGAACATGATAAGTGCAATGTTAGGAAGAAATTCAAGTGAGGGGGAAGAAGGCTGAACTCAGCTCGTGCAAATTAGGGACAACTTCCCGAAGAAGTGATGTCTGTTCTTGATTACTGTTAAAACAGGGGTTTTGACTGAGATGTTAGGCATTGTCCTCAGAAATGCAACTACCTTCTGGTCTATTGTGAGCATTGGTGAATAATCTTGTTATTCAGATTCCTACATGAACCAAGGTTAAACTCGTGTGTTTTGCATGAGATAGTGTCCTGGACTTCCATCATGTTGCTTCAGCCTGTTCTCAGGGAATACTCTGAGGAGTAGTTCTCAAGGGGGCTCGATTTCAGCATCATCTAGTAGGGATAGAATGTCCAGGCTTTATCCCTAGAAAGGCTGATTGATTGTTCTGGGGCAGGGGTAGCATTTTTTAGAAACTTCCCAACATAATTCTCACATGCAGTAAAGGCTGCCAACCACTGCCATAGAGAGAATTTTAGAATGGTCTTGATGAGAGGCCCCTCAGCAACCATCCAGTGCAACTTCTACCTCCTAGATGAGGAGGCTGAGAATGAGGTTGCACCTCATTTTTCTTGGAAGGTATTTGTTATAGGTTGAATTGTACCCTCTCCAAATTGACCTGTTGAAGTCTGAATCCCCAGAATCACAGAATGTCAGCTTCTTCAGAAAAAGGGTCATTGTAGGCATCATCAGCGAAGATGAGGTCAGACCCCCAATCCAATATGACTGGTGTCCTTTTAAAAAATGTAAATTTGAACACAGATAAACAAACAGGGAGAATGTCTTGTGAAGACTGGAGTTATGCTACCATAAGCCAAGGAATTACCAGAAGAGAGGAGAGAGGCCTGGAACTGATCCTTCTCTAGCATCTTCACAGGGAGCATGGCCCTGCTGTGACTTTTATCTTGGACTGCTAGCTCGCAGAATGAGGAGAGAATAAATTTCTGTTTTGTTTGTTTGTTTGTTTTCTGGCCATGCCTACAGCATCTGAAGCTTCCTGGGCCAGGGATAGAACACATGCCACAGCAGTGACCCTAGGCACAGCAGTGACAATGCCAAACTCTTAACCACTGAGCCACCAGGGAACTTCAAAGATGATTATAGTATTTTTAACACATATTTGTCCCTATCCTGGTTAACTTGACTCTTCTCACTTCTAGTGGGGTCCATTGCTCTTTCACATTTCAAAAGCACCAATGAAAGCAGGTTGCTGGTTCCTGCTTATCTGAGGGAGGTGGGTGCTAAGATAATACATATGGTGTGGATAGCTAGGGTGACTCCACTTGGCCATCTCTGAATAGGCCAAAAGGGTGAGGCCCTTTCTTTGCATTTCTTGCCATTTTGTTCTCGCTTTCCTCAACATTCTGACATTCAACCTCCCTCCTTTCATTTTCCTATTACCTTAAATACTCCTAGAGCCTCTGGGCTTGCAGGGAAGACAATGGGTAATCATTTTTCTCCTGGAGCCCCTAGATGAGTGGGATGTGTATAGCAAAGACTTCCGCAGAGTTCCTGAAGTAGCTCTGTGTTTTTCCTTTTTTTCTTTTCTCTTTCTCTATCTGCATGTTTATATCATAGGAGGTTCATAACCCTGGAACTCTGAATGGAGATCACCTTGACCAAAGTCAGAGCTTGAAACTCAGGCCCTAGAAGAGAGCATGGTTTTCTAACAACCATACGTGGCATGAGTGGTATTGGTGACCCAGGGCAAGCCTGATCTTGCGATTCTCAAACTGGTGCATTTTCACTGACCACAGTTCAAGCTTTGCATTTTCACAGCTGTAGGAGCTCAAACAAATCCATTAATGACTTTGAGCCTTGTGTCCTAATTTGTAACATGAGGACCATACTGTTTCAGTGACATGACTAAGGACTCTAGGAAATATATGTAAAGCTCCAACTCCATTTCTGGGATCCAGAAAACACTCTAGTTGTGTTTCTTTAAGAGTGTGGAAAGGACAGATGAAGGTGATGTTCTGGAAACTGGAAAGCCTGTCACAGATACAGTTTGTACAATTTAACAATACAAATCATTTGTTCTTCACAACAGTCTCTCAGTTGAAGTGTGTGCTTATCAGCTTCCAAAATTATGAATAGCTCAAATTACATCAGCAGAAAGGGGAAAAAAAAGAGCAATAAAGAAAAACACAGCAAATCTCTATCCAGCCAACCTACTTATTCAAGCTGGTTGATTTTTCCTTTAGAATTTCTTTTTATCTTATAAAAATGGAAATGAGGGTCTTTTTTCTCCCCCTCAAATATCTTTGGGACTAGAAGCTTTGAAGAGAGAGGAGATGAAAGGGGGCAGGTTAATTTAGAAGTCAGCCAAAGTTCCTGGAATGAAACATGGCAGGCCTTTGGCTGGAGCAACTGGGATACCAAAGAAGCTAGGCTGTCGAAGGGGCCCTGAGCCATGGATTGGGCCCTGCTCAGGGTGAAGGAATTCAGATGAGGCATCACAGTGTGCACAGGAGTGACCCTGATAGAATGTTAGAGTTTGCAGGACCCTAGAGGTCATCTTGCTCAACTCCTGACTCATATAGTTGGGAGTCAGAGGCTAGTGAGGAAAATGAGGCGGGGGGGAAGGGGGGGAGGCGGGGTGGAGATGTTTATTGCTCTACAAGCCCCATGCTAGGCCCTTATACATTGTCTCACATGGTTTCCTTAGCAAGAGTTCCTCATGCCTGTTTTTCAAGGCAGAAAGCCAGGCTTAAGATCACAGATAGGAGGTGACTATACCTGCCTAGGGGCTCCAAGTGTCTTGACAGACCTGCCTTCTCACCTAAGCTCTGTCTAGATATGAAGGAATACTCTTAAGTCATGAGGGTTAACTGTCCTTTTCATGGTTTGATGAAAGTGAAAGTAAAAATCTCAACCATTTGTCACTTAATGGAAAGAAGAATTATATTTTAATAGAAAAGACATTTGAGATCAGATGTAGTAAAGTGACCAATATCTCCTTCCCACCCCACCACCTCAAATAACCAAGTCCTAATTTCTGCATCTATGAAGGTTACTTTTATGGCAAAAGAGACTTTGTAGATGTGGACCAAATTAAGAATGTTGGAGTTCCCATCATGGCTCAGTGGTTAATGAATCCAACCAGGAACCATGAGGTTGAGGGCTCGATCCCTGGCCTTGCTCAGTGGGTTAAGGATCCGGCGTTGCCATGAGCTGTGGTATAGGTCAGATGTGGCTCGGATCCTGCGTTCCTGCGTTTCTGTGGCTCTGGTGTAGGCCGGCAGCTGTAGCTCCAATTAGACCCTAGCCTGGGAATCTCCATATGCTGCAGGTATGGTCCTAGAAAAGACAAAAAGACCAAAAAAAAAAAAAAAGGAATATTGAGATGGCTTCTACATGGAACATAAAACACGGCACAAATGAACCTATATAAAAAGCAGAAACAGACTCATAGACATAGAGAACAGACTCGTGGTTGCCAAGAGGTGGGAGTAGGGAGTGGGAAGGACTGGGAGTTTGGGATTAGTAGATGCAAACTATTACATTTAGAATGGCTAAGCAATGAGGTCCTGCTGTATAGCACAGGGAACTATATCTAGTCTCTTGAAATAGACTATGATGGAAGATAATATAAGAAAGGAAATATATGTATGACTGAGTCACTTTACTGTACAGCATAAATTGGCACAACATTGCAAATCAACTATCATTTAATTAAAAAAAAAGAATATTGAGATAGGGTAGGTCCTAAGTGTTATCACAGTGTCCTTATAAGAGGGAGGCAGAAATTTGACTACGAAAGAAAAAGGCAATGGGAAGACTGAAGCAAGAAACTACAGGACTGGCTTTGAAGATGGAGGAAGGAGTGGCAGGCCGACTTATGTAAGGAATACAGCTCTAGAAGTTGGAAGAGGCAGAGACAGATTTTCCTGTGGGGTCTGCAGGGAGAGCACAGCCCAGTGGACGCCTTGATTTTGGCCCATGGAAACAGATTCTAGACTTCCAACCCACACAACAATAAGAGAATGAATTTTGTGCTGTTTTAGACCACAAAGTTTGTGGTAATTTGTTACAGTAACCACAGGAAACTAACACACCATAAGGCCACTGTTAATGTCAGTGAAGATGGAGTCTTGGAATATGGTGGCTTGCGTGGTTGTGATCTCATGTGTGCTTAATTCTTGTCATAAGCACAGAGTTGTAAATGTTCAATGCACGGCATCTGGGCTAGTTATAAAATCTATAGAATAGCAAGCTGCCACCTTGGAGCCCCTGGCTATGTTTTTTTCACTGGTTAATATGAGAATGGGGGTGCTCAGTAAATTATATCTTCATTTTCTCCTTCAGGATTCTTAAGCAACCTACACCCTCTCTTCGCAAAGTTTCTACTTTTTTCTTCTTTAATACACTTTGTCCGGTGGAAAGAAAACAAAAGGCTATCTTTGCTAGACTGAACAAAATACTATATTGGATGCAGATAAGCAGAGCTTCATACCAACAATATTTCTTTTAATAAAAGAGAGATGTAGGGGGAGGTGGAAAGACCCCTGGATTTAGTTTACAGGAAACTTGTATTCCATACCTTCAGGAATTCTGAGCTCGAGTGTTTTAAAAAGGGTATGGACCTATATTCAATGGAATACTCCTTAGCCACGAAAAAGAATGAAATAATAGCATTTGCAGCAACATGGATGCAACCGGAGATTCTCATACTAAGTGAAGTAAGTCAGAAAGAGAAAGATAAATACCATATGATATCACTTATATGTGGAATCTAAAAACCTGTGTAGAGAACAGAAACAGACTCACAGTCATAGAGAACAGACATGTGGTTGCCAAGGGGGAGGGGGGAGGGAGTGGGATGGACAGGGAGTTTGGGGTTGGTAGATGCAAACTATTACATTTAGAATGGATAAGCAATGAGGTCCTACTGAGTAGCACAGGGAACTATATGCAGTCTGATGGAAGAGGCAGTTCCTATTGTAGCTCAGTGGTAACAAACTCGACTAGTATCCATCTCTCAGTGGGTTAAGGATCCAACAATGCTGGGAGCCGTGGTGTAAGTCGCAGACACGGCTCAGATCCTGTGCTGCTGTGGCTGTGGTATAGGCCAACAGCTGTAGCTCTGATTTGACCCCTAGGCTGGGAACTTCCATATGCCATAGGTGCAGCCCTAAAAAAGAAAAACAAACAAACAAAAAGAACATGATGGAAGATAGTATGGGAAAAAGAATACATATATGTATGATGAATCACTATGCTATACAGCAGAAATAGACCCAATACTGTAAAATAACTGCAATTTTTAAAAAAGAGCCAATAACATAACATAACATAACATAACATAACATAACATAACATAACATAACATAACATATAACATAAAATAAAATAAAGGAAAGGGTATGGACCCAGAAGAGTTTGAGTCCAAATCACTCTGTCTCAGGATTCCCTTTCCAAAACTGGCTTCAGGTTCTCTGGTGAGTGGAGAACCATGGGACCTGGTTTCACACAAGACACACATTTGCTGGCAAAGGCTGCCCTGAGTGCCGGGGTTGCAATTTCCAACCCACTCATGGGACTGGCTGTGGCTGAGAGATCAGAATGGTGGTGAATGTCTGAGAGAAAGGGGTCATGTGAATTGGACTCCAGCTAAGTAAAGCAATGCCAAGAGATGGAGTTTCTCTCCTCTTCCTAACTCCTTTTTCATTTACTAGAAAGAAAATATTTATTTTTACATCTGCATTCTTATACCTTTATGGAATTATTATGCTCATATAATATTGCATTACAAAATAATATGAAATTCAAAATAAGATGAAATTATAGGAGATGACAACATTATTTCTGGGGATCACCAGATATAAACAATTTAAAAGTTGTGCTTTCTTAGAGGTAATTCCAATTGTAGTTAAGTTTAGCATCAATCTATATGAAGAAATGGGTATGGTTTAGGTTCATATTTGATTTCTTTTTTTTTTTTGTCTTTTTAGGGCCACACCTACAGCCTATGGAGGTTCCCAGGCTAAAGGTCTAATTGGAGCTGTAGCCACCGACCTATACCACAGCCACAACAACGCCAGATCCAGGTCTCGTCTGCAACCTACACCACAGCTCATGGAAACTATGGATCCTTAACCCAATGAGCGAAACTAGGGATTGAACCTGCCGCAACCTCATGGTTCCTAGTCAGATTTGTTTCCGCTGCGCCATGGCGAGAACTCCATGATTTCACTTATTTTTCTTTCATTCATTTCTAGTTCTATCATCAGCATGATGCATGCTCATTGTCAAAAGTTTGGAAAGTGTAAAGGTTGCAAATGAAAAAAATTACTCATACATCCTTCCAACACACAAGACAACTACTGACATTTTGTATGATTTCCTTTACTCATTTTATTTTGTGACCTTTTAATTTTAAAAATATATTTAAACAACATCTCGAAATATTAGAATTTCAGTATGTGATTATTACAAAATTATCAATCAGATATCCTATATATTTTCATATCAAGTTTTGGAAATTTGTTTTGTACTTATACCTACACTTCTCAGTTTGCATCAGCCCAATTTTAAGTGCTCAGTAGTCAATCAAGTCACATGTGGCTAGTGGCTACTATATTAGATAGCACAGCCCCAGAGATTTTGCTGAGATTGAGAAGATGAAGTGAGAAATAAGAGAGATAGAAAGTTTGAGGGTTTGTGGAGTTCCCGTCATAGCTCAGTGGTTAACAAAACCTATTAGTATCCATGAGGACATGGGTTTGATCCCTGACCTTGATTGGTGGGTTAAGGATCCGGCATTGCTGTGAGCTGTGGTGTAGGTTGCAGACGCAGCTCTGATCTGGCATTGCTGTGGCTGTAGTGTAGGCCAGTGGCTACAGCTCTGATCAGACCCCGAGCCTGGGAACCGCCACACGCTGTAGATGCGGCTCTGAAAAAAATGACACACACACAAAAAGATGGAAAAAAAGAAAAAGAAAAAGAAAGTTTGAGGGTTTGTAATCATGGATTAGGCAGTTTAAATATCAGAGGTGAAATACCTGGGTGGTGACGGTACCATGGCTCTGGAGGTCTGAGGTGAATTAGAAGCAAATGAAGGTTCTGAGTAGGGAGGTCAAGAGGTGGACAATTCATCTACTTGATCAGTGGAGTTCCCCTTGGAAGGTAGCAGTGGCTTGGAAGGAGAGGAAGTTTGGTGCTTGCCATTTAGTGAGGGCTCACACGGATACCCGGTGGGGAAGTCTTGGTGATGAAGAGGCAGATGCAGAAGCCAGGAGATGGAGTCCACATGGGAGAAGGATTTCTGCTAGGGATCATCATACAGCTCCCAGGCCAAATCTAGCCCACTGTCTGTCTTTATAAATAAAGCATATTGGAATACAGTCACTCTCATTTCTTGATGTGTTTTCTGTGACAAAATTTAGGGGATTGTGATTATGTTTCAGGTCAATTCCAAGGAGGCCATTGTTCTTAAAACTGCAACTCCTGAGAGATCTTCAGACCAAAATTAACTTCCAAGACTGCAGTGTCTTCTCCACTGTTCATTCTTCAAGATTCTGCCGACACTAACATTTATTGGGGTCATTAGTGCTTTATAAAAGGAATCATAAGAGTGATATTTTTATAAATTGGCACAGTGACTATCATACCCGTAAAAATCTTGAACTTGTGTAGGGTTTCTTATTTCTATTTAGAAACAAGGAAAGTTTCACTCACTTTCTTATGCTTTACACACAACAAGAATCTATGATGGGGAAAAAAATTATTTTTCTCCTCGAGAATAACACGGAATATATTGCATGATAGATCTCATTTGTCAGAAAATACATAATCCTACTACTTCTCTTTCATGTAATTCTCTTCTCAGTAGGAAATGGTGCAGCACAGTAGAAAGAGCAGGGAACTGGGAATAATTAGACCCAGGATTTATTTTTAGCTTTGCTTCTATTTTGGTACCTCTAGATTCGGTTTTCTCATCTGTAATATTAATGGCAATACATGCTACCTCTTATTGAGTTATAGTAACTATGTTTCCTGAGAGACAGTAGGTTTTAATGACTGTGAGTGTATACTCTGGAGCCTGGCTGCCTGGATTCGAATTCTGAAACTCCATTAGATGAGTCACTAACATTCTCAGGGCCTCAGTTTCCTTATTTTAAAAAGGATACTACTATATTAATTGAAATAATATTTATGATACACTTGAAACAGTGCCTGGCACATAAGGAAGTGCTCTCTTAGTCTGCTAAAAATAAATAAAATAAAATACAAGGTTATTTGTATCTACTATACCCACTATAGTAGTAATAATACTATACTACATAATTACTAACACATTAGGCTTAGTTCTTTATGTGTACTGCCATTGAATGATAATGTCAATGCTGCAAGGAAGTTATTATTTTCCCAAATTTTGTATCTAAAGAAACAGAATCAGAGAGGTTAACAAATTGTTCAACATCACACAGCTAGTAAATGAAAGAGCCAGAATTACTCTAAGTCTTCTTACAAAATAGGGACTTAAAAATCAACAGAAAAGATCTGGTTCTTTGAAAAGATAGACAAAATTGATAAATCTTTAGCTGGACTTATCATTAAAAAAAGAGAGGCAATGAGAGGACCCAAATAAATAAAATCAGAAATAAAGGTGGAAAACCTGGCCACAGAGATGAAAGACGTATATGCTGAGAACTACAGAACGTTAATCAAGGAAATTAAAGAGGATTCAAAGAAATGGAAAGATATTCCATGCTCCTGGATTAGAAAAATTAATATCATTAAAATGGCCATACTACCCAAAGCAACCTACAGATTTAATGCAATCCCTATCAAATTGCCCATGACATTTTTCATAGAACTAGAACAAAGAATCCAAAAATTTATAAGGGAACCATAAGGGACCCAGAATTGCCAAAGCAATCCTGAGGAGAAAAAAACAAGCGGGAGGCATAGCTCTCCCCCCAAAATGAACAAACCTAACAAAATAGAAACAGGTCATAGATTAAGAGAGGGAAGAAGATGAGTGAAAAGGGTAAAGGGAGATCAAGAGGTACAGTGTTCCAGGAGTTCCTGTTGCGGCTCAGTGGAAACGACTCTCGCTTGCATCCATGAGGACACAGGTTTGATCCTTGGCCTCACTCAGTGGGTTAAAGGATCCAGCTGTGGTGCAGGTCGCAGATGCGACTCAGATCTGGCGTTGCTGTGGCTGTGGTGTAGGCCAGCTGCTACAGCTCCGATTCGACCCCTCGCCTGGGCACTTCCATATGCCATGGGTGCAGTGCTAAAAAGACAGACACACAAACATGCGCAGAGAAAAAAATAAAAAGAGGTACAAGGTTCCAGTTATAAAGTAAACAAGCTATGGGGCTGTAATATACAGCATGGGGAATATGGTCAACGATAACTTTGGTGACAGATGGTAACTAGGCTTATTGTGGGGGTCGTGTTGCAATGTATGAAAATATTGAACCATTGTGTTGTACACCTAAAACTAATAAACTATTTTAAGTCAATTATACTTCAATTATAAAAGAATAAAAGAGTTTCTCTAAAACAGATGTGAAAGGCCAACTACTCAGTAGAAAAATGTGTTCACAGAAAAGTGTATACAAATTATTCAAAATAGACAATATAAGCCCCCAATTAATCAGATCATGTTAGATATAGTAATTTATTGGTGAAAACTTAGAAGGATGGTTATTAAAGATATACTTACATACTTGCTATTGTCCAATTAGGACATGTGAAGATTCTGCATAATTTCTAGGTGTCACCTTTTTTGTTCTGGTCCAGAAACAGTTCTTCATGTTCTCTTTCACAAGCACACCATCACAGGCTAACTTAATATCTTCCACCAATGAGTAAAAGATGGTAATAAAATTGTTGTTCACAAGGCCATGACTCTTCAGAATGTGCTTGTAAGAAACAGTGTAGAACTTACCTCTGAAGTTTCCTAACACCATTTATTTAAGGCTGTTGCCATCATTACTCATGACACTGCAATGTCCATCCAACCTGTTATTCCTGAACATGGATTCTGTGACTATTTTAAAAGTTGTTACTGTGCTTCGTAACAACTGTCAATGCAAGTCTCACCCAGAGTATGCCAAGAACTGTCATTGATAATCTTTTTTTTTGGCAACATTAAATTTGCTTTTTGGAATTTTATAACATAAATGTATATTAACACATCTTCCAACTATGTCTTCTCTTGAATCTTTAGCCCATAATCATTGCATTCCTAGAATGTGGTCTATTTCAACAAGTGCCACCAGTAAGGACAGCTGAGGTGACTGTGGACAGAGCAAGAACAACACTCTGATTTGCTCAAAGAATGACTTTTCCTCACTCCACCTGGCTTGGGAAAGTAACCAGCACCATCCCAGAGAGCATGGTGTTACCATATTGATCAGTGGCAAGAGAGGATATTGATTGAAGTGTCGCTTGTCATCGTGGAGCAGCGGTCTTGAAAATCTTTCAAGGAGAAGGACATGTTCCTGCTTGGCTGATGATATGGAGCCTGGGGAGGGGGTGGGATACTCCCTGAGAACCAGAGTCAGGGCGCGGGAGAGCACAGTGATGGGGAAAGAGAATGAGTATTGTCTGCTACCACTCCCACTCCTCTTGGGTGTGATGTAGAGGAAGCACCAGAGTAGAAAGACAGATGCAGGCAAAGGATGCATAGGCTACACACTTGGATCAAGCCAAGGGGTGGAACAATCATCGGCCAGATCCCCGAACTCACCCTTTGTCTGATGTGAATGAGAGTCACCCCAAATCAGGCTATAAATACAATTTTGGAAGCCTAATCTTGTGAAAAATATAGCACCAATCTTGTCAGGCTGCCCTCCTGGAACCAGGGTTGGGTCACAGGGTCCTGCTAAGACGCCATAGACATGAGTCCTGTAGCTTCTGGGGCATCTGGTTGACCTCATGGTTGAAGCAGAGCAGAGATCATCACTTTTTTCTACAAGGTCTAGAGAGCAAATATTTCAAACATTCAGAGCCATAACTCTGTTGTGACGTCTCAACTCTGCTTGTGCAGTGTAAAAATCGAAAATGAAGGAGTGTAGCTGTGTTCCAATAAAACTTGATTTACCAAAACAGTCAAAGGCTGGATTTTCCCTTCAGCCCGAAATTTGCTGGCCCCTAAGTACAGGCTTGGAGAGTGCCTTACCGGGAACACATTGCGGCTGGGCACTGCTGGGTGCTGATATAAACAAAAGACAAAGGGAAGATGGGGAAGAGGAAGAGCAATTAGTATTTTTGCACAAGCTGGAGAATGTAGAAAAGGGTATTCTGGATTTTTTGAAAAAGTACGTGAAGGAACCGATGAAAGAGCAGGGCAAATGTGGGCAGGGGCAGATAGCCTGGGGAAGGGGAGCACGGAGAACATAATAGGGAGTGGCTGAAGGATTTACTAGGTGCTACAAGTTTCTTGGGAGGATTAAATCGGAAAATAAATGTGGAAAATGTTTTTTGGAAACTCTAAAAATGTCATTATTGGTTACTAATTTAAAGGCTTGATATGCTATGCTTACAAATTTAGATCCCCCCCCCCGGCCCCGGACGTATTTTTTTTGGCTGGAGTTACATGGTAAGTTTTGCATTTTAGAAAGGTAACCCGATGCTTTACGAAGGATGGTTTAGAGGCACTAGACTGAGGCATGGAGGCTGATGAAGGGTCTATAACTCGAGCAAGAGACGATGTGATGGTGAATTTGATGTCTGAATTTGGCTGGACCACAGCGCTCAGATGTGACATCAAACTTTATTCCGAATGTTTCTGTGAGAGTATTTTTGGATATTAACATTAAAATGGTTGGACCTTGAGTAAATCCCTTTGTTGTCCATAATGTGGGCGGGCTCATCCAATCAGCTGAAGGTCTGAAGAGCATACTGGTTTGCTCTGCAGATTTTGGACTTGCCAGCCTCCCTAACAGCGTGAGTCAATTTCTTAAAATAAATCTCTTTCTCTATATATGTACACAGCTATTGGTTCAGTTTCTTTGGAGAACTCTGATTAACACAGATGGTAGAAACTGCATGGGGCAGTGGCTGTGGAGATGCAAAGAGGGCTAAGAGTTGAAGACCTAGCTAGTAGATTAAATTAGTATCATTTATGGACATTCTGGGTGTGGGCAGAAATTAGTATCATTTATGGACATTCTGGGTGTGGGCAGAGAGAAAGTAAAAGAGGTTTCAACAGTCATTTGACCAGCTGATGGACAGATTCTGATTCCATGTGTCAAGAAAAGAAGCCCAGCCCTGTTGACAATTCTGTCTAGGCCCCAAGCAGAATCTGTGCATAGGCATAAAACAGAAGAAAGTGGGTTGGAGCCCAGGGAAACCCTTAGTAGGACAACACAAACTGTTGAGGGTGGGTGGAGAGCAGGAAGTCTCTGAGAAGGGCTGGATCCTCAGATTTCTACTTCCTGGCCTGGTTTGCTGGCTTGGTCAGAGAAAAATCCTGTGACCTGGCTGACCAGGAACATTACTTCTCTGTAGGTCAGCATTTCCAGCTCCACAAAATTAGCAAGGCCTATTTATTTGCCATGAAGAGTTCTGGTAAGGGTCTCTGTCTCGATAGTGAAAGCTATTTAAAACATACAATTCTACTGCCCATTGTTTCTGTTCATAGTGTGGTTGCAATAGGATCAAAGCCTTGACATGTTACTAACTGGCCTTCTTTCCTCCAGCCAAAATGGATTTTTTTTTCTCCTAGCCCAGTGGTTAAAGGTCAGGCTCTGCAGCCAGTTGGTCTAGGTTCAAACCTTGCCTCTGCCATGTACTAGCTGCCTGGCCTTGGACAAGCATCTTCAGTTTTCTGTGCCCCACTTTCTTCAGTTGTGCCATCATCTTCCTCATAGGCTTATTTGAGATCTAATGAGTAAAAGTGTCTGAAGCCCTTGAAACAATCCCTGGCATGTAACAAGCACCACGTAAAGATTACGGCAGAATCCTGACTGCACCAGCACCAGGAGAAGTTAAGTTCCAAATTGTGGACCTTCAGACTCTTGGCAATTTAATTCCTCCTTCTCCATCTTTATCCTGTGTTGGCTGGTCACTGGTAGACCCAACATTTGATCCCTGGAATGCAGGGGATTTCAGAAGCCTGAGGTTCTAACGGTGGGTGACATTTATTTATTTATTTTAATTATTTATTATTATTTTTTTTCCCACTGTACAGCAAGGGGGTCAGGCTATCCTTACATGTATACATTACAATTACATTTTTACCCCAGCCTTTCTTCTGTTGCAACATGAGTATCTAGACAAAGTTCTCACAGCTATTCAGCAGGATCTCCTTGTAAATCTATTCTAGGTTGTGTCTGATAAGCGGTGGGTGACATTTAAATCTGTACTTACTACATGGTCTTGCTTTGGGTCACAGTTATTATTTCTGCAGAAGGAGAACAGTCATTCAAATGACTTTTGGCCCCTTCTGGTGGCTATTTCAAGCAAATGATAGATTTATCTCAAATGACTAATGAACTGAGAGGGTATGGTGAGACCACTCCTGGCTAGAATGGCGTCCACAGGCCAAGTGTGGTCTGGCCTGCTGCACTTGCAGTCAGTGGGCATCACAGCATGAACAGGGAAATGGGAGTTAAAATCTCCAAGAAATAGATGGTTTTTAGGAGAAAAAAAATACAACCCGGGTTTAGAGGTTTTTTTAGAGATACTTTCCTTTGAAATGAAATCCAGGGCCTTGCTCAGTGGGTTAAGCAGAGTGGACAGGCTCTTACATATGAAGAATAGCAGGTGCCACTACTGTATAAAATAGATGATAAACAAGATGCTACTGTACAGCACAGGAAAATCGACTCCATAGTGTGTAATAGCCTATACAGAAAAAAAAGAATGGATATATATATGACTGATTCACTTTTATGTATACCTGAAACTAATACAACATTGTAAGTCATCTATACTCCAATAAAGTAAAATACATGGGCTTAAAAAAAAAAGAATAGCAGGTGCTGCAGTTCTATTGTAGCTTAGCGGGTGAAATATCCAGAGTCGTCCCTGCAGCGGCTATGGTTACTGCCATGGTGCGGGTTTGATTCCTGACCTAGGAAGTTCTGAATGCCACCAGTGCAGTCAGAAGAAAAAAAAAAAAAAAAAAGAATAGCAGGTGCCAAGAGGTGTGTGGGTGTGTATGCAGGCACTATAAGCATCTGAAACGTAACTGCCATGCCTCTCATGTTCCCAAAGTCTGATTTCGGTCCTATACAAAGCCCCCCCCCCCAAAAAAAGAAGGAAAACTATCTTCTGGAGGCAAAATGGACTCTGGTACATGTGTGGAGAAACACTGGGAGCGGGTAGGCATCCTTGTTGGTAGAGGGCTGGGAATAGGGAATAAACCAAAAAGTAACCACAAAACCCTCCCTTGCATCCAGGACTCTGCCGCGTGGTGTGGGATTCAGATTAAGTGGTATGAGTGTCCAGTGAGACTGGGAAGGCTCAGCTAAGAGCTATGAACCATTTTTATTTATTTATTTAGCTATTTTTGGTTTATTTTTTCTTCTTTTAATTACTCAAATGAATTTATCACATCTGTAGTTGTATAATGATCACCACAATCCAATTTAACAGGATTTCCATCCCATAACCCATTCTTAGAATAAGACTTTTAGCAGTCAATGAGTCTCAGGAAGAGACAGGTAAGGATTCAGAGAAAGTACAAAGCTTTAGAGAAGGAAAAGACAGCTTCCCTGAAGAAGGAAAGGAGAAGGCAAACCTTGAAGCATATGCTTTATGCAAAGTTTTGCACATTTGCTTGTTAGCAACATCAACTGGGCAGGAGGAAAAACAACAGCATTTTTCTAAATGACTTTTCCTCTGCACTATTCCAGGCCACATGATGCCACCCGTTGGTTGAAACTGGGATTGTAAATATTTGCCAAGTGGAGCTGAGTATAGAAGGGATTTAGATGGCAACGGAGAATGTGAGGATCTATACAGTCTAAGCTGGAGTTTGCACCCAGTTCTTTACTAGAATTTACACTTGAAATAAAGGGAAAAGCCTTCATTTGTTCACCACATAAGCAGATTTAAAGGACCTGGCATAGGAAGTTCTATTGTGGCTCAGCAAAAACAAACCTTACTAGGATCCATGAGGGTTTGATCCCTGGCCTCGCTAAGTGGGTTAAGGATCCGGCATTGTCGTGGGCTGGAGTGTAGGTCACAGATGCAGCTCGGATCTGGTGTTGCTGTGGCTGTGGTGCCGGCCAGCTGCTGCAGCTCCGATTTGACACCTGGCCCGGAAACTTCCAAAAAAAAAAAAAAATTGGGTATCTGGCCTATTTTCATGAGCACGGATACAGATGAGTATAAAGCAGCTGCAATGCATTTTTCTCCCCTGGATCAAGGCTAGAACGCTAATTGCTAGTGAAGTTTCTAGAGAATATGGTAATTTGTTAGCTTAGCAAATTTTTAGGCTAAATTCATATCCTTTTATCTCTCCTGTCTAGCAGCAACAACCAGCCCTGGTATATTGAGGAGGTGGGAAGTGAAAAGCCATTGAAGGCTGATTGATTGGTTTTAGAATATTTCTTCTAAGATCTAAGGATTCGGTTTTGGTTTTAGCCTTTGAGCTACTTGAAAACAATAAAAATGTTCTTGATTGTGGTAGAACTCAAAATTCAACATTTTGAGAAGATATTGTGTACTTTTACACGCCTGTGTGTGTCAAACACTGAGCCAAATAATATGGCCTCATCTTATTATTATTATTGTCAGAAGCTGATACATTCCCAGTACAGATCTTAAGTAATAGCTCTGTAGTGTATATGAACATATTGGAAATCTAGCTTTGAAGGGACATGTATAATTCTAATTCAACAAAAATTCCTAAAGTACCATTAATCTCTTCTTGCGCCAATCCTTAATTTTTTCTCCCTTGTTCTGCTATGAATCTATTCAACCAGAACAGGGGCTGGCAGCTACACAGAAGCCGAAGCAGAGATTCTGAATGTTTGAGAACATTTAGCATTTAGATTTTCAATCTCCTGATGAAGAAAGTGATTGAAATTCTGACCTCGTAGTGGCAAATAGGCGTAATACAAACTTGAAACACACACGTGAAGTATCTCATGAATTATTCCATTTAGGAATAAGCTGAGAAAACCACGGATGTATTTCAAACTCAAATATGATGCTAATGCTTAAAAAGAGCAAACATACCATAGAAGTAAAATCGCTAAAGAAATGGTCAAGATTTCGACAGAACAAGTATCTGCATTCTATTCCTCTCTTTCTCTATTAGCCGACTGTGAGTATATCAATATCATGGACGTTATTTTTTCCCTTTCTTTGGCATTTTCTTGGAAAACTGACCTTAAAGATTATTTTTGTTTTGTTTTGTTTTGTTTTGTAATTAAAACATTAAACTTCAGTGTAAAGGAATTTTCTCTTGGTCATGCCTAAATGATTCAACATTATTACCTGTTATTTCTATATTTTCCTATACTACAATGCTTTGATTGCAGGAGTGTATTTTAGAGAAAAGTACTACCACTTTTTGCCAAGTGGGGGTGGATAGAGCTATAGCTTGGAATCAGATCCTCGGTGTTCTGTGGAGGAGACACCTAAAGCTTTCAGGGCACCTCAACTCTGTAGACATCAGCTTCCTGAATTAAAAACAAAAAAAGACAGAAATAGATTCACAGACATGGAGAACAGACCTGTGGTTGCCAAGGTGGAGGGGGAGGGAGTGGGATGGACCAGGAATTTGGGGTCATTGGAAGCAAACTATCGCATTTGGAATGGATGGGCAATGAGGTCCTCCTGCTCTCCAGCACAGGGAACTGTATCTAGTCTCTTGGGATAGAAAGTGATGGAAGATAATGTAAGAAAGGGAATGTATGTATGTGGATGACTAGGTCACTTTGCTGTACAGCAGACATTTGCACAACATTGCAAGTCAATATCCTTTAATAAAAAAAAAAAATAGTTCCTTCCTTCGGAGTTCCTGTGAGATTAAAGATAACATTTGGGAGTTCCCGTCGTGGCGCAGTGGTTAACGACTAGGAACCATGAGGTTGCGGGTTCGGTCCCTGCCCTTGCTCAGTGGGTTAACGATCCGGTGTTGCCGAGAGCTGTGGTGTAGGTTGCAGACGCGGCTCGGATTCCGCGTTGCTGTGGCTCTGGCGTAGGCCGGTGGCTGCAGCTCCGATTCAACCCCTAGCCTGGGAACCTCCATATGCCGAGGGAGTGGCCCAAGAAATAGCAACAACAACAACAACAACAAAAGACAAAAGACAAAAAGACAAAAAAAAAAAGATAACATTTGTAGGAGTTCCCCTTGTGGCACAGCAGAAATGAATCTGACTAGTTACCATGAGGATGAGGGTTCAATCCCTGGCCTCGATCAGATCAGTGGGTTGGGATCCCACGTTGCTGTGAGCTGCGGTGTAAGTCTTAGACACAGCGTGGATCCAGTGTGGATGTGGTGTAGGATGGCAGCTGTAGCTCCTATTTGACCCCGAGTTTGGGAACTTCCATATGCTAGGAGTGCAGCCCTAAAAAGAAAAAAAAAAAAAAATACTTTCGTAAAATGCTTGACAGAGAGATAATGATAGTTAAAAATACTTAAAATCCATGCTTGAGAAAATATTAATTCAATTCCTTTGAACGTGTGTTCCGTAAACATTGTTGAGAGGTACACTCAGAACCTGGTACAGATCTTAGAACATTCGCATCTTCTGATGGTAGTGACTTGCGTCTGTCTTATTATCCACTCTGACTGTGAGCCTCCCACAAACAGGCAAAGCCTGTGACTTCACCACCTTAGCATTGTTTACAGCATGGCTTCCTGGTTTCCCAAAGTGTCATCCGCCAAGTGCTGGTCCCAAAATATACTTCTCAGAGGAAAAATATTTCATCATTTAAGAAGTTTGGGGAGTTCCCGTCGTGGCGCAGTGGTTAACGAATCCCACTAGGAACCATGAGGTTGCGGGTTCGGTCCCTGCCCTTGCTCAGTGGGTTAACGATCCGGCGTTGCCGTGAGCTGTGGTGTAGGTCGCAGACGCGGCTCGGATTCCGCGTTGCTGTGGCTCTGGCGTAGGCCGGTGGCTACAGCTCCGATTGGACCCCTAGCCTGGGAACCTCCATATGCCACGGGAGCGGCCCAAAGAAATAGCAAAAAGACAAAAAAAAAAAAAAAGAAGTTTGGGAAATGTTGCATACATACTATGCCCCTCCTCTGAGAGCTTTTCAACTTGTATTAACTCAGATGTGCTGGAAAGCCCTACAAAAACGAAACCCTAACTCTGTTTAACTCAGAGTTTCTCAATCTTATTAAACTATGGAGAACCACGTGCCTCCCCCCCCCCCCCCCCCCCCCGCCTTTTAATTTTAATTTTAGGGCTGCATCCAAGGCATTTGGAAGTTCCCCAGCCAGGGACTGAATCCAAGCCACAGCTGCCACCTACCTGTAGCTGCGGCAAGGCTGGATCCTTTAACCCACTCTGCTGGATTGAGGATCAAACCTGCACCTCTGTAGCAACCTGAGCCCCTGCAGTCAAATTCTTAACCCTCTGTGCCATGGCAGAAACTCCACCTTTGCATGTTTTAAAAATTTCATTTTACTGGCATATAGTTGACTTACAATGTTGAATTAGTTTCCGGTGTACAGCAAAGTGAATCAGTCATATCTCTATATCTATATCTACATCTATCTATCTATCTATAATTTTTTCCCAATAGGTTATTACCAAATATTGAGTAAATTTCCTTCTACTGTACAGCAGATCCTTGCCAGTTATCTATTATACACATAGTAGGGTGTACATGCCAATCCCATTCCCCCCAAGGGGATACTGTGATGGGGAAGGCAGCACCTTTGCTTTCTAACATCATTTACTAATTTGGGGGATAACACTCTCTCACAGTGGCTAGCACAGTGTCTGTAGAGCAGGCAGACAGTGAATACACAAAACATTATATTTCAGGCATTCATACTATGTTTCATATATTACATATGATATAAAATCTCATTCCTAACAGCTATATAATTCTGTCCTTATTAAACAGATCTGATTTTTCTCATTAGTTGAAGAACCCTTAGGCTTCTGGAAAGAGAATTGAGTTCCATACGCCAAATGTGCCAACTTAAATTAAAGTGTTAATTAAAACAATAGCAACAATTGTAAAGACAATGGCAAATTCCATTCTTTTAAAAATGAATTGTGTTGGATGAAGCTAACTTTGAAGAGTGAGTTTCCATTTGGTGATATACAAAACTACTAAAGTTAAACAAAACATCCAACTCTCAGCTCATAAATGTTAGAGTAGCATCTACTCCTCCTCTTAGGGGAACAAAAACAGATAAAGGTATTCCCATAAATGAGTATTCCAGAAAGCAGAAACTCAGCATGCCAAACACTGAAACCTTAAAAAAAAAAAAAAAACTCAACTCTGATAAAAAATCTTTCCTAAAAATATTATACAATTCTCATCCTTATTGTTACCTCATAGAGAATATAACTTGACCAGTTCTTGGTGCCATAGGAACAATGCCACACCACTCTCCTGGCCAAAAAAAGGAATGTTCCTTTTCAAGAATATGCAATTAGGTGCTTAGAGCTTCTTTCTTCCTTCTCTGAATGCCCCACACTGCAGCTCTCTTATTTATTGCTATCAGCATCTTACTTGGACGCCAAGGTGAGTTTCTCAGAGACTCCTTGACATCTTTGCCACACCGCTTGGACCTTGTCCCCAACTGACTTCTAATCAGTTAGAAAATGGAGCCATCAGACAACAGCTTGTTAAGTCAGTCACTGTTGGGAAATAAATACATGTATGTGAGAGTCTGATAAATGGCTTCGTATCCATTACTACCCATTTTTATTAACACATTAACTTAGGGTAGCAGGAAAACATCACGTTGTGGTAAGCTTGGGGTTCCATAAAAACTTTCATCATTTTGTGGTAGTTATGTCCCCATCTCTACTTCATGCATTTATGACTTGATTTGGTCAACAGTTAACTGGGGTTCATCTGGGCCAGACCTTGGGTCAAAGGCTGGGTGTTGGTGGTTTCTGGGAAGGACTAATTGGTAACACTTTTCTCTTCCTACCAAATTCTTAACTGACTGAAATTCAGAGTCAGAGCTCAGAACGTCAGCTTGATTGGAGAACAGAGCTGAGATCTGCAGCCCTAACCTGGCTTCTGCCTCAGCCCCTCTCCTACCACATTTACCCTCTCAGCCTAAGAACTGCAGCTCTTCCCACCTTTCCACATAAGTGCCTGCTCATCAATGTATGTGATTTTAGGCTAAAATAATAATGACCAATTACTGGGAAGCTGCAGTGAACTCAGCACAGTACTAGGCTTTGTATACACCATAGCTGATCCTCGTAGCCTGTGAAGTATTTTTATAGAGGAAGAAATGAAAGCTGAGAGAGAATTAATTTGCCCAAGCTCTGAAAATTAGTCAAAGGTAGGTTTGGAACTTAAGTGAGATTGTACATGGCTCCAGCACCTATACTCTTTTTACCTCTCAGAAAGGGATCTAAGTTCCAAACTCAGGTTTCTCCACTTCAGTCCCCATGCACAGACCACACTCATCTCCAATGTCATTCTTTCCCCCCTTTAGTCTTCGAGAGTTTTCCTCTGCATACTTCATGCTCTGGTTTACTTCATGCAGCCATGAAGTTCCAGTTGCTGCTTTAACAAAGACATAATTTAGTAGAGTCCCTCTCAGCACCCACTTGACCATTCAGAGACCACGATGGTGGCATAAAAAAAATTAATTGGTAGAGGGAAAAATAACATCAACACAATCATGAAAGAAATAGGACAGATTGTACATCAATGACACACCCTAGGAAAGACCTTCAGTGGAGGTCATTAGGATGCAGAAATGGAGAAGATGAGTATCAAGAAGCATTTCTTTCCTAGGAGAGAGACCCCATTGGTAATTATTAAGTTATTCCCTGAGTACCCCAATTTTCTATGGAAGTACTTTTCTCATTTCCTTAGCTACCATTGTCACCTCTTGATTTTCTCTTTCTCTTGTTTTTGAACCCTAAGCTCCAGAGAGGCCTCCTTACTTACAACACAGCTCTTGGTTAGCACTCCCTCTAGTGGCAGCTCAGTGGCTCTCCCATAATTACTCTTCATCAATGAAACCTATCTCTGATGAAAATCATAGAATTTTCACTTACATACTTGATTGTCTTATAGCCTTTATTTATATAATTTTAATGACCAGGAAATAGCTATAAAGTTGGCCTAAGATAATTTGTTTACCAGTTTTTTCAATTTTTGCAATTATTAAAAACAATTCCCCATTGTATACATTAATGCATATGTTTAAAACATTCTCTTGGATTAAACTTTAAGTAGTTAGAATTTTGAGGACAGAGTATCTCACCTGTTATGGTAGAGATTGTGTCCTTCCAAATTCATATGTTAATATCCCAACCCCTAGTGCTTCAGAATGCAACAGTATCTGGATACAGGATATTCAAAGACGTGATTAAGTTAAAATGAGACTATTAGGGTGGATCCGAATCCAATCTTAGTGGTATCCTTATAAGAAGAGGAAGAATGTATACATGTAAGGATAACTTGATCCCCTTGCTGTACAGTGGGAAAATAAAAAATAAATAAATAAATAAAATAAAATAAAAAAGGAAGGGGAAGAGATGGAGTTCCCACTGTGACACAGAAAGTTAAGGGTCCAGGTTGTCTCTGCAGTGGCTCAGATCACTGCAGATGCATGAGTTCAATCCCTGTCCAGGGGTGTTGGGTTAAGGATCACGACATTGCTGCAGCTGTCCCAGTCTCCTTCATGGGACTCAACTCATGAATTCTCACATTTTTAATATTGTCAAGTTCTTTTTAAAGGGGTTTTTAAGGGATAACAACACAATATCACTAACATTCCATCTTATATTTACATTTTTAAGTGTCAAATAATACCTCACTTTAAATGTGCATTTCTCTAGTAATTAGAAGTCAGATGTTGCCTGTGTTTGGCTACATTTGTAGTTCCTCAAGAATTAATTATATATTCACATATTTTTCTGGTTTGCCTACTAGAATCTAGATGTTTTGGTATGAGCTGGATGAGTCAGTCTAGGCAAGTTACTTCTCTTTATAGAATCTCATGCTGTCATTTTATTTTATTTTGTTTTATTTTATTATTTATTTATCTTGTATTTTTAGGGTCACACCCATGGCATATGGAAGTTTCTGTCTAGGGGTTGAATTGAAGCCATAGCTTCCAGCCTATAGCAAAGCCACAGCAACCCAGGACCAGAGCTGCGTCTATGAACTGCACCATAGCTCACGTCAATGCTGGATCCTTAACCCACTGAGTGAGGCCAGGAATCGAACCAGTGCCTTCACAGAAACAAGCCAGATCACTAACCCACTGAACCACAGTGGGAACTCTAAGTCTTAATCATGTTGATAAAGTTCCCCTGTTTACTGACAGTCTTTATCATAAATGGGTTTTGTAAAATATTTTTTCTGCATCTATTGATATGATTTTTATTATTGAGCCTGTTGACATGATAAAGTTAATAGATTTTCAAAAACTTCGAACTAGCTTTGCATACCTGGAAAAAAATTCCACTTGTTCATGGCGTATAATTCTTTGTATACTTTTTTGTACTTGATTTGCCACTACTTGTGGACAACTTTTATATTTGTGTTCATGAGCCACATTAGTCTGTTTTCTTGTAATGTCTTTATCTAGTGTTGGTATTAGAGTAATGCCAAATACCCTAGAATGAATATAAAGACGTACTGCTTCTATTTCCAAAGGAGGTTGTAAAGAATTGTATAATATCTTCCTCAAATGTTTGCTAGAATTTACCATTAAACATTTCTGGGCCTGGTGCTTTCTGTTTTGGAAGTTTACCAATTATTAGTTTAATTTATTTAAACTACTTCTTCTTTTGCGTTTTGGCAGCTTCTGTCTTTCAAAGAATTGGTTCATTTCATCTAGGGTACCATATTTGTGGGCATAGGGTTATCCAAAGATTATGTTTTAATCAATATAAAGCTAATCAAAGTATGGTCTTAGCTGGAGAGGAGGAAAGGGAAGAGATCATAGTTTGTCTTGGCAGCATGGACTGGGTAGGTACTTTGTAAATGCTGAGTAAATGAGAGGATTTAGGAAAGAATCCTCTGTGCAGACATATTTCTACTCAGCTGTTTGGATTTTTGTTTGATTGTACCAAAGTTATAAATTCTTAAAACAAATCTTGCAACATTTCCCTTTCTGTTTTCTTTTCTTGCTTCAAAATTTAGGAAATTGCCCATTCCAAGATCTGACAGACTTACAGTTCTATGTCTGGTTGGTATTATACCTTATTTGTGTTATCTGATTATTTATTTTAGCTGGAGCTCATTTTAGTGCGTGGCAACAGCAATCACTTTTTCAGCAGGAAAACTAAATATTTCTTCCTTATTATTGTCATGCACACTGAGAGAAGTCACCAATTTTATGCAGTGTTGGCAAAGTTCTGTGAAATAGTGTTTTCTTTTTGTAGTTTTAAAGCTTCAATTTACTCCTGCAAGTTTTTTAACAGCCATATACTGAATTCTTCCCCCCCCCACCCCAACTTCATATCTTGAAGACCTAACCTCTGTTTTTGGAGATGGGGCCTTTGGGAAATGAAGTCGTGAGGGTGGGCTCTTCCTAATGGGGTTAGTGCCCTTATAAAAAGAGACACCTGAGAGCTTGCTGCCTCTCTCTCTCTCTCCACCATCAGAGGACACACAGGAAGTTGACTGCAAGCCAGAAAGAGAAATCTCACCAGAACCTGATCATAGCAGCACCTCATGTCAGACTTCAAGCCTTCAGAACTATGAGAAAATAATTTTTTGGTAATTTAAGTTACCTGGTTTATGGTATTTTGACTAGCACTCCATGTACGCCTTCACCTAGCCCAACACCAATTTCCCCTTCTTCTGCTCAAAGCACCTCTCTTCCCCGTTGGGGAAGCCCCACATCTGTTCACGTGGTTTGTAAGGAGCCAACCTTCTCTTTGGTTCTAGGGATGCTTAGGAGCTGGGCGCCAATAAGTGACTTTTTATTGCTATTAGGCAAAAGTCTCTTTTTCCTCCAGGATTGCTAGGCTAGTAGGAAGCAAAATTAGAACTCAGCCTGAGAATTCTTTGCCATCCCTTGTGGGATCCTTCCTGAGAATGAAGCTATAGCATAAGGAAAGCTGAACTGAGGGACAGATTTCTGAGCTACAACTTGAACACCTGGATTCAGTGATGTGTAAGTCTTCTCTTGGGCTTTTTCCATTTCAAAAGCCAATAGATTTCTCTCTTGAACGCTATCAGTTGCTATTGAGCTTCTGATGCCACCCCCCCAAAGGTCCTCATTAATACAATTCCGACAGATTCTGTAAACTGTATTCATTCTAGCTAAGTTGGTTTCTGTTTAACTGATGCAGGTCCCAGAGGTGAAACACAAATGTCTTTGTTTTTGCAGTCATTCTCACTGATAAGCAAGGATGACACTGCTACAAAGCTTAGGCCACTTATCCCTCTAGACTTTCCAGATTAACATGGCCAAAGCAGGATTCCCAACCTCTATCCCTAACTGACCCCTTCCTCTTGTTTCTCAATAAATGACATTTGCATTGGCCTAGCTGCTCAAGTACCACCTGAGGGCCATTTTTTATTTTTCCATTGTTCTTATGCATCATCTGCTCTACTAGCAAATCTTTGCCAACTCAATCTGTGAAAAGAAAATCTCAAATCTTTCTTCCTTCAAGTTACCCTCATTTGTTGCTTGCACTCCTGGAAAAGCCAAGTGTTCTTTCTGATGCCACCGTGTGGTGTGTTCTGCATTAGCACACACATCAGAGTCCAGGTGACCCCCTGCCCAGCATCTTCCAAAGTTTTCCCATTGCCTTAAAGATAAAATCCAGATTCTTTACCATAGTTTCAACATCTCAAGGATGTGACACCTGGTTATGTCTCCATCTCCATCTTATGCCATTTTCTCCCTTGCCTGCTATGTTCATCAATGTGCTACCTGGTTCTTGAGGGTTTATTCAGAAGTTGTTGTGACACATCAAAAGCAAACATCTAAAAGAATGAACAATTGCTCAGCATGCTCAATTTTTTACCTGATGTCAGCTCTGCTGGAGCTTTCCAGAGAGCAACGATGATTTGTACAACCTTTCACAGATCTTTGGATCCTCTATTTTATCTCAGTGGACACTAAACAATATGTATAGTTAGACATGAGTATGTTATAGTCATTGTTCACAGAGGCACAATGAAACTGATGCATGTTTTAACTTACCCAATGTAATAATGACTAGTAAACTACCAGTTCCAAAACTAGAACTAAACTCTCTTATGTCTGGTTTGTTGACTTTTCTATTACTTTCTTTTATTTTTCTCATTAAACTTTAATTTTTATGTTTTATAAGTAACATTTTTTATTTTTTAAAAGTATATGCATTTACTTCCAAGCCTTTTGGGTCTCTTGGCTAAATAATACATTTTTAACCCTTAACCCAAGTTCTTTTAACCCAAGTTCTTCTGTTACTTTCTCGCAATAATTAGATTGAGGCCGGAATGACTCTATCCCTAAAAATTTTTATCAGAGTAAACAATGTCAAACATTAAATAAGGAATTTCCTTCAAGAGCTGCAGGAACCAAGTATATCATGACAATGCCCCTTTGTACACAGGTAAGTCTGGCCTGTGTAGGCAGAAAGTGGCCTGCTCTGCACAGTGGGCCAAATGTGTAAGCAATTCTCTGCCAATGAATACATACACAGAAGTCTTCGATAAAGAAATGTGTAAAAATCAGAAAAAAGTTAACCATCTTTCTTATTGCAATGAGAAATGAATTTTGTAATGGCTTCTTAGGAATGTACTTGTATGGGGATTGATGGTTGCAAACCAGCTGTGTGTCCTCATACATGTCCTCGTACACACTTGGTGACTTCTTGCTTTGAGGCTCAAGGCTCATTTCAGAACAATAAGAGGCATTCCCATTGTGGCTCAGTAGTAATGAACCTGATTAGCATCCATGAGGGACGCAGGTTTTATCCCTGGCCCTGGTCAGTGGGTGAAGGATCCCGCGTTGCTGTGAGCTGTGGTGTAGGTGTAGGTATAGGTTGCAGACATGGCTCGGATCCTGCATTGCTGCGGCTGTGGCATAGACCAGCAGACCAGCAGCTGCAGCTCCGAGTCAACTCCTACTGGAAACTTTCATATGCCCTGTGTGTGGCCCTGAAAAAAAAGAACAACAGCAATAACAAAAGGCAGGCAGGGAAGGGGAGGCATTCCAGGAGGCACCCTCATCCAGATGCTCATTGTCTTTCCAGACTTGTAGCTACATCCTCTGAAAGGAGACAATGTTTAAACATACACATGTTTAAATATTTATATGTTAAATACATACATACATAAATAAATAACATAAAACCTTGCCAGACCAATTGACCATTAGTGAGCAAAATGCCAGCAGTTGGCCACTTAGGAAAGCAAACTGTTTACTGCAGAGGTTGATAAAAGTGAGCCACAAATTCTCAGTGTACAATTGTTTCTTTTTTCTCCATCATTGAAAACCCCGAAACAAATGAAAATATTTTGACGTCGTGTATATCAACTTTACGGTGGCCTCAAGTCTTAATCTCCTGAGTCAGTGACATGGGAGGGGGGGAATAGGGTTTGTAAAGGATGCACTGGCAGGCCATAAACTATCTGGGCTTCTGGGGACTTCTGTGATTAGGAGGAAAAGAGAAGTCTTCCATTCCCTCCTCAACGGAGAGAAAAGGCAGAAAGGCAGGCTGCCCCAGTGGTTCACGGGGGCACCAGGCCCGTAATGGTGGGAGGCTGCATACCTGGAGGCTGGAGGGGTCCAGGCTGCTGGTTCCCCTGACAGGGTCGTGGTGGGAAAATGATGGGGGAGACGGGCAAGAGGCTGTCGCCAGATTATAAATCACTGGTCTATAGGGACCCTGATTTATTCCTCTTAGTACCTGCCCGTTCTCTCTTTATTGACAGAGTAGAAAGGCTAGCTAGGATGCTCTGATTGGCCAGGATCTTACAAACTACCCTAGAGGCTCCTGCTAAGCTGGTGTGAGGGAGAGATCAGTAAGGACATCAATCTCCCCAGACCTCGTGTTTACTGATCTGCATTTTTCTTCCAGTCAGATTTCAAAATATGTCATTTCACTCAATTTTGAAGACTACATGGAACAATGAAAAACACATGTGCTTAAGTCCAGTTTTGGACCTAAGTTCTGACGGCATCCCTTATTAACTCTTTACCAACTCAAGCCAATGTGGGAAGGCCGCTTGAAGTCTCTAGATGTTTGCTTCTAATCGGTAAAATTTCTGACTCAGAGGGTTTATTAAATATTCATTCAACATTAACCGAATGCCAACTGGGTGTCAGACATTGTATCCTGGAAGCCACAGTTCTCATAGAATTTACAGACTAGTGAGAGAGAGAGACACTAATCAAGTAATCAAATTATTAATCAAATAATCTATGGTTGCACAGGTTGTGCACTGCACAACTCTGTGGCGGCGGGGGCGGGGGGGAGAGTCATTCACATCGTGGTCCATGTGAATGGTGTTCTGTGAAGGTGGGCAGTGTATAACTGTAGGACAATATGTGCCAAGTACTCAGAAAGAAAGGAAACTGACTCTATTAGAGAATATGAAAAGGATAATTAATTTAGATTCATGAGTTAGAAAACACTTCTGCAAGGAAATGCTACTTTAGCTGAGGGGTAAAATAAGTAGTAGTTTAGAGTCTAGAACTAGGCTGGACTTATTATAGAATATACAATATACGTTCATTACATGTGCATTCTTTCTCCTGAAAACATCTCTCCTGGGTCTGATTCCTCTGATTTGGGCTATCACCAGGTAGATTTCTGAGCAAGTCAGTCTCAAGAGCCAGGAAGGTCTGCAATAGGAGGCAGGTTATCTAAGAAGGAACTCAGGCACAGAGTATCTACCATCTTTTGATGTCAGGATGGATTTTGAGCCATGGTTGAGTTAAAATTCAGACCTAATGGCTCCAGTTTGGAGTAGAAGCTACAGATAAGGGGGAAGTGTACTCAGTAAGGCCTGGTGACTGTTATTAATGACATGTCCAGGCTTGGTTATTCCTGCTGTTCCTCTCCAAGTTGTGAGGAGCAAGTTCATGAAACATACACTGAGATTCACAGCCCACTTGGTTCTCTCCACAGACATCTACTGTACAACTGGAGCACGAGATGGGGCCAAGGCCAGAGAGTATGATGGGATGAGAAGATAAGGGGAGGGAGGACTTCAGTTGCAGCAGGGATCACAGTGGGAACTGAACATCAGGGAGAAGAGTTTTGCTGACAAAAGATTACCTTCTCAAGGCTGGAGTAAAGACCTGGAATAGGGAGCCCAGGCTCAGGAGGGAAGGATATTCATCTCCCACTGCTACCGCCTGGGTTATGGACAAGCTCAGCTTCTCACTCTTCCCTGAGCAGGACACCAACTTTCCAAACTAGGTCTTTGTTCATAATGAAACTGCAGTTTCAATCCTGTGGACTCACCTTTTTTTGGTCCCTCCAGACCCACTGTCTAACCTTCTCCATCCTGCACAGGCTAAATGAATGGGTTCCCTTGCCCTTTGCTTCCCGATGGGTTTGGCCAATAAGGACACCCCCATTGCAAGAGGTTAGAGGAGGAGAGAGAGGTCAGACTGTGTATTTCTATCCCATCCTTCAAGGTCACCTCAGACTGGCTGTGTCCCTTGACCTTTGGTCACTGTTCCTTTCCAGATGTCCAACAATGTATGATGGTCTCTCTGAGTTTTAGTAATTATACATTCTTTCCAGGTAAGGATTAGAAAGAATTCAGCTTCTACCAGCCCTGGGTTACTGTACTCTCCCCAGGTTACTCCGGTTTCTCTCACTGATACCTTCGGAAACAGCCCCTTTGAAATAAACTTCCCTGACGTGATCCCATTTTGAGAGTCTTGTTTGCTTCCTGTTGTGAGTCTGACCAGTAACACCTGCTTTTATATTTCTTTCCTTCCAGATGAACTTCAACAAATATGTCAAGTTTTAACTCAAATGCTACCTTCTTGTTAGACCACTTCCTGCCATCACCTCTCAACACTACACGCAGAATATTCGGCCAGTTCTCTGATGTCCCACAACACCAAAGCTCTCCTCCACACAGTTCTTAGCTTTCTTTGGGAGTTATTTGTTGCAGGTCTGGTTGATCTCTCCCTTCCCATGTTAGACTGTGAGCTCTTTCGGGCAGGAGTGTATCTTACTCAGCTTCTTGTCTCTGGTGTTTTTCTTGCTGCCTCTTCCTTTTGTGAGGGTCCTAAGGCCAGTCAGGAGGAGCTGGCCAGGATCAGTGTAACTTTTGATCATCTTCTTCCCAGAACAGCTGCTTGTGACATTTAATCTCTACAAAGCCTTGTGTGTGGGTTTTTCTCACTCCGTTGGAACTCTTGATGTCTTGATAGCTACGTAATCAGGGAGTCAGAAGAGGTGAGCTGGTTTGCTGGGACTTGAGGAAAACTCCTGTCCCGATGTGCATTATGATTATTAAACCCAATCAAGTCATATCATATCAACTGCTGTGGATTGAGAATCTATTCTGTGCTAGAAACGGCATTCATCCCAGTAGAAAGCCATGACTTTCAGATCAGAGTTTTAGAAAGTTTAGAAAGAGCTTTGGGGAAATGTGAGCAGAGGCAAAACATGGGTTTCTCTTGTAATGAAGCTTACATTTAATACTTGCTATTCCATCACAAACTTGGGCAATACAGCTCAAGAATCACAGAATCTCTCCTCCATCCTGCTTCACTTCCGTTCTTGATCCATCCTGGCAGCAGGTATCTGTAGCCCTAAATGCCAAAGTTTTATAGTAAAAAAAAACTTCCTCCTAAGAATTTTCTCATGATAAGTAGAGATGTATGAAGCCAAGGATGACTTATATTAAGTTACTGAATAGTGGTTTAACCTGGTCGTCATTGAGAACCCAGGACTTGTATGATTCTCCAGAGTATTAAAGGCACCCAGGGCAGTGTCTGGCTGTTCAAGGCCCAGTGACTCTTGGTCACAGTCTCCTTCTGTCTTCATCATATTTTCCTGTCTTCGGGACCCCCAGAGGAGAGGGCCAGTCTGCACAGTTGGAATCCTTCTGGTTTGGTACATATCCCAAGGAACCCTGGCGCTGCTCAGGTCACTGTATCCATGAACTCAGAGTAATAGGTCCAGTGACAGGGCTGCAAGCCTCCGGAGCAGAAGCACAAGTCTCTGTTGACTCCTCACCTACAGAAACATGGTGAACGTCTTCATTTATTTTCTCTGGGTGTTTCTTTGTAAATTCCACTCATTTTTCTCCTTTGGATTTTTTGATTAAAGTGCTGTCGGTAGAGCAGTTTGATGTCCAAGTGAAGATGCTGTTGGTGAGGCATTTTTCTGTTTTGAGTAGTTGGAGTAGAAAATTCTTTTATGCTTGAAAACCTTTCTATTGTTTTTCTTCACTGGGGATATAAAGTGGGAGTTGACAGAATGCGTTAACCTTTCTGTTCCCTGCTACTTCATCTGCATCGCTCTCGGTCTCTGCAGACAGCTTTGGATTCCACAGGCACAAGGAAGCAGCAGCAGCCAGGGGCTCCAGACACAGAGTAGCAGGGAGTCTGGGAGAGGGATCCCCAGCCCCATTGTCAAAGGATGCCTGCTTTGCACACAATGAGTCTAGGAATTGAAAAGTGACAGGGTACCAAGCATATTGAGGGGTCTACCAGAATGTGGAACAGCTAGAGCCATCCCTGGATTCTTTCCTGAGTACTTGTCTCCATAGCAATCCCTCTCCAAGCTAAGTTAAGTATGTGAATATTATTAATATATTTGAAAATCACTTGTTATGAGCCTACTATGTGCCTGCCACCATGTTAAGCACTACGAAATTCATAATTACTGTCCCCAAGAAGCTCAAATCTAGGAGTTCCTGCTGTAGCGCAATGGGTTAAGAATCTGACTGCATTAGCTCTGGTTGCTGCAGAGTCACATGTTCAACCCCCAACTCAGGGCAGTGGGTTAAAGGATCCAGTGTGGCGGAGGTCACATCTCTGGCTTAGATTCAATCCCTGGCCCATGAATTTCCATATGCCATGGGTGTGGTCATAAAAATAAAAAATTAAAAACAAAACCCCAAAGATCAAGTCTAATGGGGAGATATGCACACCCAGTAGCATAGGATGTGACAGGAGCAAAGAGGAAGGAGAGCCTTCTGCACATGGGTTTGGCAGATGTTCCAGTTCAAATCCCACCCACTGATGGCAGGGAGAACAAGGTAGATACAGGCAGTCAGAAGTACTGTCTTATTCTCTCGCTCAGGTTCTCAGTTGATTAGCTTCACAAAAAGGCTTTCACCTTTTACCCCAATGATATTGTCCTCTGAGGCTGACAAAATGAAAAGTCTCCAGAAACTTCTTAAGAAAGTGTAGTCTGAGGTCTGAGTGAAGACAAATATCTTAAGTAGTGGCCATCTGTGTTTGAGCATCAGGTTAGGAGGCAGTGGGGTGCACGGGCTTCTGAAGGGGAGGGACTATGTTTTTTTGTATTCACAGAACCCAGTGTGGTGCCTGATATGAAGTAAAAACCCAGTAACTGAATAAGTTACTTAATGCCTTAATGAATTAGGAGTTGAGGGTCTGTGTTCCAGCTGGGTGGCTTTCAATCTGTCCCTTTTTCCTCATCTACAAAATGTGGGTTCATGTTTGAAGAGTTCCAGGAACCCCTCCTGCCTTGGTATTTTCTCAGTCAATAAAATAACATAAAATAAAACAAAAACCCATTCTCTCAGAAAGGAAAGTGGCCCGGGGTGACTGACTGTGCCCAGGAGGGGAAAATAGGCTCTCTGAAGGGTATGAAGAGCAGTTCACGTAGCAGACAGAAATCAAATGAGGTCTAAGGCCAATGCATTTCATAGTGGAGAGTTTGAGGTTGATTGAACAGTTCAGAGATTAAATATTCAAGGTTAAAGATACATTTCCATTAAAGGGATCTATATTCCTGTTCCACTGAAGAGAACTTTTTAATTCAGTGCTTTTTTTTTAATAGAGTTTTTTGGACACTTAAACTTTAGGAAGAAAAAAAAGTGAAAGAAACTTCTTGGAGGGAACTGAGGCCAGAGGCCCTGATATAATTAAAAAAATTGATTGTTATGGTTAACTGAAAGGGGTCAAGGATGGAATGTTATGCTGCGTCCCTATTTTATCTAAGATTAGACAGAAGAAATACTTCATGGCATAGTACACGAGTTACTGGGGAAAAGGTAGGGCTATACACAGTCACTAACTTCCTAACCACAGCTCTGGCTCAATGTGAAGGACCACTCATTTGAGATGGGGGCCACTGGAAGCTCTATATGTAAATCCCAGCATTACTTTCCAGTGTTCCTCCCTTAAGTATCTCACCTAAAACTCAGCCACAATTTTCACCTGAATCTTTGCTGACATTCATGGAGTTCTAGAAGAGGAGGAAAATCACATCTTACAGGCTATTTATTTTGTCTAGATTTAGGCAAGAAGGGCATAAATGTGAGTTTTGTTAGGTGATGATCATGGTGAGAAAAAGAGAGGCAGGACACTGGACAAAGTAAAGAAAAACCTCTATTGAGGATGTCTGCAGAGGTTGTACTGGATGTTTATTGAAATAGGAGACGTAGTCATGAAAATGTATTGTTCAGGGATAGAAAATATCACCCCAAGAGAAAGAGAGTTTGTACATAAGCCAGAGAGTTGCTTTAGAAGGAATTAGAGTTCAAGTTAGAATTTTAATCATGAAGGAACATGAAGGTCAAGGCAGAAGTCTAGCCCTCATATACATTGATTCAGAGCACAATAAAGAAGAGGGTCAAAAGAGCTGAACAAATGAGCTATTTCCATTGGACTTCATAGCAAATACCATTTTCACTCTCATGACTCTGTATCCCTTCTCTGCCTGCCTCCAGTATTGATCTCAGAATCTAGGTCAGGTTGAAGTGGATGCCAACTAGTTTCAACTTCTAAGGGTTTGAGGTCAAGGCCATTGCAACACCAGTATACTTAGGAAAACCCTATTTCCCAACACTCCTTGTTTTGGAGGTTTACAGAAATTTGAGCTTTTTGAAATTCTTTAGAAAGGAGTGGGGAAAATCAATGGTAAGTATGGGTTCACCCAGAGTGCTGCTTATAGAATCGTTAGCTGCTTAGCCTTAATGATTTTAATGGATGTGTCATTGGTTGTGTTCGCCAATATGAAACTGTTATCTATGCAGGACCCTCCCTCTCCCCCCACCCCAGTTACCTTAAAAGTGTCACAGTTTTCAAACTGTGGTCCATGCTTTGTTGGAAGATTGGGGAAATGTGGGATCTCCAGTATAGCTCTGAAGGTCTGCAACAGTTAAATCCATTTCAATTTCAAGAGAAATAATTCCTAGGATGGGGGGAAGGTTTTAGTTCTCAGGTCAGGGAGTCATTAGCTAAGCTACTGTCCATCTGCTAACTTCACACTTACTGACTTCTTTTGGGAAATGAAAATAAAAAACAAAATTTTAGAAAAGAGACTAGAATGAGTTTCATGTGCTGTCAACTATAAAAGATACCATTTGAATTTATGAATAATGAATAAAAGGGCTTTCACTTGAACTCAATTTTCTTGGCCGCTACCAAACTTCCCTATGAAACAAATATCCATTAACTTATATGCTAGTCACCTCTCAGGACACATTGAAAAATAACCACAGGAATACTAGATGATGTCAGAAATCATTTTCAGTGTGAAATGAGTCTTACAATTCATTACTTCTTGAATTTCTTAATGTTCTGAAAGTTTCCAGGTTTAGAGAAATACAGAAATTCTTCCCAAAGGAGAGTATGCACTGATTCATATGGGTTACGTTAAGACATGGGAGAGAAAGTCTCTTACCTAATTCCTCACACTGGGAATTTGTACAGGGTGGTAGGGGAGATGAGGTGGATTACAAAGTGAGAGGCCTGGTTCTGGTGATGGCTGTTAGATCTTAGACAGGTGTTCAAGTCTTCTCTCATTGGCAATATTATAAAAACTACTAACAAAACTGTTCAGAAAACGAAATAAATGAATATGAAGGTACATTGTCAAACTATCAAGTAAGTATTCTCAACTTTAAATCCAGCTCTTTTACATATTGCACTGCCCCTATTAAATTTGGAAGCTACAAATAATATTTTTTGGAAATATGAAGTGTCTGGGTCTATCAGACTACTGCTTTGGTAAAAAAGTTATCAGGAAAGAGAACCCATTGTATAGGGAAATATAGGCTTTCTGGTTTTACTTTATTTTATTCTTTGTGGTTTTCTTATTTTAAAATTGCACCAAATGAGTAAGACTGGAGCCATTATCCACCACTTCTTTTTTTTTCTTTTTGTCTCAAATGTGAGGGAGAATAGGATGGTATGGACTATGATCTAAAGAACTCCGTTCAGGATTAAGGAGACATTCTTCGTATAAAATTGCTCCTGGGTCAGGTCTCTGTGTCAGAATTCAGGGAACCATCACATAAACCTACAAAGGGAAACGTACTGGCATCGACAGAATTTGTACCCATTTCTAATCAATAAACTCAGATTCATAAATATATGTCTTTATCCTTAGAAATTTGAACAACATTTAAAAACATGTTTTAAACTTGATTATGTGTATCTGCGCTCCTTTTATTTGGGAGAGGGACCATTTTGAAGCAAAGAATGCTGGTCACCTTGAATTTTTCATTGGTGCTATTCTTCCTGGGAGCACAACCCACTTTACTGACAATGCCTCATATTCCTCACACACAAAAAAATAGTGTCCTGTAATTGTCTTTCTCTCAAATGTCTCCTAGAAGAAATGAGATTGGGAGTATTTGTGAGAAATTGAAGAACTGAAGGAATTTCCAAGTAGAATGAAATCAAGGTCTTTTAGTTGGCAGAAAAGGGGAAAAAAAAACCCACTTTACCAGTTGTCTTGAGAAACAGAATCTACAATTCACCTTTCTCTAAGAGACATGTATTTGAGGAACCAAGATGTACCATGGATGTACTTCAAGGATTCTCTTGAAACTGAGCCCAGTCACATTTCAAATGTTGGTTTCTGACTTGGCATATTATTAGAGTCTGAGAATGATGGGGAAGCAGGGTTCTTATTTGCCAAATGAAATGCTGTTAAATCCATGTAGTAAAAGATGTCACATAAATTTATTTGGCAGAGAGAGTTAAAATTGGAATTGCAATCATTTAAGCATGAGCAATATTTTTTCTTTATTATCCCTACGCTTCTCAAGGGAATTGAAGAAAATTACATAATCTTCAAGATTGAGGGCAAGAATTTTTGAATCACACTTGGGAATGACCTGTGATCTGGTCCAACCTTTCCCTAAAGATCACTCCCAAAAGGGGATTATTCCATTTCAGCGCAAATATACACAATGACTGCATGTCCATCCCATTGCTAGGCAGCTTCTAGCTTAGAAACAACTAATATTGAGCCAAAATTTGTCTCAGGATAACTTCCATCCTATATTCCACGTCACCAAAATACATTTTTTTCATGCAAATTAGAGCCTTTCAAGAATTTGATGCTAGCTCTTAATTTAATCTTTCTTTATAAGTCTTCTTTGGAGAAATCTGAAAGAAATTTATGTTTTTTCCTCCAATATTTTAGATATGTTTGCAGAAGTTTGGAAGTCTATTTCATTCTATGGATGATGCTTCTACTTTTCTCTTTGTTCTGATGAGGATAGGCTGCTAGAATTGGGCAAATGGAACTTTCTTAGTCAGCAGAGATATTGAGGTGACTCAGCCATGAATATAAAAGTAGAATTGATTTTTCTCTTGGTTCTTCACTTTGTAGTGGCAATATATATAATTTCAGCCTTCTGGTATCTCCCGAAAACCTATTATTAGAATACCCATGAAAGTTGCAACCCAGACTGCCTTCAGATTTTCTTTGACACCTGAAGTCCAATCAGTATTGAGCCTTACCTTAACCTTTTCAGTTGATAGCAATTGAAAGTGTCAGTGGAGCAGTCAATGATGCCATTGATGAGCTTGGTCTGGTCAATACAAAAGTAGCCAGGCATGATTTTCCTGTTAGCCTTCTAGGTTCTGGGAAAAAAATAAAATTGTTCTTAATAAAGACACAGATTGGAGAGTCTGGGACCTAAAATGTAAGGTTGGTGTCTTGCTCAACAGCAGACCACCAGCCTCAGTGTCCCCCCTGCTTCACCTCACTTTTAGGGCTTGGGTGTCTGCCCTGTGACAGTTATGCAGAGAGCATAAATGGTTTCCATACCATGTTATTTTTTTGATATGCACAGTATTCCTATTGTAATGTTTCTGGTGGGATAAACCTCCTTCTATTTAAGTGATAAGTGGCTAGAATACTTTTTTCACATTCAGATACTTTTGTAAAAAGAAAAAGTTCACCCATGATCTGGAAGAGCCAGAAAAGTAGATTCTAATTTCAGGACATCTCCTAACACTGAAGTAGAAGATAGAAGAGGAAGCCAGAGCTTTCTTTTCTTTTCTTTTCTTTTTTTTAAATCAACTTTATTGAGTTGTGATTTATACACTAATATCTAATGTACTCATTTTTTTTATGGCTGCACAACAGCATATAATGCTAGGGTTCCCAGGTTAGGGTTGAAATCAGAGCTGCAGCTCCTGGCATACACCACAGCCACAACAACGCCAGATCCGAGGCGCATCTGCAACTCACACCAGAGTTTTCAGCAACAGCAGATCCTTAACCCACTGAGTGAGGCCTGGGATCAAACCCACATCCTCACAGATACTAGTTGGATTCTTAACCCTCTGAGCTACTACAGAATCTTCTATAATGCACCCATTTTATGTGCACATTTATATGAGTTTTGAAAAAGGTACGCACCAATGTAACCACTGTCATAGCGCAGAAATAGAGCATGACTAAAATGTTAGAAAGTTCCTTTGTGTCCCTTGCCAGACAATTCCTATTCCCGCCATCCATGGCCCAACCAACTTTGGCAAGCACCAATTGGCATTCTGTCAGTTTTATATTAGATTTGTCTTTTCTAGAGTTTTATATAAATGCAATTACAAAGTGATTCATTCCACAAAGAATTACTAATTCATAAATTCTTTGAGGTCTGGCTTCTTTCAGTCAATAAAATACTTTTGAGAGTCACCTATATTGCTGCATGTATAAGTAGGTAATTCTTTTTATTGCTGAGTATTTTTCCATTGTATGGATATATGAGACTTTGTTTATCCATTATTTGTTGATGAGTATTTATATAAAAGGCTTTATGTGACAAAAACAACCAGAAAACAATTAACAAAATGGTAATAAGTACATATCTATCAATAATTAGAATGGACTAAATGCTCCAATGAAAAGACATAGAGTGGCTGAATGATTTAAAAAAGACCCATATAAATGCTGCCTACAAGTGATTCCTTTTAGATCCAAAAGCACATAGCCTGGAGTTCCTGCTGTGGCACAGTGGGTTAAGAATTCTACTGCAGTGGCTTGGGTTGCTGCAGAGGCACAGGCGCAATCCCCAACCAGGAGCAATGGGTTGAAGGATCTGGAGTTGCTGGAGCTGTGGAATAAGTCATAGCTGAGGCTTGGATTTGATCCCTGGCCTGGGAATTTCCATATGCTACAAGTGCCCCCATCAAAGTAAATAAATGGATAAATAAATAATAAAAACACCCAGAATGAAAATGAAGAGGTGGAAAGAGTATTCCATGAAAATGAAAAGAGAGCTAAGATAGTAATACTTATGTTAGACAAAATATACTTGAAAACAAAGACTGTAACAAGAGATAAAGAAGGGCATTACATAATGATTAAGGGGCCAGCTCAACAGAAGATATAGAAGCTGTAAATATATATGCACTCAACATAGGAACACCTAAATACATAAACCAAATATTAAAAAATACATAAAGAAATGTCAATAAACATAAAGGAAAAGATTGAAAGTAACAAAGTAACATTAGGGGACTTTAACCCCTCCAATTACATCAATGGACAGATGATCCGGACAGAAAATCAATAAGGAAACACTGAATTTAAATGATACATAAAAATTCCGGAAGAAAATCTATGCAGCACATTCTTTGACATGGATCTTAGCAATGTGTCTCCTCGGGCAAGGGAAACAAAAGCAAAAATAAACAAATGGGACTACATCAAACTGAAAGACTTTGACACAGCAAAGAAACCATCAAAAAATACTGCACATTTTCACTTATATGTGGAACCTAAATAACAAAACAATGAACAAACATAACAAAACAAAACCTGACTCACAGATAACAGGTAACAGACAGGTGGTTGCCAAAGGGGAAGAGGGTGAGGGAATGTGTGAAATAGGTGAGGGAGATTAAAAGGTACTAACTTCCAGTTGTAAAATAACTGAGTCACAGAAATGAAATGTACAGAGTGAGGAGTATGGTCAATGTCTATCTGTACAGAAGAGATGATATGGTCAATGTCTATCCGTACGGTACCAGATGATATGGTCAATGTCTATCTGTACGGTACCAGGTGATATGGTCAATGTCTGTCTGTACGGTACCAGATGATATGGTCAATGTCTATCCGTACGGTACCAGGTGATATGGTCAATGTCTATCCGTACGGTACCAGATGATATGGTCAATGTCTATCCGTACAGTACCAGATGATATGGTCAATGTCTATCCATACAGTACCAGATGATATGGTCAATGTCTATCTGTACGGTACCAGATGATATGGTCAATGTCTATCTGTACGGTACCAGATGATATGGTCAATGTCTGTCCGTACAGAAGAGATGATATGGTCAATGTCCTTACGGTACCAGGTGATATGGTCAATGTCTATCTGTACGGTACCAGGTGATATGGTCAATGTCTGTCTGTATGGTACCAGATGATATGGTCAATGTCTGTCCGTACGGTACCAGGTGATATGGTCAATGTCTGTCTGTATGGTACCAGATGATATGGTCAATGTCTATCCGTACGGTACCAGATGATATGGTCAATGTCTGTCTGTACGGTACCAGGTGATATGGTCAATGTCTGTCTGTATGGTACCAGATGATATGGTCAATGTCTGTCCGTACGGTACCAGGTGATATGGTCAATGTCTGTCTGTATGGTACCAGATGATATGGTCAATGTCTATCCGTACGGTACCAGATGATATGGTCAATGTCTGTCCGTACGGTACCAGGTGATATGGTCAATGTCTGTCCGTACGGTACCAGATGATATGGTCAATGTCTGTCCGTACGGTACCAGATGATAACTAGACGTGGGATCATTTTGTAATGTATAGACATATTGAATCACTATGTTGTGCATGCAGAACTAACATAGCATTGTAGGTTGATTATACTTCGATTAAAAATAAACATAAAATAAAAGGCCTTGAGTGGATATGCTTTCATTTGCTTTGGGTAAACACCTGGGATGAAATTACTGGGTGTTAGGGCAAACACTGTATTTTACTTTGTAAGAAATTTCTATTGGTTTCTAGTTGTAGCATTCTGTATTACCTCAAGCCGTATATGAAAGTTCCAATTTCTTTGCATCTGTCAACACGAGTCTAGTTAGTTTTTTTTTTTTTAATTTTAGCAGTCAAATGGAGTGTAGAGGCATTTTTTTTTTGTGGTTTACATTACTCTACTGACTAATGTTAACTGTATTTTGATATATATTTGTCATTTTCAAACTATGAAACATCTGTTAAATCTTTTGATTATTTTTTGTTGAGAGTATTATAATTAAACTTAAGTGATTTTTATGTATTATAGATATAAGTTCTATGTTGTTACAGATGCAGTATTATCTATCATCTATCTATCTATCATCTATCTATCTATCTTTTTCAAACAGTTATTAGACTATCCATTTTTTAAAAGGAGTCTTTTAAAGAACAGGAATTTTAGGAGTTCCCGTTGTGGCTCGGCAGAAACAAATCTGACTAGCATCTTGAGGACTCAGGTTTGATCCCTGGCCTTGCTCAGTGGGTTATGGATCCAGTGTTGCTGTGAGCACTGGTGTAGGTCACAGACATGGCTTGGATCTGGCATTGCCGCAGCTGTGGTGTAGGCTGGCAGCTACAGCTCTGATTGGACCCCTAGCCCGGGAACGTCCATATGCTGCGGGTATGGCCCTAAAAAAAAAAAAAAAAAAAAGAACAGAAATTTTAAACTTACTTTTTATATTCTATCTAAGATCTCTTTGGAAAGGCCTATCCCAGACTTACAAATATTATATATATAAATATGCATATTTAACTAATGGCAGTCCACCTTTAAGTAATATTAAGACATAAGAAATTTAAACATCATGCTTTTATTTCTCCACCCCCATGCATGGGCTTTTGTTTTCATATATTTTGCTTCTACAAATATTATAAATTTTATAATACATTTTTATTATTTGAAAATCATTTATCTCTTAAGAAATTAAGCATTTTCTCTTATATTTACCCTTTCTGCCACTTTTCATCACTTTTGATAGACTCGAATTCCTTTATGGTATCATTTCCTTTCTAATTGAAGAATTTCTATCAATTTTTTTTGTCATTTTTTTTTTAAGTCCTCACCCTCAGCATATGGAAGTCCCCAGGCTAGGGGTCAAATTGGAGCTGCACCTGCCAGCCTATGCCACAGTCACTGAAATGGCAGATCTGACTGAGCTGCATCTGCGACCTACATCGCAGCTCATGGCAATGCTAGATCCTTAACCCACTGAGCAAGACTAAGGATTGGACCTGCATCATCCTCATAGATACTAGTCGGGTTCATTACTGCTGAGCCACAATGGGAACTCCATCCATTAAATTTTTTTTTTTTTTGGAGTATAGATTTTCTGGAAACAAACTATCTCAGGTTTTGTCTGAAAGTTTTTATTTTGCTTGCATTTTGCTTGGTATTTTCCCCACGAATAGAGGCCAAGTTCTTCTACTAATGGCATATTCTCCTGAATGTCCCAGGTGATCAATGAGGATTTTCCTTCTTGGTTGATCAAAGATTAACTATTTTCTCAACTTTTGCATCAATCATGTGGAAATTGCTCAACTTATAGCTCCTCAGACATGCTTTCCTTGGCTATGTGCAGTGTAGAACTATGTGAGCACAACTTGGTAATCTATAAAGACCCAAGGACACTCTAATCAGATTTCTAGAGATTTTTCCTTTTTTTTTAAGTTTATATGATTTTTATTTTTTCCATTATAGTTGATTTACAGTGTTTTGTAAATTTCTACTTTACAGCAAAATGACCCAGTCATACATATATATATATATACATTTTTTTCTCACACTATCCTCAATCATGTTCCATCACAAGTGACTAGATATATATTTTTCTGTGCTATACAGTAGGATCTCATTGCTTATCCACTCCAAATGCAATAGTTTGCATTCTATTAACCCCAAACTCCCAGTCCATCCCACTCCCTTCCCCTCCTCTTTGGCAACTACAAGTCTGTTCTCCAAGTCCGTGAGTTTCTTTCCCTGTGTGCTGTATGTTAGATTCCAGATATAAGTGATATCATATGTTATTTGTCTTCCTCTTTCTGACATACTTCTCTCAGTATAAGAGTCTCTAGTTCCATTCGTGTTGCTGCAAATGGCATTATTTTGTTCTTTTTTATGGCTGAGTAGTTGTAGATATTTCCCGTAGTGCTAGACTTTTTCCTGCAGCTTCCAGCTGCCTCATCTTCCTTAGATTCTAATCTCTGTCTCCTTAACTCAGAAAGATAGCCTCGCTCTGCTTGGAGTCCCCATCTGTGCACTGCGGTCCAGAATATACTTTTAGACAAAAATCTGGGGTGATTGTAGGGTGCTCATTGTTATTTTAACTTTTCGTAAAGGTCTGTGTTCAAAATTACACTATGACCCTATTAGGGTCTGAAATGACACTCCTTCCATATACAACTAAGAAACTGGACAAAATATTTTATTTTTTAATTTTTTTAACTTTTGGCTTTTTAGGGCCACACCCACGGCATATGGAGGTTCCGAGGCTAAGGGTTGAATTGGAGCTGCAGCTGATGGCCTACACCATAGCCACAGCAGCATGGGATCTAAGCCATGTCTGCAAACCATACCACAGCTCATGGCAACACTGGATCCTTAACCCACTGAGCATGGCCAGGGACGGAAACCGGCGTCCTCATGGTTGCTAGTCAGACTTGTTAACCACTGAGCCATGACGGGAACTCCTGGACAAAATATTTTAAAAATTATTTACAAAAATTTGAAAATTTCGTACCAGAGGACTGTGACTCCAGAGAGAAGGAAAATGACACTCTTGCCACTATATCTTGATATTGTTCTAGAAACTTTCTCTCTTAACCATTTTTCTGTGTATACTCATCAAAATCTATAACGAGTGGGAAAAAATGAGGTTCCTTCCCTTAACTTTCTGTTCTTTTCAAGTGTTTGTGTGCTCGCTTTGGGGATAATTATTTTATACTGAAAAATTTCAGTAGGCTAATTTTAACATTCAAGCTTTGAAATCTGAAGACTGAAGATTCTCATTGTATGGAAAGAACAGTGTGGTACAAGTCAAGTTGGGAAAAGTCATTGACGTCCAAATGACGGATTCCCCGGGCTGATTATTGTATTTCATACTCTTCTTGGAGTGCCCTTGGTGAACGTGTCCATTTTTTTCCTGTGTCTTTGAATCTGTCATAATATGTAAGTAAGTATTATTAGTATTTTTTTTTAATCCTGAAGGACAGTAACACTAAAAATATTCCACTGAAAGTCTAAAATAGAATAATTGCTTATCAAAAAGTTAACAAATAAATCATATTTTCTGAGAGTGCCTTGCAATTACCCTGTTTGTTCCATGCTCCTGGCATTTAGTTTTGTTTTTTGTATTTTTCTTTTTTGACTGCCCCACAGCATATGGAGTTCACAGACCGGGGATCAGATCCAAGCCGCAGTTGTGACTTACACTGCAGATCCTTTAACCCATTATGCTGGCTTGGGGATCGAACCTGCAAACTGGTGCTGCAGAGATGCTTTCAATCCCATTGTGCCACAGCAGGACCTCCTAGCTTTTCTTGGCTTTATGTGTCTGGTAAACATTAGAAATGGGAATGATGAAATATTCTAAAATTCTGAAGAAGTAAAGACAATTAGGCCTCTGTGAACAAATTGGAGCTTCTTGGTTACTCTACTTCTCCACTGTAGGTTTTGGAAGAAGTCATGGTATGAAATGACCATTTCAGTTTTTTTCACTTCCCCTTATCATTGTATGGTTAATACAATCAAGTAACCCATCAATTCTCAACTCTATAGATTTCTGGAGATTCTTTTAACTCAAAGAAGAAAAGTGCATGTGATGTGTAACTGGTAGAAAAGTGGAAGATCAAAAGATTCAACTTGATAACTTGTATTTCCCTAAATATGCAAGGCTACTCCAACTCTCTTATTTACAGTCCTATCCCCTCTCCAAACCAAACATAATACATGCAGTATTTTCTCCTCCTGAAATGTCCTTCTGTCCATCAGGAGAACTTCACACACTGTTTAAATTCCACTTTAAATGCTTCTTTATGAAATCTTCTCTTTATCAAGAAAATACATGTTGCCATGCTTCCCATGCTTCTTATGAATTCAGGACAATGGCAGTCCTACTGTATGTGGTTATTTATTTGCATGGTGCTCTCCACACTAGACTTTAACTTCCTGGAGTCCAGGGCCATATGATATAGATCTCTTTAATCTTGAGGGCATGTCAAAATCCAGATTTTAGTGCTTAGGCTGTATTCTTTCTACACATGTGGGATCATTCTTAAAAGTGTCTGTCACTTTCTTCTATTTCCTTGTCACCCATTGGCCTTAAGTTACTAGGGAGTCCTTCTCTTCAGCTTATGGTTTTTTGGACAGTAGAGCGCATCTTCTGTATTAAGAGGAAAGAGTAACTAGTCACGAATTATTTTGCGTTTGCATTAGATTGCTCATTTGCATTTGAAATATAATCAGTTGAATTATTGAGACGGAATGCATAGCACCTATTCATGCACTCACAGTAAGTCTTCCCATGTTGCAGAAATCATGAAGAATGTGATACTTCATTCATTTTATATTTTCTTTGGGTTGGGTTGCAGTATCTTAAATGCTGAAGGGGGTCAATGAGAGGACAGAACCACCAGCTGATCCAAGAGTTGGATCTTGGCAATCAGAGGCTCCTCACCTGATCACTGTCCTTGCAATGTATTGTCTGTTCTTCCCATAATTTCTTATTTCCTGTTGTAGTGACATGAGCTCTGGTGATGGAGGTCTCTGACCTAGAGCTGGCTTTACTCCTCTGGGGTGTGTGATATTTGAGGCAGGGTAGGGATCTGAGCTGGCTCTGTTCCCACTAGTGTGCACACTCTCACTGGCAACAGCAGCTTCTGCCTTTGTAGGGAGCAGTGCCAGAACAGAAGGACTGGGGCAGTAGTCTGGTGCAAGCTGCGGGAGTATGTTGGGGTGGTTTTGGTAAGCCAGTCACAATGATTTTGGAGAGACAGCAATGAGTGATGGCTTGAAGGGAGATCTCAATTCTCTGCTCAGGAATTGAACCTGGGCAGCCTGAGTGAACACCAGGAATCCTAGCCACTAGACCAGCTAGAGGCTAAGAACAGAATTGCCCTGCTTCTTATCCCCTGTTGAAAGCAAGAATGTTTCAAAGAGGTGAATACTGTAAAAATAGGCGTAAATTTTACTGTTAAAAACATAGTACAACATGTGGGAAAGCACACAGAGAATTAGTCTATTTACCTGAGGCAGAAGTAAAGAGGTAATACACACCCTAAAGGAGAGCAGGTGTGGGCTTCCCCCCTCAGTGAGGAGCATGTCAGAGAGGTGATGTAAACCACTTAGATAGGACAGTTCTTCCGGGTCTTTGTCTCCCTTTGGCAAATTATCTTGTTTATCTTTCATACCTGAGCAGACCCAGGCCCGCCTCCACCCCATTTGCATGCACATCTTTTGGCCAAGATGGATGTGCAAAAGTAAAGCATGGTTGGAAGTTTTTCTAGACTTATTATGGCCTGGCACCCCCTCCCTTTCTTACCCAGAGGGGTCTCTCTGTGCATGTGTAGTTGGGGTCTCCCTGATCCTGACGATGGGGAGTACGTGACCTCTTGGTCTTTTGTCCAAGCAGGGCTCAGCCCCCTCTTTTGATCCTATCATTACTATTGTTTAAAAAGTTCACAGGAGAGAAGTACCAGTTATTTGTTTTGTGCCTGTTGTTATTTATATTTGAAGTATAGATAGGTGACTGGTTGTAAATATTTGTCCCAGAGCCCACCAATATCCTGCCTCAAAAAGTTTAAATAAGAGGCTAGTTGCAGTTATCTATCCTGGAGCCCATCTATCTCCAGCCTCAACACTGTGAATGGGAGTAAGCAAGACTGTGTGTGCACTTATTAACAGAGGAGTCTTTGTTCCTTACAGTCCTCCAGTAAGCCCCACTGGTTTTCAAGACACCTAACGGGGTTATCTTCTGAAAGTCTGTCCCCAAGCCTGGGGTACCTGATAGGTGGTTCAATCCCCTTGCTCCCCAGGGAAGACCCCTGAGCCTGTGATATCCACCTCCTTATCTGTATCCCCTAAAAGAGGGTCCAGACTAGATCCCGTCTCCTCTCTTCTTCCTGACTCTAGGTAGATCTGGTTGCCCCCAGGTTGATTTCACTGACTCTTGCTCTATATGTGGTTGTAGTTTTGATGTGTTTGTGAGGGAAAGTGTGTCCATTGTCCTCTTACTCTGCTGCCTTGATCTCCTCTGGAACCTGATTTATTTTAACAGGACATAGCCATTTCTCTCTGCTTTATAAATTGTTTCTTCATGTCCATTTTTTGGCAATTTCCTATTTTTTGCTGATTTAATGATCAACTTTCCTGATAAAGTAAGTTCTAATGATTCCATTCTATAGGGAAAAATAGAGATAAAGAAGTAACAAGTGATTCCTAAGCGGATGAGGTGTGCACGTTTCTGACTCTTCTGCTTACCAGTTACAAGTTCTTGAATAAGTTATTTAGAATTTCTGAGCTTTGGTTTTCTCATCTATAAAATGAGGCTGTCAATACCTATGTCTCAAAGCCATTGAGAGTTAAGCCAGAGTGTCCAGCGTAGTGCCCAGGACACAGAAATTGTTCATCATTCATTAACTGGGGCTTGCTATTATTCAGCCTAAGTCAGGGCTCTATTAAGACATTCAGGACTCCTGACTCAAGTCTAATCCTCTTTCTTCTTCATGACAATACATTTCCTGACCCTTTACTGTGGCTTTAGTCAAAATATAGGCCGCCATCCATTCCTTTCTTTATTGGGTGGGAGGTAGGAAGAGAGAAAGAGAAGTCTGCCTAGATTATGCATGGGATAATGGAGTGAGAGTTCTTAGAATGGTCAAACAAGAAGGGATCTGAGCGGTTTACTACCCACTCAATTAACAGATGGAGAAACCAAGGCCTAGAAAGTTGCGGGGGTGATTTCTAGAAATCAGTAGCTTTGTTTTTATCTTGATGACTTTTTTTTTAACCTTTCTGGATCACAGCAAAGTCCAAGTATTTATGGATTTGTCTGTTCTGCCTTGTCTGGTCTCATATGCAAAGGGCAATATGTGGCACAGAGGAAAGTAAAGCTAAATTATGGCTGTCTGCAGCAGCTGGCACCGTTAGAATGCTAATATACACTTAATGGTGATTTTATGACTTGCCATTTGCAGTAAGCTGGCTTCTCCTGCCTGCCACTAATGAAATGTATTACTCTGGTTCATCATAGATAGAATGGGTCAACAAATACTATAGTACTTTGAAGGGGATAAAGCACTGTTTAAAGGCTTTGTATGAAATGGCATTTGTCTTATTTGTGGTGAGTCAAAATTCTCATCATTGCACAGTTTCACAATCTGAATTATTCTCTGAAGTGTCATTTTTTTCCTCATCAGTCAGAAAACTACCTTTTGATGGGGCAGGAATGGGAGGAGGGCTGATCCCTTAGGAGAGGTTATGTTGGAAAAATTAGTATTGTAATCCTTCATAGACCTTAAAGATCTCTAATCCACTGCCCTGAATGTTTAGATAAAGAAAATAAGGCCTAGAGAAAGGAATTAATTTGCTCTAGGCCCCCTAAACAGATGGTGACAGAACTGGGACCAAGTCTCTTAATTTGGAAGACAATATATAGAACTTACATATAACTTGTTTTTGTTCTTCAGAATCCATGGGGGAAAGTAGAGAGTTCAGGTAACATATTACCTAAAAGTTTAAATTCAGATAAATAAGTCCAGGAGCAGAAAAATAAAAGATAGCAAACAAAGAAAATGCTGTCTGGTGAATACCTTTTAAGCAAAATATAAACTAAATTGTCAGCTCCTTGAAGGCAGTCATTTCTACACTCGTACTATTGAGTGGAGCACTTAGCTTGTATGTGATGGATTAATTAATTAAAAGAGTTCCAAGGTCATTTCATCTATTGGGTAATAATTGTATTTTGGGTTACTGGGGAAGGCCCAGAGAGAAAGGGGGCATTGTCTGCCTACTTACCTGTATCCAGACTCCAGGTCGTGGGGTTGGGGCTGGTGACCAATTTCTGCTCCTCCAAGCTGAGAGGTCAAATTTTTAGGTATGCAGCTCTTTTCACTGAGGTATAATTCTTATAAAGGGCAAAGTTAGTTTTGCTGGGACCTGGCTGTATTTACATGTTGGGCATTTCTTACCTCTGAGCCAATTGCCTCATCAGAGCCAGTGACTCAGCCAGTGCTAAAAGGTTCTGAGTCCAAGGTAGGCCACAAGCATAGTAGCATGGGTACTTTGGAGATGGGACAGAGGCCCCCAGCCCTCCAGAGGATCTATGACTTGCTGGAAGTGCCCCAGGGAAGGGGCCACTTCCATACAAAGACTTCAGGGGACATTTTGAAACAGGAGGAAATATTTCTGGTGATGCTTGTGCAGAGTTGGGCTCCACTGTGGGTCCCTCCCTTTACATCTCACAGTTGTGGGCTTGAACCAATCTGTGTCCCAGGTTGGTGCAAAGCCAGAAGACAACCTGTTCCAAAGACAGCCCCTACCAAAGAAGTATATTCTCTGTGTTGTTTCCGTTTATCAGTCCTACTGTGTTCAATAATAATTTAGCAAAAATAACTTTAATAAGAACAATACATAATACATAATAATAATAAAAAGAATTAAATGACTACAATTTTCAGATACTTTATAAATCTTATCTAAATTTTATATAAACTTCAGAGGAAAATATTATTCAACCCATGTCAAAGATGTGGACATTGAAACTCAGAACAGTAAACCAAGTTGCTCAGGGTTGAGCAACATAAGCTACTAAGGAGAAGGTTATGTACTTGAAAATCCTTCCTGGAGCCCAAAGAAGTCAATAATTTTTTTTTCTTTGCTTTATATGGCCACACTTGTGGCATATGGAGGTTCCCAGGCTAGGGGTCGAATCGGAGCTGTAGGCGCTGGCCTACGCCAGAGCCACAGCAATACAGGATCTGAGCCACGTCTGCAACCTACACCACAGCTCATGGCAACGCCAGATCCTTAACCCACTGAATAAGGCCAGGAATAGAACCAGCAACCTCATGGTTCCGAGTTGGATTTGTTAACCACTGAGCCACGACGGGAACTCCTCAATGATCTTTCTGTATAATTGCTTATTTGCACGTTTCTTTGTAGTTTGAAAGCAGATTTACTTCTACTAGCTCTTTGGACTTTTGAATCAACATTTTGACCACATTTTTCTTTTAGTCCTTATTTTAAACACCAGGAAACTGCCCCAATTTCTATTTCTAAGAAGTGGTAGAGCTGGCATTTAAATCCAAGTCTCTCTGGCATCAGGAAAAAAAAATGAATGGGTTTGAAATAGTTTGACATTGTAAAGACCTGGGATTCCGGGGGTACCTGCATTGTGCCTTGATCACAGCCGCCCCTCCTTGTGGGTTCTTGAGGGAGACAAACTCCCAGGGAGTTATGGAAGAAAAGAAGTGAAGAGCAATTATTACTAGCTGGGATTTGGCACAAAAGCCCAATCAGAGAATTCTGGCACCCCACTGCCACCCCACTGAAGAACTTGGGCCTCAAGCTACAGCAGACCACAGGCCAGCTCCTCTGTTCCTTTGCAGTGCTCAATGTGCCTCTTGCATTGTGTCCCAATCTAGACCTTTGAATGGAAAGAGCAGCAAAGGGGAATCAAAGAGCTGCAACCCATCCTGACTTTTAAGGCATATGGACCTGTGATTATTGGCGTAGTTTCTCCCAGGGTGGGAAGAGAACAGGGGAAGAAAAATGGGGCAACAAAGTTTTTTTCCTTCATTCTTACCTGTCTTTGTAGGGGAGCTGCCATATTACCTCTTCCTACTTCAAATGCCCCAAACCCCAAACGGTTGGATCTGGACCCTTGCTTGATTTTCCTCTTTAAACTTTTCCCTAATTTGTCAGATTACCAGGACTCCTCACTTTCTCCTACTCATCTGTTGGATTTTTGTTAAACTTTTCAGAATACTAGAAGTCTCAGTTCCCACCATCCCCTGGCTTGGCTGTCAAGCCTTTTGTTTCTTTCAGGGCCAGAGTTCTCTATTATTAATAAGTGACATGAAATATCCATCCATTCATGCATGCATCTGTCCAATGACTTACTCCTAAAGCGAAAATGTAAAACTGACTAATTTCTAGGTGTCTGATTTTGCTAGTACCGGAGTGACACAATATATTGGTGGAATCAAATAAAGAACATTTTCTGGGGAAATAGGGTGTGGAATTAAGCTCAATATCTGGATCAATACTGAAGCAGTCCTAAGGAGTTCTTACGTAGTTTACGTAAGTGACCCCCAGACTTTGACTCAGACCAGACTGTAGCATCAGACATATATCTGTATTTATGCCAAATGCAAATGAAATTACTGGTGATCAGGTCCTGTTGTAATTCAGCTCGGCTAACTAGACACATGTAAGATGAATATTTAAACAGGACATTAAGCAGGGGCTTAATGTTCAGTGAGAGTTGATGAGGAGGCAGATGAATTCTGGCATGGGAGTCAAACAGCCTGAATTTTCAGCTTGGACTTGCCACTAACATTGTGAGCCTGAGATAATTCTCCTTTCTTGGTCTCAGCCTTCCAATGGTGAGATGAGATGAGGGCACAATTAAACACTGTAAATCTAGAATATTGTGGTGTAGGAGTTACTTGCAAAAGGAGAAGCAGAACATAACCTGAAAAGCCCTTAGCCTCCTTATCTCTAGAAGTCTAATTTCAGTTCCTTTTCAAGCTCCTGGATGGAGTCTGTCCTGATTCACCTGATAGAGTAACTTCTGTCTTTCGACCCTCAGTGCATTTCAGTGAGTGCTCTTTGTGCACATTAACACTCTATACTTTTTATTATTATTATCTGTGGCCACAGTCTAGGCTTCTATGGTCTTCTGCAGAAATCTTTAATAAGCATAGACATTTAATCCATTTCTGTATCTCTCATAGTTCTTAGCACAGTGGCCTGGCACAGAGTAGATGTTTATTACGTGCTAGTTTGATAATTCAGTAAGTCAGTGATTGTCAGATTAACTGAATAAATAAATGATTGTGCACACAAATGAAGAAATAGGTGAACAGATGTGTGTGGATATGGGGACAGATTGATACAATGTCTGCAAACTCAATATTCATCAATACATATAGCTCTTATTCTGTGTGAGCCTTTGTGCTAAACACTTTGTTTGTATGCATTCACTGAGCCTCTGTGATAGGTATTGTCATTCCCATTTTAAAAGTTAAGAAACAGAGATTTAGAAAAACTAAGGAATTTGCCCAAAGATTTGGAACCCCGTGTGTCTGAATTCAGAGACCATGGTGGAAACCACTGGACTATCTGCCTGCCATCTCCAGGAGATGAGTCAGAGAGCAAGGAAAGGTACTTATAAGGATGCTGTAATTATACATGATGATTAGAGGTCAAATGGCTGAATTGTCTCTTTAGTAATTGTCATTTGTGTCTTCCTTTCTTTTGGAGTCTCACAAAACATGGCCATTTCATTTTCAAACAATGGTCAAGCTATTTGTGGTTATTCCTTCTCAAATGAGACCACAGAAGAATTTAAAGCTTACAGGTCAGCAACCTATTTTTTAGACTGAGCCTTCAACTTTGGCGTTCATCTTGTTCGCATTTTAGACGGAGCTTTCTGTGCAATTATGTATAGTCTCATCACCATTATATTTGAAAGTTCCAGAAAGACCCTCTATTTTAGTGAGATTGGCTTAAGAGATCCATTGTGGTGAGATGCATCGACTCAACTTAAAAATATTTCCCTGATAATCCCTAAATTGAAGGGCTCTGTAATGTTCTCGATGGTTAAGTTTATTTTGGATGCTGAGTATTAATGTCACATGAATTAAGGATTTAGAATAATTATCCAAGCATATTTATGACTCAACATTGCCCTCAATCACACTTTATAGTTAGGACAAATGTACCAGGGGCAATAACAGTGTAAAAGTCATTTATTCTTATTCTTATTTTAATTAAAAATAGACTTTATTTTTAGAGCACCTTTAAGTTCAGAGCAAAATTGAGCAGAAAGTACAAAGAGTTCCCATATATCCCCTGACCTACTTACCATTTCCCCCATTATCAACATCTGCTACCACAGTGATACATTTCTTACAAGAGTGGACCTGCACTGGCACATTATTATCACCCAAAGTCATACATTATAATAAGCTTTCCTCTGATGTTATATGTTCTATGCGTTGGGGCAAATGCATTATAGTATACAGAATGGTTTTATGGCCATCCAAATCTTCTGTGCTGTTTATTTATCCTTTCTTCTTCCTTAACTCCTGACAACCGAAGATCGTTTTACTGTGTCAATAGTTTTGCCTTTTCCAGAATATTATATTGTTGGAGTCATACAGTATATAGCCTTTCACATTGCTCTCTTTCACTTAGTAACATGCATTTAAGATTCTTCCATATCTTTTCATGCTTTAATAGCATGTGTGTGCGCTTGTGCTTCATAATAGTCCATTGTCGGGAGTTCCGTTCCTAGCTCAGCAATTAACCAAACCCAACTAGGATCTATGAAGATGTGGGTTTGATCCTTGGCCTCACTTAGTGGGTTAGGGATCTGGATTTGCCATGAGCTGTGGCGTAGACGGGCAGCTGTAGCTCCAATTCAACCCTTAGCCCGGGAACTTCCATATGCCGTGGGTGCAGCCATAAAAAGCAAATAACAATAACAGTAACAACAACAACAACAACAACAACAATAATCCATTATCTGGATATACTACAGTTTATCCATTCACCTACTGAAGGACATCTTGGTTGCTTCCAAGTTTTAGTGATTATGAATAAAGCTGTAATAAGTATCTATGAGCAGGTTTGTTTGTGCTAAGAGTGTATTTAGTTTTGTAAGTATTGGTTTACAATCCTGGAAGCTTCTCAGGTGAAATCTGGAACTGGTCCCTGCACACAGAGTGTGAAGAAAGACTTCAGAGAGAGGCAGAATGCTCCAGATTGTCAGGAAGTGGGTTTAACAACAAGGGAACTTCTACATGAGGCTTGTCTTGGGAACCACAAGATGAGTAGACATCTGCCTCTACCTCCAGAATCCTGAACGTTTATGCAGAGGCCTTAACTGCATTCGGTCACGTATTCCATCCAGATGGTCTTAACCACACAGTGTTCTCTCAAGGCTGCATCCTTGAAAAGTGGCTCCCACTCTGGGAACATTGGGCAGAATGTTCATTCCAAGGAGAGGGGAAAATGTGAGGCGCCTCTGATTGTCCAGGTCCAGCTCGCAGCTCACATATTCTCTTGATGACCTCCTCCAGCAGTAAGAAACTGCCAAATTGCTTTTCAACGTGGGTGTGCCATTTTGCATTCTCACCAGCAATGAATTAGAATTCCTGTTGCTGTACATCCTTGCCAGCATTTGATGTTTGTTTGTGTTGCAAATTTTTGCTACAAAAAGTGTGTAGTGTTATCATGTTGTTTTAATTTGCATTTCTCTGATGACATGTGATATGCAGCATCTTTTCATATACTTCTCATTTGCATATCTTCTTTGGTGAGATGTCTCTTCAGGTCTTCTGCCCATATTTTTTCAACTGAGATGTTAATTTTATTATTGTTGAGATTTAAGAGTTCTTTGTATGTTTTGTATAACTGTTCTGTATCATATGTCTTTTGCGATTGTTTTCTCCCAGTCTGCGGCTTTCCTTCTCATTCCAGTCCATAGAATGTACAACATCCTTTACCATATATATTGATATGAATGATTGCCTGATTTTCCCCTTCTTTGGCCAGTTGATGTTATTGATTATATTAATTAATTTTTAAGTGTTGAACCACCTTGGAATATCCCATTTGTTTGTAGCATATAATTCCTTTTATATACTGTTGGATTTTATTTGCTAATATTTTGTTGTGGATTTTTGCTTGTCATCATTTACTGAATTACATCAATTATTCTGTAATTCAATTCAGGTTAAGTCAAACATATTCTATTATGTGTCAAATGAAAATATCAAAAAACACCATTTTTATATGGAGAGTACAGGATGATGAAAAAGAGAATTAATATTTATTGATTATCCCTAATAAGTATATTACTTAATTTAATTGCCATATGTAATGAGAAAGTGTTATTATTTCCATCCTTCAGATAAGAATTTGGCTAGTGGTCCAATCAGAGCTGCAGCTGCTGGCCTATCTCACAGCCATAGCAATGCAGGATCCAAGCCACATCTGCAGCTTACACTGCAGCTCATGACAATGATGAATTCTTAACTCACTGAGCGAGGCCAGAGACCAGACCTGCACCATCGTGGGTACTAGTCAGGTTTGTAACTGCTGAGCCACAGATGGAACTCCTGATGAAATAATTTTGCTTTCATTTAACCATCAATTAATTTTACCTATACACACAAATTGTGAAAAGTAATGAAACTTAGCTCCAAACTTATTTGGTAAATAGTGGACCCAAGATCAGAATGAAGACCTATCTGATTACTAAGTCCACGTTCTTTCCACTATAGCATATGGAGGACACCTTACTTTAGGCTGATGAGTTTCATTATCCTGGGAAGTAACACTGTAGTGGCAGAAAGGCATGAAGATTTAAAATTCTTCAAAAAATAGGTATAAGACTCTGGAGGCTTTGGGCTGTCTGGATAGTTTCAGGGCTTCCTGGAAGGAGGATGCATAAGAACAATGTCTTCTACTCCAGCCAAATCCTCATCTAGAGGCAAGAGCTTATAATATGACAGTCACTGGTCCAGAGGTCCAGTCATAAATACAATCCTTCATGTGGCCTCAAGGATACTTCTTTTCTACTAAATGGACTTTGAGGATGGGCCTTACTGTTTCAAAAGTGATCCATGTGGAAAAGCAAGGTTTATTCAGCACCGGTGCGGGCTCAGAGGAGTCACCTCCAGAGTCTGAGCACCAGGTCTTTGTTCTCAGTAACTTTTATACACTACAAGGTCTTGATTTTCCCATGTAAACATCCCGGACCTCCCCCCCCATCCCCAAGCAGACAGTGTTCCTCCCTAAGAAACTGAGAAAGCAAGGTTACAGAAGCAGAACTGATAAGTAATGTTGCGTACAAGATTAGCAGGGCTGCTGGCTTGGACATAGGGCACACAGTTGTTACATTATTACAAGAAGGGTGGTATAGTGAGGAGCATAGCTGGAAAGGCTTGCAGCTGCCTTCTTAGCCAAGGGGGGGTTGTTCTTTAGTTAAAACTCTATTTCACATGGACATGCAACTTGTCTCATCATATGTCAGTAGGTGGTCAAGGTTCTTGTCCATAAGACTGTTCATCTGGCTCAATTCCCTTTCTTAGTTATAAACAGATACTAGCCCAGCCAAAGTGGGGCCACAATGTCCAGTCAAGTTCTTTTCAGTCCACTTGACATGGCTTGATTCCCATTCAATTCCCCTTGGCCACTACTCAGAGCCATGTTGTAAATGATAAGATTTCCCAGAATCATGGGCAACCACGATCCAACTCCAAAGCATCTGCCCAAGGTCTGAACTTTCTGCTACTATTTTCATTTTACTTGAGCTGGGAAAGTGAATATCATGACCACCTCTTTTCACATAATTCCAACTCCCATCTGAGCATCCCAGCTGCCCTTTCCAGAATCAGTATTTGTAGTAAGTTCTCCCTTAGTTCTAGTGCTCTCCACATTCCTGAAGCCCCATCTTGTATCAAACCTATGTCAGGATATTATGAATGACTATGCAGATGTACTATGAAATCCGTTCTAGGATACGACCTCTCCTGTTTAATACTGAAAAGAACCAGCCATGACCAAACAAGAAGTCAGTAATTATGACAACTTCCCTATTAATACTTTCCAGAGTAGTTGTTTCAGGCTTGGGAAGGCTGAGCTATCTGATAAATTCAGATATGCTCTATTTAAATGATCACATAAACAGCTTTGATTAATGATGACAACTCACTAATCTTAAAAGCATCTGGACCCATGCAACCTCAAGAGCACTTCAACACCATTGCAAAATTAGTCCAAGCTGATCCTAAGACTAGACAGTCCTTTGCTGCAAGTAACTCATGCAGCTGTACAAACATGCTTCAGATCTATGTTTCTTTTATCCAACTGGATTCCACTGGGACATGCTTTCATTTTTATACTTCTATGATTTATGATTGTAATGATAAGCTTGAAGGGCTTCATCAGCATGACCTTGAGGAATATATCAGGTTTTTAGTGGAAACAGAGTTGGTCTTAGCATTAAAAATTCTATCCTGGGGTCATGTGGCAGCAAATCATAAAGTCGGTCCATTCCTCCTCTCTTCCCCCCACCTCTTTTCGTTTTCTCCTTGGCAAATTGATGAACACATAACCAATTGAATTAAAGCTAATTTTAGTTCCAAAGCCATTAGGAAATAAGATCCTGGGGGGAATTTTAAGTAATTTCATTTCAGCTGATTAAGGTGTTTAGATATAATGCATTACATTTAATGTTTGGAAACACTGTCAAAGTCAAAAGCACACTAAGTATACCATGTCCTATAAGTTAACAAATTGGTGGTGGTATCTATTTAAAACTTTTATCAACTCATTAAAAATTCCTTGAAAGCTTTCCTGATTCCCTAGTCATAAGGGTAAGGTCTAGAGTCCCCAGATAACTGTGAGATGAATTCCTCTCCATCAAAGATATGTTGGCTTATGGCTATTTTTATAATTTGCTCAGACTTAGACCTAGTCTTGTTTCTGAGCGGGGTCTTGTCCCTAAAATATTTATCCTAGTATTATCAGTATTATTTAATTTAGTATTATGGTTTAGGGTCCTTACATTTTAAGAATTACCTAGCCCGCTATGCAGAATTCATTATGAGCCAATCCCATGTGACAGAAAGTAAATACACCCTCAAGAAAAGACCTTAAGTCTTCTGTGCAAAAATAATATCATGACCAGAGATACATAATTAGGGGCTGTACACATCACCAGTAGCTACTTTTCATGTATCAAGCTTATACAAATAAAACCAGATCAACATTGGTATCCTCAGGGTGCTTACAGTCTTTTGTGAGATACAAAATCAGGATAGCTTACATTCCCTAAGTTCTTCCTATGTACATTTCACTAAATACAGAACATAGGTTATTTCATTTAATCCTGAAAATTGTCCTAAGAAGAGATACTATGATTTCTCCTGTTTTAAAGATTAGAAAAATGAGGAGTTCCTGTTGTGGCTCAGTAGAAATGAATCTGATTAGCATCCATGAGGATAGGTTCAATCCCTGGCCTTGCTCAGGGGGTTAAGGATCCAGCATTGTGTTCAGCTGTGGTGTAGGTTGCAGATGCAGCTTGGATCCCGAGTTGCTGTGGCTGTGGTGTAGGCCGGCAGCTATAGCTCCAATTCGACCCCTAGCCTGTGAACCTCCACATGCCACAGGTGAGGCCCTAACTAAAAAAAAAAGACCAAAAAAAAAAAAGATTAGGAAACTGAGAATGTAAAGGCATTAAGTAACTTGTCCAAGATAATATACCTAGGATGTTTTGGATTGGGATTTGAACCAAATTAGTGTAACTGTAGGGCTTTGGTGTATAACCACTATCTAACCCTGCTTTTTGGAAGGACAATGTATAATCTTACATGAATGAGGATTGTGCAGTGTTCTTTGGAAGACATTACCTGCCTTTGACCAGAGGCTAGTGGAGCTGGTAGAAAGAGTTCACTTTGTACCAATTACATCAAAGCCCATTTACATGAATGCTGGCTGTGCCTGACTGGGAGTCATTCTGGGTAGCATTGGGAATCTAGGGAAGGCAATGTTCAGAGCCCAGACTCCCCTTCCTAAAATGCTTCCTTTTTAATGGGGACAGTCTTCCAACCTGTCGCCATTAAGGTAGCGTTTTTGTCACCAAAGTGCAGGGTAATGGAAAGGGAATTTGCTGCCAGAAAGATAGAAGTTCAAATCTCCACTTCACAATTTGCTAGTTTTATTATACTGGGCATATCTCTCCAAATCTATGAATTTCAATTCTATTATGTGTAAAATGGGGATGTTAATACTTAGCTTTTCAAGCCTATAATGAGAATAAAAAACTAAAGGGAGAAATGGCTAAGATAGGACCTGCCAAGCTCAGTGCCCGCAGTGTAACGTGCACTCAGTGGCGGTTTCTCCCCTTTAAACTTTACTCTCAGAGAAAGCTTTTACATCATTCTTTTATACTCAGCACAAGCACATGCCAAACTAGATTTTCTTTCTCAAAAGTGCAGCTGAAATCCAAGACTGACCTTTCACTGGCTTCTTCCCTTCAAAAGATTGCAAATGTCAGAGATCTTACTGAGGATGTTTTCTTGGGGAATATTTTGGTGATGTGAAATTCAACTGCAGAGCAAACAATTTTCCTGCTGATTCTTCAAGGCTTGGGGGTCTTCTGATCTGTGAGATAATCCTAAACACTAAGGGGCAAAAGGATGGAAGACCTGAGTCCCAAGAGTTGTCCTGAAGGAGAGCAAAATCCAAGAGCCCTTCTACAACCTCTGAGCTGTAATGAAAATGTGAGGGTCCGTGGTTATCGCAGCTCTAATGGGAAGTTTCCATCTCTCCAGACAGCAATACAAGCAGTGCTGCTCTGCAAAAATGCACTGAAGTCACAGCATTTCCAGTTAGCCTCCTTCCCACCAGCAAGTAAGCATTCTTGGTGGTAATCAATAAGTGCAATTAAAGTATCAGTAGCGAGGGACCCCAGCCTTTAGTCTAATTACCGCAGTGCCATTTGCAGACCATTGCCAAGCATATGGAAAGCATTTTGGTCATCATCCCAGTTACTTGAATATGTTTATTTAGTGTTAAATTCTTCTACTTTCCCCAAAGACCTGAATACTTTTGGAATGTTGAATCTCAAATGTCATCAGATGTGATTCATGCAACTAACATGTTTCCTTTCAAATTATTTTTCCTTTACCAACTCCTCCACTGTCTCTTCCTAATCATATTCTGCCCTCTTTCTCTTCTTTTTTGTTTTGAGAAAGTATTAGTGTGGGTGAAAGCCATTTTTCCCTCTCTGTTCAGACTTCAGATCTTTGGTGAGACTAAGTTAGCTGTAGCTAATTTGTGAAACTTCATACTGGCTTATTTTTCTTAGATGCTAAATAAGTTCTTTTTCCTTAAAACACTTTCATTCTATGAATGCTCACTAAGAACCTTATGGGTGCTGCCTGAGGGTACAGATGTGTGTATGATGCACTGTATGTTCTGAAAGATCTTGCAGCTATGAAGGAAGTTAAAATGATTAATAAAGTAGAGGTGGAAGAGAGATACAGGAAGATCAAAAGGGTATTAGTCATTTTTGCTGGACAAGGCACTGTGTGAGTTGGACCTTGAATATTTACTGAAATTAATGAAATGCACACTTTGTGGTCACACATAGTACACCAATAAACTTAATTTGAGTTATTTAGCACTGTTAATAAAAAACAGGTTTGAGAAGCAAGTTATTATAGTAGATAGACATGCACAAAAGATAAAAGTTTGTATTGATTGTATACTACAATTAGTTTTAATATTTATTAATGAAGGAAAGTATAGTGAGATTACTGTTAATATTATTAATACCCATTGAAAATGTGTGTATACTCATAGATAACTTAAAATTGTTTTTATTTAAACATTTATTTGATTTAGAATTTTTTTTTTAATTTGAACTGGTTTTCTTTTTTGTTAAACCACATTAGTAAGGCTTACTGGTCAATAATATTTTCCATCATGTCAGATGTTGTTGAATGAAGGAAATAAAACTTATAAATAAATTTATTTTATTGCTTACATAGATCAATAAGTTGGCTTGACTATAAATCCTCTGTAAGGCAGTCAGAAAGGTATTTCTCTTATTAGTTAAGAAAATCAGTGCTGACATGGCTCAATTCCTCACATAGGAAAACAATTGAATGAGACTTCTTTTAGGTATCAGTTAAAGAGAAAAATGCTGAGGTATCATGTTACTTTTTAAAGAATAATCTAATAAACTATTTAGATTTTATAAGTTTTCTTGTGATAGAGAACAAAATTATTACTCTATATTACTACATATTCAGTTAATGTCCATGTGACCTAGAATCAGTTTCTCTTTTTCTTAAATGAAATATTTTATCAAAGTTAATTCAAATTTTTACCTAAGAAAGTAGTTTTTGATTTCAGTTTGGGTGTAAATAGATAGGGAAGACATTCATTTTTGCAGTAATACTAAGAAAAATCAAGATGAAAATAATTATGCTCATTTATAACTGAGGAGTAGCAGACAAAAATGAAGCTCAAATGAACTGATTCATTAAACAAACAAACAAAAAAAGGCCTTTCTATAAGAGCAGTGTGCTGTGGTGGCTTTGTGGGGATACTGGTTCTGGGTGCAGACTGGCTGAGGACAGAGACTGTCAGAGAACTTGCCTGGTTGACGAAGAGGCCATCTGAACTGCCCATGATCCAGGCAAGCAAGATGGGCTGAAACTTGGAGTACTTCGAATACAATATTTTGTGTGACCTGAAAATTCTCCCTGCTTTCTTCTAAATTTTGTTTTAGCAAGACAGTGAAAGTGAAGCTGAGAAGCAGGAAGAATTTGTTCAGTCTTGCACTTTCTCACAGTGTCTGGAACTGAGTGCCTTCCCATGTTAAGTCTAGAGAGGGAAACTCAGCCCACCTCCTCCTGGCTCAAAGGCAGTTAAGACCAAAGACCCCTCTCCCTAACATAACTGTTTACTAGAGTTGGGATTGTGTTGAAAAGAGATGAGTTTATCCTATTAAATCTGGAATCTAGTTTCAGATTATATTAGTCAAATTAGGCTGCTATAATAAAATACCACAGATAGAGTGGCTTAAATAATAGAAATTTATTTTGTCATACTTCCAAGGACTGGAAAGTTTGAAATCAATGTACTGCTGGGTTAATATCTGGCGAGGGCTCTTGCTTTGGGTTGTGGTCAGCTACCTTGTCACTATGTGCTCACATGGCCTTTCCTGTATATGTGTTGGGTTGGGGGGCAGTGCGGGGAGGAGAGCTCTCTGGTGTCTTTTCTCATAAGGACACTAATTCTGTCTGATCAGGACCCTACCCTAACCACCATTACCTCCTTATAAGCTCTATACCTAAATGTATTCACACTGGGTATTAGTGCTTCAACATAGGAATCTGGGAAGGAGGGTGAAAAGTTGCCCCAGTTGCTCCAGAAAGCAGGGCTTCAAATCAAGGAGGATTATTCTTGAGGCTTAACATCTAATGGAATTTGTCCTGCTAGGTTTGGACTTTGTTAGAATCCATTGTCCCTTTCTTTTTCCTAATTTTTCCCTTTTTAAATAGGAATGTCTATTCCATGCCTGCTCTATTATGGTATTTTGGAAAAAACACAGTTTGTCTGGCTTTACCAGTTCATCCAGAGAAATTTTGCCTAGGGATGAGTCATACCTCAAGTCCCACCCACTTCCGATTTAGATTATATTTGGATGAAACTTTGGACTTTACACTTAATGCTGGAAGGAGTTAAGACCTTTGGGGCTGTTGAGATGGAATGACTGCATTTTCCCCACTTTATCATTTTGCATACGATAAGGATACGAATCTGGTAGGAGGGGGGCTAGGGAAAGAATTCTATGGATTGAATTGTGTACCCTCAAACTCATGTGTTGAAATTTTGATTCCCCAATGTGACTGTATTTGAACATAGGGCCTTAAGGAGATACTTAAGTTTAAATAAGTTCATAAGGGTGGAGCCCTAATGGGATAGGATTAGTGTTCTTATAAGAAGAGACATCAGAGCTCTCTCTCCCTTTCTCTCTTGCTCTCTCTTTCTCCCTCCTCCTCCTCCCTCCCCCTCCCCTGACCTTGAACATACACACAGGGGAGGAAGGGCTATGTGAGCACACAGTGAGAAAGCGGCCATCTGCCACCCAAGGTGAGAGTCCTCACTAGACATCAACATTGTGGCACTTTGACCTTGAACTTTCTAGCCTCCAGAACTGTGGGAAAATAATACCTGTTGAAAATATCTGTTGTTTAAGTCGCCCAGTCTTGGAGTTCTGTTATAGCAGCCTAAGCTGACCAATACACAGATCAAAATCACTTTTAGTTAAATATGAATGAACACCTCATTTCCTCAAGCTGCCAAAATGGGAAAGAGTTTGCTTTCTCTGGGAGAGCTAAAAACAAAACCAACAAACTAATAAACCCCCCCCCGAGCTTAATATTCTTCAAACTCCACTGTTTTTCAAAACAGTGCCTTTTATAAAAGAAAAAGTTATGAGATATAAGAAGAAATTTTTTTTTGTCTTTTTTTTTGCTATTTCTTTGGGCCGCTTCCACGGCATATGGAGGTTCCCAGGCTAGGGGTCGAATCGGAGCTGTAGCCACCGGCCTACGCCAGAGCCACAGCAACGCAGGATTGGAGCCGCGTCTGCAACCTACACCACAGCTCACGGCAACGCCAGATCGTTAACCCACTGAGCAAGGGCAGGGATCGAACCCGCAACCTCATGGTTCCTAGTCGGATTCGTTAACCACTGCGCCACGACGGGAACTCCAAGAAGAAATTTTAAAAATAGAACCCACAATTAAGAAACACACACATTCATACACACCAGCAGAAGAGCCATGGATGGCCCAGATAATATCCCTTGCATCAAGGACATTAGAATAACTATTATAAATATGTTCAAAGTTTTACAAAGACCAAAAAAAAAAAAAAAAACTAAATAAATAATAAAGAGATAGGACAGGAAAATTATCAAAAAAACCAAATGGGCATCGTAGAACTGATAAAAACCCTGAAATTAAAAAAAAAAATTGAATAAGTTTAACACAACAAACAGTACAGAAAAAAAATAATAGGGCTAATAGAACAATAGGAACACACTGAGCTAACAGGATGAAAAATATTTCAACAGTGGCTTGTGGGACAATAGCAAGGGCTTTAATGTCTGTGTAGTCTTCGAGTACTGAAAGGAGGGTAAGAAGAAAATGGGGAGGAAAAAAAATCCATGAAGAAATAAATTATGACCTAACATTTCCCCAGTTGAATGAAAAACATCAATCCACAAACCCAACATATTCAGCAAACCCCAAGCAAGATACATACAAAGTAAACCACAAATAGGTACTTAGTAGTCAAACTGCTGAAAACCAAAGCAAAATCCTCTAGGCAGCTGGAGAGACAAGGATACATTATATACCAGAGAGCAGGAAGAATGATGGGTAGTTTCTCATCAGAAACAATGTAATTCAGAAGACAAGGAAATGACATCTTCAAAGTGCTGGAAGACCAAAACAAAAGAAAACAAAACACTCAGTCAGGCTGCAATTCTCTATTATGCTAAAAGTCCTTCAAAAAACAGAGATGAGATAAAGGCATTGTCAGACAGCCAAGCCAGGAATATTTGTCACCACAACTACACTACAAGAGACACCAAAGGAAGTTTGTCAGGCTGCAGAAAAATGACATTGGTTTGCGTGAAGAGCACCAAAAATAGTAAGCATGTGAGTAAACAGAAATGAATATTTTTTTCAATGTATTTAAAATGAATTGACTACTTAACATATAACCAACAATATTTTATTGAAAGGGTTATGAAGTGTGTTAGTGTTAAAATAGAATGAGTAATATCAACAATTCTAAAGAAAGGCAGGGTGTAAGTGGAATTATACTGTTGTAAGCTTTGTACTTTAAACATGAAATAAGGTAATGTTAATTCTAAGATAGATTGTGATTTACTAAGTTCATATGTTCGTCCCTAAAAAAACAGTAAAAATAACAGTAAAATAACAGTAAAAATAAGGTAATGTTAATTCTAAGATAAAAATAACAGTAAAATAACAGTAAAAATAAGGTAATGTTAATTCTAAGATAGATTGTGATTTACTAAGTTCATATGTTCGTCCCTAAAAAAACAATAAAATAACAGTAAAAATCTATTGAGGAAATAAAACAGAATATTAAAAATATTATATTGATAAAAAATGTAAGCAGAAAAAGAGGATGGCATGAACAAAGAAGAGAAGACAAATAATAACAAAAATAATGTCAAGATCACAGACTTAACCCCAAGCAGCAATGAGGCAATACAAAGAAAAAAAGAGACAGGATGATTGAAAAATAATCATAACAGACACAAAAAATTAGAAAGAAAATCTGCTAAATATGTTATGTAAATTTAGCAAGGGTAAAGATTGAAAAGAGGAGTTCCTGTTGTGGCTCAGCAGTTAGTGAACCCAACTAGTATCCATGAGGATGAGGGTTCAGTCCCTGGCCTCGGTCAGTGGGTTAAGAATCTGGCATTGCCATGAGCTGAGGTGTATGTCCCGGATGTGGCTCGGATCCCACATTGCTGTGGCTATGGTATAGGTCAGCTGCTGTAGCTCTGATTCAACTCATAGCCTGGGAACCTCCATATGCAGCAGGTGAGGCTCTGAAAGGACCCCCAAAAAATCTTTTTTAAAGAAAAAAGTTCTATCCAGATTATTTATAATGAATTTTCCTCTAATATGGATTAACATTGCTCTGTGAGAAATAGATGTAGAAAAACACTGATTTCTAAAAAAAAAAATTTTCTTTTGTCTTTTTTCAGGGCTGCACCTGTGGTATATGGAGGTTTCCAGGCTAGGGGTCCAATAGGAGCTGTAGGCGACAGCCTACACCACAGGTACAGCAACACGGGATCCGAGCCATGTCTGTGACCTATACCATGTCTGTGCACATGGCAATACCGGATTCTTAACCCACTGAATGAAGCCAGGGATCGAACCCATGTTCTCATGGATGTTAGTTGGGTTCGTTAACCACTGAGCCACGACGAGAACTACCTGATTTCTAAAATTTAACTGTGGAAAAGAAAACTTATGTTTAGAGAAATTGGGTGAATCTGATAAGGCAAAAGACTAAGATTTCCTATTGTAGATATGGTAGCTAATTTTATTAACAAGGAATTAGCTGTGGCTCTGACGTAGGCTGGCAGCTACAGCTCTGATTAGACTCCTAGCCTAGGAGCCTCCATATGCTGCAGGTGCAGCCCTAGAAAAGTCAAAACAACAAACAAACAAACAAGAAAACCCCAAGGAATTAAACATCTATTTCTATATTTAAAGGCCATTATTATCATAATGAGTTTTACTTATTTTAAGCATTTTTTTAACATAAGCCCTAAATTGAAAGCAGTTAGTGGCCATTGATTGTGGAATGGCTAGATTAACTGTGGTGCAGACACTGTGAAATATGGCCACTAAAAATAATGAGTTAGAGCAATATCAGATGACACATAATTTCCACAAGATGACTCGAGTAAGAAAAGAGGCATGTAGAAAAGTGTGGCTAATTTGATTCCCTTTTTATAAAACATTTAATTTTTAGAAGTTCTGTTTATATATATTACATATAGTTATCAGATTTTATTAGTATTGAGAAAAATATGGAAGAATATAATCTAAGATATAATCATATGATGGATATGAAGTTCAGTCTCAATTCTGACACTTCTGACCACTTAGATTCCCTGTCACATTATGCATAGCCTTGTGGAGTCCTGGCTGGTTGGCTGGTTGATTTATCTATCTATCTAATTTTATTTATGTTAGTCTTTCTATGTGTTGGCGATGAAGGGGTTTTCCAGGGTCCCTAATCTGTCACACTGTCAGAAATAGTAGACTCTCTGGGCTCTTCTTTATTGACAGTGTTTGTAGACACAGTAGCCTTATAGCTGGGTTTATGCGTAGGTTCAGTGATTCAATGTAGCCAGATCTAAATCTCTCTTAACACCTCGTGACTAAGATTAGGGACAGGAAACCAATGGCCTGAGCCATCAGGTTGACAACAGTGCATTTCTCCCTTAAAACCAAATTAAGAATATTTGGAAAGGCAGTTAAGACTTTGGTTTCAGACACATTTGGATTTGATTTCTGATTTCCCACTTTTTCTCATTGTGTTCATCTTCTCAGTTTATTTTGCTTCCCTGAGCTTGTAATTTAATCTATACAATGAGTATCATCATGTGTACCTATTGTTCCTATGATAGTTACTCCCAGCTGAAAATAGAAAGTACTTATCACAGTGTTAGCATGAAGCAGACTCTTAAAATGATACCTTAGACATGTAAGTTAAAGGTGTTTTATTCTGAATATATGTTAGAGGTAGTTATACAGTGAAATGGGGTGTCCATATTTTCCAGCTGAAGAAGGAATATTCTGGATCTACATTTTGAGATTGGATTTATTTGTTAGATTTATGTAGAATAATCCTTCAACAAGTCTCAGATACTCATGAAATCTTGGGTAGGAATTTATGCAATGTTTTTTGCAACCAATCTTTAAGCCCTCTAACTTACATTACACCCAGATCAACAGATATCTGACCTATATAGTGACCTCAGCAATGGGTTATGGTCCTCAAACAAGTATGAAAATTGGCAACAGCCTTTTCCATGTAGTGTAACATATAAACACAAACATTTTTTTGTTGTTATTTTATTTTATTTTATTTTATTTTATTTTATTTTATTTTATTTTATTTTATTTTTTTACCTCTGTTTTGAAGTAGAAGTATACTTGCTACATTTCTGAGATAGATGTTCTCAAAACCTGAGCTGCAGTGATGTGGATAAATAATTTAGTGGTGCAATAATTTATTTCCTATCAAAGAATCTGAAGTGATTTTCCCAAGGGTATTTCTATGTGGTTTATATCTACATCAAAGTGACTGAAGAAATAAAATGTTGTAACAATAGGCTGACACAGCAAATCTCTACTCTCTTTGCTATAACTTTCAGAGGAAAAAAGTTCTGGATTAAGCATAAACAAACGAATTGGATAATGCTTTCCTTAGGAAATTGCCTTTTGCCGTTCACTTTAAATACACTTTATTTTAAGCCAATCAAAGGAATTTTTTAGGTGAAAGACTGTATTTATGCAATACAGGGACAGGTAATGGCCCATTCTTGTGCTGCTTAGAAAGTGATTAAAAACACTTAAAATATAATTATATTTTGGTTTTATAGGTTGAAATATTATGTGTGTTTATCTGTAATTTCCTTTTCTTTATCATTATTTTGAATTAGTAGAGTCCCTCCAACCACCCCAGGCTTATTAAAAATAATAATTACTGAGAAACTAGTTTATGTCAAACTCCGGGGAAACAGAATGGATGAGACTTTGTCCCTCTGTAAAGGAAGTTACTGAGAAGGGCAAGGAGCCTAATGAACTCAAAGCAGGAAGAGACTAATCTTGGAGAAGGGAGAGAGTTGGGTCTTCTTGGGGTGGTGGTATTTAAGCTAAAAATCTTAGAGAGTAACTGAGACAAAGGCAAGGGGAACTTTATTTCAAGAAAGAATATCAGGCACAAAAGCAAAGAGAACTTTGAGACCTTAGTAAGTTTAGGAATATGAGACCAAATTTTGTTCAATTTACTTAGAATTTGGGGGAGATATTGCTCAAAGACAATATGATAATGGACAATCCTAAACAACAAGCTTAGCATTTAGGAGCCAGTAGCAATGTGACATGACCAGATTTGTGTTATCGAAAGACCCTCACAGCATTGTGGCAGACTGCTTGGTGGTTTTTCAGGGGATTTAAGATTGAAAAACCATAAAACACTGTACATACATTGGTTGTAAATATCGTCATCAATGCTTTATGTGGTGAGAGAGATCAGAGACGAGAAACTTGTCAAATTCTTCTCACTGGCAGGGGCTGGGGCAGAGGCTTACTAATAAGCCCTACAGAACTGGAATGGAGACCCACAGGACCATTACCCAGAGGAAGATTGTCAGGTCATGTCCAAAGGTTTTCCTGAATGGACTTGGTATAACACACCATAGATGGATGGTCAAAACCAAAGGCACCATGGAAATCACCAGGAGTTGAGACTTAGGACCAACACATGTCAAAGTGCAAGTCACAGAGGTTTGTGCAAGAAACAGCATCCAAACTAGCAGAAATGAGAGGATGTGGGCAGAGAGTGATAGCAGGATTATTATTACTATTTTTATCCCCATATATATTTCCTGAGCACTTCTTTAAATGGGTGAGGTCCAAAGAGGCAGACAAGGGGAGAGATGATGAAGACTTGAGCCATTAGCAGCACCGGGGAGGATGGAGATGAGAGAAGAAATTCTAGAGATATTAAGGAGACTCGATAGCTGATTAGATGAGAGTGGGGAGTTAAGATACTTCTGAGTTTTATATAACCTGGATTTGGACAAACGGAAGACTAGAATTTGAAACTGAGTAATAGAATCAGCTTGGAAGGTGCTAAATATGTGGAAGAAACTGCCTTCCAAAGCTTCCATGACTGTTTGAGTTCATAAGCTGGAAATGATTGTCCCTCACTGAATTGCTACCACACTCCTTCTTTGTAATGTATCTATTTGTGTATTATGCCCCCTACTAGACTGTAAGCTCCTTGAAGACAAATGCAGGCCCAGCCCATCTTTGTATTATCATATAGTAGGAGCTTCCTAAATAGTTGCTGAGTGAATATAAGAAGGACCATCTTAGTGAAAGCTATGACCATGGATAACATTAAGATGAGAGATTGCCTGAAAGGACCATCTGTGCTATGGATTAGTCTAGAGCTGCATTGTCCAGTATGGTACCCAGTATCCATATATCACCATTTAATTTTAAGTTAAGATTTAAAACTCTAATAATTAGTTCCTCAGTGTCACTAGCACATTTGAAGTGTTCCGTAGCCACATGTGCCACTAGCATATAGACATTCCCACCTCACAGAGAGTTCTATTAGAAGAACTGGTCTAATGCAAGGTAATTCCAAGTTTCCAAATCATAGTTCCTCAGCTAACAGTCCTTGCTTTCATCTGTCTCCACCCCCACATTTGCTTTTCCTGACCCACCCTTATCTGTGATGCTGGTAGGTCATTTGCTCCTTCACATGTCTAATCTGCCACTCCTGGATGAGAAAAATCTTCCACTGTTTGTTTGTATCTACTAATTGTATCAAATTATTCAGGGTAGTTTATTCTTTGTTTATAAGAAGCTTAACTGAAGATAATTTACATGCCATTGAATTTATTCATTTTAATGAAGAATTCAATAGTTTTTAGTAAATTTACAGCACTGTGCAATTTTTGTGACATTCTAATTTTAGAACATTCCATCACCCTAGAATGATCTATTGGGCTCTTATGTAATCACGCCTCACTCATAAGCCAGTCCCAGGCAGCTACTAATCTATCTTCAATATTTACAAATTGCCTTTTCTGGACATTTCATATAAATGGTGGAGTATAACATACTGTATTTTGCATCTGGTTTCTTTAAATTAGCATATGTTTTATGAGATTCATTCCTGTTAGTAGCATGATTATATTTCCTTTCTTTGTATTGCTAAATGATATTTTATTGTGTGGATATATCACATTTTGTATTTGCATTTATCTCTTGATGGACATTTGGGTTGCTTCTACTTTTGGCTATTACGAATAATGCTACAATGACTATCTGAGTAACATTTGAATACCATATCTGGACATATATTTTTAATTCTCTTAGGCATATATCTTTTGGGTCTTATGGTAAACCATGATTACCATTTTATGAAACTTATAAACATTTTTCCAAAACAGCTTCGCCATTTTATGTTTCCACCAGTAATATATGGTGTTTTAATTTCTCCACATCCTCCCATTTTCTTACCAGCACTTATTGTTATCTGTCTTTTTATTATAGTTGTCTAGTAAAATGGCATCTTATTGTTTTAATTTGCATTTCTCTACTAACTAATGGTGTTGAGAATTTCTTATGTATTAACTGGCCATTTATATATCTTCTTTGGAAAGATGTCTCTTCAAATATTTTGCCTTTTTAAAACTTAGGGCATTTGCCTTTTTAGTATAAAGTTGTGAGAGTTCTTTATGCAGTTTTGTTGCAGGCCTCCCACCAGATAAGTCATTTGCAAATATTTTCTCCCAGTGTTCAGTTTGCATTTTCACTTTCTTGATGGTATGTTTGAATTTTAGAAGCTATTCATTTTTATGGAGTTCAATTTATATCAAATTTATTTTTGCTCTTGGGATAGAAAATTATGTGTGTAGAACAAGAAAATCCAAAAATTGACCTCTTTCCCCATTTTAATTACATTTCACTTGTTCAAATTAAATTGTTCAATAAAAGTCAAAGTTATTGGATTTATTGGAAATATCAGTTTCATTAATGTTTAAGAAAAATTTGGGTACAGTCTGTCTTTGGGTAAGATTCACTCAACCCCCAAACATAATAATATGTGTGTATACATATATCTGTCCCAACAATAATTCCCACGCATGCCCTATCTCTGCACACTATCACTCCCTTTATAACTTTCAAGTCAGGCAATATCACTTCATGTCCCTCTGTCCTCAAATTTACTGTTTTTTCTGATTGTTCACAGCATGTTTGATACAGGAAGAACTTGTCTCATCTTTTTGGTCTCCACCTAAAACACTGTATACATTTTGTATTTGTTACAAAGAGGCTTCAACTTCTCTGTGAATGATAACACCTATGATTATTTTATACCAACGTTTTCTCAGACTTTACAGTGGGTGAAATGGTTTTCCTTTAAAAGGCTACTTTGGCCAAAAATTATTAATACATTATCATCCATGTTGTAATACACATTTTATGTAAAATCTTTTTCATTCAATCCAGCTAATTGTTAAGTAGATATTGTCTTCATCTCACAGATAAAGCACTGAAAGCACGTAAATATTAAGTAATTTATTAGCTTTTCAACCATGGGCTAAGTTCTGCTGACTCCAAAATATATGCTTTTCAGGACCAGTTATTTTCAACAAATCTATTTGAAGTCTTTGAAGGAAAAAAAAATGCTTATCTCATAATAGGTTTATTTGAATATGTTGTTTAGTTAGTATCCTAATTTTTGCTTTGGATGTAGGAATTCAAATCATTATTCCAAGGGTACAATGATCTCATCTGAAAAATATGGAAAGCATTTTCTATAACAATTAAAAATGATATACTAAGGTTCTTTGCAATTATCATCATTTAGCAATTGCATGCTTTTATAAAATAATTAAATGGTGTAATCTTGAAATGATAGTCTCATTGTGGAATTCTTTATCATTTGTGATTTTGTTGTAATGAGAGTGAAAAAATAGATGCTGACAGTGTTAATAGACTTATTTTTAGAATACCTAATAGATTAACACTGATGGCCTCATCAATCTGAGTGTCCTTGGCATTTATGGTTCTCACTGATGGGTGGTATTTATAACTGTCTTAACAAGCAATTCCAGCCGAATTGACTTTCACGTCATAAGTACAAGGAGTTATTCATGTTGAAAATGATGTAAGATGTGGAGCCTAATTTAAAAAATATAAATTAAAATTTTTTTGCATGGCTCATCATTTCATTCTTAACATTAGATAAAACAAGATAAAACAAGTTCAAGATCATGAACTCTGAATAAAGCATATCTGTCCTTTAAATACCATTTGTTGGACAAGGTGAGGATTAATCCTTTTAATCCAAGGAACTTTCCCCACAGAGGACTCTTCAAATGGTTTCTTTTTACTGAATATAAGGGTCCATTGTGTTTTCCTTTACTATTTCTTTTAGTGGCCATCAATACTAGTGAGTGATGGATAAGAACTTTCTCAATTCAAATAATGGTCTAGAACTTTAGCAGTGGCCTATGAACTCACCCAGGGAAACATGCCTCCATCTTTTAACAAGGAAGAAGAGGGGAAATACTGTGGATGAAATCCTTAGGTCAAACCTGCTGGAATTTTCCAAGTCATTGTGGCTCTGATATTGACAAATCAACTCTGACTGGAACATAGTGCCTTCCTTTAAATATTTTGATTTTGTCCTTTGAAAGTTGGCTCGAAACACATTTCTCGTCTCAAAGTTTCCTTTTTAAACAACTGTTATCAAAAAAAACCAACCAACCAAACAAACAAACAAAAAAAACCCAACCCTGCAAATCTCCTCAGGGAGATTGAGCATCAAAAGGGTTGTGTATCAAAAATTTTGGAAACTTGGCTAATCAAATAAAAATAAATTAAAAAAACAAAACTTTCTTGGCTTTAGAGTCTACTTCTCTTAAATTTGCTGCATATTTACTATAAGTCCTCAGGCTTGGTTACACTTTTTGCTGTATAAAAGGTGATATTTCATATTTGTTCATTAAGCTAGCATAAATAGGTAACTAATTTAATGGAATAATTTTTTTTGATCAATTAAACATAAAACTCTATATTTTAGAATGTATTATAACAAATACAATTGTCTTCCTAGGGCACAATCCTGATTATAACTCATTCCATTAAATCACTGTTTATATTCCCTCCAAATTTTCAGTTCTCCTTCATTCTAGATTGGGTTGCTCTTCTTGGCTTCTTGTTATTGAATGAAGGCTTATAACTATTTCAGGCCAATTAAATAAGAGCAGAAGTAATGTGTGTCCTTTCTGGGCTGAAATTTTACCTGCCAGTGCAAGAACCTCAAGAGTTCTCCGTGTTCCCCAGCGTGATGACTAGCAATGTTTAAGATGGTGATTGCTTCTCAGATGAAGACCTTGGGTGGCTGCAAGGAGCAAAAACCTCCCTGTCAAACCATGGGGGACAATTAGCACAAGCATGAAATAAACTTTTGTTGTTCTAAGATACTAACACTTGAGACCTCTTTGTTAAAGCAACATAAGCAAGCTTATTCTTACTCATCTATCTCTCTACTTCCCACCACTTACTGAAAAACAGTCACTGGATGCAGGATAAAGTATGTGCTCTTCGGCATTCAAGACCCTTTCAAATAATGGGTTCATTCTACTTTTTTTTTTCCCTAGGAAAAGATTTCCAGTAGATTTTCAGTAGAACTGGGCTCTATGATCTCTCTAAGATTGAGTCTTCTGTGAGGGCCTCATTGCTTTTCTATTGTATGTGAATTTTCTCCTTTTGAATTCTCATAATTATATCTTTTTGTCATTGTCTGTGGTATCTCTTTATTCTGTTTTTCATTTTATGTATCTAGGAACTTCTATTTATGGATAATTAATAAATGAGTTTAATGTCAGGCCTTATGGCTTACTCATATCTATATTTCTAAAAGAAATTAAGTTCTGTTTCTAGAGTATCAGAGGTAGTCAGTGAATAGTCATTGTATTGGATTATTTTCTACTTAAAGGTATAATAATAATAGTAGTTTTTTAATTTATTTTATTTTTTCATTTTATCTTTCTTCAGTTAAAAATGATGGAGTTCTCATTGTGCTTCAGTGGATTAAGGACCTGATGTTGTCTCTGTAAGGATGCTGGTTCCATCCCTGACCTTGCTCAGTGGATTAAGGATCTGCTGTTGTCTTTTAGGTCACAGATGAGGCTCAGATCTGGTATTGCCATGACTTGGCATAGGCCACAGCTGCAGCTCTGATTTGATCCCTGGCCTGGGAACTTCCATATGCCACAGGTATGGCTGTAAAAAGAAAAAAAAATGATTCATAACATAGTGGTTATAAACTGATAGAAATAAGTAGAGAACATCTATAGACTGATGCTTAGCTTTTTTGATCTTGATCCATCTTCATCTATCTATATCTATCTATCTATCTATCTATCTATCTATCTATCTATCTAATCTTATTCACTTATCTAGTACTTTATGAAAAGTAGTATATTTACAGGGATATAGCAGATATATTGGGACTTAAATTATCTTGCTGCATCTTGACCCAGCTCCAAAAGCACTTCTCAGAAATAAATGGTGTAAATTATTTCTGAGTTCTCCTGAAGTTTCTGTCATATTTAAAAACAATACATTTGTAGTCATAAATTGATACATTAGCTCTCAACATTAACTATTAACTTCTTGATGAAGATTTAACTCACTGCAGTAATCTGAGACTCCCCATCCCTATATAGTTATATCAATATCTTTAGTTTTTCTTTTGGTTATTACTGTATTTTAATATTTTAAAAATCTGTTTCTTGTTTCCTCACTTGATGGTATCTCTTGTGTACTTATTTGGTGAAATGAAGATATTGTCTTTTCACCTTTGCTTTAAATTTTTCAACCTTTTCATTCTTAGTTGCAACCCTTATTAAGTCTTCTGTGCTTTGTCCAGAGGGTTATTCTAAAAGTTTAAAATCAATAAAGCACATTTATTTTATTGACTAAGTAAAAGTGTTCATTGCAGAGCCTGAGTACCATGACTTCATTTCTTTCTTATACAAGAGTTTGTTTTCTTCCCTGTGTTGTTTCCAATGGCCTTTAAAGTAAATGGTTTAGTATTGTCTGCTTTTGTGAACAACATTATGCTTTCCCAACATTTCAATAATACTCTCTAATCTAGGAACTCCTATCTTTGCAGGAATTTGCTTCCAATGTGAATTTACTCTAGACTGTACTGACTCCTTTTTAGATCTGCCTAATCTCTCACTGCTCTTCTGGGTTAGATCCTGAACTTCATTCTTGAATTTCATTGTTTCTCTTTCTTGGTTCATCTCATTTTACTGGAGCATATATTTAAGTAACTTCCCAATAAAGAAATTGTGAGAGGTTAATTTTATGAATTTTTTTCATATCTAAAATTGTCTTTTTTTTTTTCCCTGAGTTTATTACTGATTCAAACATTGTCTGGGATCCAATTCTAGATTGATGTCATTTTCCTTTAAGGATGTGAAAGGAATTGATGTTGCTGGAGATGTCAGCATGATAATCAGATGCCAGAATGATAATTCCTTTTCTTACATAAGTTATTTTTTTTTCTTTCTGTGTATCCCCTCCCACACTGAGCACAACATACACAAAATTTTAGAATTTCCCCTTTATTCTTAATGTTCTGAAACTCTACAAGCATATCTGAGTATGACTTTTGTTTTTCAATTTTTGCTTCGTACTTGGTGGGCCCCTTTAATTTATTTCCTTAATTTCTTCAAATTCTATTTACTATATTTGTAATTTCCCTCTCACCCATTTTCTCTGTTCTTTATTTTTCAAATACTGGTGCTCTTAACTCAAACTTTGTTGTCTCTGACTTGTTTTTTGCTAATAATTTGGTCCCTTTGTTCTTCATTTGAGATTTCTTGGTTTTATACATACATGCTTCTACGGAATATTTTTTATTTGGCATTTCATTTTTTAAATTGAAAATGTTCTTTATCTTTCATTGGTTTTTTTATTACAGCAATTTGTCATTACTTTCTTATTTTATAGATACAGTGGCTCATGAAATCTGTGTGCAGTGATGCTCTAATGTGCCCTCAAGATCCCTCTCCAATATGGAAGCCTTCATTCATTTCTCCACCCCCTGCACACAGTGTTGTTTGCTGAAAGGGGGTGGAGATATGGTAGGTTGGGGTGTAGAAAGAGCTAGCTAGGCTTTTTTTTTTTTTCCTGTCTTTTGTCTTTTTAGGGCCGCAACCAAGGCATATGGAGGTTCCCAGGCTAGGGGTCTAATCGGAGCTGTCACTGCCAGCCCATGCCAGAGGCACAGCAATGCCAGAGGTAAGCTGCGTCTGTGACCTACACCACAGCTCATGACAAGACCAGATCCTTAACCCACTGAGCAAGGCCAGGAATCAAACCCACAACCTCGTGGTTCCTAGTCGGATTGGTTTCCGCTGCACCATGACGGGAACTCCAAGAGCTGGCCTTTTAATTCAGTTCTATAAATACCTGAAGGGTCTTACAACACCTAAGCACTTCTGGGATTGCCTGTAATGTTTTATTACAACTGAATCACCTGTCAACTTCTCCTGCAATCCAATCCTGCTTCCATAATCTCTTACTCCCTTCATCTGGGAACATGAAAATCTCTCTTTCAGTCTATTTCCCATGGAACCTAGCCTATGTCAGGAAGCTAATTTGAAGGTTTTTTAAAAAATTATTCTGATTTCTGGATTATATCTATTTCCCTCAGTTATTTATCTATTAATTATGCATGTGCATGCACGTGTGTGTGTGCATGCACGCGTGTGTGTGTGCCTGTGTGTATATGTGTGGTGTATTTAAAATCCAGAGCACTAGTATGTCTCTAGATGATTTTTTCATTTTTTTACTTTTTTTTTTTGCTTTAGGGTAAACATCTGGCTGTTTTTAATTCTCTGCTTAAGGGCTTTGGAAAGGTGGGGTCAACTCTTTAGAACTTTAATTAGCTACTCTTTTCAGCCTGTTTTTCCCCCTCTGCCCTGTTTTCATGTCCCCATCTCCTCCAGGGTTCTTCCTGTGGGGCACTCCTCTTTGCTAACAAAGTCTCAGCAGGTCTCCAGGTTGTGGCTTGTGTTGCTCCATTTTGTCAATATACCTACCATGCTTTCTGTGTTTAAGGAATGTATTAAAATATCTCCTCCCACCGTTCTTTCAGTTGTTGTGTTGAGTCATATCCTTTGGCTCCTTTATATCCTGTTAGTGTAAGCCTATGAGGAGTGGCATGCTCTGTGCTCTCCCTTAAACTCAGAGTCTTCTGACTTAGCAGAATAGTTATGCTGCTGATTGTCCTTCAGGGAGTTAAATTTCAACTTAGTCAGCACTGATGTTCATTCTCTTCTCTCCATTATTTAAGATTTCCTCAACCAAACTGAAGCGCATGAGTGGAAAATTATTTCTTTGGTTATTTTTGACTCTTACAACCACCCATGATAAATATGGCAATCCTCATTTTACAGATGAGGGACAGGAAATTCAGAGATTGCTAAGCTTTTCCCAAGAATTATCCACACATCAATAATAGAGGAAAATTTTGGCTTTAAATCTCAATTTAAATCCTCTCTTAAAAGTTCATTTTTTCTTTTTTTCTTTTTTTGCCTCAAGGAATATACCTGGATGACTTTTTTTTTTTTCTTGATGTTGTTGTTCTATCTTTTTTTTTTTTTCTGATTTCTGAGTCTCAGCTATTACAATTCAATACAGGCTTGTTCATAGGTGGTGAAATAAAACTCCAGGGTCTAACCCAATTTCCTTACTACCTCCCACACTGATAATTGATCTAAATTTTTCCTTTGAGTTTTAACAATGGAGACAACCAGCAGCATGCTGTTTTATTTTATCCTTACTTTCAATAATCCCTATGAACCATTAAAATTTTATTTCATTTTCACTTTATAAAATTCCAGACATGTGAAATATATGAAACTAAACAAGAAGAGATAGTAGCAAGCTTAAGTAGATAAGTCACCCTAACCCCGAAGTGAAAGAAGTAACAAGATGCATGAGAGCTTAGCACTCTGCTAGAGTGAGTCCTACTGTATTGACACACAATAGAGACTTTTATTTCAGTATCTTAAGTAAGCGATTACCAAAAAAAGTCATGTGTTCATTGGTGATATTCCTTCCTTTCTTCATTCAAGCATTCTACAAATATTTATTGAATGGCAACCAAGTGCTCCATATTATTCTGGACACAGTGGAAGTGGCTGCAAGCCCCAAGGACAAGATACATATCTTTAAAGTACTAACAGTCTAGTGGTGGAAGATAGGTAATAAATAAGTGGACAAATAAGTAACTAACATAATTTTAGGTAGTAATAAGAGAAGTGAAGAAATAAAGTGGGGTAAAGGACTGTTAATTAGGGGGAGGGAGATGTGGGCAGATTCTCTCATGACCCTTCATGATCCTCCTTAAGACCTTATATTCAAGGTATTCAAAGCTCTTCTTGAATGTGGGCTGTTTCTTAACTTGCTTTGCATCAAGAGAAACTGAGAAAGGTGATGGGTGATCTGCTACTTTCACAATTAGGTTAAGAAAGTGTGACCTCTGTCTTGCTAGCAGTCCCTCCCTGTTGCTTTGATGAGGGAAGCCTCCACAAAGGTAAAGTCCACGTGACAGGGAACCAAGGGCAGCCTCTGACTAACTTTCAGATGAGACTCCAACCTTGACCGACAATGTAATTGCATAGAAACCTTGAAGCACTGGCCCCAGCTAAGTATAACCAGATTCCTGGTCCACCAAAAGCATGGGCTTCTAAATATGTATTGTTTTAACAGCCAAGTCTGTGGTGATATTGTCATGTAGCAGCAACATTATTGTTATTTATATGCTTAAATTTGTAGGAGTCTCTTTTAAGTTGATCACAACTGTGTATGCCTTACTTGGCATTTATTTGCCATGGAATATAATCAGGTTTGCAGGCTCTTTGTGATAATCTACTGTCTAAATTGGCATTAGATCATTTGGATCTCCTTTTTAAAAAATCCAGTTCTCTAATTCATTTGTGAAAAATGATGCTGATTGCTAAGAGAACCAGCTTTAATGAGGCCTTTTTCAGGTTCCACATCTGTTAGCTTCTCTTTGCAGAGTTATGGGCTCATTCATGGCTTATTAGCATTAATAAAGTTTAAATGTGCTAAGATGTAATACCTTGTCATATACTATTTTTCTTTAAGGCACTTAGGACTTATTGGGGATCTTGCTCTGTAGAAAATTCCATGCTTACAGAAATAGCAAAAGTGCTCAAATACCAAAAAATCATAGAGTCTATTCTATTAGAGCCCCCTGGGAGCTCCAATGAGGGGCTGTGTGTGCAGCCTGTGGCTGACGACTAATGGTTGGATTATAGATATCACCATCTAACATCTTTGGTACTATTTCCTACAATGAGTCCAACATAACATGCTGCCTGATAGCTTCCAGGCTCAGCTCCCAGCAGAAAATCTTCAGTGGCAATGGCTGGGCTTGCATCTGCTCTATCACTTAAGCAGAGATCCCTCTGCAAGCTGGCCTGAAGAAGAATGGGAAAAAGGCCTCCAGAATGATGAGAAAGGTGATGAACAAGAGCAACAAACCATACACACCCAACAAGGGAGAAAGCAGGGAGAGATAAGCCAGGCAAAGTGTCAGTTCAGCCAAAACCTCTCCCTTTTATTGCCAGCTCAAGTCTTCTCTCCTTGGGTGCCCTCAGAAACTAGAAAATAGAGCTGGGGCTTTCTCAACGCATTCCCATCTCTATGGGAATTTCCCTGTTAAAAAGTATGCATTCCTTTCCCCTTTGGGGCTGTACTTTCCTCTTTTATGGATTGTCTAAAGCTAAAGTTGGGAGTTCACGTTGTGGTGCAGTGGAAATGAATCCCACTGTCATCCATGAGGATATGGGTTCTATCCCTGGTCTCACTCAGTGGATTAAGGATCCAGCGTTGTTGTGAGCTGTGCTGTAGGTCACAGACACGGCTCAGATCCTGCATTGCTGTGGCTGTGTCCTAGGCTGGCAGCTGCAGCTCCAATTCAAACCCTAGCCTGGGAACTTTCATATACTGTAGGTGCAGCCCTAAAAAAGCAAAAAAAGAAAGAAAGCTAAAATCACAACCTCAACCTTTCCCATTTGTGTGAGAGGTTTGTTTATTAAAGTAAAAATTATATTCATTAAAACAGGATTATCGTATATATGTTATTCCAAAGAAAGATTTTAGCTACTATCTTCTGCCATCCCTTGTGTCTCTCCTTTGGTCATGGCCTGGGTAGAGCATCTGACCCCAGGGAGCAGCCACAGAAGGACATGCAAGAATGGCACTCTCTTATGGAATGACGTATGACCCATGGTGTTCTGGCCCCCAGGTCTCCAACAAGTATGTACCAAACTTACATTTTCTATTAATAAAAACATCAATCAAAATGTAGTTTCCATTATCATCCCTCTTCTAGTCACTGGTAAGCAAAGATAGAGATCAGAGCAAGTTGCTTCCCAGTCTTGTTTTCAGGCAGCAAGAAAACTCCAGGATCAGCTGCCGCCTTTGGAACCTTTGTTGATATCAGGCAGGATGGAACACAGAAGATACAGGAGGTGGAAACTGCATGTGTCATCTAAGAAACTGAGGTTCACGAACCTGTTTCTCACCATTGTTACAAGTACACAAAGGCCTTCTTACCAATGCAAAGGGCACAATGTTCTTGCCCTCTTACGTATTCAGCAACTGGTAAGTGTATGTTTGCATGGAGTGTCTGTGGAAGCGTGTGTGCATGTGTGATGAAGCTCTGAAACAGTCCTATGAACTGCCACTTCTGAAGTATCAAAGACCATCCTATGACATTGTGGGACCCTCTTGAGGGTTTAATTTTAAGTAAAGACAGCTTCAGAAGGCAGATCATTTCTTTTCCTTTAGGTTCTCCTATGTGAAGTGCGCAAGCTTATCTTTATAGACAGAAGGCAGATAGACAGACAGACAGACAGAAAGGCATGTCACAATGTTCCAGCAATAATGCGTTCATTTCTATGGTTTTTTAAAATATACAATTTTCCCAAATCTTGGAAGGCTTATTTTTCAAACAATAGGGACTTTAAGATGAGTGGAACTAGTGATGGTTTAGAAGTTAAAATATCTTGTGATTGTGTATATGTGTGTGAGAGAGAGAGACAGGCTGATTCTTTTTTTTTTTTTTAATTTAAAAAAAATTTTTAAATTTTTTTCCCAGGCTGATTCTTGACTCCATCTCTGACCAATGGTGTGCCTTTGAACCGATCAGAGTGCTTTGAACTTCAATTTTTTAAAATCTATTAAACATATAGCATTAATAACACCAGCCCTATGATACTGTACAAATTTTCCTCATTGGCTTCATATGTGAAATGGAAATAAGTGTATCTTCTTAAAGAGATTTGAAAGAAGTAAAAGAGATATTCTATGTGAGGCAGGGCCGTTAGAACTATGCCTGGCACATAAAGACCAGTTATTATTATAACTTCACGGTTTTATAATCTTAAGAGCATCCTTAGTCATCTTGAAGATGATGTGTTCATGAGTCATATGCTGTAAGTTTTTACATGATGCAAGCATGATGGTAGTTGTGCATATTTATAGTTTATGGTGCTTAACAATTTAATATCTTCCTGGTTAACTATTTTTTGGGAAAAAATCTATTGTCTACTCATATCACATACAAAAATAAATTAATGATGGATCAAATATTAAAATATAAAAGATGAAAGCATGAAAGAACTGGAAGAAAGTGCAAACGTGTGTTATATTAGACATTGGGAACATCTTCAGAAACATGAAAAAGCCAAAAACTATAAAATAAAAATCCATTCAATTATATTACCTGAAAATTGAAAACAAACCAAAAAATACCCGGTGTATGAGAAAGGGTACCATAATAAAGTGCATGGTTCCAGTTGACCCTTGAACAACAGGGGTTTGAACAGAAAGGGTCTGCTTATACACGGTTTTATTCAAGAAATATGGCACCTCCAGTTTCATTTTACAGATCTTTAAATTAGCTAAGCATGGGGGAATGCTTGCATTAGATGAATGAGCACAATATGTAAATCAGAGGAACTAGAGCTTGAGTCCTAATTCTGTCCAAACTGTTTCAGCTTCTTACACTTTGGTCTGTCATTTATCAATTCCTTTGTGTTTGAAGCAGAGACAGCAGTACCTGGATTATCAACTGAGTGGGAATTTGGTGCCCTTGACTCTCACATTGTTCAAAGGCCAACTGTAATTTTAAACAGGGAAATTTTTAAAAAAATATGGAATGGATAAAGGGATAATGTCCATAATGTATAAAATCTGTTTACAGATCAATTAAGGAAAAAAATGAATACCTGAATAAAAATGGGCAAAGGATAAACATGCATTTTATATTAGTAAAAACACAAAGATCAATAATCAGAGTTTTATTTATTTATTTATCTTTGGCTGTACTGGCAGGGTTTGAAAGTTCCCAGGCCAGGGATTGAACCCACGCCACATCATTGACCAAAGCCTCTGCAGTGAGAGCATCAGATCCTTAACCCACTGCACCACAAGAGAACTCCAATAATCAGAATATCATAGTGTGAATATAAGTGATTGAGTCTTTTGGGGGACAATTTGGAAGTATATATTTTAATTAAAATTTTCCATCCACTTTGATTCAGCAAATCCACTTGTAGAAAAATTTTCTTACCAGATTATTTGTATAAGTTAACAAACTTGTTTGTGTAGTCATAAAGGTCATGGCAACATTGGATTTTAGTGACCAAGAATTACAATCATTCTATAGACAAAACTGCTTTATGATATTGGTTTCACAGGTCAGCCCTTGTGCAGGGAGAACAAGGGTATAAAGAAGTCTTTCTTGAAAAGGTTGTTTCCTTCTTGGTTCTGGTTGCCATAATGCAGCCTCTCTTCCCCTAGTCCTGATGGGGAGATACGAACCTGGGCATTCATTTGGGATGTTGAGGCTCTCTGAGCCCCAACCAGATCATTTGAACAATAGTTCTCAGGGCTGGCTTCTCATTACAATCATGGGGATAAATATGTGATTCCTTGGTCCCACTGCTAGGTATTCCTACTGAATTGGTTTGGGCTTGGGCACTGTTTTTTTAAATGTCCCTAGCTAGTGGGATGGTTCATCTCACTACACTGTTTAGGCCAAGCCTTGAGGCAGGAGGCACCTATTGGATGAGAAGTATTCTTTCTTCCATCCCTATTCCCATGTATAACGCAACCGTGGTCACCCTCACCCTGCCCACACCCTTTCACTTCCTCAAGGGGCTAACACACTGCTTATGTCCTTCAGCACAAGCAGCCAGAATCCTAAGGTGGATCGAAAATGAATGCATATGGTGTGTGAACAGAAGAATGTAAACTTCACTTGAACACAACACTTTAGAAGGATCCCAGGCCATTTGTAAGAGGTCTCTGAGCAGGCAAAAATCATCAGAAAGGGACAAAGGTGATTTATTTTGTGGAGCTGCTTTGTCAGCTTTTTTATTAGCATGAAAAGCTGTTAGGACAAATTGACAAATTGGCAAAGGCAAACAGTACAGAAAACCAGAACAGAAACACCAGAAAGTTTTAGTTGTTGGTAAAAATATAGTATATAGCACAAACATACATAGTACACACACACACACACATATATATATATTCTAAATACGGAGTACAAATAAGCCATCCTCTAGGAAGAAAGTGACACTATTTATTTCTAACCATTTCTCAAATGGTTCTGTTGATGACAAATCTAGAAAACAGACTTCTTATCCTTATAGTGCTGACATACAGTATGATACTCAAGAGTTACCCTTTTTTTTTTTTGCTTTTTAGGGCCATACCTGTGGCATATGGAGGTTCCCAGGCTAGGGGTCAAATCAGAGCTACAGCTGCCCGCCACAGCCCCAGCCCCAGCCACAGCAATGCAGGATCCAAGCCTCATCTGCGACCCACACCACAGCTCACAGCAATGCAGGATCCTTAACCCACTGAGCAAGACCTGGAATCTAACTTGAAACCTCATGGTTCCCAGTTGTTTCCGCTGAGCCATGACAGGAACTCCAAGAGTTACTGTTTTTGAACACTTTTTTCACTTTCAAACTGAGGATGAGGTGACCTAGGTAATTCCCAAAATCTCCTCCTATTCAAAAATATATGTTCATACAGTCTCGTATAGTATTACAAAATTGTAATTTCACTTGCATATGAATTTATGTCCCTAAGCGTTGCTGAGGACTATTACCTGCATTCTGTGAAAGTGGCTCCTTCACGCCTTCCTGAAGGGAAAGACAGAGAAGCAGACATCACATGGGAGCTGAGGCTGCCATCAAGTATTTAGGGGCTCTGAGTTCAAATGCATTCACCCAAGTGTGGAGGGTCTCTATGGTTAACCCAGAGGGAACCTGCTTGGGGGAGGGGCTCAGACCTAGGGTTGTCCTGGATAAGAATCAATGGGCTCTAAAGACCTAAAGAAAGACTGGATCACATCACTAGCTGGAAAGCATAAGAACACAATGAACATAGACTAATCAGAGCTGAGGCACTGCCAAACCTGGTACAATTAGTCTGGCACTAATTCCCTGTAGTCAAGGCAGAAATGACCTTGATCATGACTGGAAAACCAGGCAGTGGTTCTAAACCCCTTATTTCAGATTCATTTAATCTTGTAGGCAGCAAAGCAGAAATGTAAAATAGCTTCACTCTGGAATGATAGTGAAAAACTACAGAACACATCTTTTGTTTTCTGTAAATCTCTAAAATGCTTTTATGAAAACTGACCCTTCTTGGCTTCCCCGAGGCAGCCTGACTTTATCATTCAGAAAATGGCAATACTAGAAAAAAGTATCTATTGGATCTAAGGCCTCATCTGAAAGGTCTTAGCATACTGTCTAAAAATACCTAGAAGTTAATCTTTTTAAAATGACCTGGCTGACAATTTCAGTATGGAACAATACAAAGGATGTTAATGTTTCTTTCCTACTTGCCACTGTCTCACCCTTGCTGCCCGAGTGGCACTGCTAGAACAGCTCCTATCAGCACGGCGTTGTGATTGGTAATGCAGACTTGGAGAACAGATGGGCTATTTGAATTCCAATCTGCCATTTTCTAGCTGTATAACCAGGGGCAAGTCACTTTACCACTCTGAGCATCAGTTTTCTCTTATTTAAATGGGGTTGGACTGTAATAGTACCCATTTCACAGAATGTTTTGAGGATTAAATAAAAGACTCTTAGAATAGCGCCTTACACATAGTTAACTCTTAATAAAGGTTAACTCTTGAAAGAGTAAAAATCCGTCTAAGATAAAGAGTGAAGATCGTTTACGCTGTTAATGAGACTGAGAAGACAGACCCAGAAAAAGCCAAAGTTAACAGGAAACTCTGTTTCTCCCCAGGTCCTACAGTAGCTATAAAATCCCATATGATTCCTTCTTCAAGTGGTTATGGTTTTCTTATCTATGATTCCTCTGGACCCACTTTGCTATTCTCATATATTACTTGGGGGTGTTCAATGGTTAAGTGCTGTTGGTCTCATGACCAAATTTCTAGTTAATTTCTGCTTTTCTTAATGTAGCCTCAGAAAAAGCAATTGAGCCAGAAATGATCCCTGCTTTCTTTCGATTTTCCTCCAAGTCCTTCAACAAGAGCCCACCCAAACATTACAAATGATGTTTCCCTTTTTCTTCTTTTCAAGTAACATCACAGGTTCCTCTGGGTTGCCCTCCCTCACTGCAGTGAATCAATAAATCTGATCCAGCAGAGGCAGACTTGTGTCTGGTGGTCTTTGCTTGATAAGATTTTGGCTCTATTATTATTGTAGCAGAAATTGTAATAGTGGGTATAAGATGATCAGGGACCCAGAGATGCCATTGCATATATTCCAGAGACATTTCATTGGTTTATCACTCACTTAAGTCTAAGACAGATTTTGTGTGACTGGTAGGGAGAAGCTTGGATGGAGAACTGCACATTTTTATTGATGGGCATGACTTTCTTGTTACTTTGCAAAGCTTATGCACTGACAAATAAGAAATCAGCCATTTGTGGTTTGATAATAGGTGAGGAAGTTCATTGGAAAGAACAAACCCTTTGCAGGGACAATGAGAACCACCGAAAACGTGGACTTTTTTATTTTTTTAAGAGAAGGATGGAGAGGTAAAAAATGGCTTCATATCAAGTGAAAGAGTTTCTGACCTGGGCTCAGTGTTGAGGGATGGAGATGGAGTCAGAGCCAGGATCTCCACCATGAGTATATTGTTGGACCTTGGAGAAAGGAGTCCACACCACAGAAAACCTCCATGACTGTGAGAAAATCTCAGTCACCAAGATGTAGGTCAACGTGACCTTGGAATGGAGATACTGGCAACTTTCCCCCAAAAGTAATATTGACAGTCTGCCTAGAGAAATCAATGTTCCCATCTTCAGGCAGAAAATCACATTCTGTGTCAATGTAGCGAGAGAAAAAAGAAGAGTAGAAATGAGGTGATATACAATTTGTGAGTCCTACAATGTTTGGAAGAAACACACTACCTTACATTCTACAGATATAAATGTTATGGTATTTTGGAAGAGAGAAAGCAATAGGGTAAGGCGTCAAGAAAGAATTTGGAAAGAGACAGACCCTAAAATGATGCTTGAAAGATGGGTATATTGGGGAGGGCATTCTAAGCTGGGGAGAGTATAAAGTAGAATGGTATGATACGCTGCTGTTCCTCTAATCAGTGATTAACTCTCTTTGAAAATGGGGGAACATTTTAAGTGAAGTTTTGGTCAATCTTTAAAAAGTCTAAGTAGATTTCCAATGGAATTTTCTGTGATGGAAATATTTCATATCTATGCTCTCCAATATGGGAACCAAGTGGCTAGTGAGCCCTTGAAATATATAGCTAGTGTGCTAAGGAACTGAATTTTGAATTTAATTTTGATTATTTCAAATTTAAGTTTATACAAGTACATATGGCTGGTGGCTACCATATCAGACAACATGGAAAGGATTGGTTGGCTTCTGAATTCTTTGGCAGAATACTCCTTTTGTATACTAATGGTGTTCCTCTCAATGAAAGCAGATTGCAGGAATAGGTCATCTTTATAAATCATGCTTACCTTTTTCACTAGGAAGTAAGGACAAGACAAGCTACCAATTCCAGAACTCCTTTGTACTGAATGTTTCTAATTTATAGCCTCTGCTATATCTGAAGGTAGTTCTTGGGTGAAACAAATAAGTAAGCAAAAAAGCAAAACCATGCAACCAAGCAAAACACACTTTAGGAACAGTGATTGAATTGCTTAAATGGTATCAGTTGCTACTGGTAATCATTTTGGCATCTATTTCTGCTTTCAAGTCTCAAGCTCTAAATCCATTTTAGCAACTGAATGATTTATTACATGTTAAGTTTTCAGACTATTCAATAATTTAGCAATTTAAATGATTATTAAAAGGAGGAGTTCCCGTTGTGGCTCAGTGGTTATCGAACCGACTAGCATCCATGAAGACACTCAGTGGGTTGAGGATCCAGCATAGCCATGAGCTGTGGTATAGGTGACAGATGGGGCTCGGATGCCACATTGCTGTGGCTGTGGTTAGACCCCTAGACTGGGAACCTCCATATGCCGCGAGTGCGGCCCTAAAAAAAGACAAAAAGACCAAAAAAAAAAAGAGAGAAATGATTACTAAAAGGAGAATTTACATACGATTTTGAAGAATTTTAATCCTTTCCTAAGCTTGACAAAGATCTAATGTTCTGTTTTGTTTTAAACAGGAACACACTGGATTTTTCCCCATTGATTGAGTTGCCTAGTTTGGGGGGTTATAAATTGAATCAAGTCTTGTGATTGGGGACATTCAAAGGGCAAGCCTGGTGTGGTTGTTGCCAAAGTCCTTACGATTTACTATTGCAAACAATCAAGCTTGGCCTGGTTTGGAAACCCATCCTCTATCCATTCTTCTCTAAGCTACAGGCTGCCATTATGTAGTTTTGTTCCTTTCCCTCTAAATGTTAGACTGAATTTTAACTTCAATCCCAAACACTAAGATAAAAGTATGAGCAGAGGACCCACTTTTAAGCTTTTGTAACCAAGCAGGACCCTGTGAGGCCTCTCCAGAGTGGACCCCCACTCATGATTTCCACCTGCTGTTTTTTATCCACAGAAAAACGAGTCAAAGGACCATTTTAATCAGAGAAGTGAGAATATACAGAGAAAAAGGAAAATAATCAAGCAAGACAGAATAATAATAATTTAGCCATTCAACAAAGGCAAGGACCTTCACTTCTTCTTCAAAGACTATAGGGAACATTCTGAGTCTTGTCCTTGGAGCTGTTTTGCAGGTGCTGAAGCCCCCACCTGGTGGAAGAAGTCAACTGTGTGCTGCCTTGCAAGCATGCAGACCCCATACTGGTTGGAACCAGAAGTTTGATGATGCTGACTCCCAATTGCCTCAGCACCAAACAATCAGGAAAACATCCATGAGCTGACCACACCCTGCTCTTCAAACACTGTAAGACTCCTCACTACCACCTCCAAGGTGGAGCACAGTCCTTGAGGCACTAGCCTGCTGTGTTCCCCTCTTTGCCTGGCATCTAAAGCTACTTTTCTGTTTCCTCCAACTCGGTCTCTGCATATCTATTTAGCATCGGTGTACAGAGGCAGCCGGTATTTTGGCAACTTTCCACCTAGTTTTTCAAATTAGGTTGCAATAAATATACTGGATTAAAGAAAATTATTCTCCATACCTGGGGAATAACCTTCTTCTGACTGTATTTTTTTCTGAAGAGCTCTTATTTAGTAGCTGTGAAAGGTATATTTTGCTAAAATGAGCCGTTATTGATTACCCAATATTTTCCCTGGGAATAAAATAAGGCAGAGTCTTAGCTAGGTAAATAAGATGCTTACCCAAAGATTCTTTTAAGGACTCTACAGTATTGATAACTATAGCAAACCAGAAGATTTTTCAATTGCTAAGTATATTAATAAAAGTCGGGAATTATCTTTGCCTTATTAGCAAAATCAGATTTTTATAAACGTTTCTATTTTGTGATCTTAAAAAAAGGAGAGCTACAACACAGGTTTTTGTTTTATTTTTAAAGTCACTCAGTCTTATATTATGGAACGTAAAAATATATATTAGAAATGACTCCACCTTAAGAAATCTTTAAATCTATTTGGGAATGACATTTTCATATGAGGATTCCTGGTTCTGCTTTCACATTCCGTTCTGTGAATTTCAATCAAATTTTATTTTAATGAGTGGGTCTTTTTTTTCCCTTGAGTTAGATTTCCCAGAGCTGTATATCTTTTTTTATTTGTTATTTTTCAAAGAACAAGTTCTGTTTTTTGAAAATAAACCTTAGTTTTAAAATGTATTAATTTTACCTTATTTTAATTTTTTAAAATTTCTGTTTACCTTAAGGCTTCCCTTACTTATTGATTTAACATATTGATGGCGGTGGTGGGATTATGGCTTCTTAAATTTAACATGTAGTTCCTTTCTTCTTACCTTCTCTTCTCTCCCCCTCCTCTTCTTTTCTTCCTCCCTCCTTTTTCTCTCTCTTCTTCACTCTTTCTGATAGTATATTTACCTATGACTAGAGCTGAACTTTTAGCCTATAAATTTAGAGGGATAATATTTTTTTCTCTATTTTTCTAAATCATCTACTATTGACTATAACTTTTGGCCTCATAATAGCTTGTAAGTATGTTTAACTATTTCTCAACACTTGGACTTTTAATTTAAAATTTGTTTGATGACATTGTTATAATGTGGCCTCTACAATGTCTGTCTTTAGGAGTTTATTGAGGATTCTTTGTAGTTGTTAGCATTCAATCAATTTTTATAAATATTCCATGGGCCCTTGAAAAGGTTGTATATTTTTGTAAAGGACAGCATTCAATAGGTACCTATTGATTAAATCTTACTCTGCATTTCAAATTATCCATGACTATGTCACTCACTGTGAGTTGCATGAAAAATTCTTCCTCAATATATATGGTTTAGTTAACTTTTTCTTAAAATTCTAGAAAGCTACTTTATATGATTCAAAACTGTGCTATTTCTCACATTGACATTTATGATTTATATCACTGCTGTAAATGGAGCCAGTAATCAGTACTAATCTACTCTCTCTGCTCTATTGCTTTATATTGTAAATTCTATTGAACCTTGTTTACCACTGTTTTCTTTATTTTTGCTTTTGCATTTCTATACTTGAATTTTAGCTTCTTCTCTTGAATTTTAAGTGTCTCTTGTAAGCAATGTGATTTTTAATTAAATGTGACATAGTAGATTTTTAAATAGATTTTAAGCTACTTAGTGTAATTACTGACATGTTTGATCTTGTTTTAATCATTTTGCCCTTGCTTTCTGTATTTCAGATTTTCTTTCTAGTTCTTATTTTTCTTGATAATTTGATTGTTTTATTTATTTTTAGTTACTTCAATAATTTGAATGGTAGGATAAAATTTCAAACTCAAAATTTACAATGTTTAATTTTATAAAAAATAATTGTATAAAACTTACTTTTTTTTTTTTCTTTTTAGGGCTGCACCTGCAGCATATGGAAGTTCCCAGGCTAGGGGTCAAATCAGAGCTGCAGTTTCCAGACTACGCCACAGACACAGCAATCCTGGATCCTAGCTGCTTCGGGGAATTATATCACAGCTCACAGCAATGCAGGATCCTTAACTCACTGAGCAGGGACAGGGATTGAACCTGCTTCCTCATTGATACTAGTTGGGTTCCTTACCAGTGAGCAACTACAGGAATGCCTAAACTTACCTTTTGAATTAAGAAGGTGTAAATAAATCTAGAAAGTAAGTTTGTTACCAGGAAAATGAATCCATTTACTTTTCATTCTAATTCCCTTTTCTTTGGTTCTAGAATTTTATAATTTTGGATCCAGATCATTGTTCACAAAATAAATATATATATGATATAAAATATATTGATATAAAATAAGCACACACACAGGAAGTCCTCTCTTTGCATGTTTGTGTGGTGCTATAAAAATATCTATGTGAGCTGAAACTCTATACAATGATCTTAATAATCAATGAGAAAAATTACAATTCTTACATGATGTTTAAAAATTTTACCAAACATAAATCTCTTATAGTTGGTTATAAATGTACAGGGAAATGAAAAAAGCAAGATCAATGTTTGTTTATTATTTGGCATTAAAAAATAACAGTTTTATTGAGATAATTCACATACTATGGAATTCAATCTTTTAAAAAGTATAATTCAGTAGTTTTTAGTCTATTCAGTGAATTGTACAATCATCACAGCTATTTAATTCCAGAACATTTCATCACTGCAAAAAGAAATCCCATGCCCACTAGCAGTTACTCTCTTTCCTTTCTCCTCTCAGCACCTGGCAACTATTAATCTACTTCTCACTGTATGGATTTGTCTACTTTGAGCATTTCTTATAAATGGAATCAGAGAATATGTAGTATTTTGTGACTGGTTTCTTTCACATGGCATAATATTTTCAAGGTTCATCCAGGCCGTAGCATGCATCAGTACTTAATTCCTTTTTATTGCCATATAATATTCCATTGTATAGATACACTACACTTTATTTAGCCATTTGTCAGTTGATGGACATTTGGGTTTATTCTGTTTTTTGATTGTTGTGAGTAATGCTTCAATAATGAACATTAGTGAACTGTATTTTTGTGGATATATGTTTTCTGTTCTTTTTGGGTATATACATAAGATTGAAGTTGATGGGTCATATGGTAACTCCACATTGAACATTTTGAGGAGTTCCCTTCCAAACTCCCTGCACTGTTGTACAATCATACCAGGAATGAACGAGGGTCCCAATTTCATTACATTTACACCAACATTTGTTGTTAAGGACAACAATTATGTCCTTACTGATTTTCTGTCTGCTCAAACTGTCTTCTTTTAATAGAGGGATGTTGAAATCTCCAATTATAATAGTAGATTCATCTATTTTTCTTTGCAGTTCTACAAGGTTTTGCTGCACATACTTTATGCTCTGTTGTCTGGTACATATTCATTACAGGTTGTTATGTCTTCTTGGTGAATTGACACTTGTATTAGTATGCAATGCTTTTCTTTGTCCTTGATAACTTTCTTTACTCTGAATTCTCTGTCCAAAATTATATAGCAATACTTACTTTCTTTTGATTAGTGTTAGCATGGTATTTTTTTCCAGTCATTTACTTTTAATGTATATATATCTTCACTTTTAAAGTGGGTTTCTTGTAGACAACATATAGTTGGCTCTTTTTGATCCACTCTGACAAACTGTCTTTTAATTGGTGCATTGAAACTATTGGTGTCAAAATGATTATTGATATAGAGTTGGATAAATAACAACCGTATTTTTTACTGTCTTTTTTTTGGCTTTTGTCTTTTCAGGGCCACACCCAGGGCATATGGCATATGGCATATGGAGGTTCCCACGCTAGGGGTCAAATTGGAGCTACAGCTTCTGGCCTCCACCACAGCCACAGCAACGCTAGATCTGAGCCACATCTGCGATCTACACCACAGCTCACCGCAACGCTGCATCCTTAACCCACTGAGCAAGGTCAGGGATCAAACCCATATCCTCCTCATGGATGCTAATCGGGTTTGTTAACCTCTGAGCCACAACGGGAACTCCTGTCTTCTTTTATTGCATCTTTTTTGTTTCCCACTCATTTTCTGCCGAGAGTTTCAATACATAAATAATCCAGGTTCACTTTAAAATAACATTGTATTGGAGTTCCTGCTGTGGCTTAATGGGTTAAGAACCTGACATAGCATCTGTGAGGATGGGGGGTTGATCCCTGGCCTTCCGCAGTGCATTAATGTCCTGGCATTGCCACCAGCTGCAGCATTGGTTTCAGATGCTGCTGGGATGCTGGGTTGCTGTGGCTGTGGCATAAGCTGGCAGCTGCAGCTCTGATTTGACCCCTAGCCTGGGAATTTCCATATGTAGGCAAGTGTGGCCCTAAAAAAAATAAAAAAGGTAAAATAACACTTTATTACTTCATGGTAGATCAAGTACCTAGCAATAAAATAATCTTAATTCCTCCCTCTTATCCCTTGTGTCATAATTGAGGGCATTATTGCTATTACTATTTTGAACAAACTGTTGTCTGTTAGATCAGTGAAGATTAAGAAAAATAATCATTTTTATTTTACTTTCACTTATTTATTCTCTGATATTGTTCCTTTTTAAATGTAGATCTCAGTTGCTGACCTATATCATTTTCCTTCAATCTAAATAACTTCTTTATACATTTCGTGAAAAGTAGGTACATAGACAACAAATCTCAATGTTTTCTGTCTTTGAAAATTTTTTTCCTCTGACTTTTTTCAGGTTTTTTTTTTAATCTTTAATTTTCTGTAGTTTGAAAATGATATGCTTAGTTATATACATTTTTAATTTTTTTGTTTTGTTTTGATATTTACCCTGCTTGGTGTTCTCTGAGGTTCCTGGATCTGTGATTTGGTATCTAACATTAATTTGGGGGAAATCTCAACTATTGCTTCAATTATTTATTCTGTTCCTTTCTTTCTTCTAGAATTTCCACTAAACATGTTACACATTTTGTAGTTGTCCCACCTCTCTTGGATATTCTGTTCTGCTTTTTCTTTTTTCTTTTTTTTCCTTTTCCTCAGTTTTTCTCTTTGTTTTCAGTTTGGAAGATTTCTTTTGAGATAGCCTCAAGCTTGCAAGTTCAGAGATTCTTTCTTTAGCCATGTCCAGTTAACTAAGAAGTCCATCAAACAACAACAACAACAACAAAGACAAAAAGACAAAAAAAAAAAGAAGAAGTCCATCAAAGGTGTTCTTCACTTATGTTACAATATTTTTCATCTCTAGAATTTCAGTTTGATCCTTAGAATTTCCATTTCTCTGTTAACATTGCCCATTTGTTCTAGCATGTGGTTTACTTTATCTTTTAGAGCTCTTAGCATATTAATCATAGTCTGAGTTTGGCTCTGATACTTACTTCAAGTTATGCTTTTTTGCCTTTTTGTATGCCTTGCAATTTTTTACTAGAGAGACAGACATGATGTACTGAGTAAATTTAGTTGCCGAACATAGGCCTTTAGATAGGCTAGTAAAATGTTGGGGGAGGGGAAGTGTTCTGTAGTCCTGACTAGGCTTCAGTTTTTCTAGTGAGTCTATGCCTCTGGACTGTGGACTTTATATATGCTTCTTGGTTCTCCCTCACACCCTTCCTTGGGTGCGGCAGGATAGCTAGAGTAGCCTGGAATTTATCTTCTCCAAGAGTAGGTGAGAGCCATTAGACATAAGGTTGTACCTCATATTTAAACTCAATGCCTGTAAGATCCTTCCAGGAATCTGTGATCAGCCTTTTTGTGATCAAGAATGCTGTTTGGAGATTATTTACTATTGCTCAAGTTAAGAGAAATTATTCATGACTTGGAAATAATCAAGAGGGCAATTGCATATCATTTCAAAATGCTGGGCATTTTCTAACAGGTCCATTCAAGGATTGTTCAGTACCCTAAGAGTAAATTTTTTTTGTTTTGACTTCATATGTATGATTAATTAGGACCATAGTTTTATGAAGTTACACATTGACTTGTAGATTGCTATCCTGCAGAGATGCAAATATTTCTGTCCAATAGGAAGATAAATCCAAACATTGAAGTTTTATTGCTTGGTAAAACATTAATCTTTTTTCTTAACACAATAATCATTGTTCAACATTTTTTTTTGGACACTGCATATATATATACATTCAGTTTCTTGAATTCTCCAATGAACTAGCTGTATTGTTTTGCTGCATTCCTTATTCTATAATTAGCTGATATAATTTTATAAAAGTTGTGTATAACTTTTTTAAAAATTTATTATTATCATTATTTTTGTTTTTTTATGGCTGTACCCATGGCATATGGAAGTTCCCAGGCCAGGAACTGTAGCTGCTGGTCTACACCACAGCCACAGGAATTTGGGATCTGAGCTGTGTCTGTGACCTACACCACAGCTCACAGCAGCACCAGATCCCCAACCCACTGAGCAAGCCCAGAGCTGGAACCTATGTCCTCATGGATATTAGTTGGATTCATTTCTGCTACACAGCAATGAGAACTCCCATGTGTATAACTTTAAATATATATATATATATATATTACACTCTTATCTGTTTAGTTTATTATCATGAAAAGTCTAAGATTAAGGGTCTTTTACCTTATTTTTCTAAATGTCAATAACATGTGATCTTTGTTAAAATAAAGGGAATTTTCCCCTATTATATTTTTGTTTTTCGTTATGTTTTCATTTTCCAATATACTTGCTAGTCATAATTTTGATCTTAGCACACCATACTCACTGTTTATCATCTCTTCTCCCCTCATGGTCATCTTTGTTTTTTGATCTGCATTCTTTTTTTTTTTGTCTTTTTGCCTTTTCTAGGGCCGCTCCCGCAGCATATGGAGGTTCCCAGGCTAGGGGTCGAATCAGAGCTGTAGCCACCGGCCTACACCAGAGCCACAGCAACGTGGGATCCGAGCTGCGTCTGCAACCTACACCACAGCTCCTGTCAATGCCAGATCCTTAACCCACTGAGCAAGGCCAGGGATCGAACCCGCAACCTCATGGTTCCTAGTCAGATTCGTTAACCACTGCGCCACGACAGGAACTCCTTGATCTGCATTCTTAAAATCCATTTACACTTTTCCTTCGATAAAATTTCAATTTTAGACCATATGGGTTTTACTTTACATAATTTTCAATTCAAACACCAATTCCATATTTGTGCTCTTAACTTTTGTTTCTTTTTCAAACTTAACTGTGTTGATCTGGCTATGCGGACAGACCGATTCTTTGGTTAGAAAATCATTCTTTATTCTCTTCATTCAACCCTTTCTCCAGATCTCAATTCTGCCCCTGCCAATTCTGCTCTGCTACAGAGCCAGTCTTGATAGTAAAGAAAGAGAGAGGTAACAGGCCCTGTGTCTCTACCTGAGGGATGGCAAGTGATATGGTTCCGCTCATACTTCCCAGGCACCAGCTCAGTAGCTCGAGTTGATCCCTTTTGCCATTTGCCCTCTCTAAGACTTTCCTCCCCTCTGCTAAACTATCCCAAGTGTTTCAGGCTCTGTTCTCCAGTTCTACACCATTGCCCCAGCAGAAGGTTTTTGTTTTGTTTTTTTTTTTTCTATTATGAATCAATATAATAATCTCTCCCAGTGGAGAATTTTCAACCTTGAACTTTGGTTCTCATTGGGAATAAACATTAGAAATGAATCTGTTCCCTGGGGTGCTGAGCTACTCAGAGCTCTGACTCCCTCCCTTTTTGTTTTTTCTTTTTTAAGGCCGCAACTGTGGCATATGGAAGTTGCCGAGCTAAGGGTTGAATTGGAGCTGCCTCTGAGTCCTACGGCACAGCCACAGCAACACCAGATCCAAGCCACATCTTTGGCCCATGCTGCAGCTTGAAGCAATGCTGGATCCTTAACCTACTGAGGGAGTGAACCTGCATAGTCACGGACACCATGTGGGGATTTTTACCCACTGAGCCACAATAGGCACTCCTCAAAGCTCTCTTTCTGCTCCCAACTCCATCCCCATGTCCTTGATAATATGTGCCTGGGGCCCACAGACAACTGGAGAGCTTAGTTGAGTATTTTTCTCCTCCTTGGATTACCCTATAAATACCGAAATTGGACAAGATCTTTCAAAGTACTTAAGTGACATTTTGTTGGTGTACACATAGGGTGAATAAATTTACATGTATTAGATAATTATTTATCAGGCTAATTGGCCCCAAACCATCAACTCGTTTTCATGTTTTTTTTTTAGAGCCTTATGCTTTGCAGGGAGAAGAGTTTTTCATTTTTTTTTTTTTTTCAAACTTGGGTTCTCCCAGGACAGCTTGCAAAACCAGATTCACAGACTGCAAATGTGCCTCACATGCTTTTTGGAGTGGGGAAGGAAAAACCGAGATCCCTAGCATTAAACAATACTTTTATTCCACAAAACCTGTGTGTGAATTATTGATATTCCATTCCCATGGTTACTCCATTAATGAAGCAAATTAGTGCACATGGTGCTTTGTAGTAGCATCAGCAAGAACTAAATGAGCCTTTTGAGACATTTATGGATTTAGTTGATTTTAAGAAAAAGAGTTGACTTACAGAGGCAGCTGCTTGTGGGAAACAGTTTGCACCCAAACAGGGATGAAGCATACGACTGCACAGATGTTGTTCTGTCTTCTTAGCGCCTGGAGGAAGGTGCAATGTTACCACTTACTTCCCTACCAAGAAAGCCTAAAACATAGTCAAAGGAAGCTGCCCGAGGCCTGCCACAGCACTCTACAGTGGCAGGGAGCATTTATTCTCCAGGAGGTTTGCAGTCGTTGGTCTCTTTGACATCTCACTAATCAGTTAAAAAAACGAACAATAAGATGACCAATGTTTAAAAATTTGACTAGGACATAGAACATTCACTTAGACAATGAGTTGTAATCCTTTTGAATACATTTTATAATTATTCCAGAAAATTTTAATCATGGGATCGAATTTGAGTCAAATTTTTGACTCAAAATTATAAGTCAACTTGACTCAGCTGAGGGATACCCAGATAGCTGGTAAACATTATTTCTTGTGTGTCTTTGATGGCAGCCAAAAAAAAAAAAAGAAAAGAAAAATCAGGCAGATTGGAGCTAGAAGTGACTGAACTTGGAAACATTGGAGACAGAAATATTGCAGTGTTTTGTTTTTTTTTTCCCTGCGCTTTTTAGGGCCACACCTGTGGCATATGGAAGTTCCCGGGCTAGGGGTAGAATCAGAGCTACAGCTGCTGGCCTATGCCACAGCCACAGTCATTTGGGATCTGAGCCATATTCTGAGACCTATACCATGGCTCATGGCAACACTGGATTCCTGATCCACTGATAAAGGCCAGGGGTCAAACCTGCATCCTTGTGAATTCTGGTCAGATTTGTTTCTGCTGCTCCACAACAGGAACTCCCAGAAATACTTTTGAAGATTTTCGAAGACAGAGGGGAAATTATATATACGAATTAATAAATATTTGATGTCATATTTTATATAATAAGTATCAATATATTTATATATTATATGTGTATATATTTACACACATACTGAAAGAAAAAAATAGATATAACTGAGAGACAAGCAATACAAAAATATTCTCTCTGGGAAGCCTAAAAATTTGACCCTAGAGGGGGCTATTCTTATCCCTTTTCCTCTTTCACTTTGAATCATAGTTCAGGAGTCCTTGACATGCTGCTTCTGTCTGTGCCACGTGGAACCACTTGCCTCATGCGTGTCCATCTGCAATAGGTCTGGTACTGCTTTATGTCCCTTTTTTGTAATCAAGGTCTTCTGTATTCGATTTCAGAGTTCCCAGGCAATTTAAATTATCTCTTCTTTAAAAATGGTTGGAGAAGCCTCTGACACAACTTTTTAAAACAAAATTTTAATTCTCTTTAGTACTGACAAATAAATGTAAATAGTAAAACCTGCCATTTTATTGAATGCCTACTGTGTTCTAATCTTAATTATCTCATTTAGTTCTCACCCGGGTCTTATGAGACAGATATTGTTATGGCCATTTCAGCTGAGCACACTGAGGTTAATTGAACAATGTCACAGCCAAGGTGATCAGTCAATGAACATTATTTTTTGCTTGGTGATGCCTAAGGGAGCTGCTAGAGGAAGAGATCATTAGGGAGGGTTTAATTCATTGTTCATTTTACAGAGCTGGAGAAACGAGTCTCAGAGGCAGAAAACGATTTGATCAAGGTCTCATTGGAGTGAGTGTCAGAGCTGAGAACCAAACTTTGGACTTCTGACTTCCGCCTACCACCTTCTCTATGGAGCCAGACTGCTTGATGGAACAGAATGATGACAAGCTGATTGAAGGGTGCCTAGTTGTAGACCCAGGTGCAGATCCCCAAACGACTGATGTTATGCCAGAGGCTCCCTGTAATCTGGGCCAAGAAGAAGAGAGAACTAAATTGGGGAGCCACCCATCTTCTTTCTGGATTAGAAACCTTATCACTCAATCCCCTTGACTTCCTGTCAGAGAGATGCCCCATGATTCCTCCCAGAATGAGTCGTGATTAGGTTCTAGCTTACAAGGTAGGAAATAGGATATTTGTAAAAACACATTAAAGAAAGGCCCTAGAAAGTGGAAGCATTTTAGGAGAACAGGGAAACATTTACCTCTTACCTGCCACAGCACAGCATCCATCACCTTTACCTGCCTTGACTTTCAACACCAAGTGGAAGAGACACGAGTGCTATATGTTGGACACAATGTTCCTTTTCACCCCACCCCCACCCACTTCCCAAGAAACCCAGGGATCTCCTCTATGGGGGCCCCAGGGTCTGCTTTCTGTCCTCTGGCTCTGTTTGGGCATCCACACTGACTCACACTTCCTTCTAGAATCTTATAGCTGGTGGAGCAAGTGTGACACACAAAGGGTGGTTTTTTTCCCCTTCCCTTTGAGCTCTTCAGTGTTCAAGGATTAGATGTGAGTTTAGTGGGGACAAAGGTGAGAGTTGTGGAGGTGGTGATGTAGAAAGGGGAGGTGAGAGCTTCCATATGTGTTGAGGAAAGTAAAGCACCACAAACATCCCTAACAGAACTGAAGAAGATTCTGCTCCTTAACGTTTTCCTTGTTGTGCCTCCATGCCCAATTTTGATGGATTTACCAGCTCCCTCTTCTAATTCACTAATTTTAGCTTTGCAGTTTAGTCTATAGTTTATCCCACTTACTGAGTTTATTTATAGATTTATTATTTCACTTCCACACTTTCTAGCTGGTTATTTATCCACGTATTTGTTTTTTTTTTTTTTAAATTTCTGTCTGTTCTTCTTTCACAGTTCTTGTTTCTATTTAAAGGGACATTCTACATACTTGTTTCATAGTATTCTTTAGATTATTCTACAAAATTTAGTGCCTCTGGGTAAACTAAATGTTCCGGTTGTTGGTGCTGCTGGCTATCTTTTTCTATATTTAAACTTCTCCATTTCTTTTAGAATTTTGATTTATGAGCTAATTTTGAGGGGGATTGATTTTTTTCTCTCTCACTCACTTATCACTCACTAACTTGCAACTTTATGTTTGCGTCTACTGAGTCCTTAGGCCTTAGTCCAGAGCTAGATCTTTTAATACCATGTTGGTGACACTGAGGATATCAGAGACTGAGTGAGGCGTGGTTCATTCCTGGACACCAGGCACCTTGCATACAAATAGTGTTTGGCAGCACCTGCTGCATATACTGACCCTTTCCATCTTGATCCTTTGCCTTGTTCTACTGTGTTCCTGGGACCCTTCCTCACTCTGGCCACTCTACAATTGATCCATTTCTTCTCAGTACACAAATATTGCTGATTCCCTTTCAACTAACTAACGTTACTGGTGTGTTTGATTTTGCCAAAGGACACATGAAGAATAACTCTTGGCAGCAGTTTCTGAATGTATATTCAGCATTTCCTCCTTTTAGAGGTTAAGTTCTTTGGATTCTCAAAACTTTTGTATGGCATTTAAGGAATCACAAGTGTCATTGGAGAGAAGAACTTGCTTAGGTTCCATGCCTTTTTGGATTTTCTTTCCTATTTTTTTTTTCCCTCAAAACTGGTAGATTTGTAGGAAAAAAATAGTTTAACAAATAAATTAAAATACGTAGTTACTAGTAAAACAGACAGCAGATGGGCTTTACAATGCATTCATTTTACTTTGCAGTTCTTTCATAGGGACTGGTCTGACTACTCTGAAGCAGTACATCATTCTTGGCAGGACTTGTCACAGCCTTGCCAGTGATGGAAGGCCAGTAATAACCAGGTTAAAGAAAAGCCACTGATGTACAAGCACTTATACAAGAATCCATTATCTTAAAGGGAATTGAGGGATAGGCTGGAGATATGCAATAAGATTTTTCAGGTTGGCTCATGGAGTTCATATATTTCCTCCAGTTAAATATAAATAATCTCACCACTGAGGATCTCACTTAAGTCATGTTATTTTTTTTTCTTTTAGGATAGATAGATAATTAACATACTCCCATAGAAACCCAGATGAGTACACTTAGAACAGGCCTCTTATTCTGACTTTCTTGATTTAATGTCGTTTCTCCTTTAAAAAAAATGAATGTTCACACTAATTTGCTATTTCCTCTCACCATCTGTTACCATAAGTGCATAGACAAAATATAGCTATAAATCATAGTTACTAAACTGTTACTCTTCTCATAGTTACTAAAATGTTACTCTTCTTGTCTCATGGGATGTATTCATTAGGGAATGTGTATATTTGTGTTTATGAATTCACATTATCTTTACTTTCTGTGTGTTTCCTATAGAAAAGGAGTAAAATAACCTTCTTTGCAGACATTAATTACAAGATCAAACCTTAGAGGACAGTGAATTTGAACTTCTAAGATAGTCCACATTCTTTAACCATCACCAGTTATTTTTAAGCAGTTTCTCTGTGAGTTGGATAAGTGGATTCACTTATATGACTTTGCTTCCCTCTTTTTATTTTTAAATTTTTATTATAGTTGATTTACAATGTTCTGTCAATTTATTCTGTACAGCAAAATGATGCAGTTATACATACATATATATATATTCTTTTTTTCATATTATCCTCCATCATGTTCCATCACTAGCGATTAGATATAGATCCCTGTGCTATACAGCAGAATCTCAATGCTTTTCCACATAAAATGCAATAGTTTGCATCTACTAACCCCAAACTCCTAGTCCATCCCCCTCCCTCCTCTTCCTCCTCGGCAACCAAATGGCCATCATTAGTAAGTCTACAAATAACAGCTGCTTTCCTCTTTTTGGTAGCAGGCTAGTGAAGAGCAGATCCAGATGTACCAACTTGACTGTTCAAAGGCTGGATCTGCTTAGTGACTCTATGAAGGCGCTCAGACACTGGCCGATTTGTCTTGTTAGCACATAAATGTCTTTGCCATCAGTTACTCCATAATGCTCTTGAGGAGGTGTTTGCAATACATGGTATAACACAAGAACAAAACAAGTGAACAAAATAGAAAAAAAAAGTTTCCAGAATCATTCTCTCAAGGAAAATAAATTTTACTCTCTAACTAAAACATCACACAGATAGAACATCAAATAGATAAACTTTATAAAATTACTATAATGCCCTGAACCCAAACCAGTAACTTAAAAATCAAAGCAGGATAGATAATTCATCTGTATTCCAAAATTACTTGTACCATCATAACCAATTACTTTTAGTTTTTTTTCTAGTATGGCTGTCAGCAACAGTACTGTGTGCTAGATTTGGAGAACTATGTAATTCAGCATGAATAATAACTTTATTTTACTTGGTGAGGAGGGATGATAAGCCCCCTCAATTTGCCATAGAGCTGTTTTCTCATTTTCTTTCTAAACTCTGTGCGGTAAAATGAATTATTTTTTCTCACACCTGTAACATTCCACTGTCACCTTGGCTGTGTTGTGGTATTAAAAATTTAAGTCTCTCCGGTGAATAGCCAATTGTGACCTTTCTTCTTATGGAAGATGTATTCTGTTTCCAATTTTGCTTGGGCTGCAGCAGCTTCCAATGCAAATGAATGCGGGTCTTCTAAAATGTCACTAATAAACTCCCTGTCATTTGCTGTTAGAGTAAGGTATCACCTTTATGTTTCAACAAAACTCATCAAATGAAAATCTAGATTAAACGAATTTATTTTATTATCTTATTATATTAGACTAAAATGTGTGTGTCTGTGTGTGTGTGTGTGTGTGTGTGTGTGTGTGTGTGTGTGTGTGCGTGTGGTGATTTATTGAATAATAAATTGACTAACACCTTTCCCAATACACAAGCATTGTCAACACCTAGAAAACCACCAAAGGCTCCTCCATGGGCTTCTTGTGCTCATGATAAAGACCTCATTTCTTAGATTAAGCTGATTTGCCCCTCTCACACCTACCTACTGTAGGCTAATTGGTGCTGCCTTTGAAAAATGTGTTTCTGTGAGACTTCTGAAGCCTTGAGATGACAATGTAAGTCTATAGAAAACAGAAATTTATTTACTCAAATCATTTTAGGAGCCTCAGATGTATTAAACACTGTACTTACTGCAAAATACTGTGTTTTCTGTATCAATCTTAAGTTTACCTTTCCCTCAATATTTTATTTCATAAACCATTATGTGTAGAATGGGAATGATCTTTAGGAAGAGAATTCCTGTGTAAATTAAATTAATTATTCATATATGAAATAAAAAATTAAGAATGCATATAATTTTTTTTGTTTCTTATTTGCCTCATTAGAATGACTGTCCCCTGATGTATACACAGTCTTTTAAAGTTATTGTATTGGAAATAAGAATAGATATCTATGTGACACACATGGAAATTTTGCAATTAGAAGTAATCAAATTATAAATGTAAGAGGTGTATCATCTGGGAAGAGAAAGAAGAAAACAATTTTAATAGGATGTGGGTCCTTCTAAAAAATATTGCTGAAATGTACCTTTTTCCACTTAAAAAATGGAGTTATTACAATTTTCCCTTTGTTTCTATTATTGCTTCTCTTTTGTTTCTATTATTGCTTCTCTTTCCTTGAGTGACTTATGATAATTTTTCATCAGTTCTATTTAGTTTTCCATGAATAAATTAGTAATACATTTGAAATATATTAATATATTAAGATATTTTCCTTTCATTCTCTTTAGTGTTTGTGGTTTGTATATATATATACACACATATATATGCCTGTATATGTATACCCACACACAAATTGGAGTCTATCTATCTGTCCTTCAGTGTTTTCAAAGTAAAAAGCAGAGACTTCTTGCCAAATACAGAGAGATTTTAGTGACAAAAACCCAAAGAAGAAAAAAATGTATATTCATCCCAGATAGCAGTTAAGACCTAGAAACCCATTCAACACTAACACTGAATATCTGGAAAGGTATAGGAGAGAATCATGGGGGAAATTAAAAACCTTTTGAAGTATCTCAAAGAAACAGAATCGTATTGAATGGGCAGATGTTGTCAAATCCAAGGAGAGAAAAATAAGATTGCATAGGTCCTGGTCTGTCTTCAATAGAATTTGTTGTTTGTGCACTTTTCTATTTCATAAAGTGAAATTATTATTTCTTTCCCTCTCTCTCCATCTCTCTCTCTCTCTCTCTGGTAGCAGTTTCTATTAATGGCATGGCTAGACCCAGGAAATGTATTGAGGAATTTGGATAGAAACATTTGATGATTCTATTAGTGTCCAATCCTGAGCATGTCAGAATCAAAAGGGACAGAGGGTACAATCTCCCCCTCTAGATGTGACTCCCTCTCTGGTAGTCCCAGCATATGGAATACATGTGATGGTGAATAGGCTTCATTTTGTCTATATTGACAATTCTTTCTCTGGAAGTCTGATTTCTTCATTCAGCCAAAACTGAGTACCCACAATGTGCCAAGCATGTTTATACACTGGAACATACACAAAGGATGAAGTGAGATGATACCTTTGTCCTAGAGAAGATCACAATCTAGTGAGGGAGAGAGAAATATAAACACCCTATTGGAATATCAGGTAATAATCACATTATAGCAAAATCTTAAAATTTCTGAAGGAAATTAGAGGAGAGAGAATGATAGACACTGGACTAGAGTTAACATACAAAAATGGTTTTAATTCATTAAGAATTTCTATTAAGTTCCCTATTTTCTCTGTCTCTATATGTCTATCTCTCCTTTTTTCTCTCTCACACATGATAAAATTATGTAGCCCTTTTAAAATCTTCACAGTCATAATTTCACATTTCATCTTTCTTCATCTGTCTTGCTCATGTTTTTATCAATGAACTTCATAGTGAACTTTGTAAAGTAAAGTTAACCAAAACAATGTAAACCAAAACAATGTTTAGATGACCGAATGAAGCTTGAATTGATTTAGTGTGCCTACAAAGGACATAATAACAACTTCTGGGTAAGATTATACGACACAGTGAAAAGAAATGTTTCCTAATAATCAAAGATATTCATAAATGTAATGGGCTGCTGTAGTCAGTAGTAAGTTCTCCATTCTTAGAACTAAGTAATGGTATACTTCTATTGATATGGGATATTTTCTGTTGACTTTTGAGTTGACAAAATTTACAGAGTTGTAAATTTGGTATATAAGAAATCACTTAAATACATACATTTAATTATCTTAATCATTTGTTCTCTCTTGGATATAGTTCTACAATTCTTATTACTGATAATATGAACGTTGAAAAATAAATATGTTGAAAATTCAGGACCAAGGACAGCGATTCCCATCCAGGATGACAGGGAGGTTGGTTTGATACTGAAGAGCAGCAGCAACAGCAATGAAGATCTTACTAGCAAAGATACCCATTTGATCAACCAGCATAAATTTCAGAGTTGAAAAGGAGGAAAATTAACATTTAGTGAGCAAACCACTCCATTACCTCATTTAATCCTCCCAAAATGTATGTGGTAAATATTGTTATTCATAGATATTTATTATATGTATATGTACATATATACACATATATGTGTACAATATGTTTCCAAGCTATCACTATGTGTTTATGAATGAGGAAGTGAAAGCTTGAAGCAACTTTTCTTAAAGTCACATTATTAGTAAGAGATTCAGTCCCGTTTATGATTTAAAACTTCATTGCCTTTTTACCCATAGAAGAAGAAATATGAAAAAAAAGGGAAAGATTGCATCTGCATAGCCAAAAATAATCATGCAATTTGACCAAATTCAATGAAAAGAAAATTATATTTTTATAGGGAATGGAGGAGAGACATTTCTGAGAAAAGTAGCTTATTACTAGCTATATTTAATTGTTTAAAACATTTTGCTTTATAACATGCACATTTGTATTTATAGTGAGGTTTTACTTTCTCAAAATGGCCCTAACCCAGTTTAGGATACATGTCTTCGATGTGATCTTCCCCTATATTTCTTTGCCTATGGAAAACCACACTCATCCTTGTAAGTCTCAGATATAGCTTTGTTTGTAGCTGGCAATCAAGGATTACTACTGATTTAAATGGAAAAATTTAAAATTAAAATTTCATACAATTTTAATACTACTGATGAAGACATCTTTTGGATTATTCAATTTTATAAGATACAACAGACTTCTTCAGTATAAAAATAAAAACTGCCATCTTTTAAAGATATACCAAACACTAATTATGCAGCCTAATGGAAAGAGCACTACCCTAGCAGTTGGAGATAAGGGTCCTTCTCTTGACTCACTGACTCTCTGTGCAACTTGTAGTTAGGCATATTACCTTCCTGATTGACATAATAGAAACACTGCTAATTAGTCATTATACAGTATACTTAGCTACTTGTCTTTCCAACTAAACTGTGGTTGTAGACATCATTGTCCTACTTTTATATCCATTAACATCCAGCAGTATACCCAGAAGGTACTGAGGTAACTAATTTTAATTGATTTAAAAGAATTGAATTTTTCCACATATGTGGACCATGAATAATAATCCTTTCTCTGCATACTGTACACTTTGTCCTGAGGCGAATCATTGCTTATGAAGGTTTTGTTTTTTTTTTTTAGAGGAACCGCCCCCATAAAGCATTATGCAAATAGAGAGATTTAGATCAGTCTATCTCCAAAAAAGCAAATCTTACATGGCCTAAATGAGACCTCAAGAAGTGGAAGGGGAATAAATCTATTGTAAGTTGAGCAACTAGAATACCTGTTACAGAATCTGAATGCTAAAACTTCACAGGCTATAACAATTTCCCCAAAGCAATATTGGAGAATGAGGTTCTCATCTATTTCTCTGCCTTCATATACAGGTGACTATAATTGATTTGTAAATGTGGAAATTTGATGCCCTCATTTAGAACCAAGACTATGTCATCTTTCTATGTTATACAATGATGTATCACAGGGGCTCAATTCTTTCATCAATGTTGCTTGAGCTTCACAAAAGCTTAGTGATTCAAGCAAGAACATGTCCCACTTTTTTGGAAGACTGAGACCCAGTAAAATGAATTGACATGCCAGTATCAAAGATCTTCTTGGTATGAGCCAAGGTAAAAATTCAGGTGTCTTAATTCTTAGCCCCCATCATCATTCCTTCCACCATAGTGCCATGGACATTTGAGGATACTGAAACGTCTGGCTCAGGTCATATCAAGATAATCAGAGCCTATTTATGGTGTCCATGTTTGACTTCACATCATTGGCCTGTGGCTGAAGATCTTTAATCATATTCTCTGTCTCCTGAGTTTCTGTTTGGTGTCTTGGTTTACTTCAATAAAGCACCAAAATAGATAATCAGCCTTTAAGTGAGTATGTTCTTCCAACCCCAAGGACAGCTCTTCAATGTGAAGTTAAACCTTCTTTCAGCAAGGTCATTGGCATATGGTTATCACTCTAAAAACTTCAAAAGATCTTTATTCTCAAGGCTATCCTTAACTGGAATGTTTGGTATTCTGCATCTTTGAGAAGCATAGGCCTATTTTATATGGGGCGAATTGGGATATTTAAGAAATCTATTTGGAAAACATTTTCCTACAGAGGTCTGTAGCAATTGTAGTTTCCATTTTGACATCTTTTTGTCTTTCCTTGAAGTCTTAAAATGATTGTGCTAGTATCAGCAATAAAATTCCTTCCTTGTACCTCCCCACAAGATAGAAGATGGTGAATACATAAATATTTTAAATATATTTACATTCTGTGACTCATTTTCAGGCTAAATATAACTTTACCCAGATGTTCACAACTCTGATTTAGAAAAGGTCATGTGGCACTTATCAAGCCAGTCACTGTCTTCTAACCCCCAGTTCTTGCATATGACCATGGCATGGATAAAAAGTATAAAATTAAAATATTGAAATATATAAAATAGTTTATTTGCACACATTCATTGGAGGTATTGATTGATGTGTGATCTAGATGCAGCACATGGTATCTTGCATATCACTGGTTTACCAGTCTTTTTTTTTTTTTTTTTTGGTCTTTTTATCTTTTTTAGAGCCACACATGTGGCATATGGAGGTGCTCAGGCTAGGGGTTGAATCAGAGCTGCAGCTGCCGGCCTATGCCAGAGCCACAGCAATGTGGGATCTGAGCCATATCTGTGACCTACACCACAGCTCACAGCAATGCCAGATCCTTAAGCCACTGAGCAAAGCTAGAGATCAAACCTGCGTCCTCATGGATGCTTGTTGGATTCGCTAACCCCTGAGCCATGATGGGCACTCCTACCAGTCTTTTTAAAAACAGTTTTTTTAATAAACCTTTTCAGAAACACACATATAAAACCCACAGAAAGTATGAAACAAAAGTCATCTGCTTTGTAGAAGTGAAGATTGCATCACTTTTGTGAAAATCAATAAGATACATTTATTGAAGCATGGCTATGGTTTTTCTCACTCCTTCCTATTTCTTATTAGTGTTGTGTGCATGAAAGGGATTCTGATGTTTCATAATCTTTTTAATAAACAAATATGTAATATCAAGTATATGTAAATGAGTATTCAAGGATCCTCATAAGCAGGTATCAATAGTATAGAATGTATTTAATTTTATAAATAATTCAATATGCAGATGTAATTATACCCAATGTTGATAATGTGTTAGGTGATTTGGTTACTGCCATTTTACTTTAATTACAAAATCTTAAAGAATTATGTGTTAGAAGCTAAGAGTGCTCATTAGTATTCTATGTTCCAGGAATGGCACAAGTAGAGTAAGATTCATTGCCTACTTTTGTTTAGTTGGGGAATTAAACAAAGAGCAGATCATGCCCTTTGGCATTTCAGACTTCATGGGAGGGGGCTGTGGGAGGGTATGGGGCACTTTTCAAGGGGCTTTCACCTTCTAAGCCTCCTGGATCTTGCTTCTGGCACAGGGAAGCCTCTTTCTTGTCAGCCCACATGTGGAGAAGGTTGAGGGAGAGCAAGCTCAATCCTCAAAGGATGTGCTCACAGAAGAACCAGCACTTTGTCATGGACTTTTTGACCACCAGCCTTCATCAGCCTTTCTGGAAGCCTATAATAATTGACTATATTAAACTGATCTGAAACAAGGTCTGTGATCCTAATTACATGCCCATGAAATATGTAACTAACTGTGTGACATAATGCATAACTTCCACACTGTGTGGCTCCTTACCAGGTATCCTCACAGGAGTACTTTTTATTAAGCACCAGAGCATCTTCTATGTCAGCATCTCCACACTCTTGTCCTCATTCGTCCCAAGCCTGGGGTAACCCCTCTCCCTCATTTCCATTGGCTGCCAAATCTTATCCATTCCTGAATAGAGGGGGTCATCCATCTGAAGCAAGCAGGCAAAGTAAATTATAAGCCTCTTTCTCTGCTCTTTCTTGCTGCCCAAATAGATTAAACCTTTAGGATCTTAGCTCAAAGGGTTTACTCTTGTGGGAAAACATATAGTAAAACATTACAAGCAAGTGAAAAGTGTTACCAAATTCTTACCAAGAACTTGAGCCTGCCTCCTCCTGAGAAGACAATGTTTGCTTTGATTCGCAGGTATAAGACTTACTACTCCCCTCCTGGACCCTTGTGCTTCTTCTATCCTAACTCGAGAAGCTTATGTGGATGCTTTATGACTTCTCAACTCCTTATTCAAGCCTGGAATTGTAGTATATACAGAAAATGTCTGTGAACTTTATTTTACGAAGGGCACAATCAGAAGAGAGGGGCTTGGTTACCAAGGGGATACAGAGGAATCCATCTGAAGAACATTAATGAAAGCCTACAGGGTGTCAGAAATTTGCCGATAGCTGGCTGAATAGGACAAGGCCTTGGCGCTCTAGCATTTTTAGCATAGTGGGGTATATGTGGAAGAAAGCGTGTTGAACTAAGAAACTGGAGTTATCTACACTGCAGAATAGAATTCTGGAAGTTAGAGAGAGGCAAGAGGAGCATGGTAACAGTCTTCAAATAATGGCAGGGCAGTCTTGGACAAAAGGGTTTTTCTTACTGCATGAAGGGCTTGAACGGGGGCCAGTGATTAAGACTCGCCGGGAAGTCCTGTTTCTGCTTAATATAATGAAGAACATTCTGATAATCAGAGCTGCTTGGAATTCCTATTGTGGCTCAGCGGGTTAAGAAACCGATAGTATCCATGGGGATGTGAGTTGGATCCCTGGTCTTGCTCAGGGGGTTAAGGTCCAGTGATGCCACAAGCAGCGGTGTAGCTCTCAGATGCACCTCAGATCCCACATTGCTGTGGCTGTGGCATAGGCTGGCAGCTGCAGCTCAGCTTTGACCCCTAGCCTGGGAACCTCGATGTGCTACAGATGCAGCCCTAAAAGGAAAAAAAAAAATGAGAGCTTCTAACTTTGGAATTGGCCGCAGTGTGATGTGGTGAGCTTCATTTCTGGAAGGACAATGGTTCACTGGGACAATGGATAGGTCCCTTGGTTGTAGGTAGAGCCTGGAGGCACTCTTAATTTACTTGGGCTGTGTGTTCTACAGCTTTTCAGCTTGTATTTTCAGAACTACAGGGTCTGAGTGATAAACTACTGAATCTCAAAGCTAATTTCTCACCTCTTATTTCTACACCATTTTATTCACCTCGAAGTCTGCCTTTTGAAAGCAGCACTTCCGTTAAGCAATGTAAAAACATTTGCAGGAATGAGTTTTCTGAAGTCTGTTTTTTCCAGTCTCCCTTTGGTGAACAGCTTTGTTTCTTTTGGCTTTTCAATATTCAGCCTTTATTTTGACTCAGTGTATTTTGCAATGTTCTAATCATTATTTCTTTGCTACTTTTAAATTACCCCCAACCCAAGACTTTGCTAGATAGAAGATTGAAAAATATTTTTATCGAAAAGCTATATTCTCTAATCTTCAATAACTTTGTAAAGCAGGTTTCATCAGAAGTAAGACTTCTGAATTTTTGGTAAATATGAATGCTCACTCTTTCTCACCGCTGCTTAGGATTTTCCTGATTACACTTTGGAACTGCATAATTGTGTAATTAATCTTGAGGATGTCAGAGTGCATATTTTTAAAAGTAATTTTCTTAGAGAAATAATACAGATCTCATTATTTTTTACTGTAATTGGTATTCATGGTCTCTAAGTTTATAGGTATAAACCCTGCCAGAGATGGCCAATATCACTGCCATATATTATTAAAATAAATTAATTTTTCAAACACATCTTCCATTCAATTTCTCATTAAACGAGGCATTGTAAATTCTGCTGTCAAGGAGTACAAATAACATGATTATACAATACTTGCATTATACAAAGTCCTCTCGGCTGGTATGGTTATCCACCACCATAAACTCATTCATTCATTATGGAAAAACATTTTAAAACACAGTTGTCAAAACTGACCAGGAGCCAGCTGCAGTCCAAAGCTTTGAAGTTCTCATCGCTTTTACAAGTAAGTATTTGTGATCATTGCATCCAGAGAAAAACCTAGAGTTAAATTTGCCTTACCTATACTTTTTGGGAAAATGTACAACTTATTCAGGAGTCGAATCAGAGCTACAGCTGCTGGTACGCCACAGCAACGCAGGATCTGAGCCATGTTTGCAACCTACACCACAGCTCATGGCAATGCCAGATCCCCATGAGGCCAGGGATCAAACCCGCAACTTCATGGGTACTAGTCATGTTCATTAACCACTGAGCCATGAAGGGAACTCCCCCAACATCCTTTGTATTAAACATATGTGAACAAATAAATGGATGAATTAATGAATCAGAATGAGTAATCCTCCTTCACACCATTTCATGCCTTCATAGCTCCTTTCTTTTTCGCTCTGGATAATATTCCGGTGTCTGGGTGTACCATAGTTTATCTCTCCATTCACCTACTAAGTAACGTGTTCCTTGCTACCAAATTTTAGCAATTATGAATAAAGCTGCTGCAAACATCTGTGTGCAGGTTTTTATGTGGACATGTGTTGTCAACTCATTTGGATAAATATAAGGGGGCATCATTTCTGGATCATATGGTAAGAGTACTTTTTTTTTTTTTTTGGTAATTTACAAAATGGCCAGACCATCTTCCAAAGTGGTTATAACATTTAGCATTCTCACCAGTACAATAGTGCAGCCTTGAGGCAGGGTCCTAGTTCTTCAAGGAATATACATAACACCATCTTTGAGTTCCTCTGCAGAACTAAAACCCTCAACAAATGAAAACCAGAGAGGTGGAGGACCACAACCAATTCAGGGGCCACTCAACACCAACCTTGGAGAAGAATGCAAACTCACATCTACCCTAATCCTTATCTGTGGCCCTATTTTCTACTCCCAAACCATAAAACCTCTTTCTGTTGTCTCCCATAGGAGGGCACAGTCTTTAGGGCATTAGCCCGCTGTGGCCTCCTCTACCTGGCAAAGCAATAAAGCTATTTTTTTCTCCTTCATCCAAACCTCTGTCTCCAAGTTTTTATATGGCACTGGTGGACAGAGGCCAAGTTTTAGCAACACACCTGGAGCAGCATCTTAGTTAGCTGCGAGATGCCAAAACCTAGTAATAAATGACTGCAAATCAATAAAAATAATCCTCTGGTGAGGATTGCTTAGATTAACTGGATTCTGATCTGAATGTTTATTCACTTCCACAAAATTACTATATGTTCATAGAATAAATATTTTATGATCCATGGCATATGTTCAGCCCTTGTAATAAAAACTTAATTTGAAGCTGGATGTAAGTACAACTATGCACACATTTCTAAAGAGAATAAACATCCACAGGGTTTTTTAGGCACTGTATAAGTCTATAATGTTAAATATCTGAAATGTCTTGAGAAACAAAATACTGCCTGCCATACCAGTAAACAAAGGATGTCACAGTCATCAGCAGTCGAAGCCACCTTTGACACCAATGAGCCTTGAGGGAACTCAGGAAGGAAACAAAGAACATCTGCATCTAGCAGCCATCAGGATGATAGGGATGGAGCAAGCACGGGTCGTTGTAGAAGTCCCAGTAAAGGATCATAGCTAAAGAGGGAAACCTAGGGAAGTTGATAACTGCTCAAGAAACCCATCAGAACAAGGTGGGCTGGCTTGACTAGTGGAGGTGGCAGAATTGCCTCAGGGGGTTGAGTAGGGAATGGGATGAGGCCTGCATTCAGATTCAGATCAAGGGCAGGAGTTTGAGAACCACCCTTCTTCGGAGTTGACTACATACCCGGGATACACCACACTAAGGAGGAGCTACTGCTTCATAAAAGAGGAAGAGGCTGTCCTTTCTGACCCCCATGCCTCTTGGATGATAAAACTAGCCTACCAGATCCTCAGGGCAGAGCTTCCTTGCCTGCCTGCTGGCATCTCTCACAAGAGTCCTATCTTCAAAAATCTATTTCTTGCCTATCACTTTGGCTTTCACTGGATTCCTTTTGTGTGGAGGCATGAAAAATGTGAAACTCAGTGAGTCCAGACACCAGGTGAGTGATTCTAATTTAAAACCATGAGTTTAAGTCCCAATCTGTGTTCCAGCTAGGTTCAGGCCATTAGTCGGTTTCTAGACTATAGCTACTCCTGACAATGAGCCCTCAGGATTTGAAAACACAGGTCCCAGGATGCATATCAAAGGAATGATTTCAATGAATGTAGACTTTTGCACCTTCCCATACAAAGAAAAGCACTAAATTCCTTAAATTGAGATATCTAGCTTTCTTTTATTAACAGAAATCTTTTGTTCTTACTACCCCTACATTGTTGCAAAACTCTTACATCCTAGCTGCCCCCTCACCTCCTGCCTCCTGGAGTAGTTTTTTTCAGGGTTACTTGAGATGCTGCCTCCCAGGTTTAAGCCCTCATTTTGCCTCAAATGAAACTTAACTCACAATTCTCATGTTGTGCATTTTTTAAAGTCAACAGTCCTGAGTTCTGGCTTTTTTCCCCCCAGTCTCTCCTTGCCTTCCTTCCTTAACAATATTTGACATATTGCGATGTGCTGGAATTCCATGGGAGGAACAGCCAAACCTTCCAATCAAAGCTGAACACGCTGTCTTTGGTGGTGAGGGACCAATTTCATCCATGACTCCTCTGCTCACAAGGAGTGATGGGAGAAGCAGCAGGAAAAGATGCTGTGGGAAAGCCTGTGGGGCTGGGATAGATTCCAGCTGCTCTTTGTACCACCTCTTGGGCTCTCTGAGCCCTATTTTCTAGGACCAAGAGCAAGGAGTGACCTTGTCAGAGAGTCATATGCCCAGTGAAGAAGTTGCCTGAGCCATCAAATCCTTTCTTTCCAAAGCATCTATAGGGGGCAGCTCCACAGATGAAAACAAGAAAGCCAGCAGGTACCATGGGGCTCCTGGGCCTGGCAGCCTTTCTATGGTCCTCCATTTGTCTTCTGTAGGAAATAGATTTTATTCAGCCTCCCTGACCTTCTCTGAGTCCCAAAGGGCACTTTCAAGCAATTGCTAATCAGGGAGGGGAGGAGATACAGAGGCCAGGATGGAGCGGCCAAAAAAAAAAAAAAAAAATAGTGCAGCTTTGGGGCAGGATCCTGGTTCCCCCTCAAGGGATACACCTAATAATATCTTTGTACTTTTCTGCAGAACCAAAACCCCCAACGGGTGGAAGACATTAACTACTTGACAGCATTCTTCATTCCAGGAAGAAGGTCACAGTGAGATAGGCTCAAGGACCACTGGAGCCTATCCTGGGACTGCTTGATGTCAGCTCTGGAGAAGCATGCAAGCCTGAATCTACCCTGATCCTTATCTGTGACCCTATTTTCCACTTCCAAACTATAAAATTCCCTTCCTGTTCTCTCTCAAAGGAGGGCTCAGTCTTTAGGGCATTAGCCTGCTGTGGCCTCTTTGGCCTGGCAAAGCGATAAAAGCTACTCCCTTCTTCTTGACTCAAAACTCTGCATTTCTATTAAGTACTGGTGGAACAGACAATCCACTTTGAATTGAAAAGCCACAACTCAAAGCCAAATCCATCTCAACTTGCTTTCTCACTACCTGAAGTAGAAGAGTCAGTTCCTCTTACCTTATTTTGCTGATTACCCCTTTTCCTAAATAGTAATACATTCTTCCCTCTGAACACAAGAATTCAGTCCTAGGTACGGCACCCACTAATCTGATCAACACTTTTAAAAAGGTATGTCTTTAGAAGAAAATGAATTTCTTTACTGAGATGCACTTTTTACTATCAAAATCAACACTAACTGGGAAATCTTATAAAACACACAGGATCTGAAATCCAATAACCCAATTTTAGTAGTAGCTTCTCAAATTACAAACAGCATGAAGATTAAAAATGAAACAAAAAAAGAGGTGGTGTTTGAAGGATAAGCTGGGTTGTCAGCTTGGGAAGGAGCAGGATGTGCAAAAGTATTAAGCACAAAAATGCTGGTAAATGCCTATAGAGGGACATTGTAGTAGGAGGAAAATAAAAATTTGGGGAGTTCCTGTGTCCTGGCTCAGAGGTTAATGAACTTGACTTGTATCCATGAGGAGGCAGGTTTGATCCCTGGCCCTGCTCATTGGGTTAAGGATCCAGCATTGCCATGAGCTATGGTGTAGGTCACAGACACAGCTTGGATCCCACGTTGCTGTGGCTGTGGTGTAGGCCAGCAGCTATGGCTCTGATTCAGCCCCAAGCCTGGGAAACTCCATATGCCGTGGGTATGGCCCTAAAAATAAATAAATAAATAAATAAAATAAAATATTCAATTATTGCCAGTTTTATTTATTTATACTTTTTTTTTTTGGTCTTTTTGCCATTTCTTGGGCCGCTCCCGCGGCACATGGAGGTTCCAGGCTAGGGGTCCAATCGGAGCTGTAGCCACTGGCCTACACCAGAGCCACAGCAACACGGGATCTGAGCCGCGTCTGCAACCTACACCACAGCTCACAGCAACACCGAATCCTTAACCCACTGAGCAAGGGCAGGGACTGAACCCGCAACCTCATAGTTCCTAGTCGGATTCGTTAACCACTGAGCCACGAAGGAAACTCCATATTGCCAGTTTTAAAAGAATGCTGGATGTCATGTTAGAAGTTTAGGGTTTAGCTCCAGGGCCTGGGAGGTCATTAGAGGTCTCTGAGTAGGGTATGTCTTAAAAGAGGGATCCTGGGGACAGGTGAGGACAGGTCAGAGGAACAAGGAGACCTGCTTGAAGGCTATTTCAACGGTCCCATGGGGACCCACGGGGGAATGGAAAGGGAAAACAGATGGGACATTGATTAGGCCAAATCGACAGACCTTCCCACCACTTCCTGTAAGTAGTGGAGTGACAGCATGTTGCAGAGTTAGGGGACATATGAGAAATGATGAATAGGAAGAATGCTGAAGATGAAGCATACATGAATGGAAAGAAGAAAGAAAACTCTAAGACTTCTTGGTCTCTGACTAGAGCAATAGGAGTGTGAGTTTGAATGAAAGCATGAGTAGAAAACATTGCAGGTCTGGAGAGAAAGATGAAAAAACAAAAATCAGTTACAAATAAAGTGTTTAAATTTTTGCCATTGGTAAGAAGGTTGGGAAGGGTTCTCACTCTTTCCTTAGTCTCCATTTGTGGGAGGAAGAGGCTGATCCAGACAGTCTTGCAGGACTTTTCTTATGTTAGCATTCAAATTTCATGTTTTCCAGAGAGGTTCTCTGAGCTCAAATGTGATGCACTCAGGGGGCTACAAGGACCTCCTGCCCCTGTTAGATGAGTCCAAACTCAGTTATAAGCTCCTACAATACTTGGAGGGTGGCCAGAGACTTTCATGCATTAGAAAAAAATTCACTATGAGGGGAAAACCTCCCATTTTGGAAAATGTAATGAGAAAATTTGAACATTTCCAGCTAACAGCTTTTTATAGGCTATGAATAAGTAAGCACAGAGTGAAATGGGAGAGAAAAAAGCATGTGCTTCACTGGAGAAATACTTGTTTAGTGAGTCATTCGGTACTAGCCCAATTTATCCTTCAGAAGGGCAAAGATGGGAAGTCACCTCTGGCCTCAGGTCTGACTCAGACCTGCTGTGGTCCAGATTACACTATTGGTTCTTTCATTCATTTGTACACTCACATAACAACCGTTTATAGAACATCTCCATTGTGCTAGACTCACTGCTAGGTCCTAGGACAAAGATATGCACAGCTTAAAACTTTAAAAAATTCCCAGTTTAGCAGGTGAAAGAGACTCAGATGCAATTAATGGAAATGTCCTTTGGGTGGTCTGATCTTGGAAACAGCAGTGTTTACTTCATGTTACTTCGTGTTTGATATCAATGTTATCAAATATATGAAGGAGCATTTCGGTTTTATGGGATTTTCCTGGGCTGGGGAACAACATGAAATATATGAAACATTTTATACACCTACAGTGTATTTCTCTTTGCACTTCTGCAAACAACCCTTTTAAAACTGAAGGGCTGAGACAGAGGCAAGTGAGGTGAGTTTCTTCAGATCACAATGGTACATAGAGAAACCTTGATATGACCTTGATGTCTGACTCCAAAGTATTTTTCTCCTTTGCTCTGTGAACTGGAGTTTGACACTTACCACCACTTTGCCATCTGCCTCTACATGGATTTAATCATGAGCCACTGCAGCTGCTGACCCACAGCACTCCCTGAACAGAGCTCAGGGTAGAAATCCGGAATGAAGCCCTCTGTGCTATGGGAAAACTGGAAGAAAAGATCTTCAGTCAGATATTTTTAGGAGAAGATTTTATGAGCCCAGTTCTTGCATCTCCTTATATCTAGAAAAACAGTAAAATCCTTCGTGGTGTTGTCTGCTCCTTGTGATTAGTAGTAACCTTCATGAGACCAGCAACAAATTTTGAAAAATGTGTGCATGGTTGCATGAGTCCTGATATTCCCCCTTTTCTCTTTAAGGCAGGATTTCAGATAGCTCTGGGCTGTAGTTAGGCAGACAAAACAAATGATGTCACAGTCATCTGCAAAAGCAGCCACCTCCAAGTGTGAGCTGGTGAGCCCCTAGGGCTGTGGAAACTCAGGATACTGGCCCTAGTAGCTGAGGTACATATCTAAGGAATGATTTCAGTGAGACCAGACCTCTTTTGTTCCTGCTACCTGCCCTTTATTGCAAAAACTCCTATATATTCTAGGTCTCTTCTAGCTTTCTTGGAGAAGTTTCTCAAGGCTACCTGAGATGCTGTCTCCTGGGTTTAAGCCCTCATTTTGGCCCAAATAAAATCAATTCTCAACTTTCAGGCTGTGCATTTTTTTTTGTCTTTTTGCTATTTCTTGGGCCGCTCCCGCGGCATATGGAGGTTCCCAGGCTAGGGGTCGAATCGGAGTTGTAGCCGCCCGCCTACACCAGAGCCACAGCAACACGGGATCCGAGCCGCGTCTGCAACCTACACCACAACTCACAGCAACACCAGATCCTTAACCCACTGAGCAAGGCCAGGGATCGAACCCGCAACCTCATGGTTCCTAGTCGGATTCGTTAACCACTGCGCCACGACAGGAACTCCAGGCTGTGCATTTTTCAAGTCAAGAGCTGCAAGGCTTAAAGATGTGCTCTGACTATTTACAATAGCCAAGACATGGAAAGAAATTTAATGTTCATCAAGAGAATATTGGATAAGGAAAATAAGGTACATATATACAATGGAATATTACTCATTCCTAAAAAATAATGAAATAATGCCATTTGCAGCAACATGGGTGCACCTGGAAATTACCATACTAAGTGAAATAAGAGAGAAAGACAAATATCATATGAAATTGCTAAATATGCGGAATTGAATAAAAATGAAACAAAAGAACTTATAAAACAGAAATAGACTTAAAGATTTTGAAACCAAATTTATGGTTACCAAAGGGAAACATGGGAGGGGGGGTAAATTAGGGGATTATGGTTGACATATGCACACTATGATATATAAAATAGATAGGTAACAAGGATCTATTGTATAGTACAGGGTAGTCTACTCAATACTGTGTAACAACCTATATGGGGAATCTGGAAAGGAATGGATATATGTATATGTACAACTGATTTATTTGCTGTACACCTGAAACTAATACAACTTTTAAGTCAACTGTAGTCCAATGAAATTTATTTTAAAAAACGTGCTCTGGGCATCCTGCTATACCTAGCCCAAGTAGTGGATGTGCACTTAGGGTCCCAATGTGGCTGAAAAGCTGCACAGACATCTGTTTATCCCTTGGTTTCAACCATGCCCTTTCTAGTCCACACTGCTGAACTAGTCCTCCACAGTCACAATAGCTACTCCATGCAGCATGGTTCTTGGAGCTCATCTCCTGAGTGGCCTAAGAACAGTGCTGGGCTCTTTCACTCTTTGTGTCTACCCTCCCCCATAGTAGCAAGATCATTGCTTGCTGCCTGGTTTTCTTTTTTTTTTTTTATTATTGATGTATAGCTGATTTCTAATATTCATTTCAGGTATATGACATAGTGATTTAATATTTTTATGGATTGTAATCCATTTAAATTTATTACAAAATGATGGCTATATCTCCTTTGCTGGCAATATATTCTTATTGATTATCTGTTTTATACATAGTAGTTTGTATCTCTTAATCCCATACACCTATCTTGCCCTTTCCCACTTCACTCTCCCCACTGGTAACCACTAGTTTATTCTCCATATCTGTGAGTTTCTTTCTATGTTGTTGTACATGTTTGTTTTATGTTTTAGATTTCCCATGGAAGCAAAGATACAGAGAAAAAGGAATCCTTGTACGTTGTCAGTGGGAATGTAAACTGGTGCAGCCACTATGGAAAACAGTACAGAGGTTGCTCAAAAAACTAAAAATAAAACTACCATACGATCCAGCCATTCCACTCCTACGTTTATCTCCTAAGAAAATGAAAACACTAATTCAAAAAGGTACATGCACCCTAAAGTTCACAATAGCATTATTTACAATAGCCAAGATATGGAAGCAACCTAAGTGTCCATCAACAAATGGGAGGATAAAGACATGTTATGTATATATACTGGAATACTACTCAGCCATAAAGAATGAAATTCTGTCATGTTCTACCAACAATGTGGAGAGAGTTACAGAGCATTATATTTAGTGAAAGACAAATATTCTATGCTTGGTTCTCTTCTGATGGGCAGCCCTCTAGTAGGTTGAGGATAGGAGACCTAGAAAAATTCCCTTTAAGGACTTCATCACAAACATGCAATATTAAAAATGGTGTGCCTTCTGGAGTATTGAGTGAATTGAAGGGAAATGTACAAAACCCATTATCACTATTCATACAATAAACACTTCTTGGGGATCTTGTCCAACCAGGCACTAGGCAGGCAACTGGGATAGAGAAGCAAGTGAGATATGGATGGTCCTGCCCTTGAGAAGCTTAGTCTTTCATGGGAGGTAGATAAGTAAAAGGACATTTACAATACATTGTAGTGAGTGTTAGGATAAATTTATGGCTAGCATGTCAATGAATACTCAAAAGATGGCATTCTAAAGCAGACTTCCTCCAGAAAGGCCATACCTATGCCAAGTCAAGTGAGAGTTGGCCAGGCTGTCACAAGGGCATTCCAGGGAGAGAAATGACACTGAAAAACTCATGGAGGTAAAATGTCTGTAGGTGTCTAGAGCTCAAGGTCCATGTTGATGAATGACAAGAGCTGATCCTAGCCACAAGCAAGGTAGGTTTCACAGAATCATGTTGGTCATGAAGAAGAGTTAGGTTGGTTTTTTTTTTCTGAAAGCAATAAGATGCTATTGAAGGATTTTAATTAATTTATTTATTCCCTCCTTAATTCCTTAATTTAGTGATATTTGTTGAGCACCTACTAGGTAGAATAGACATAGAGTGGAAGTTAATAGCAAGAACTGCTCAGGTTCAAATTCTGTTCCTGCTTCTTACATGTGCTCTGGCAATTTCTCATTGCTCACTCTCCTCACTAATAAATTGGGGATAATAACAGCATCCATTTGACAGGATTATTGCAAAGATTTTTTTTTTAATTTTTGTCTTTTGTCTTTTTAGGGCCACACTCGAGGCATATGGAGGTTCCCAGGCTAGGGGTCGAATTGGAGCTATAGCCGCTGGCCTGCACCAGAGCCACAGCAACACCAGATCTCAGCTGCGTCTGCGACCTACTCCACAGCTCACAGCAACGTCGGATCCTTAACCCACTGAACGAAGCCAGGGATCGAACCTGCAACCTCATGGTTCCTAGTTGGATTCGTTTCTGCTGCACCACAACGGGAACTCCGCAAAGATTAATTTAAGGTAATAAATATAAAACATTTAGAACAGTTCCAGACTTATGGTAAACATTCACTAACTGCTAGCTACAATCATGTACCTGATAGGTTCTGGTGAAAGCACAGAGAAAGATACCATCCTTGCCCTCCAGGAGCCTAGAATCCCTAGAAAAGGCAGACACCTCTGGGAGAATAGACGTGATTGATACCAAGGTTTATGTGCCATGTTTGGAGTGCCATGATAAAGGAGCACACAGGAGAAGTTTCTAACTTAGACTTGGGGGACCAGAAAGGGCTTTTGAAAAGAAATATATTTCAGTTGGACCTAAGAATGAGTAGAAATTACCTAGACAAAATAGCAGAAAAAAAAATCCCAGGGCAAGACACAGTCAGATATGTCTTTTGGGGTGCTCTTTCTGGCAGGATGCGTGAGATGGACCAAAAGGGAAGGAGTCCACATTCATGTAGGACCACGTAGAGCCTCTTCATAGGGAGTTGTCTACAACTCATGGAGTAGTCAGGCTAATATGGTTATCCCCTTTTACAAATGATTTTTTTTTTGTCTTTCTCTCTTTTTAGGGCTGCACCTGTGGCACATGGAGGTTCCCAGGCTAGGGGTCCAATCGGAGCTGTAGCTGCCAGCCTACGCCAGGGTCACAGCAATGCTGGATCTGAGCCACATCTGCAACCTACACCACAGCTCATGGCAATGCCGGATCCTCAACCCACCAAGCAAGGCCAGGGATCGAACCTGCATCCTCATGGATGCCAGTCAGGTCCATTAACCGCTGAGCCACGACAGGAACTCCCCCTTTTACAAATGAAAAACACAAACTCCAATGGAATCATATGGAGTCCAGTCAGAGACTGAGCCCAAGTTAGACTCTCCATCTCCTTATTACTATCCCATGGCTTCTCAAGTCCCCCAAAGAGATTTTACCCCCCACATCTCACAGTAGAATCACACAGACTTACACAACCATGTGGGCATTGATAACTATGCACAGGAAGACTCATGCCTGAATTATTCTCTTTCACATGCTAGATGCATGTGATCATGTTTTACAGTTTCACTTAACACCTCAGACCAACATAGGCTATGTGTGTATAAGTTTCAAACTCTCACAGCCCAAAGCAGCAGCATAAAACTTATTGGTGACCAAAGGACTAGGGCATTTTAGAAATGGAACATTGCCCTTAATGCCTTTGAAGGTTTCTCTTCTCCATGGCCAACAAGTTTTCTGCTTGGCCTCCCATAAAACCATGTTTGGCATTATGGCCTCAATTGTTGGGTGAGGGCTGAGGCTGACATAAGTGTTCAATAAAAGCCAAGAAAATCAGTGAGCCATATTGCAAACTTGCCCCTGGAATTAGCAAGTTAATGTAAAGCAAATCCACAATGTCTGCATGTTTATAAAGGTCTCTATAGAAATAGCCTAGAGTCTCAGTCTTAGGATTCCTAGTCTGTTGTCCTTTCTCCCATAATATGCTTCTGCTTTAATCTAGAAACTTCCATAGGAGGTCATCTGCACTGTCAGCCCAATGGAGGGTGGACATTTCATTTCATGTCTCTCCTATTGTCAAGCACAGTTGATATTCAGAACACTCTTGGTTAATCTGTTTGAAAACATGGAAACTGCCTTTTGGCAACAGAGATGAAAAAACATATTTGTTTTGACTTATCAGGAAATGTTAATTTTCTCACATTTATAATGTTTCCCTTAAAGGTATGAGCCACTCAAGAGAAAAGTGATTAAGAGTAAATTTGCATTCCAATGTCTTGAAACATTTTATGGACTCTCCCAGAAATCATAAAATAATTGAATTTTTCTCAATTCTGGTTAGTTTGTTTAGATTTTATAAACTAGTAATGCTCCTAGGAAACCAATAGCCTCCCAAAAGAAATAGAAGTTAGACTTTAAAATATTATCATGAAAAAATAATAATTTTCCTACTGACATCTGGACTCTAGCCCAGTGAAGCAGATGAGTTAATGGCTCTGTTAGTTTCACAGTGTGAATACAGGTTGTGGAAGAAGAAGATGAATAAAATCATCCCAAGAGAGCTCAAACTGTTACGATCTGTGTCACTTAGACCAATGTGCTAATGGACAGGTCAATAGCAAGGTGGCCAATTATAGCTGCCCAAGTGTCCAGGTTGTTTTAGTCTTTGAAGTCATCAGATATAGGTGGGGAGGTTGGAGAGGGTTTGGCTAAGAGTATAGACTCCAATTAAACAGCCTCGGATCAAAGTCTAACCTAGTCACTCACTAGCTAGGGAAACATAGGTAGTAAGGTGTTTTCTCTCAGTCTCATTTACCTGAGATGATGTTGATAACAGCTGTTATACAGATTCATTGAGATAAGTTTAAATACTTGGAACAGTTTCTGGAACATAGGATGCACTCAATAAATGCTACCTATTATATAAATACCATCTTAAATTGTGTGAGTGTGAAAGCTACTGTAGCTTAGATCTCCTATTTCACAGATAAGGAAATTGAGGCATAGGAAAGGTGAGCAACTTACTTAATGCAGAAGAATAAGATGATGCCTAGTGGAAAGTCAGCTGACTGATTCACATGGTAGAATTACTTTTACTTTGTGAGATTTCCTCTCACTTACTTAGAATAGGGAGACAGAGTAAAGAAAAAAATGTTAGTACAAGAGTCTTCAATCTTTATATTTTGCGAGTGTTTCTAAAAAATGAATTTGTTTTTTTTTTAAATTACCATCTGTTATTCCAGATAGGTGAGTTAAAAAATTAAATGAATTGTCAAGCTTATGGCTTTGGAACTCACCAAAGGTGTGTTTTAATTAATCTTGTTACATTTAAGGCCCTGGAGCAAGCTTTTTGTGCTGCTTCTGTTGAACCATCTGCCAACTTGAAAAATGTTCTTGTTCCATGTGGGGACCTTTGTTTCTGCAGGTGGAACCCCCTTCTGTGGGGTGACATGTACACTGTGCCCTGCCTGGGCAGGGGGCAACAGTGCCGTCTGGTGATTGACTTCCGCTAATGGTTTCTTTGTCAGCAGTCCATTAGTGCCAACAGCACTCCTTTAGGTCTGAACGGTATCTGGGTTGAGGACTGGCCTCCTCATGGAGCAGAAATCAGCATGTGGCAGCTCTGGCTTAGATAAGAAAATTCAGGCTTTTGAAAATTTCTATTTATATAGTATATTCTTCTCTGCATACAAACTCCCTGATGTATACATTGTTTAAGCTTTTAGAAATTCCTCTGGTTTCCGTTTTATCAAGCTGCTAAGGTTTCAAATGAATGTAGGTATTTATCTCAACAATCTTCCAATCTGGTGGAGGTGGAAGAGCCATATAGAGGGAAAAACACTGCAATTCAAGAGAAGCCTTAATTTCCATCTTTGATTAATGAGGTAAATTAATAAACATGTATTGAACACCTAAGTGCACTAGGCAACTCTCTGTGAGTGGAGATACAAAAAATGAACATAAAAAGGAGTTTCCGGTTCAGGAAATGAATCTGACTAGCATCCATGAGGACACAGGTTTGATCCCTGGCCTTGATCAGTGGGTTAAGGATCCAGCATTGCCATGAGCTGTGGTGTAGGAGGCAGACACGGCTCAGATCTGGAGTTGCTGTGGCTGTGCTGTAGGACAGTGGCTACAATTCTGAGTTGAACTCTAGACTGGAACCTCCATATGTTGTGGTTGTGGCCCTAAAAAGGAAAAAAAAGCAAAAATACATAAATAAATAAAAAGAACATAAAACAGTCCTTGACCTCAGGAAACTAACAACTTAGTGAGAGCAATGGGCATGGAACTAGTGATAAAGATAAAAGCAGTGATGGAGCCTACAGTTGCCTGGGAATTGGAGGTAAAACACCTGACTTGGAGTGGATGGTAAGCAAAGGGAAGGATTCCTGGGGGAAGGCGGTACCTGAGTTGGTTTCTGAAGGATGGGTAGAAGTTTCCTTGACAAGCTAAAGATGGGGAGGCACAGCGTAAAAGAGAAAGAGAAAATGGAACGAAAACAGAAAAATCAGAAAAGCAGTTCAATATTGCAGAAGCCCAAGGTATATATGTATATGGTTTGAGGGAAGACGAAATTAGAGCTCGAAGACCTTGTTTGCCATTTTAGGAAGCTTGGGTTTACCTGAAGGTAATCGAGATCCTCAAATCAATTGTGAACATAGGAGTGTCATGATCATATTGACATTTTGGTAAGATTCCTAGTATCCGTGTGAGGAATTGGTTATAGACTGGGAATTGTGGTAGGAAGAAGATTTAAGATATTTTTATCTTCAGGATGTGAATTTAAGCAGAACAATGGGGATAAAGGTAAGTATAATTAAAAGATACTTAGTTGATAGACTCATGGAATTTTTATTACCTATTGCAGAGAGAGAGAGAGAGAGGAAAAGACAGGGAGTCTTCAAGGGTCTGAAAAGCAACAATGTGGCCCTAGATCCTGAGTGGGAAACATAGAAAAGGAGCAGGAGGAAGAGGAGGATTCTGGGGAGGTGGAGGGGGAAATGTAGATGCAGTGAAGGAAGAGAAGGAGGCAGGAGTTCAGGGAAAAACAATGAGTTTGCTTTTAGATGTGATGGATTTGATATGTGTGAGATAATTTCCGGTAGGCATTTGGGATCTGAGAGGCCTGGGGTGGAGATAACTGTTTGACAGTCATTGACATAGAAATGATGAGGGTGCATGGGAACCAGGCGTAGAGTAGAGGGTGTGAGAAGAAAAATACTGATAAACCTAGCTATGTCTATAGTCCAGTCACAAGTACGATGAAGCCCCTGGAGACTATTTAACACAGGGAAATTTTGAAATGAATGGGGTTGTTTTACTTAAGTGAAGAAGAATCAGGAGTTCCCACCATGGCTCAGCAGAAATGAATCTGACTGGCATCCATGAGATGAGGGTTCAATCTCTGGCCTCACTCAGTGGGTTAAGGATCCAGTGTTGCTGTAGTTGTGGTATAGGCTGGCAGCTACAGCTCCAATTAGACCCGTAGCCTGGGAAACTCCATATGCCATGGATGATGCCCTTAAGGAAAGAAAAAAAAAAAAGAATCAGGGTGATTATAAAAATATCTGAATGGTTATTTTTTTAAAAAAATCTTAATGCTTTCATAGAATGAGATAGAAGCTTTCTTCATGGACATAAAATTAGCCTGCTGAGTAAAAATAAAAAAATTTTGTCCTATGTATGGAACCTCTCTCTTTTTTTTTTTTTAACAGCTTAAGGTATAATGGACGTAGAAAGAACTATACATATTTAGTATACGTGAGTTCGAATATATACAATCACTTGTGCTATTATCACCAAGGTTAAGGTAATAGACAGATCCAACACCTCCCAAAATTTGTGTCCCTCTGCTTTTGTTCTTGTGTTAAGAATACTGAACATAATACTATCCTTTTAACAAATCTTGAGTGCACAATATCATAAAGTCAACTGTGGCGCTATGTTGTACAGGGGATCTCTAAGCATAACTGGAGCCTTGTCCCCAGTAAACAAAAGCTCTCCCTTTCCTCCAACTCCCAGCCCCTAGCGGTCACCATTGTTTTCTCTGGCTCCAGTTTGTTATTATGGAGACCTCATATCAATGGAATCATGCCGTATTTGTCCTTCTGTGACTGGCTTATTTCACTTATGTCACACTTTGACATATTCAGAATGGTCCAACCAAACTCCCTTGTGAGGTAACAAAACTCTCCACTAATAGAACTGTTTACACAAAGAAGGATGACTTTCTACCATGGAAGAGGTAGAGCAGTGACTCCTTCACATTCCCACTTCCAAAACCCCTAATGATATTCAACAAAAAGTACAAATTCCAAGAGTTCCCTGTGGGGCTCAGCAGAAACAAAACCAACTAGTATCCATGAGGAGGCAGGTTAGATCCCTGGCCTCGCTCAGTGGGTTAAAGGATCCGGCATTGCCGAGCGCTGTGGGGTAGGTTGAAGACATGGCTTGGATCCCATGTTGCTGTGGCTGTAGGCCCCTGGCTACAGCTCTGATTTGACGCCTAGCCTGGGAACTTCCATATGCTGCAGGTATGGCCTTAAAAAGAGAGGGGAAAAAAAAGTACAAATTTCAAAGCAGCACTCTACAGCTACAGAGTGTAGACTGGGAACCTTCATGTATGCAGTTTAGGAATAATTTTCCCTGGTGGTGTGTATATTGCCAGAGTAGCCCAAGTTCATGGAACAGTGTTGTAAATCATTGTTTAGGAAGACAGTCTTGCATTTCAGGTGTCTACTTGTGAATATGTGTGTGTATACATGTGAGTGAGTTATGAACTAAAACAATTCCAAATTTTCTTCTAACCTTTCCAAAGGAAAACAATATTCTATCCTGAGCTTTAAATACATTTTCTCTGTATTCTCACACAGTGAATGCACATTTTCTTTAGGTCAAGCAATGTCACAGCCAGACTACACCAAAGTCTGTACACCATGCTGCTACTGTTGCCAAAACTTGGCCTCTGCCCACTGGTGCTGAATAGAAATGAAGACACAGAGTTTTGGGTGAAGGAGAAAAGGATAGCTTTTATTTGTTGCCAGGTAAAGGAGGCCACACCAGGCTAATGCCTTAAAGTCTGCCATCCTCCTCTGGGAAGAATTGTGGGGAGTTTTATAGTAAAACGGAGAAAAACAGGATTCTGAATAAGAATGAGGGTTGAGGGCAGACATGTATTCTTCTTTCTTTGGGGGGAATCTTAGTCATCAAAGCTAGCTTCAGGAGATCTCAGCAAAATCATGATGGTGGTCTTCGGGGTTATTGACTAGAATAATGGTACTTGCAAAAAGGGCATATTGATCAGAGATTAGAACAAACTAGGAAAGTTCCTGAAAAAACTCATGTGCTAATAATCTTTAACCCACAGACAATTGTGCTTAGGGTGCCTAATCTTTAGTTTATGTGTGATTGTGTTTAGGGTGCAATTAAGCCAGGGGGAAGGACAAGGAAGGACTCTAAGCTGTTCTGTTTTATTTTATTTTATTTATTTATTTTACTTATTTTTTGTCTTTTTTGTCTTTGCAGGGCCACACCCACTGCATATGGAGGTTCCCAGGCTAGAGGTCTAATCAGAGCTACAGCTGCTGGCCTAGGCCAGAGCCACAGCAATGCCAGATCTGAGCCATGTCTGCAACCTACACCACAGCTCATGGCAATACTGGATCCTTAACTCACAGCACGAGGCCACGGGTTGAACCTGCAGCATCATGGTTCCTAGTCTGATTCATTTCCGCTGCGCCATGTCGGGAACTCCAACTGTTCTATTTTAAAGTATTCATTTCAAAAAGAAGCAGAAGGAATGTAACTTTCCTCTTAATGATAAGATGCCTACGTCATTATGTGCATCCCTTGAGGGAGAATCAGGATCCTGCCCCGAGGCTGTACTATTGTTTCTTGACTGTCCCTTCTTTGTCCTTGCATCCTCTTCCTTCTCTGATCAGCGACTATCTGAACTTGCTCCTTGTAACTCAATGAAGGCCATGGAGGCTGAATGAGGCCCATTTTCTAAGAACAAGAAAAGGGGGACACAGAAAGGCTTTTGCACCCAGGAGCTCCACAGGGCCCTGATCGGTTACACTGTGGCATATTTGAGGGGTAAGCTGTCCTAAGATGGACACCCACATTCTCTGGAGATACTGTCACTCAGCATCCTATGATTTATAGATAATTAAGTATCTGTTTCTGTGTTAATTGCCCAAGCCAGGAAGACCATGGGGCTCACATGCTTCTTTTGAAGTCCCCCCCTTTCTCCAGGTAGCTTCTCCAGCCAGCATCCTCTTACATCACAGAATCTTCTCCAACAAGATCATCTCATATTGAAGTCCCTTTTCTGGGCTCCTAGAGCCATGTTTACTACAGCACAGGGCTCATATCTTGTGTGTTATCTTGCCATCCAAAGCACAAATTCCTAAAGGAAACAAAGGATCTCATCCATCTTCCACCGTACTCACAGTTTCTGACATGGAACTAAGTTGAATAACTGGTAGGAAGTACTTGCTGGTAGATTCTTAAGACTATTGTACCTGGCAAATGATATAATGTAACAGTTTCTTTCTCATCTAAGATTGATAGAACATATGATTACTTCTCTGGACCTTGAACACTTAAGGATGTTTGTCTGTATTTCCTATGGGAGATTGGGACCAACAAAATAGATTGGAAACCACATAGGAAAATGAATCATCTATTTTTTAATCGAATACACATTTTCACATTAAACACCTTTAATACTTAACATGCATCACTGCTAGCTTTAGAAATCAGACAAGCTTTATGGATTCAATTTAAAACCTTTCATTGAAAGGAAATCTATTTTTAATTTTCATTTTAATCATTTAAATATTTAAATATGTTGCCTTTGTTCTCCACACTTCTTTGTATCATATTGGCCTGCCTACAAAGGGACTTTTGAGACAATGGATACTTTTGCTAACAGGCTGTTCCAAAACAAATGCATTTTTCAGCCTGGCAGATGGATTTTCTAACCTCTAATTTTGCTTTTAATTCTGTCAAGTGTGGAAGTGAGTCCCACGTTAGTATGTGAATGAGGAATCCCTCTTATTACTGCCATAGACTGATATGATTCATAGGTGCCTTGATATTTAACATTCTGTAATATGAGTGGGGCTTCTACGGCAGCTGCTTACTTCTGTTCAACCCATCTCCATGGTCTGGCATTCGCCACTCTCCCAAGTGATTAAATTCATGTGTAAAAATTCTCTTAGAGTATATGGGCCTCTGAGGAACTATCAATGGAATTTATTAGTCTCTTCACTATGTCCTGATGAGGAGTCTAGGTTGGCTTGGCTTCATCTAGTCTTGGGTTCCAAATTCATCTCTTCCGTTTACTAGTCTTGTGACTTGAGCAGTTTACTTAGCTTCCTTGAGATTCAAGTTCCTCATCTAAAATAATTTTTATTTTCCAGGGTTGATGTACAGATCAAGGCCAACACATGTCAGCTCAGAGAAGGTCCTCAGTGGATGGTCACTTGAAAATGTTGCTGATTTCGCATGAGAATGAGGACTCTGAAGTAAAGAGATGCTGTGCAGGCACCGGGAAGAATCTCAGTTTATCCTTCATATAGTTCTTTTCTTGTTTTTAGGTATAAACGCCTATCTTGTACCTAAGGGGATAGCTTTAGGCACAGATATATTGGGATTATGAAAGCAGAGGTTGCTGCTTTACCTGTGAACATGGAGTGAGACAACTATACTCTGTTCTACCAATGTGGATTCACCTTTGCTTCCAACAAAGAAGATCCTGTGCAAAAACACATCCTGGCCTGTGGATGTTCCTGTGTCCGCTTTCCAGTTCCTGTCTGGATCAGATGCAGCCTGCAGTGTTCCCAGAGCCTGATAGGACTTCTGGTTGGGGATGAGATGGAGATAAGACATATAGACAGATGGTGACTTCAAGGGTGCTGAGCAAGGTCCTCTGTCACTTTAAAACTACTTTATATCCTCTTCTATTACTTTAAAAAGGAAGACAATGACTTGCCTTTCCTGGTTAGAGGGATGCAAATGGTTCCATCCAATGGGGAATTTAGCTCTACTTGTCTTGTTACTGTTATGCCCAGAATTCTTCTCAGGAGCAACATTGCTATTTACAAGACAGTTCTTCCAATGTCTGGCAGCATTCCTTCTGGTGCAAACCATCCTCAGCAGTCTCTTCTTTTGTAAACTGAACCTGTTTACCCAATGAATATTTATTAGATGTCCACTATACCTGCCATTGCATTAGGTACATTATAGATCTGAACTTATTCATTCCTCACCACAATCCTCTTGGATAAGGGGCATGAGATACTGTTTTGTACATGGGAAAATACTCACTATAAGTTCACTATGAGATTTTGAGATAGGTGGCCCAACTACACAATGAGAAAAAGACAAATCTGAGATTTAAAATCAAGTTTCTGTGATTTCATAGTCCAGGTTCATTATATTACACAATGATGCTATTTGCTTTCAGGGAAAAAAATGAGAGTCTGCATATTCACTCCTCTGACCCAACTTTATAATGATTTGCACCTTTGAAAACTGGTCAAATGACCATAGTATCTCAAAATATAATCTTTTCTTATTGTATGATTTTAAGCTGAAGCATTGGAGTTATTGATTTTGAACATATATTCAGCTTATGTTTTTTTATTTATCAATACCCATGGAAAGTTCAGAAATACAGTATGAAAAAAGTTGTCAGAGACACAGTGCAGTGAAAAGAGTTAAGACTTTGGAACCAGATAGGCATCCATTCCAATCTTCAGCTGTTTGACCATAATCAGTTTGCTTGATCCATCTCAATCTCAAGTTCTTCATATACAAAATAGGGACAATGATAAATATCTCACATGGTTATTAAAAGGATTGAGCAAGATATGAAACATAATGTCACAGAATCTGACACATTGAGACATGCATTAAATGATAAACCTTATTAAGGCCATTACCATCTTATTATCAATATGGTAGCTTAAACGTGTAATGTTAATAGATAAATAATATTCAAATACTGTCCAAAATTTCCCTATTTCCCACTATGCTGTGTCTTGTCTGCAAGACACATATTCCCAGCCCTTAGCACAGCACCCAGCATATAATAAATTTGAGCAAATACCAGTTAAATTGAATTGAGGATAAAGCAATAATTTAAGAGACCTAGGTTCATGATCTAGGGTTTTATGAAGCTGTCATCAATTTCAAAAGTATAAAAGAAAAATTGGGGACTAGAAAAGTTGTAAGGTTCTTACAATGGGTAAAATCAGTTCTCCTTCCATTGATTAATTTATTTAATTGCAAGGGAAATATGATGACTTTTCAAGGGTGAATCTGAGGTCCCCAAATATATTAACACAAAAAAAAAACCCTGATGGCTGTATAGTGAAATGTGGATTAGGTATGCTGCTGAAAGCAATGATCCAAGATGCTGAAGAGGGGCATTCTGATTCATTAACCATTTCTAGTGAGATGTGGAGAGAATGAGTTAGTTGGTCAGCACTTCTGAACAGAGTGTGGACGCATACTTGCCAGAAGGGTCTGAACTAGGGTTTCGGTGACTCAAGAATGAATAAGAGCTATGGTATCTTTCTTTCTGTTTTTTTTTGTCTTTTTTTTTTTTTTTTTTGGTCTTTTTGCATTTTCTAGGGCCGCTCCTGTGGCATATGGAGGTTCCCAGGCTAGGGGTCCAATCAGAGCTGCACCTACCAGCCTGCACCACAGCCACAGCAACCCAGGATCCGAGCCCCGTCTGTGAACTACACCACAGCTCACGGCAACACTGGATCCTTAACCCACTGATCAAACCTGCAACCTCATGGTTCCTAGTCAGATTCGTTAACCACTGAGCCACGACGGGAACTCCAAGAGCTATGGTATCTTTATATTTATTGCCCTACAATTATGTTTTGTGCTCCAGGATTTTATCCTTGATTGTACTTTTTAATAGTTTCAGATGTACATATTATCTTTTCCTTATTATATGATGTGTTCTTTGAGAGAAGCAATTTTATATATTCCTCACAGTTTTAGTGAAGTCATAATGAGACTAAAAACTTTAAAATGGGTGTAGTCTACTCTTGTAAAGCTTTTCTGAGGTTTGTTTTGTTTCTCTCTCTCTCTCTCTCTCTCTCTCTCTCTCTCTCTCTGTCTGTCTCTCTCTCTTTCTTCCTTTTAGGGCTGCATCGTGGCATATGGAAGTTCCCAGGCTAGGTGTCGAATCAGAGCTCAGCTGCCAGCCTTTGCTCAGCCAGAGCAATAACTATGCTGCAGCTTGCAGCAATGCTGGATCCTTAACCCACCTAGCAAGGCCCAGGATCGAACCTGCATCCTCACAAAAACTGTGTCAGGTTCTTAACCAGCTGAACCACAATAGGAACTCCCTGAGGTTTGAACAAGCCCAGTGCCTGGCAGTTCAGTGAGTAAATATTATTATTATTATTATTGCAATTATTAGTGTGCTAACTAGATATTGAAAGTTTGACTCTTTCACTAAGTCATCCTTCTTAAAGAGCTTAATAGAAGAGTGGAAATTACAAAGGCATAAAATGAGGATAATCATAAAGCATTATCTCCACTAATGATGTTCTCATGTTTTCTCTACTCCTGAGTACTCTAAGCCCTGGTGCTGTCTCAGCTTTAAATAAATTTAGAAGTTAATAGACTTCAGTTTGCCTCCTCCAAAGGGACTTTTTCTTTCTAATTTGAATCCTTGAAATATTTCGGCCTTCCTACGTTATTTCTTGATAAGAAAGATGTTTTCTAGTGAATGAAGGGTTTGTTAAAGCAGAAGGGTAATTGTCACTACTCCATCTTACTCGCCCTTCTTGTGCAATAATTACCTTCTGACCAGGTGATGTTCCCTGGAAATATAAGCTACTGGACTGCTATAGTTCTGTGAACTTGAAACTTAAGTAAATATAAAAAGAACTTTGCCATGAAAAGCAACATTTTTAGTATTGGCATGCTTGTAACTCACTTTAATTAAAATTTAACACAACTCTAATAGAGAATGCGGCAAGGAAATTTCATGGATCTTGTTTTATTGTAGTATCTACACCTTTCTTTCTTTCTTTTTGCCACACTCGTGGCATATGGAAGCTTCCAGGCCAAGGACTAAATCGAAGCCAGAACTGTGACCTACACCACAGCTGTGGCAATGCCAGATCCTTAACCCACTGTGCCACAGCAGGGACTCCTGGAATCTACATCTTTAAGCAATTAGATGGAACTCCTTAAAGGGGGTGAAAATAAAAAAGAGAAGTCTAAAAACGAATCTGCAAACAGATCATTTTGTTGAAAAAATACATATAGAGACATTTTAAATTTATGGGAAGAGAATGCTTTTTCTTCTATTACGTTTCCTCATTTTATAGTAACTTGATGCTCAAAGTTACATATAGAATTTTGGGAAATTTTCTTGCTATGGAGGTGTTCTATCCATTACAAAGCATTTATTCCTTTCTCTCTGGGCTGTTTTAGATACCACGGCAACAGTGTCATTCTCTAGCCTAGATTCTCACAAGGGAGAATGCATTGCTCTTTTAATACAGCAAAATTCTGTTTAGAGATTGGTCCAATCTTAAGAAAACCAATCCGTGTTTCACCCGGACACTCTCTATGTTATAGCAGAAAGCTTGGCTGTCACACACTTCCCTGCCTCTTTCACTGGCATATGCCTGGGGAGCAAGAACATTTTCACCCAACTTTTCCCTGGGGTGAGTATCTGTAAATGGAAAGGGGAAAGAAGTAAAAGACATATTGAGCTCTAACGGGAAGGTTTCCCCTTACAGAACCTAAAATAGGGACTGTGGTATATAAATGATTCAGCTGAAGTTAATAACTTGAGGCACTGATGTCATTTGCAGTTGGTGTCCCTTTGGGATAAGTCTGCCCCTGCCCTTCCACAATGTCACCCTCCCAATGATTTCAGCTTGTTCTTTTGGCACCGTCTTAAACTTAACACGCAGCCAGTAAAAACGCCAGTGAAGAGCCGAATCTGGGGGGGTGTGGACATTCAGGAGGTTTGGTGTTTCCGATCTACTGATGGAATAATACCCTCCAAGTTGTGTTTATTGAAATATTTTAGGTCCATTTTCTGCTTTATAAAGTCTGGTATACTTTATTCCCAGATTAGGATGTAGTAGAACGTGGTAATGGGCATTAATTCTCATCACATCGGAGCACTGAAGGCAATGTTTGGAAGGTTACTGCAACTCACAAATTACTTGTCTGGCTCTTTTCTGGCTGCTTCCAGAGTTAAGACTCCTTCATTTACATCTGTATACTTAGCCCACAGCAGATTCTGCTATCAGTACTGTTCCCTGTGATAGGCAGTTGGGGCAGAGGGAGGGAGGAAGTCATTTCCAGGCAGCATAAAGGCAAAATCTATATTAATTTCATGGTAATTTGTTTTTCCCATGTCCAATGTTCCATCTTGTGGCCCAGAGTTCTCATCAAGTTTGTTTAGCTGTAAAGAACATTTATCTCCTTCAAACACCCCAAAGTGTAAAAGCAAGAGTGACTTATGTAAAAACAAGAGCATTCATGAGAAATCGGAGCTGGAGTTCCCATCATGGCACAGTGGTTAACGAATCCGACTAGGAACCATGAGGTTGTGGGTTTGATCTCTGGCTTGCTCAGTGGGTCAAGGATCCAGCGTTGCCCTGAGCTGAGGTGTAGGTCGCAGTCGCGGCTCGGATCCCACATTGCTGTGGCTCTGGCGTAGGCTGGTGGCTACAGCTCCGATTCGACCCCTAGCCCGGGAACCTCCATATGCTGCGGGAGCGGCCCAAGAAATGGCAAAAAGACAAAAAAAAAAAAGAAAGAAAAGAAATCGGAGCAACTTCAGTCTCTTGGCCTCCTCATCTCTCTCAGGGACCACTGGCTTTCTCTTCCTAATGGCATCTCTGCTTCTCTTTTTGAACCTGTTTAGTTCTCTTCCCTCTAATAACTAATGTCCTTCACTTTTTGCTTCCTTATAACTTCTCCCTGAAAGTGGGTTGCCTTCTTTTTCACTCTTGGCTTCCTTTCTGCTTCTGATTTCACCCCTGGCTGAATACTCTTCAACAATTTCATCGAAGACATTTCTGATAATGAACTCACTTATGCTTTTTGCGTCAGGCCCTAAGTTTCTAAGTAGTTAATGAATTTCTGTTCTTTTTTTCCTTTTTTTCTTTTTCAACTGCAGCCAGTGGAAGTTCCCAAACCCGGGGTTGAATTGAAGCTGCAGCTGAGGCCTATGCCACAGCCACGGCAACACCAGATCTAAGCTGTGTCTGTGACTGACCTACACCACAGCTTGTGGCAATGCCAGATCCTTAACCCACTAAGCAAGGCCAGGGATTGAACCCACATCCTAGCCGAGACAACACCAGGTCCTTAACCCATTGAGCCATAATGGGAACTTCTGAATATTCCTTCTTGAGTTAGGTGCCCATCCTTGCTCCAATCAGTCATGGATGGGTGGCAGAACAAAGGTCTGTAGTACTATTACCACCTTCGGGGATTCAGCCTCTCTCTTGCTCCCTTGCTATGGATGCCGGGGGCTAGCTCCCTCAGGACCAATGTGTTGTCAGAGATATGAAGCACAATGAACTGCTCAGCGCAAGCTTGATATATGCATTGTCGTGAATCTGGCCTCTTGAGAGTTAGTTTTCTCATCTGCAAGTAGGGTAGTGACACTCTCTCAGGGCTCCTGTAAGGATTACAGATACAGGCGAGTAGGTCAATGTTTTCCATTTTTAATCAAGGACACCATGAGTAATTACTGTAGTAGTTTAATTAGTAATAATAGTTGTGTACTCTTGGTAGTAATGGCTACAGTGGTAACAGCAGTGCTTTAGTAGTAATAGTTATAGTATTAGAAACAGGAAATGGTAGGAGGAACAGGAATAGTTGAAAAGTATTTAGTTAGTGGTGAAGTTCTGTCCAGGAAGAGAAGCTGTGTATTCTTTAGGCTTTGCTGCCTCAAAGAATTGCCCAGAACTTCAGTTCTTGAGACCAGGTCTGCAAGAAAAAAATAAAACTTAGCAAAACTAAGGGACAGGAGAGAATTGATTTATTTGTTTAAATAACTGAAACATCAGGGCATAGTCTGGCTTCAGCTTGGTTGGATTTAAAGGATAAAACAATGTCATCAGAATTCACTGGAGACTTTGTTGGCTCTATTTCTCCATGTCTTGATTTTATCCTGACATAGTGGGATAGATGACTATTGACATATCCAGTTTTATTTTATCCTTTCAACTAGCAGTCTTAGAGGAATAGTGCATGTCTTTTACCCACCAGACCAGCAAAACATCAATGAAAGGCTTTGTTGTAGCTGGATGCTGGAACCATACATGAATCACTATGGCAGGGAAGGATATGTGGCCTGGTTTGGGTCCCTCTCCAGGTCTGAAAATGGGTTGGAGAGAGGATTAGCTCCCTCTAATTCAAATGGAGTTGAAATGGAAATGAGGTAGATCCTTAACAGCAAGAGACAAATAGGGACTGAAAAGAAGTAGAAGTTTACTATAGGAGAGTTCCCATTGTGGTTCAGCAGGGTACAAAGCTGACTAGTATCCATGAGGAGGCTGTCTCCATCCCTGGTCTCAGTCAGCTCAGTTGCCATGAACTGCAGTGTAGGTCACAGACTGGCTCAGATCCTGAGTTGCTGTGGCTGTGGCTTAGGAAGGCAGCTGCAGCTCTGATTCAAACCCTAGCCTGGGAACTTCCATATGCTGCAGCTGCAGCCCCAAAAAGAAAAAAAAAATTACTATACATGCCTTATGGGTTGTCAGGTTTAAGGCTTAGATGAGCTGCTACATGCAAATGACTGAGTAAAGTGGGCTCATAAGTAGTATTCAGTTAATAATTACCCCCCCTCTTTTTTTCTCATTGTATCTTCCATTCTTATATGGTATTTGGCCTCAATGCCACTTTTTAAAAAATGCTGTTTTCTTTGATGTAAATTAGATGACTACTTGGCATTGATGTCCAATATCAGATAAGAGTGGTTCGAAGCCTTCAAGTATTCTTTTTTTTTTTCCAACCTGAGAAATCAGTGACTTGAGGTCTTGTTAATGACTTGATGCATTGACCCCTATCTAAGCTCAGTCACTTCCAGCTTCTCTTCCTCACTTACCTCTGCCCTTTATAAAACAACTTCATGGATTTTTTGCCTGCCCCTGCACTGTTTTTTCTTTTTCTGCTTTTTTTTTTTTTTTTTTTTTTGAATCAGAGCTTCAGCTGCCAGGCTATGCCAGTCACAGCAACACAGGATCCAATCTGTTTCTGCAACACCCTCCACAGCTCATGGCAATGCCGGATCTTTAACCCACTGAGTGAGGCCAGGGATTGGAACCTCATGGATACTAGTCAGGTTCATTACCGCTGAGCCATAATGTGAACTCTAAGCCATGGTGGGAACTCCCCTGTGCTTTTTATGCATTCCCTCCACATACTCCCATGGCTAGTACCCAAGTTCAGGCCTTCTTTTTTCTTTTTTTTATTGAAGTGAAATTCAAATAAACTTAGCCATTTTCAGGTGTACCACTCAGTGGCATCAAGTACATTCACAATGTTATGAGCTATCATCTCTACCTATTTTAATAATATTTCTTTCACCCTCCAGATAAACCCCATACCCATTAATTGGTCACTCCCCATTCTCTCTTTCCTTCAACTCCAGGAATCTACTAATCCGTCTTCTGTTTCTACAGATTTCCTCATCCTGGATATTTCATGTAAAGGAATCATACAATCTGTGACTTTTTGTGTCTGGCTTCTTTCACTTAGCATGACGTTTTTAAGGTTGATCCACATTGTAGCCTGTGTCCGAACTTCATTCCTGTTTATGACTGAATGCTATGCATGCACAACATTGTGTTTATTCATTCATTCATTTCGAAGGCTCTCATTTCTTTACTCTAATTTGGGCTATAGCTAGTCTCCTACCAGAGCTACTGTACTGCTCAACCAAAAGGAGCAGTATTCACTTTATATTCTGCATGAATAACACCCCCATCCCCGCCCCTGCAGTTACACAACACATGCTCCTAATCAGAAGCTTTGTCATACTTCATCTCAAATGCATACTGATTGTGTTGGCCTCTATATTCCTAAAACCCATCTTTGATCATATCATCTTTTATTCAAAATCTTTTGATGATCCCCTCTCACATATCTTTTAATTACAGTAATAGTGGCTGTAATATATTAAATTCTAGGTATAGGCCAGGCATTTTCCTATACTCTTTACAAGAATTATTTCAAAAGTCCCATAACAAATATACGAAGAATTTTTCTTCCCATTCTATAAGTAAGGAAACTGAATCACAGCACGATTAAGAACACATCCAAGGTCACAGAGCTGAAAATATTGGCAGAACTTCAGTGGCGGAAAGACCCTAAGATAACTTCCTATGATCCCCACATATTGGTATTCATAACCCCCTCTCCTTGATGGCAGATGGACCTGTGGCTTGCTTTTAACAAATACAATAAGGCAAAAGGTGATGGGATGTCATATCCATGATTACCTCGTATTGTGTAAGTCTCTGCTTAGGATACTGAACTAGAGATTTTCCTTGCAGTCTTGATGAAATAATTGGCCATGCTGGAGAGGTACACATGACAAAGAACTTCAGACACCTTCTGAGACCTAAGGGTGGCCTCTTTTCTCAAGTCAGCAAAAACTTGAGACCCATGGTTATACTGCCCCAAGAAAATGAATTCTGCCAACAACCTGAATGAACTTAGAAGTAAATTCTTCCTCAATCAAGCTTTTGGATGAGAGCGCAGCCTGGAGGACATTTTGATTATAGCTTTGTGAGACCCTGCAGAGGACTGTGAGTCACGGCCAGATTCCAGTCCAAACCCACAGAAACTTGAGATAACAAATGTGTATTATTTTAAGCTACTAGGTTCATGGTAATTTATTACATAGCAAAACCAAACAAACAAACAAAAACTAATACAGATCTTGGTATCTGGAATTAAGGTGCTGTTGCAATAAGTACATAAAAATGTAGAAGTGGCTTTGGAATTGTGCAACTGGGCAGTGGGTAGCAGCTGGAAGAATGGTGAGTATGATAGAAAAAGACTCAAGTGCTTTGCACAGACTGTCAGTAGAAATCTAGACTTGGAGGATATTACTGGTTAGGATTCAGAAGGAGGTGAGGAGCATGTTTTTAGAAAATGGAAGAAGTATATTTGTTTTGTAACGTCAAAAAGCACAGCAAAATTGTTTCTTTAATTTATGTATAAGCAGAACTTGTAAGAAACCCAGATATACAGCTTGGGAGATTTCTGGCTTTTGCAGCTTTATCTTGAACAGGTAAATTATTCCACAAGTTTCTCTCCAGCTCCCAGCCCATTGTGTTCCAGACACATATAAAACTTTCAGGTTTATGAGTTGCAATCTTCACATTCCTATATTCTGCACCTTGGAATATTTTTATATTGTCCACAGAATATTCTTCCTTCTCCCCTTAACTCCTCATCCTTCAAAGCCCAATAAAAATGCTCCCTCAATACCCTACTGCCTAGCCAGAATTATTTTCTTCTCTTCTGAGTATTTTCATCCTCAATAGCTCTGCTGGAGGTCAGAGTTCAATGTTTACACGTTGATGGTTCCTTCTAGGTTACAACCTTCTTTTGTGTGTGTGGCTTTCTTTTTTTTTTAAATTAAACTGCTTTATTGAAGCATAATTTCCATTTACATATTTAAAGTGCACAATTTGATGTGTTTTGACATATGTATGTATATGTGAAATCAACATCATAATGAAGACAATAAACATATCCATCACTCCTAAAAGTTTCCTTGTATTTCTTGGTAATGGCACCCTCTTCCCATTTCCCATTCTTCCTTGCATGGAAAATCAGTGAGTGATTTTTTTTCTTTTTTTCTTTTTTTCTTTTTTTGCCGCTATGGATTAGTTTGAATTTTCCAGAATTTTATAAAAATTCAATAATACAGTATGTACTCTTTATGTCTCTGGTTTTTCCTCCTCAGCATGATTATTTTGAGATTCATTCATTTTGTTGTGTGTACCAACAGATTATTATTCTTATCATTGTGCCGTATGATATTATCTGATTATGCCACTGAGTGTTTGTGTGTATAAGTACGGACACATTTTTGGGTTGTTTCTAACGTTGGACTATTACAAATAAAGCTGCTATGAATTCTCACATCCAAGTCTTTGTGTGAACATATGTTTTTATTTCTCCGTGGTAAACTCCTGAGAGTGGAATGTATACTTCGTGCGGTACGTGCATGTTTAATTTTTAAGAAGCTGTAAGACTGTTTTCCAAACTGCTATCTTTTTCCATTTCTGCCATTAGTGCATGAGAATTCCGTTCCCTCCGTATCCTCACCAACCCTTAATCTCAGCAGTTCTCATGAATTGTAGTAGAATCTCATTGTGGTTTTAATTTACACCAGCCCAGTGATGAATGAAGCTGAGCATGTTTTAATGTGTATTTTCCCAGTAAAGTGACCACTTAAATCTTTTGCCTGCTATTTTAACTGTGCTGTTTGTTTTCTTACTGTTGAAATCTTGAAAATTATGTATTCTGGCTACAAGTCCTTTATCAGATACATATTTTGCACGTATTTTCTCAGTCCGTGACTTGTCTATTCATCTTTTTAAGAGTGCCTTTTCCAAAGCAGAAATTTTAATTTTTAAAATTTTAAAAATTGGCTTTCAGTGTCAATGGCCACTGTCCAAAAATCCATTGTTTCATATATTATTTTGGTCTTTTGGTTGTTTCAAGAAAGAGGGTGAAGTCAAAATGTTATTCCATCTTGGTCAGAAGGAGAAGTTTTCAATCATAAGCGTGTTGAGCACAGAGAATAGGTCTGTAATTATCAGTGTCCTCCTTCATATGCAGTAAATTATCTTGTACATAGTAAAGGTCCAAAATAAATGCTGTTGAGTAGTTGGAATTCACTTAAAAAGTAAAAATGAAAATAAATCTCCCATCTCAGCTTGTTTTGTATCTATAGCAGCTTTCTCTTGAAAGTAAAGTGCAGTGAAATGAAAATTCAGTTTATTTCAAAACACAGGGGCAGATTTTTATAGCTGCAGAGGATTTTATTTTTGGTTTGTAATTAATGAATAAATATTATTATTTTACTGCATAAGAATCAGTGCCAAACTGAATGGCCTCATAGAACTTTTTTGTATTGTTAGTGATAAACACATAGCTCTTAAATAAATCTGAATATTCTTTATTTTATTTTATCAGCAGTTTGTTCTAATTTATTAACTCTTCGGCATGAGAAATACAATGAGAATTTTAAAGCTTTTTCCTCTTTAAAATGTATAAATACTCAACCATACTGACCTCTTTGTGGGATAGAATTGGTTTGTTGTGATGTTTAAGATCCTGGAGAGCACATTCTAAACCAATCTTTTATTTTTATCATTGGAATGAAGGACAGAGATTTCAACTCTGATTTTTCTTGCAGTAATATTTTTGGAAGTGATGTAATGAAGTATAGGTAATCCTTAAACAACCTTGCTTTTCAGGTAAGTTTGATCAGTAAATGGCACAGATCTCAAGTACATGTTCCTAGCACAGAGAAGACACACAGAAATGGCAGTGGTACTTATTACTGTTGTTGTCACTATTGCTATTACACTGACTTGAGTCATTCTATTAAACTTTCTGCACACATTTTACATTCATTTTGTGCTGTGACTGGGCTGGCACCAATGTTTTAAGCCCTAATAGTGTTGATCTCAAACAAGTTGTTTCTGAAAAAAAAATTTGTCCTTATCTTCTGATTACTTTCAATTCTTCCTTCAGGTTTCAGACTAAGTGTGTTTTCTGGAGGATATTTTCCCTTACTATTTAGCCTTGTGTAGATTCCTTTATTTAAGCAAACAATCATGTTATTTAACTGAATTTGTAGTAATAGATTTATAAAGATGACCATCAGCTTAATAGCTGTCTTGCCTAGTAAACTGCAAGCTTCAAGAAAGCATGTAAGTCTATTTTTTACAAACCATAGCACTTAGTACATGGTAGTAAATCACTAAATATTTGTTGATGTGAAAGAAATGAAAGTAAACGTTTAAAAAAGTTTGTGATAAAATTACACACACACCCCAAAATCTCCTCACAGAAAGCAGGCTTATCTTTGTCAGTTATTTCTGCAGCTTCTATAAGATGGCTCCCTGGGAAGGTTAGCTTGACTAGCTTGAAGCCCAGGATGGGGTGCATTGTTTAGATTTGGGCTTTTTTGCAAAATCCTCCTTATCTGAGCTCTTGGATAATTTTCCTTCATTTCCTATGCCCTTCACTAACACTGCATTTTCCCCTTGGCTCTCTGCAGCTTTCCGAGTTTGGACATTTGTTTGGATCAATGGACTGCTGAATGTCCAGCAAAATTAATTCTTTCAAAATATGCTAAAAGTAATCAAAACAGAAAGCCACATTGGTATAAAAACAGACAGACCAATGGGACAGGAGAGATAACCCAGAAATAGACCAAGACATTTATAGTTAGCTGATCCTTGACAAGAATGCCAAGAACAAAACTGGGAGACGATAGTCTCCTCAATAAATGGTGCTGGGAAAACTGAATTGCCACATGCAGAGGGATAACATGGGATATTTATTTCACATTACCTGCAAAGTAAGTTCAGAGTGGATTAAAAACATAAATGTAAAATTTGAAACTGTAAAACTACCAAAGAAAAATATAGGGGAAAAGCTTCCTGACATTGATCTGAGCAGTGATTAAAAAAAAAAAAGTGATCCCCAAAGCACAGCCAACAAAATTAAACAGACAAGAAAGATTGTATCAAACACAAAAGCTTTTGTGTAGCAAAAGAAATATTCAACAGAGTGAAGACACAACCTGGAGAATGAGAAAAAACATTTGAAAACCACACATCTGCTAAAGAGAGCTGAAATATGTAACGAACTCAAATAATTGAATATCAAAGAATTAAAACTCTGATTTAAAATGGGCAAATTAGGCACTTCTCAAGAGAAGACATAAAAATGGTCAACAGGTATATGAAAAGGTACTCAAAGTCACTAGTCCTCAGCAAAATGCAAATTAAAACCTGTAATCCAATAAAATGGTCGCACCCCAAAGTTCACTGTGGCATTAGTTACAAGAGCCAAGATGTGGATAAGTGTCTGTTGATAGATGAATGGATAAAGAAGATATGGGGTGTGTGTGTGTGTGTGTGTGTGTGTGTGTGTGTGTGTGTGTGTGTGTAATATATAATGGAGTATTGCTCAACTATAAAATGAAACCCTGCCATTTGAGACAACATGGATGGACCTACAAGGTATTTTTCACTAAGTGCAATTAAGTCAGACAAAAATACCATATGATTTCAGGTCTATGTGAAATCAAAACAAAACAAAACAAGTGTACAAACATAAAACAGAAACAGAGACATAAGTTCAGAGAACAAACTGGAGGCTGCCAGAGGGATGGGTGAGGGGAGGAGAGAAGCCGGTGATGAAGACTAAGAGGCAGACACTTCCAGTTACAAAATAAGTGAGTCACAGGTATGAACTGCACAGTGTGGTAAAGTCGGTAATTATGTAGTAACTTTGTATGGTGACAGAAAACTAGACTTACATGGTGATCATTTTGAAATATGTAGATATAGCAAATCACTCTACTGTATACCAGGAACCAACACAGTGTTGCAAATCTTTTTACCTCAAAAACGAAGAAACAGAAAAGAAAAAAAAAAGTTGTAGAAAAAGAGATGCGATTGGTGGTTACCAGAGGTGGGGAGTAAGGGTGGGGAGTTAGATGAAAGTGGTCAAAAGATACAGACTTCCAGTACAGAATAAACAAGCAGTAGAGATGTGGCGTAGAACATGATAAGCAGTGCTCTATGTTACATACAAAAGCTGTTAAAAGAATAAATCCTAAGAGTTCTTATCAGAAAAAAATTGTTTCTCTTTTATTTTGTATCTATATGAGATGATGAATATTCATTAAGCTTATTCTGGTAATCATTTCATGATGTATATACGTCCAATCTTTTAAACTTATACACTGCAGTATGCCAATGTAGCTTAGTAAAATTGGAAGAAAAAAGAAATTAAAAATATGTATATCAAAACATCACATTGTACACTTTAAGTATATATAATATTTATTTGTCAATTATACCTCAGTAAAGCTGGAAAAAAAAAAAGAAAAACTGAGGCTAAAGAGGTAGGGGATACATGTCATTAAAGACTAGGTAAATCATCCTGAAAGCCATTGAGAATATTTTCATCTTAATAGGCGGTGAAGAGTCAATTGGAGAGTGAATCAAATAATAAAATAAGGGGAGTTCCCTTCATGGCTCGGTGGTTAACGAATCCAACCAGGAACTGAGCGGTTGCGGGTTTGATCCTTGGCCTCGCTCAGTGGGTTAAGGATCCAGCGTTGCCATGAGCTGTGGTGTAGGTCGCAGATGCAGCTCAGATCCCGCGTTGCTGTGGCTGTGGCGCCGGCTGGCAGCTACGGCTCTGATTCGGCCCCTAGCCTGGGAACCTCCACATGCGGCCCTAAAAAAGCAAATAAATAAAAAATAAAATAAAATAATGATGTTGATGGTAGTTGCTATTGTGGCTTAGAGGGTTACAAACCCGACTAGTATCCATGAAGATGTGGGTTTGATCCCTCCCTTTGCTCAGTGGATCCTTAGATCCGAGTTGCTGTGAGCTGTAGTATAGATTGCAGACGTGACTGGGATCCTGCGTTGCTGTGGCTGTGGCCAGCACCTGTAGCTCTGATTCGACCCCTAGCCTGGGAACTTTCCTATGCCTCGGGTGTGGCCCTAAAAAGCAAATATATATGATCATAACTGAAATTTAATAAGCATGTACAATGTGAGAAGTTCTGTGCTAGATGATTTACTTGCACATCTTCTATAATTCATCACCATCCCTATGTTCACATAAAGCTAATTTTTATAATTATCCATATTTTACAAATGAAGAAACTAAGGTTTCATAACAATAAGTAATTTTCTTAAGTCATATAGCCAGTTAACGGCACATCCAAGCACATGAATGAAGTATCACACAATTCAAAAATCAGTCACCTCTCTAAATGTAATAGTTTATATCTGCCAACCCCAAACACCCCACCCATTCTACTTCTTCACCCCTCTCACTTGGGAACAAATCTGTTCTCTATGTCCATGAGTCTGTTTCTGTTTTGTAGATAGGTTTGTTGGTGTCGTATTTTAGATTCCATGTATAAGTGGTATCACATGATATTTGTTTTTCTTTTCCTGATTTACTTAGTATAGGGATCTCTAGTTGCATCTATGTTGCTGCAAATGACATTATTTCATTCTTTTTTATAGCTGAGTAGTGTTCCATTATATATATATGTATATATATATATATATATATATATATATATATATATATACCACATCTTCTTAATCCATTACACTTAGAATGGGTAAGCAATGAAGTCCCACGTATAGCACTGAGTACTCTATCCAATCTCTTGGGATAGACTGTAATAGAAAATAATAGGAGAAAAAGAATGTATATTTTTGTATGACTCAGTCACTCTGCTGTACAACAGAAATTGACTCAACACTGTAAATCAACTATACCCTAATAAAAAATAAATTTGATTAAAAAATCACCTTAAGCTCACTCTCTACAACACAATGTGACAGAAAGAGGGAGTACATTTCATTTGTCTGATCATCTAAATAACTTGGAACTTCCTGAGCAGCAGTTACTTTAAATGTCTTGATTTTATTTTTATTTTTGGAAGACAGTACAGAGAGAAACTTCCATGGACATGTGACTAGTCCTCACAAAATCGAGAGAGACAACTATGTGATAAACAGTTAATAAAATGTTTTTGATCATTTTGGTGGTCACTTAACATTCAGAACCGGTTATGAACACATAGACAGACACAGACATTAGACTTTGTGTTCTCTTGCCCATGTGTTCAGCAAAATCAACCTTAATTTTTGAAAATTGAAAAATGCAGCCAGCATTATTTGTATTAAAGCAAAACCGGAAAACATCCCAAGGTTCATTAACAGGAACTGATTAAGGAAGTTGTGGTCTTGCTATGCAATGAAATCATCCACAGCCATGAAAAGAGTGTTGTAAACCTATAAATATTGACTGCAAAGAAGTTAAAATTATGTTAAGTGAAAAAGCAAACCGTAAAAAGGATGCAAACATGTTTATATATTGGTATTTAATACAAAATATCTGGATGGTGGCTACCTTTAGTGGTTTTGGAGATGGGAACAAGGTGAATGAACTGTGTTAATTCCATACCATTCATTGCTATTTGATTTTTAAAATAACAAACATATTATTTTTATAATGACAATTTAAAAAATGTTATTTTCTTCTAAAAGAAAACTATGCAAGTTCCTCTGGCATTTTATGCATCCTACAAAAAAGTATAGAAAGAAGCTGAATACCCTGCCCAAGTGTTTACAGATTTTATTAGAGACAGAAGCAATATAAATATTTACAAGCAAAACTCTTATAGCCATATTACCGAGAAAAGACTATTTTTTCTATGACTCATATTGAATTATCTAGAGCATAAAATAAAAATGCAGGCTTTCTATATAACCCACAAAGTAATGAAAAAGCCCCAGGAATGTCTCTTTATTGTAATTTTGAAAAAGTGGTATTATAGTGGGAAATCAGAGAATATCCTACATCAGCAATTTGATTTAGTTTGCTTAAAGTGGTCATAAAGTTCTTTAAGAAACTTGGTAGATGCTTTTAAGTTTAAACCTCATATAGAATTTTAGTGATGTATTGATGTAGACATAAGATTCATTTAAAATGAGAAAAAGCTTTTCCTATGCTTTTATGGTAATTCATTCTGTTCACAATTACTGAAGCGGAGTTTGTGAATATCCACTTTCTTCAATTAAAAAGAATTGTTGTAAATGTGATGCTGGCTAGTTAACTAAGACTTTGGAATCAGTTTTGAAGGAAAATTTGACTCATGGCTCTTAACATCTACATAGCACCTCCCATGATCCTCGATTTTACCACAGTGACGAAAAGATCCAGCTTTCTCAGATTTCATTGGATGTTCATTTCAGGGATCAAATAAACATTTCATAGTCAGTGATGACTGGAAAATTATGACTGAGTTTACTTTTTTGAATAATTTAATTTTAATAGTATGAATAAATGAAACATTTTTTTTATTGACTGCAATTATTCAGCTTCTTTGTGTTTGGGTTTTTTTTTTTTTTTTTTGGCCGCTCCTGCACCATGTGAAAGTTCCCAGGCCAGGGATTGAACCCACGCTACAGCAGCAACCTGAGCTGTAGAGTGTCTTTCTTGAAATTAATCTTGTTTTCAGATATAAAGAAAGCATAATTTGATGTTGCATTTTACCCATCATCTCCTCCTACTACCAGAAGACAGAAATTATTGAAAATATGGGGAGTGGTGTAATAATGAACATTTATTTAGCACTTATTAAGAACTTGTTCTATGTTAAGTAATTCATGCTTATTTTTTCATTAAACCCCTATGGAAAATCCATGAGATGTTATTATTCTCAGTGTACATGGATGTGGAATCTATTTCCTGCTCCTGAGCAATGACCCACAGTTGGAACTGAAGGACATCTGTTGAATGAATAAATGAATGAATGAATTTTCATAATATTCTTGTAAGTGAAACAGAAGAATCATAACCATTTTCACCCAATGGCTAAGGGAGGAAGTTACTGTTAAATAACCTACCCATGGGATCCAACTAACGGTAAGGCTGAAACTTGGTATCGGATCTCCACATTCCAAGGTCAGACTCTCCTATCATTGCACTCTTACTTTATTTATTCATTTTACCAATCATTTACTTATTCATATATATTTAGTGGGAGCTTTTATATATCAAGCATTGTGCCAGAAGCTAAAGATGTATGAAGATTATTATGACAAAACATCTCTTCTTGGTCTGAGACACGCGGGCTGAGAAATTTAGGAATATAAATATTCCACATTATCAACTTTCATCATACTTAGGTTAGAGATTCATGACTAGGGAAACTGCCGATATAGAGGATACTTTTGCGTAAATTAGAAAAAATTCACTCCTTCTAGGTCAACACTGGCCCTAGGATACACAGTCTGACAAGTAGAGCCGAGACTGGATTTCTGACTCCACTCTCTTTTTCACCTTAACACATTAGGGCAGTGCACAACCTGCAAAACATTACTAGGTCGCCCTGGGTTAAATAACAAGTGAAATCTTGGCAGTGAAAGAGATCACCTAAAAAGAGTAGTTTGAATAAGAAGGGTTGTCTGCCAAATGAAGACTAAGGAAAACCAACGTTTAAAAGGAGGGAAAAGGAAATATTGTCCACAGAAGATTTAGAAAGACCAGTCAAGGAGATTATAGGGAAAGTGTTACAGAAATAAAAAAAAAAGCCAGTATTCAAGGAAGAGTTTCAAACAGTGTCAAAATTTGCAAAATGGGCAAGTAAAATGAGATGGAAAAGTTCCCACTGAATTTCTCAACATTATACTAATAGAAACTAACGAATTACATTAGCATGAAAACCTTCTTGATCACCATTTATTACTTGTGGATTGAGAATCCTGTTAGAGTCTTAAAAGACTAGTCTCTGAGTCATCAATATGAATACCACCACTCTTCTTGGACACTGTGTTGAAAGGTACATGGTCTAATAAACACATATTAACAGAAACTATGCAATCATTGGATGATGGAGACTGAAAAATAGCTCATATTTATCTAGCCTCCTCTGTATACTAGATATTCTACATGTTACCTTATTTCACCCTCACAGCAACAGTATGACGTAGATATCATTACATCAATTTTGCAGATGAGGAAATTGAGAATCAGAGTTAAATTACTTGTTTAAGGATGAATAGTGATAAGGGAGGGAATTAAAATTTTGTCCCAGGTCTGATGATTCCACATCCCATGCCTTTTCCTCTATCACTGTGCCTGCAGAATTCTAAGGTTCTATTTAAACACTCCTTTCCTTCTGATATTCAACCCTGACTATTAAGAAGCTACCAGTTCACTGCAGGTTTTTTGAGAAATTATATGGCCTCTTGCCGCTGTAGCCTGGAATGACCACTGGCAGATGAATGCCACATTCCCCATCAATCCAAACTCAATATAAACAAAACTGGGCTTGTTTTACAATGTAGACCCTGCCAGGCAGTCTAAGTGGTGATGTTTATTTTCACAACTGCACTGATTATTGTTCTTAAATCTAAAATGTGTTATTGGTCTATAAATCAAAGATCAGATATTAAACTACTGATCTACCAAGTTAGAAATCAAGAAGAACAAATGTCACTTTAAAAAGCTGTAAATTTTCCACTACTGCCAGATTTTCCACGGACACTATATTTTATCTTTCCTCTATATTCTAGAGACAAGTCCTAACTTGTGTATTACAAGCACTCCATGTGGGGAGGGTATTTAAGTCTCCAGATCCTGTTATCCTGAAAGAAGACTCTAGCATTGAACTGTCACTTGGTAGCGTGAACAGATAATTTGTCTTTTGTTGCTTAAGTTAATTCAAAATAGACATTTCACAAAATAACAATATACTTTCATGATAAAAATTCTCAACAAATTGTGTAGAAGGATCAAATCACAATACAATAAAGGCCATATATGATAAGCCCATAGCTAATATCATAACCAATGGTGAGAGTTTGAAAGCTTTTCTTTGAAAAAAATTTTGGCCACACCCATGGTATGTGGAAGTTCCCAGGCCAGGGATCGAACCTATACCACAGCAGTGGCTGGAGCTGATGCAATAACAATGCCAGGTCCTTAACCCGCTGCATCAGAAGAGAACTCAGTGAAAGCTTTTTTTCAAGTATTAGGAATAAAGAAAAGGTGCCCGCTCCCATGCTCTTGTTCAATATAGTCCTGAAAGCCCTAGCAGGAGAAGTCGAAGAAGAAAAGTAAATAAAAGGCATCCAAATCAGAAAGGAAGAAATAAGATTGTCTCTGTTTGAAAGTGATATTATTTTAAATGTAAGAAATCCCAAAGACTCCTCAAAAAAAAAATCTGTTGGAACTAATCGATGTATTCAGTCAAAGTACAGAACACAAAATCAAAATGCAAAATATTGCTTCCATTTCTACACACTGACAGCAAAATTTCTGAAACATATATAGTCTAATTTACAATAGCATCAAAACAATGAAATATTTAGGAATAAATATAACCAGGGTTGTGAAATATCTGTACACTGAAAAGTATAAGACTTCAATGAAAAAACTGAAAAAGATACAAATAAATGGAAAGGTACCCTGGGCTCGTGGATCAGAAAAATCAAAGAAATGTAAACTGGTAGAGCCACTGCGAAAAACAGTATGGAGAGTCCCCAAAAACTAAGAATAGAATTATAACGTGCTCCAACAATCCCACTTTTGGGTATATATCTGAAAAAAATGAAATACTTATCTTGAAGAAATATACTTACCACCATTTTCATTGCAGCGTTATTCACAATGCTCAAGGCATGGAAATGATAGAAGTGTCCAGCAACACATGAATGGATAAAAATGTTACTTATAAAGATATATGCATATATATTATCATTCAACCACAAAAAGAAAGAAATCCTGCCTTTTGCATGTGGATGAACCATAAAAAGAAAAAAATCCTGCCTTTTGAATGTGGATGGACTTTGAGGGCATTAGGCTAAGTGAACCAAGTCAGAGAGAGAAAGACAACTATGGCATGACCTCACTTATACATAAAAACCAAAAAGGTTAAACTCATAGAAATAGAGGATAGAATGTTGGCTGCCAGGACTGAGGGTTGGGTGGAGGGAGATAGGGAGATGTTGGTCAAAGGATACAATGTTTCAACTATAAAATGAATACATTCTGGGATTAATGTATAGTATGGTGACTATAATTAATAATACTGTATTATACACTTAAAATTTGTAGATCTTAAATGTTATCACCACACATAAAAATGGCAAATGTGTGAAGGGATGGAGGTGTTAACTAACCTCACCATGGTAATTGTTTTTCAATAGACACATTTATCAGATCATCACTTGGTACATCCTAAACTTGCATATGTTTTATGTTAGTAATTTCTCAGTAAAGTGGGAGAAGAAAAAAACATGTGCAATAGGAACACACAGAAGGAAGAGGCCAATTGTGGAGGACCAGGGAAGAGAAGAACATTTAAGAATGACCAGAGATGGAGTCCCCTTTGGCACAGCAGGTTAAGGATCTGATGTCACTGCAGTGAACTCAGGTTACTGCTGTGGTGTGAGTTGGGTCCCTGGCCTGGGAACTTCCACATGCTGTAGACGTGGCCAAAAAGAAAAAAAAAAAAGAATGACCAAAGAGAGCATTCCTGTTTTGCATTATGCAAGTGATGTGCTATTGAGAGGCCTTCTATTCATTGTTTATGGGTGGAAAAGTAACCTTCTTATTAGACCCAAGCTTTAAAAAAAAATCTCTATCTCACTGGATAGACTCATGAATGTCAATATTATATCAATTACATCTGTAATTATTCTTTATCAGAAAGCCCGCTCTGAAAAACTAGATCTTTGTGTCCAGAGAAAAAGTGAATCATCTGTTTCTATAGCCCTCATTTATATAGAATATGTATGTATGTTTATGTATATGTCTACATATATACATACATATACGTATACACATATATCTCTCAGAGGTAGAGAAAAAGAATATCACAAAGAATGGCTGATAATTTGTGAACATTCATTCATGTAATTACCCATTCAACCAGTGATGGTTCAGATCTACTGTGAATCAGGAACTGTTCTAGAAAGACAGGAAGACAACAATGAACGAAACAGAGGTCTAGAGATTAAAGTGATGCCGCAGTCCTAGGAAAACCTGACCCCAAATAGTGAACACTGATATATCTGTAGTTGTAGCTATATCTGTACCCATAGTGATATCTGGATCTCTATATACATATATAATCGAATTTTACCTTCACTTTGGTTTTCCCCCTTTCTTGATCTTTGCAGGCCGTAAGTTAGCTTTTTCTGTTGTGTCATTACCTACTCCATAATGTTTGTGTATTTTTCTTTGTTAAATAGTGGTAATTGTTTCATTGAGGTTTTTTTTCTTTTTCAAATTTATAAATATTGATCAGTCTTTAGTTGCAGGAGACAGAACTTTCACTAGATGGTAAAGGAAAGAGGTCTTATTAAAGGCCATTTGCAAGCTCACGAACTCTCCTGGAGGACTAGGGAGCTAGGTTAGGAGAGTATACAGCCAGAAGAATGCCCACCCACACATCAGCAATGTTATAACAGGAACTGATTGCTGCTGGTCTTCCATTCCAGCACCCCAGAAACACTGACCTCTCTTCCTGTGCTTGCTGCAGGATTGATATCCCCATGTGTGGATACCATTATTTGCTTACTTCTCCAACTCTTAGGTGGGTAATATTGCTTGTTGCACCTTTGTTTCAGGCAGAACTCTAGCTACAAAGAGTCTGAGAAGTGACCCCTGTGTTTCCCAGCCAGCTAGAAAAGCTAGAAGGGAGTTGGAATGGATATATAATCAGTCAATCTGTAGCATCCATTACATTATGATGAAATGTTTGATCATAATTTTTATTTACTCTGTGGCTATTTTTTCTGATGAAGGTACTTTATTTACTGTTTAGTTTCTTTCATTCTTTCACTGCTGCTGTTTGATTCTTCTAGTGTCTGTAGAGTGCTTATTCTGGTTCCTTTTTGATTATTTGTCTTAAAAGTTGACTTTTACCTGGATTAGCTGTTTGGAGAACTAGCTTGTGGTTAAGGAACAGAGAAGTACTCAAGGTTAGCAGGAATTTTTCTATTCCACAGTGTTGTGTTTGTGAGTTCATTTAGCCTTGATTTCTCTCCATGCACCAGAGACAGACATCTCTAGGCACCTGCGGGACTGTTCAAAACGCAAAGTTCCTCTTCTTCCCTGTGCTCCTTATATGATCTCTCCTTCAGTCCTTCCCACCATGTCGAACAACCGGCCTTCAGGGAAATGCCCACTGTTGGATGTGCACCCAGGGACCTAATGTGCACCCCAGCATGTCCCCTCCCTAAGAAACTTGCTCTTTCTGAGAAACTCAGTCATAGGTTTCACATTTCTGCTCTCTCCCACAATCCTGTTCAATACTCTGCTGCTTTGGGCATCTTTGACCGGCTTTGTGGTTAGAGCTGTCTGCTGGTTCCCTTAAAGATGTGGTTTACAGCTTTCTTTCCTTTCCCCTCGTTGGTTTTGCATGATTTATGAGAGGTGAGTGAAAAAGATGTTTTCACAAGAACATTTTTTAAACCTACTCCCTTCTTGAAACCTTCTTCACTCTTCTCCATGCCCACCTCTGTCACTGACTGCTTCGTCTTGGTCACCTTCGCTAGATTTCCTTCCTTTCTTCCAACCTCTAACTGCTAAAATAATAGAGGATTCAATCCTTAGAAGTTCTCTTCTCTGTGCCCACATGGAGTCCTGAGACTTGATATTTGCTGGTGACTCCTAAATTTGTTTTCCTAACCTCTCCATCTGAGCCCCAAATTCATATGCCTGTCTGCCTACTCATCATTGTCATTTAGGTATCTACTAAGCATTTCAAATGTATCTTGTCCAAAACTAAGCTCCTTTTAAAATTTCCCTGTAAGACTTAGAGCACCACTGTTTGTACCCAGTTGCTGTCCATTAAACTTAAAAAAAAAATAAACCTAAGCCACTGGTCTGTGAGGTCCTTCATGATCTGGCATTTATCTCCTTGATTCATCTCCTGCTACCCTCTCCCCCACCCCTTCTGCTCCAGCAATTTCAGTCTCCTTGCCCATCCCCAATGAATCTCATACACTCCTGTTTCAGGCTCTTTGCACCTGCTGTTTCTCCATCCTCCAGAAATTCTCATCCCAGCCTTTGCCTGGCTATCTCTCTCATTTCTGTTGAGATCACATTTTTTTCTACTAGTGGACTTCACTCCTCATCTTATAAAAACTTGTCATTCTTATCAAACTCTATACTCTTAATGTGCTATATTTTTTATAGCATGTATCACTACTTATAATAATTTGCATTCATGCGTTTCTTATATGCTACACCCTTGCATGCCAAGAGGGCAGGACTTGGTCTGTCTTGCTCTCTCACTCTGTGCCTGACACATATTAGGCTTTCAGTATAAGTATACTGAATCAATAAATGATAAACATGTAGCCTCATGTTCCTTATCTATGGAATCTGATGGTAGGCTATTGCACACATCCGTGATTCTTTGTTTCTTTAAATTAAAAAGTTGACCACATGGACAAAAAGCCTATTTTCAAGTGCCAAAACGTTTGACTGGGAATGTAAGACATTGGACACTATTTTTCTTGGCATCTCTGAATGGCAGAATCAGGATGAATACCCAGCGATTATGCAGAGTTTACATACTTAACTACTACTGCACCATCTTGTTCACCTCCTTGAATCAGCCTTTCTTATTGGGACTGTTTCAGTAGTATAACTTAATATTAGCCTTTTTCAATCCATTCTACACACAGAAATAATGATCTAACATGCAAATCTGATCATGTCAACCTCTTCCTTAAAACCTCAACTTAAAACCCATTCCAGAGAGATACAATCCAACCTTGTATGTTTTCTCCTTTGTGGGATCCCAAACCTCACAGTACATTATGCCTTTTTCAGCACATACCATTCACATATATGCTTTTTTTCTTGTTTCTTCTCCTCAGGGACCTCACACTTAACGTTCCTTCTGACTGTTGCATTTCATCTGTATTCCCTCCATACTTCCATTCTTTGGTTTATTTTCTTTTTTTTTTAACCTTTTAAAATTAAAGTATAGTTGATTTACAGGGTTATGCCAGTTTCTGTTGTACAGCAAAGTGACACAGTTTATATAAAGTATTCCCTTTCTTATATCATCTTCCATCATTGTCTATCGCAAGAGACGGGACACAGTTCCCTGTGCTGTACAGGAGGACACTCCTTGATTATTTTTTACCTAAATCCCTCTCTGCTTTGAAGACTCAGCTTGGGCACTTCTTCTAAGTCTTGGCCAAGTATTCCTCTGCTTCCTCATATGGCTCATAGCCAAAGAGAAAAAAAAAATGGAGAAAGGGGAGAAAAAGGAGAGAACAAAACCCAAGAGACAGTAAAGAAAGGTAAGAGAAGAAAGGAGGGGGTATCAGAAAGTAAAATGATGAGCTGAGGAATGAACTAGAACGAAGAACTGATAAGAGGGGAAAAAAGTAGTCACCTCTAATGGGGCTGCAGAGGCTGCCTCTGGGGGTTTCACGGTTTGAGAAATGACGGACCTCTGAGCAAAAACCTTCTTTGTGCTGCCATGCTGTGATGTCTTCCCAGACTGTGAGCAGTTTGGGGACAGTGTTTTCTTCACAGACAGCTCTGTATAGCAGTGCCTGGGGCACTCTCAGTTCTATAAATGTGTCTGGACTGAAAGGATAGACAAAGTGCCACCAGGGGCGTCAGAGGAAGGAAAGCCTCAACTCTGTTTAGAAAGAGGCAGGGAATGCTTGTGAAAGACTTCTTAGAGGAGAAAACGCTTAAGCTGGAATTTGAAGATCAGTAAGAATGTACTAAGTGTGCGTTTGATACTTTGAAGTGGAAGTGGGGTCTTAATGATAATAAACACTAACATTTTTTTAATGCAATGCTACCATGATGCAGGAACTCTTCAGAGAACTTTATATAGATGGGCTCATTAAGTCCTTACAACATCCAAGGAAAGTGTGTTTAATTATAATTGTCTTTTTATGGGTCAGGGAACCGAAGCAAGGAGAGGTCCCCTAATGTGCCCAAGATCACACAGAAAGTGGTTGAAGGAAGTTTCTCCCCCCACAGTTGCTCCAGAGCCCAAACTTCAATCTCATGTCTCTCTTCTGCTCTTTGAGGAGAAAAGCATTCTATGCAGAGCAATGACTCAAAGGAGCGGTAGTTTGGAGGGATGATGAGTTTATCACTGAAAAAAAATCAGATTGAAAACTTCAAGATTCTGTTTTTGAGGCCAGTGTTATTTCTCTTTCTTTATGCTGCTTCCAGCGTAAAACCCAATATTTAAAAATCAATCAAAGAAAAGTCCCAGGCCAGTAATGATTATATGAGCAGTGTGATGGATATGTACTCTAGAGAATGAAAATGTTCCCTAGGAAAAACCATCTGTAAAGACAATAGGAGCCATTATATAAAGCTATGTGAACTCTTCCTGATAGTGAAATGGATGTCATAAATTATTTCTGCCTCTGTGAAGAGGGAAGCCTCTTGTCAATTTAGCAAGCTTAGGAAACAATACAATCACATGAGTCATCATATCAGATTAAATTTACCTGGTTCCAGCTTTTAATGTCTCTCCCAACACCATTCCTAAGAGCTTTTCTTCCAGGGACCACTGGAAAGAAACCAAGCCAAAATAGAAGATCTTCAGGGAAATGGATGGAAAATAGAAGCAAAGCTATCTTTTCTAGGGCCTACAGAACTCCTGATGGAAAGAACCATTAAAGGAACATGGTATTAAATCTAAGGTTTTTCTCTAGGATTGTAATTGTCAAATCCTTGCAACTACCCTCCCCATAAATCTCATCCTAGTGGTCCATCCACTTCTGTTTCCCTCAACCACCACCAACCCACTATAGCCAAAACCGAGCCTTCTTTCCACTGAAGCCTAATTACATATCTGTATATTCCCATAAACCTTACACTATTATCTTATCTTCCCTCCTGCCCCCAAGTTAGATGTCACTGCTTTTGATGAGACAGCACTAATCTCTGCATTCATTCACTGGGGCAAAGAAAAGTGCACAGTCTGTTCTGACAGATAGACCTAGGTTCCAAGTTCAAATTTCCCCTGACCCTGCATTACCTTGGACAAGTCCACTCACTTCTCTGAGCCTCAATTTTCTCATCTGCAAAAAGAAGACTATTATAAGGATTAAATAAGACCTCTCATTTATGGGCCACCACATGGTAGAAATTCAATCAATATTAATTATCTTCATTACTCTAAGATATGTATGTACAGCTTTCAGCTGATAAATTCTGTATTTAGTATTGTTTTAGTGAGGAAAGTGATATGAAAGGAGATGGTAGATTTTAGTGCAAACCTGAATAATGACTGCTATAAATCTCGGTTCTATTTTTTTGAGTTTTATTCAAAGCATCCAAAAAGGAAGAAAATTCATTGGTAGGAACCTTATTACCCATCAGTATGACAAGAAGGGATTATCCTATTTGCCAATGACTATAACAATTATTCCTCAAATCATTAAATTATATTGCTGAAATTACAATGAAACGATCCTGAACTCTGAAGGATAAAACACTACAAAATTCTCACAAAAATTTAAGAGGTCTCTTCTCTTCTGAAAAGGCATGCATGGCTACAACATGCCCAATGTGCTTTTCTGGAAGTTGGTGCTGTCCTTCCTGTGGGAAGAAATCATGCCTGAGTTAAAACCACTCCAGAGTTGTTCTGGGGATGGGGGCATGGGGGTGAGTGGGTGGGTGGGGGGCAGAACATTGCAGAAAGCATCTTGCCCCAAACTCTACCTCCATCTTTCTCTCTGAGGCAAGACCAACCCAGGTTACCAGGTCTTTGGGGACAATGTTTCATTGGGATGTTTACTTTCCCAGGTTCAAAACTATCCACAGAATTCACACAAACCCTTGTGCTGTTTGCACCCAATGAAATTACACCTTTGAAGTCGGTAGAATATATCAAATGAATTCTCTGAGTTTTAATTTCTCTCAGGCTTTTTTTTTTTTCTAGTTTTCTTTCTTTCCTTCCTTCTTTCTTTCTTTCCTTTTCTTTCTTTCCTTTTCTTTCTTCCTTCCTTGCTTCCTTCCTTCTTCCTTCCTTGCTTCCTTCCTTCCTTCCTCTCTCTCTCTCTCTCTCTCTCTCTCTCTCTCTCTCTCTCTCTCTCTCTCCTCTCCCTCTTTCTCTCTCTCTCTCTCTCTCTTTCTTATGACTGCACCCAGGGCACACAGAAGTTCCCAAGCTAGGCGTCGAATTGGAGCCGCAGCTGCCAGCCTACACCATAGCCACAGCAATGCCAGATCTGAGCCACATCTGCAGCCTGTGGTAATGTGGATCCTTAACCCACTGAGCAAGGCGAGGGATCGAACCCACATCCTCATGGATACTAGTCAGGTTCCAAACCCACTGAGGCACAACAGGAACTCCTCAGGTTCTTTAATTAGATTTGCCTGAAGATAGTTCAGAGTTGAGATCTCCTACCAGTCCAAGAGCTGCATAATTCTAAGTTTGCAGTGAGAGTGGGTAGGATTGTTTGTCTACTTATCTGTCGTGTCATGCTTGCTTCATTTCTCTGTCATCCAAGTTCTTCATACTTCACCAAGGCAGCTTAGCAAGCAGAGGGACAGTCAATATGATGCAATGTGTGGGGATTTATTTTAGCTGCAGAGCTATGAGAGAGGCACAAATGTCCCTGAGGAGCGAAGGCCAGGGATCATACCTACATCCTCATGGATACTAGTCAGGTTCATAATCCACCGAACCACAACAGGAACTCTGCTGCATCTATTTTCTATAATGACCACAATAAACTTACAGTACAGGGAATAATGTATCCATTTTTAGAAAGAGAAAAATTGAGAGATCCTAGGTAAAGAGAACAAGCCCTGGAGTCAAACCGCCTGGATTTGAATCCTAGTTCCAGCTTTTTACTGGGTTATTGATGTCTGGAATATTAATAAAGCCCTGAATGTTCCAGCTGCTTTGTACATGTAATTACAGTACCTGTCCTTCTTAGTATTCTAAAGGCTTCACAAGGTGATGAGAAATGCTCAGTCATGGTTGATCATCCTCATTGACCCAGGGTCCACAGCTGGTTAGTTTGAGGTTTGAGACACATACTTGCTCTGGTCAATGAACTGTGCTCTCATCTTTATGCCATGATGCCTCCTGCCCTGCCACATGACTGGCACTTCATCTCCCATTGCCCAAATGCTGAGCCCCTACCTTCCTATCTAACTCAGTTAATGCATAGTTTAGAATGTGAGGCTTTTACTTATTTTATGTTTTTTTTTCACACACCCCCCCTTTTTACAGGGAGCAAGAGGGCAGTGGAAGTAGCTTCAGAATAAGTCCCCATAATGGAGTATTTGAGGAAAAGATGACACTAAGGTGCCAAAAATTTTCTTTAGCCCCATTGGCCACCCAGATAAAACCTTAAAATGCAATGTTACTATTAGTGGTCTGCCCAGAATACACAGTGAGATCCTCACACCTCAAATTCAGTAGTCCAGAGCTGATCTGGCTTGGGGAGGCTGACTCCCTCTAATAAAAATTATAAGAGACTGATGTTTAACCTAAAATGAGAATTTAGTGACATCCTGAGAAATGTGGTTGTCAGCTGCAAAATTTCTCAGTAGTCAAGTGATATTGGAAATCAAATCAAAATCAGATGGGGTTGCTTGGTAACCATCAACAGGAAAGGGATATAATAATAATAATAGCAATAGCTAATAACTGCAAACATAGTACATAAATATGATTCGGTATTTTTACGTGTGATTACATATATATGATATACATAAGTAAGCACTCATAGAGTGCTTATTCTTTCAGAAACTAAGGGCTTTACCTATATATTCACTCTTTTGATTCTCATAACACCTCTAGGAGATCATTGCTATAATCATCTCTAGTTTTCAGACAAAGAACCTGGAGCACAGGAAGTGAAGCTATAATTTCTGAGTGTAGAGAGATGACAGTCTAGTTGACAATGGGTAAAGTTAAGCAAGTGATTTAATCAAGTATAAAAACTGCCGAGGTCAGGGGATGTACTGGTGCTCTGAGGAGACATGAAGGGGTGTCCAGCCCTGGGGACCAGCAAGAGTGGTACCCACATGGGGACTGAGGAACACATGAGAGACTGGAAGGGAAGAGAGGGAGGGAGGAGGGGGCACCCCAGAGGAAATGTGCTGGTGCGCCGTGGTGGGAGATTCTCTTGGGAGGGGAGAGCAGATCTGAAATGATCCTGCAGGACTTGGCAGGACCCGGCTTAGGAGGCCTTTTAAACCTTGTCAAGGCATTTGAATTTTATACTGAACCTAATGAGAAACCACTGGAGGAAAGTAACGTAAAATTCATGATTTAGAAAGATCTTTCTGGCCGCAGTGTATAGAATGACTGGAAAGGAGATGAGAGTGGCAGTGGGTTTGGGGGCAGGGAGACCTTGGGAAGCTGCAGTGAGAAATACTTGGGGCTCGTGCTATAGCGACGGCAAAGGGGAGGATGAAAGTGGTTACCTTTGAAGTTGTTCCTATGAGAGAACTGATCGACGATCAGATCAGTAAATTCGAAATGCGAAAACTTTGGCGAATTAATAGGACATGAAGGAGCATCAAGCTCTGCAGTGTCCGTGTCTGTGTTGTTTCCCTGCCTGGCAGAGTAGAGATGCCCACAGCCCTGTCAGCCACAGGGTCCCCTCTCCTAGCGGCAGTAACTCAGTGACTTCACTTTCATTTTGCTTTGGAGGCTACCGTGCCCTTCTAATGGAAGGTGGATGCCTGCAGTTAGCGAGTCCTTTACCTGGGAAGCAGTCTGCTTCCTGAAGGTGGCGCTGTATGGCTCAGCCAAGACCCTTTTTGAGTTGGTTTCACAAGGTAAGTCCCAGAAGACAGCCCGATTCTCCTTATTTTTAATGTGCCTCCTGCACATCCTCTCTCATTGCACTGGCTTCACAGACACACTGAAGAGCCCCAGAAACATCCCTGTTCCATGACTAATGTTGGAAATGTCCCTCTGCAAGGTCACATCCTTCACAGTATGGTCCTTGCAACAAGATGGTGAGTGAGGAAGCTGGATGGGGCAGGGGAAATCGGAAAAAGTCAGTCCATTCACAAGGAATGTGAACAGTGAGTGGCAGGGCCAGGGCTCAAATTTCAAAGCCTTTGCTCATTTCCCTACTCTATAGTATTATGTTGCTTGAGCAAAGTCTCCAGAATCACCTCTCAACACGTCAGTTGAATGCACTCATAAGCTCACATCTATATGTGTGCTCAGTATACATTATTTGAATAAATATATATGTACTCCATGTTTACTCATAAGTAAACTCTCTGAAGGTGGAGCCCATATTTGTGTATTTGTCTTATTCATTGTTGCTCTTGTCATTTTTTTCCTGAAAGACAGTCCCTTTTTGAAAGGAAACCACATGACCAACAAGCACCATGACCATGACCAAGGTCTGTACTGTTGCTGTTGTTTTTTTTGCTCAGGCAGTGAGAGTTTCAAGGAAAGGTATGTGTCTTTCTACTCATTCTCTTTGTGGCGCCAGTTTAAGGTATGCCCTCCAATTGGTGCCCCTTGAATCTACCTGGCTTGATTCACCTCCTTCTTCAAGTGCATAGACTCCAAGTCCTGACCCCTTTGGTTAGAATCACAGATAATCTGATATGCCCCAGGCATTTTTTTTCTTTTCTGTCTCCCTGTTTGATGGGAAAAGGTTACAAGACCCTCAGCTGTCATTCATCCTAGGACTACTCTCTTGCCTGTCAGTCGCCTCCTACAGCCAGTGACATTTATCAGACTGGATTCCTAAAAGGTTACAGAGCAGAGCAATCGGAATGTCTACTTGCTTCAGCCATAGTGAGAACTGTGTCTGGTGCAGTTAAAATTTGGGAACGTGCCACAACCCAACCTATAGAGATCCTGAGTAATCTCGAAAGGCTCTTCAAGTTAGAGCTAAATGAAGGAGGTGGGGGTCTTCTTTGGCGGGGGGAGGGGGGCTCCCTAGATAAGGTTCATAGTCCCAAATTCATGGCCATGTGTTTTTTTAAATGTCATGGATAGTGGATATAGCATCTACCTAGAGGTCAGAGATGATTGGTTCTAGTATGATATTCACCTTTAGGTGTGAGAAGCAAGGCCCTGACTCCTCCATGCTTCCAATTCCCTTTATATAATGAAGGTTTTGGAGTTCCCATTGTGACTCGGGGGGTTAAGGACCTGACATAGTGTCCATGAGGATGCAGGTTCAATCCCTGGCCTTGCTCAGTGGGTTAAGGATCTGGTGTTGCCACAAGCTTTAGTGTAGGTTGAGAGGCAGCTTGGATCTGGCATGGCTGTGGCTGTGGTGTAGGTTGCAGCTACAGCTCTGATTTGACTCCTAGCCTGGGAACTTCCATATGCCATGCGTGCAGCTTTAAAATAAGAAAAAAAAAATGAAGGTGTTATTCTAGAGCCCGAAAGCCCCATTCAGGTCTGACACCAACAGGGCCTACAGGTGTGATAAAAAATGAAAGAAATCCTACCTCACACTCATGGAGCATTAGACCCTCAACTGTGGTGAATGGGACAGGGGGCTGAGTAGACAGTTTTAGTTGATCTCGGGGACTTAATTTAGTTGCAAGTTCTGAGGGAGTCTACCTCACAACAAGAAATGCTGTGCGCTCAAATATCTGGATGAAAGACTGTTGTGCCCCTGGCCAAGTCCTGCAACAGAAAGATCATATGGAAGCCAAAACACGTGACGTTTGTCTCCCAGGGTGTGTGACAGCCGCAGCCTTTAGTGCGAGCTGCCAGCACAGGCTGATAGATTGCTGCCTCCCTGTCCACAGTTCTGAGGCCAGTTGATAACTCATGTTCCTGAGTAAAGGCCAGAGCAGGAGGAGGACTGTGTAAAGCATTTATAAGCAGATCCTTTGGACGTTGAAATTTTGATATCTGGGATTTCAGTGCGCACGTGTGTGTGTGTGTGGGGGGGGGTGTATCAGGCTTTAACCAGTCAGCCCCAATAATGTCCTTCTGATCCCATCACTGTGGTCCTGCTCAAAACCTAGTGGCCCCACACTCAGAGAATTGTTGCCTAGAAATTTATACAAAAACATTTTCAAATTCCTTTTTATTTTGCAGTTTAAGGATATTAGGAGCTTCATATTCCAAGAATGTAGGTCCAATCCCCTGTCCCAAATTAGATGTATCAATAGGTCTCCTAATCTCTGCCAACTCAACGCCAAGTTCATATTTAGGACCCAGTGCTCAAGAAATGGGGTTGACATTTTTCTTAGACCCCTTATTACCACTTCCAAGCTCTTATTCCTCTACTTTGTCTAAGCTCCCTTCCCACCAGCTGCATCACCCTCATCACTAACATCTAGCTCATGGTAGGTCATTTTCATCCTTCCTTGAGAATGTGATCTTTGGAATTTGTTTTCTATTTGTTCCGTCAATTCTTTGTTCCATTGTTCTGCTTTTTTCTGCCTTTTATAGATTGCTGTGTGTTTTCTGATTTTATTTCCCTTGTTGGATATTAGCTGTAACTCTTTGTGGTATTATTTTAATGATTATTTTAGCATGTAGTATGCACTTCTCTAACTTATAACCAACTTCAAGTGATAGTTCTCTTATAGTATAAGAACTTTACAACAGTTCTGGTATTCGTGTCATTGCTGTTGGATATTTTACTTAAATGTTGGTTATAAATTCAAAAATTTAGTTATTAATTTGATTTAAGTGGTTTATTGTCTTTTATATATATTTGATAATAAGAAACACTATTTATATCCATGCATATAGCTACCATTTCTGGTGCTTTTGCTGAACTAGATTTCCATTTTATATTATTCTCTTTCTACTTGAAAGACTTACTTTCACATTCCTTGTAGATAGTTATACTGGCAAATAATTCTTTTACTTTTCGTTGTGGGGTCTTTATTTTTCCTCAGTTTTTGAAAGCTGTTTTCGCTGGGTAAAGAATTCCAGGTTTTTCTTTTCAGATTTTCAAAGATGTTGCTCAATTATCTTCTGGTTTGCATTATTTCCAATGAGAAATCTGCTGTCATATTTATTTTGTTCCTGGGAGATGGTTTTCTTCAAACATCACTGGAATCAATCTGTTGGCCGTCTAGTCTGTGTGGTTACAACTAGAATCTCAAGATAGAACATGTTAGAGACCAACCTTAACTTTAGTGTGAGAGGGAGGAAATTTGATTGACAGATTTCATTCTGCCCTAAAGCCAGAGACAAGAAAGTTGTTGAGAGTCCTCACAGTTAGAGTAGAAGACAAATTATCCAAAGCATTTAATTGAATTTCTGTAGAAATTTCTAGCCTGGTGTATTTTCTGTGCTAAATATTGGCATCTTGCTTTCTGCATGCTGGGGTAGGGGAGGGGAATGCCATGTAATTTTTTTTTTTTTGTGGTTGTCCTATCCTATAAATTTCAGCTGTTCCTTCTATTCAGCTTGCTGCTCCTGCCCACCAACACCTATGCTGACTCTGCACTCAGGAGCTCTCCGAGGTCCTTGAGTTGCTGCTTCTTTGGTGGCTCTCTCATGGTGTCATCTATGCTGCTGCATTTTCCACATACTTAATCTTCCAATCCTCTCCTATCTAAAATTTCTTTCAGAATTTTTACAACTATTTACCAGGTAGAGGGCATTTCTTTCCCCCCACTTCCTTCTTTTTGCCGCTCTTGGTTTATTGTTTTTCATTCTTTTATTTATTATTTTTAGTAGGATGTCAGGAAGAGTGAAGCAATCTCGTATGCCCTGTCTTTCACTTTAATTTGATGACACTGACACCTCTCTAACCTCTTTTTTTCATGTTTCCGAGTTGTGCATTTATTGCTAAATGAGTATGTACATATTAAACACATACATGTACAATATGTTATACATATTACATATATATGTATATGTTAGAATAAGAAAGAGAAACATTTTTTCTTAGTTGTTTTGTTAAGTATGGCACAGAGTATCCATGGTAACTTCTATTCCTGCATTCTGCTGTCCATGATTTTAATGCTAGTACATACAGAATTATGGTCTAAAAGATTATTTTAAGATGTTTAATAGAATAAGAGCAACAACTTGGCATTATTTGCTTATTAGATTGGTTGTTTTTTTTTTCTAACCCCTTTTTAAATTTTCTTCCTCAAAGGAGTAAATACATTTCAAAAGAATTATGAGACAAGTTCAACGGGTCATAGCTAGTTGTTGATAGCGTTTGTTCCAGAATTTTGGGCCATATCATTGGCCATCCATGTGCAGCACTGTATAGGTTAAATCAATACACTGCTATTTACATAGCACTGACCTGCTTGGTGAAGATAGGGGCAATTTCTGGTTCACCACTGTATCTTTGATTCTTGCAAGATGCATGCACAGATTAACTTCTTATTGATAAGTTAATAATTCTCACAGACTAAATGGACTTTGAGGCCACTTTCCGCAATAAGGGTCGGTGTTACATTGATTCTATTTGTGAATTGAATTAATTTCATTATAGGAGGCATTGTCTGTCTTCTTAATCTGCTTCTATGGCCGAGTATTTTTTTGACATTTGGCAGGCACTGACTTGGAAAAATCTGTTCTCAAAGGAGAATATTTCCCTAATTTGACCTTTTTCACAAATAATGGGCTTGGTACTTCTTAGAAGTACACTCTTGGGAGTTCCTGTCATGGTGCAGTGGAAACGAATCCGACTAGGAACCATGAGGTTGTAGGTTCGATCCCTGGCCTCACTCAGTGGGTTAAGGATCTGGCGTTGCTGTAACCTGTGGTGTATGTTGCAGATGTGACTCAGATCTGGCATTGCTATGGCTCTGGCATAGGCTGGTGGCAACAGCTCCGATTAGACCCGTAGCCTGGGAACCTCCACATGCCACAGGTGCAGCCCTAAAAAGACAAAAAAGACAAAAAAAAAAGAAGTTAACTCTCCACCTATACAATGGAATTTAGGGAGGGCAGCATAGCCAGAAATTACATAAGCAAAAAAGAAAAAAGAAAATGTTCTAGCGATGCCCCCCAAATCCAGTCCTAAGAACCGAAGCTACAAAGCCATGTAAGATATATTTCCTGTCCCAAAAGAGTCTTTAGTTGAGATGTGTCAAATGATCCTTACAGTATAAGTTGCTAAAAAAATCAAACTTGAATTTGAACCACTCAGTTCAGAAGACACAAACAGTATAAATGAACAATTCTCTCAAATGCCCAGTTCTCTGGGATCATCAAAGCCAACAAGAACCCTCAGATCCATCTTATATCTGTGGGTTCAGGAATGAGTGAGATTTAGCACAGTCTCCTCCCCAGGCTGCTTTCTCAGGATGCATTTCCAGAGCCCAGGCACACTGAAGAGAAGGAGCTGAAAGGCTCCAGAGTAACTGATTAGTGACACCAGATATCTTTGTCTTTGGTCAACATTTGCTTAAATTTGAACTAAGATAGAGCATGTCTCTTCCTCCATGATTTAAAGTACTGATGAAAGAGAATTCCCATTGTGGCTCAGCAGGTTACAAACCCGACTAGTATCAATGAGGACACGGGTTCGATCCCTGGCTTCTCTCAGTGGGCTGGGGATCTGGCATTGCCATGAGCTGTAGCTGTAGAGTAGGTAGCAGCTACAGGTCCAACCTGACCCCTTGCCTGGGAACTTCCATAGGCCAGCACCCCCCCCCCAAAAAAAAAGGCAATAAAAGAAAAATAGAATAAAAAAAGTATTGATGGAAGAACTCACAGAGGATTCTGGATTCTAGGTATTAATCCTGGACTCTATGTAATTATAGGTAGAAGATGATATATTTTACCTTCTTATTCATGCTGTCTAGCAGGAAGGGGATGAATTTTCAGATCACTCAGAGAAAGGCCTCTCTTAGTTTGGGTTTCCCATAATGAATCAATTATAAGAATGTATTTCTAGTTGACCACACTGAATCAGGGTGTTCTGAGCTCATTTTACCCTCCATATCTAATCAGGAATATTTTCTATCCTGGTGAAAATCGCATTTCTCCGGAATGTGCTCTTAATTATACTGTGCTGTGGGCCCTGGTAAATATTGCATGAGACAGGCTTGTGCCTTCTTACAATGAACATCACAAACATTTGCATTCTAATGTGCACAATGAATCTCAATTAAATGTTTCCAGTCTGTTTAAAGACCATTTCCCTCCCACGTTACAGTCTCTTTGGAAATACCAGCGTTACAGCAATCATAACCTTGAAAGGATTGCTGGTGAATAATTATATTGACTTAAGTACAGAAAAAGACAAGTTAACACCCGAGGAATCCAGAACCAAAGACCTGGGAGGGAAAAGAATGGTCCTGGGTCCCACTTTGTTGCAGTGATGGGAGGGGGAATAGAAGAATTTGCTCTTTTTTTTTTTTTTTGGAGAATTTTGTAAGGCATTGCTTTTTGTTCAGCAACTGTGGTCACGTAACTGTACAGATACCAAAAGCTCTGCCATCCATCACATTGATGTGATATAGGAAATCTCAACTATGCTATATCTAAAAAAAGTCCCTAATCTCATAACCACCTCTGAAAAATATCTGTTAGATTCAATTTTATTGTTATCAAATTGAGAAAGATCTAAAGTTGACAAAGAGCAATGTTTCTTAAGTTCAAAATAGAAATTAGTGTGGAAAAAAGGATAAGAATCTCTGAAGGCCCCTATTAATATCTCTGTGCTTGGAGGTAATAAAACTGGAGCATAAGTAGGACAGTAAAAAGCAAGGAAGGCATGTTTTTAGTTTATTCTAGTTCTACAGATTAGCTAGACATGAGGGCAAGGAGATACCTTATGTGACCCATACTCTACCATTGTCTTCTCTGGTCCAGCCTCCAAACAGGAGAGATGCTATATGGACATGGAGCCAACTTTTCAGCAATAGGCCCAATTCAGGAGAAATTATACATCTATCCACCAAACATTAGCGGATGATTCATTGCTATATGACTTCTCATCAAAGAGAGTAACGCATTCATAGCTATGTGATAAAACCCAAGACCTAGTGCTCGCCAGCCTTGAAAGATTAACTGCATGTACTAAAATCAGTGAAAATAGTCCTGCTTTTACAGAGAAACTTAGAAACAGAATCCCAAGCTTGGATAGTCCTAAAGCATCTCCCTCAGATACACTTTTCTCCTAGCATTAACTTTTCACCCAGTATCGAGAGGAAGAGGTCCTAGCAAATTTTTGAGTGAATAACGAAAGCAGTCAAGAATATTCATCCTGTACTATTTGGGGGAAATAGCAGGCTGAATTGTAATTGCCTCATCAAAGATAATTAAGGAGAAATGCAACAGCTTGTGGTCTATGCATAATTTTAAAGCAAATATATGCATGTATATTGAAAGGGACCATAATGCAATGCAATAAAGCTGGAAACAAATTTACCTTCTTGCTGTAAACGACAAGATACTTGGAAACCATGACTTTTAGATATGGGGAAACTGGCAGCGCAGGAGTGTAACTCTTAAGGAGGATTACATTTTCTGAATGATAGTCTAGGGAGGTGATTACAAGTGGGATATGTGTTCTCACTGAGTGAATGAGACAAAAGAAGAAGAAGAAGAAGAAGAAGAAGAAGAAGAAGAAGAAGAAGAAGGTTCGGGAAAAGTACTGGAGAAGAGGAAAATATGTATATAAAGAGTTCCAGAAATCTACAAATGAGTACACTGGAGTCTTTAGCTGAATAGTAACCATTTCTTGAGTAAGCTGAAACTCCAAATGGGTTATATAAGGTTAGCTCAAAATAGAAAATCTATTCATGTGATTTTCCATAAGTGTTAGTTTTCTATTACTCGTGTAATGGTAATATATATATTACTCATATATTATAACGAGCTTAATGGAAAAATAATACAAGTTGACCATTTTACAGTTACAAACGTGAGAAGTCTGATGCAGATTTCATGGGCTAAAATGAAGGTGCTAGAAAGGCTGACTTTTGTCTGGAGGCTACAGGAAAGAATCCCTTTCCTTGCCTATTTGGGTTGTTGGCAGAATCCAGTGCCTTGTGGTTATAGTACTGAGGTATCTGTTTTTTTGCTGGGTGTAAACTGAGTGCTGGCCCTGCTTCTAGAGGCCATTGCATTCCTTGCCTCATGGTTCTCTTTCTACATCTTCAAAGCCAGCAACAGTGGGTAGAGTCCTTTTAATACCTCGTCTCTCTGACCCACTCTTTTGCCCTACTCCTTCACTTTTAAGGATCATGTAATACACTGGACACACCCATATTATCCAGGATGATCTCCCCATCTCAAGATCTTTAGGCTTAACCATCTCTGCAGAGTGATTTTACTATGTAGGCTAATAGTTACAGGTACAAGGGATTAGGGTGTAAAATCTTTGTGCCTATCAAATCATATTAACAGACTGATGGAGAAAAACTATGCAATCATTTCAATAAATGCTTAAAGAATTGTCAATGGCATTAAACATTTCATCATTATTAAAATCTCTTAGCAGACTAGAAATAGAAGAGGTTTTTTAAACCTGATAAATGTAGCAGTCATAGGAGAAACACCCACAGTATGTAATGAGCTACTACAAATCAATAAGACTAAAAACGGAACAATGGGAAAGAAGCACTTTCAGTACATAAGTTATATCTTCAATTTTTTTAATAATTAGGGACATCCAGTTAAAACCATGATGACACACTACCCAGATTGTCAAAATTATGACATTACACAATTCCTAAAACGACAAAGTTGGTAAAGATGTGGAACAATGGGAATATTAGCCCACTGCTTTTGGGAATGTAAATTGTGTCTACCACTTTGGAAAAAGACTGTGGCATTATCTAGAAAATTTGCAGATTTGTGTACTGTATGATCCCGCTATCCCTGTTTAGATAATTGCCCTAGAGAAACTTTTCCATGTGAGTGCTAGAAAATATGCATGAGGATGCATGGCTTACAATAGTAAAATATTGAAAATAAACCTAATGTGTTAATCCGTTAAGATCTATATGAATACAAAAGTATAATAACCAATGCACATCAATTAACCACAGTTACATGGATCAGAAAACATTCTGCAACTGCTGGTTTCTTTTTCTCCTTGTCAGTGATTCACCCTTTGATTCTCTGAACCTTGTTTCCTCAGTTCTGCAAAATTAGAGAGTTTGGATAAGATGATCTCAAGAAGCTTCTAACTTTATGATTCTCTCTATTTTTTTTTTCCTTAGAACATTAGACAGAGTTTCATAGGCAATTGAACCTATTGCTTCATACCCTGTTGCTATTTCGTCCATTCTCCCAGCTCGTATTCCGAGAACATACTTTCGTTTTATGTGATTAATCTGCTAGGCTCCACTGCAAAATGAATGTAGTTGCACTTGATCACCAATGGGCAATAAGGCAAGATATATGCTTCTAATTTCTAAGATTATTACACATTCAATGGTACCTAAGTTGTGAGCTTTAGACTGTGGACACCAACTGTCAATGGATGGGAAAAAAACCTTTATCTTTTCCTTCTTTCCAGAGGCCATGCGGAGTCACTCCATGTGGAGTGATAGATCCTATTTGCTTCCTAGTGATCTTTGTGCAGTCAGTGGAAGAGGAGCAAAGCTGAGATGAATGGATGTCAGGGGGAGGGTGACTGCAGGAGCTCCTGGAGGCTCCAGCCTCACATTAAAAGTAAGCATTTAAGGAGTTCCCGTCATGGCGCAGTGGAAACGAATCCGACTAGGAACCATGAGGTGGCAGGTTTGATCCCTGGCCTCACTCAGTGGGTTAAGGATCTGGCATTGCCCTGATCTGTGGTATAGATTGCAGATGTGGCTTGGATCCCGCGTGGTTGTGGCTGTGGCTGTGGCGTAGGCAGTCAGCTACAGCTCCAAATAGATCCCTAGCCTGGGAACCTCCATGTGCCGGGGGTGTGGCCCTAAAAAGACAAAAGACAAAAAAAAAGTAAGCATTTAACTCACTGGCTCAGAGATTTCAGAAAATGAGGCACTGAGGTGAGAGCTAAAATGCATCTTGGGTTTGATCTCCCCTCGTGTTTGGGGTTTATTCCAGGAGTCAATATTCTCAATATTTGTAAATTTTGCTTTTGGTAATTATTTATAATCTTCACTCCAGATTGATAGTTTAATTGATTTTAACCTTCAGGTACAAAGTTCTCTGAAATTAAGTGCCTGGAGATTGAAAGAGCCCAAGAAGGGTCTCTGGCATTAGAATAGGGGCTTTGATGCCCTCTGCTGTTGGATGGGAGCAATGCAGTACCTGAGAAGATAAACTGCTGCCAAGCCCTCTGGCACCAGGAAAAGGCCTAGAAGGAAGAATCAGGAGACATCCGCATAACCTTGAGTATTCCCATTGTGACATGAAGAGACATTTTAAAAAGTTATATTGATATGCTCACTGATTTTTTTTTTTTAAGCAAAAACGATTCCCCACGCATTTCTCCTTGGAGCACTTCTGAGATTCACTTCTGACACCAATTGTCTTGGTTAATTACCCAGAAGCCATTTTGAGGCAAAAAGCTGCAGGCAGGTTGATTGGTGATTACTTTCATGAGATTAAACTTCTAAAGAAGTGAGGTAAACAGAACTGGGCAGAAAGAGAGTGATCAATAATGCAGATTATTACAATCAACGCTTCAGGAGCTCTGGAGCTGAGAGAGTCTTCCAGAGGGGCTGGGTCTTATATGCTTGGATTGGCCACAATGACCTATCTTCAGTCATTGGCCACAGACTACCCCTTGCAAGGAACATCACCTTGGATAAAGCCAAGGGCCATTCCCTGTTAGAACCGTAATTATAAATTATCAGCAGCTGATATTTCCAGATGCTGAGACCAGGGTACCTCAGCACTTAGGGGAGGCTCTGGGTGGCATATCACAACTCCCACTCACTGAGGATTGTCTGGGTGAGGGGTTATAGAATCTTGGAACTACACAATTCTGCTTGGGGACACCAACCTTCCAGGGTGAGGTGTGAATCTTCTCTGCACGGGTTTGGTGTTATTGGAGCTGAGCCTGGAGAAATGGAGGTCTTTGCACAAGGGAAGACTGTTGAGGAAGAGAAGCCAGGCAGAAGGGGTAGTGACATAAGGGGCAGAGGCAGGACACACAACGCGAAGAACATTCTCTGCCACAGCAAGATTCTGGATGTGCGGACAACTCTTGCCAAGGGGCACGGCAAGCTGTAAGATCGTTTAGAATAAGTCAAATCAAATGAAGATAAAACTAATCTTGGAAGCTGTTCACATCCCGTTTCCGTGGCTGAGTAGCTTGTGACATTAGGTGTGTTACTTAATCTCCAAAAGCCTCAGTTTATTTATCTGTGCAAATGGGAAATAATAATACTATCTTCCTCAAATAGGTTCAATGAAAATTAAATCAGAAACCCACATAACCCTGGAGCCCCAAAAGGTGATAAGCTCAGTATTAACAATGAGCAGTAAGTAAATCTCACTATACATGTGCATACATATAGATCTTTGTAAGTGTATGTGTGTATATGTATTTGCATTTGCATATCTATAATTGAATCCATATAACATCAACATCTGTATCAATATCTATATTAGTGGTTCTCCATTAAAGTTGATTCCCACCACCACCCCCCAATGGAATATTTGACAATGTCTGCAGACAAATTTGTTTGTCAGAGTCCCTGGGAGAGGAGAGCTACTGATAGCTAGTGGGATCCAGTAGATCTAGAGACCAGTCATGCTGCTGAATTTGTTGCTCAGAGTGAGAAAAATATGTATCTTGATTATTAGTAGTATGATTCTGACGACTCTGGAGGTGGAAAGTACTTCTAGGCTCTTACTTCATATCCATTCTCCCATGCGTCTTAGTAACAGAGCTCATGATTCATAAGGTAATGTGTCCAGCTCATTTCTCAGTTTTCTTGCAAGCAGGGTGGTCGTATTGCCCAATTCTGGCTAACCAAGGGCCAGTAGGATTCTTCCACTAAAGCTGATGTTTTCCTGATAAAAAGGAAGCATCTAAAATAATACAAGCTTTTTTCTCCCCAGTGTTGTCTCCACATCTTTCTGCTTGTAGTGCTGACGTGATTCCTACAGGAATCCTCTGACCATCACAGATGTCCTATGACCATGAGAGTGAAAGCCATTCTGGGGGAGTAGAAGGAGGAAAAAAGCCCTGGGGGAGAAAAGGGGGTTCTGTTTCCTGCAGTGTTAGGTACTAGATACCCAAAAGAGCCTCTCAAGAAAGGTAACTTTAAAACTTCATTAAACATGTTAAAAATAAGTCCATTATTTATTTTTCAAGAGAATAAAGACTCCTTACAAACCCTAAATAAATAAGCAGAGAATCTTCTTTCCCCTACCCCATTTTTTTTTCTTTTTATGGCCACACATGTGGATTATGAAAGTTCCCAGGCTAAGGATTGAATTGGAGCTGGAGCTGCAGCCCACTCCATAGCTATGGCATAGATCTGAGTCACATCTGAGACCTTATCAAGGCTGAATCCTTAACCCATTGGGCAAGGCCAGGGACCAAACCTGCATCCTCACAGAGACAATATCAGGTCCTTAACCCACTGAGACACAAGAGGAATTCTACAAGCAGAGAATTTAATTAAGTTGATCCTTGATTGAGAGTGTTCCCAGGGAACTGACAGAAACAGAAATTCTCTCTAAAGGAGCATGACTTCAACACAAACCTTGAATAATTTCCAAAGATGAAGTCACCTAGAATGTGAACCCACAGTCAAAAGATAAAAGAATGTATCACGACCAAGGACCAACAGGTAGTAGAATTGGATGCATAAAAATCCAATCTACATTTGTTGATTGAAAACCTTTGGAACTAGATATGGTCTAGAATTTATTTTTAAAAATATTTAAAAATAGAGTGGAAACCATTTATGGTAGATTACGTAATGGTCTGAATGGGGTCTGTAGCAATACTAAACAACAAAAAGTTTCAGAGGAAAATACATAAAGGGGTAAAACAATAACTCTAATTGTCTCATGGCAACGCAATTTGGATTTTGCTTGTGAATGAGTATTGCCCGCTCCACTGATAAAAATTATGTTTTCAGATGTTCAAATTTCAGGTAAGTGATTTTGAAACCACATAGGGATATCAGATATACCAGGTAAAATAAATATATTTAATATATTTAAGGGGCTAAAAAAGAGAGGCTTGAAAATGTGCTCAAGAAATAAGAGAGTATTAAATCTCTATTAAAAACCCAACCAAATAGAACTTCTGAAATAAAAAATGAATAACTGAAATTTAAAATACAATGGATACATTAAGACAGAATATTAGAATCACCAATTAGAAAGAATTAGTAAATTGATTTTGCTCCAGAGGAGACAAAACCAGTTAACTAACTTAAGATTCTGTTAAGTACTCATCTTAAATTATCTAAAGGCAGCTCCAAAAATATAACTAGTAAATTAATGGGGGGAAGGAAAAATGTAATGAGAAAAAGGAAAAATCAATCAATAGAAAGGAAGGCAAAAGCAGGCGTAGGGAAATCTCCTTACAAAAAAAATTGAAAAACTCAAAACAGCACAAGACACAATGGTAGATAAATCTGATTACAATATTAATTTTCACAAATATAAGTGGATCTTACTCACTTTAGTTAAAGGAAAATGGCTTTCTGCTTGTATTTTAAAAATTCCAACTCTGTGCTGTTTAAAAACACCTAAAATGGGAGTTCCTGTCGTGGCTCAGTGGTTAACAAATCTGACTAGGAACCATGAGGTTGAGGGTTCGATCCCTGGCCTTGCTCAGTGGGTTAAGGATCCTGCGTTGCCCTGAGCTGTGGTGTAGGTCACAGACGCCGCTCGGATCCCGCGTCGCTGTGGCTCTGGTGTAGGCCAGTGGCTACAGCTCCGATTCGACCCCTAGCCTGGGAACCTCCATATGCCCAAGAAATGGTAAAAAAAAGACAAAAAAAAAAAAGAAAAAAAGAAAGAAAAGAAAAGAAAAACCTAAAATAGAAGAATAAAGTAAAATTTAAATGAAAAAGTTAGAAAAAGATACTCTAGATACCTAAAAAGCTAGTGTGGCTGTATTAATACCAGGCAACTGGGGATTTCAACTTTGGGTTATGATGATATAGGAGATTCCAGACTTGCAATCAGACAATTGGACTAAATATATGAAACAACTATTTCCACACATTAGACAACAGGCAGAATAGGACCAGGATCACTGAGAGAGGGGAAATAAGGAAGGGAAGCCTGCTGGATGCTGCCTTTCTTGGTGCAGGCACTTTCTGGACAGCCACACAAGGCAGTTGGGGAGCCCAAGCAAAGCATGGCAGTCTCACTGAGATGAAGAGACAGCCCTTTGAGGTCCTGGGGACCCAGCGGGTGGGAGTGTGCAAGGCAGAGCACAGGACGGGAGGAAGCAAAGAAAGAGATCCTGAAATCCGCATAAGGTTTCCCTTGCAAGTCTTTTGCTAAATATGAAGCCTCGAACACACAGCGTCACCTTCCAAGAAACAGGACAAAGAAGGGACCCCAGGTTTTTGTAAGCTAAATAGACGACCTCACATGACTGGGAGATGTGAAGTTCCACCTCATTGTGCAAAAAAGTAGACAGAATATCAGGAAGGTTCTAGAAGACCTGAAAAACACCATCAAACCTCTTTATTGATATTCACAGGACATTACACCAACAGTGGTGAAATACGCATTCTTTTTAAGAGCATATGAAAATTCACCAGGAAAGATCATATTCAAGCATCAATAAATTTTGTAGCGTTCAAATCATAGGAAGTATTTCCCTGCCTTCAATGGCTGGGTGAGTAGTCACTGTGGGTGGGAGGGTGAGGAAAAATTCTGTCCCATGCTGTAGCCTCAGAGCTTTCCAGCGGTTAAGTCCTTTGAGGTGGTACATGCAGTGACTAATAAGTGCCACCAGGGGGAAGTATTTGCTCATGAAACCAATTACCTGAACACTAGCTCCCAGCTATACCTCTGGATCATCCCAAGAAAAGGGAATTGAAATATTTCAGTGAAGAATAAAGGGAAAGATACTGGTGCCGAATCTCCCCATGCCAAGGTTCCAGCTCCACCACAGCAGGGCCACTCCAGCAACAGTCCACGTTCCCCTGCCCTTTACCCAGGAGCTGTGACACTTCCTGGTGACCTGATGTTGGATGCTAGCATGAGCTCCAAGGTCTAAGTCATCTCCTTCATAAACATCCTTAACCTTGTTCCCTCCTGTCTTGTGGGCAGAACCATGCGGCTGATGTTTGAGAAATCTCAAAGGGGACAGACATAGGGCCCAACAACTTCCTTTTGGACAATTTTAAAAAGGATTCTCCATAACAAAGTTCAGACTCTTGGCATTTAGTCCTATCTCCACTTTTAGGACGTAGAGCAGCCTGGAGTTCAAATTTCACCTCTTCTATTTTACTAGCTGCAGGAACTTGGGTAACTTAACTCTCAGACTTCTGGTTTACTCTCAGACTTCTGGTTTACTCCTTTGAAACATGGAGCTCCTATGAAGATTAACTCAGAATCTATATGCAAAGCTCCCAGCCCATGGTAAGGGCCCAAGGAATGAATGCCCTTCATCCTCAAAGCTATTTTCTTAACCAACCAGCCTTTTTAATTGTGCCCAGCCCAGTGCTATGCTTCTGGTGATAGAAAGGATTATATTCGTTCATTCTTCAAGCTACCCATGTGGCCAAGGACCCTGTAATTTCCATTCTCGAATTTGGTTCTCAAACTGCCAACATTCTGATACCAACTTCATAATGTCTGCCATGGTTGCTATCCACCTGCACCATTATTTAATATTTTTAAAATCTTATTTAAAAAACCCTCAAATTTATTTTAAAGGAAAATTTCTATCTCTTCTGTAAATGGAAAACTAATATCACTTGCAGGAAATATAAAGTCAATGTAAAAATAAACATTAAAATAAATCAAGTCATTACAACTGAAATAACATAAATAATACATAGGCAATAGCCAAGTATTCCTGAGGGTCTACACTAAGCCTGACTAGTTCTAGGTAACTTTGATAAGTCATTTTAACACATATATACAAGGAGATCGGTGACTGCAATAATCAAAACAAGCACAATATATCAATTATTGCAATCAAATAAGCAAAGAAAGTATATCTTCATTATTTCATTGTTCCTCGATAACTAATGTGACCTCTTTGACATATTCCTGTCTGGCAATTCAGTCCTTTCCCATAATTTTACCTGTCTCTTTGGATACTTCTGTTTCTGCTAAATGAACCAAATACATCCTCAGCTTTCAGAGATCCCCTCTCTTCCTCTGGTTCTCTCCAAGCTGACAGCTGGGCTGCTGTGGAGGGCTGTGGCTTTGTGATCTTTTGTCCATGCCTGTGGGACGTGATATCCATGAGGTGTGGTGTTGACCCTCTGCTGGACTCAGGGCTCCAGACTGCCCGCCTAGAGTCTTGCCGGCCTGACACTGTGGCCTGAGCTCTGACTCTAGGCAGTCACAATGCTGTGAACCTCTCTGAATGTCCACATTCCAGCTCCAGGACAGCCAGTCCTTGACCATTTTGCTCTCCCTCCTTCTCTCCTTTTTTCTGCAGAAAGCGAATTCTCACCTCTTCTTCTAAAATTCCGTATTCACATCATCCAGCCTCAGCTCGTGGTAAGTTAAAGATGGATATTTATATATGATACTTAGGAAGAGTAAGGACTAGTTGCTTCAAGAAAATGCAAAAAAGAAAAGCAAATTAAAAAAAAAACACTTATTACTTACCTTTAGTCTTTTAATAGCTTAAATGGATCATGTATATGTTATGTCTAATATTCATTTTAAGGAATACTGAGATAATAGCTCTTTTAAAGAAAAGTGAAAAAATAAAAAGCATGGTAATAATAGTAATGAACATGCATGATACACTAATGATGCTTATTGCACATAGCCAGTGAGAAATAATTTCTTTTAAACAACATTTATCAGTAGCAAAGATGATGTTTCAAGACTAGATACATCTTTGAAAAGAGTGTTTCATTGGCGTCTGAGTATGTACATATAATGGAATCCAAGAAGCAAGTCTCCAGGCTAAAGAATGATATGATATTCCGGCTCTGCACTACCAATCCAACTAGCCAGTCCTCCTCACCCTAAACACCCCACAACCACCCCAGGACCCCTGCCCACACCAATCTCTTAGCCTCGCTGGAAGGAAAATCTCCTGATCCGTAGTGCCCTTAGCAGGCTGCACCACGCAAGTGTGCCAGAACTCACAATTCAGGGAGCCAGCGCTGCCTGTGAACCTGGGTCGGGAGTGCCTTCTCTACCATAGTGATTCTCAACTGGGGTTGACTTTGCCCCCCAGAAGACATTGCACAATGTCCAGAGATAGGCTGATTGTCATGCCTGGCAGGTTGTTACTCATTTAAGGGGTAGAGACCAGGGATTCCGCTAAACATCTGGCCATGCACAGGGCCACCCACAGTAAAGATAACGTATTGGTGTATTGCCAAGGTCGAGGAAATCAGGTCTGCTCTACCAGAGTACAGAATGGTGTATGCTGAGGAAGCTTGCAAGCCATTGAAACACAGAAGCACTCTATTGCTTTCAATGTTGGATTTCAATTCATTCACCATGACTCTTGGAGCCTCCTAGGTGAAGACCTTGTCTAAAACCAAAACCTGTGGCATGAGAGAGTGCCAATGAGTGAGTAATAGGTGTATCCTAATAAAGAAATACTCCTTTTGAGTTCTGTTTTCTTGAGGATTGTTGCCAGTTGGAGGAATCTGGTGAGTACCGGGCAGGGTCAAGGGTAAGAGTGGTAGTGAGAGGTGTGGTAAGATGGAAATGTGGTTAGAAAAAATATTTCTATTTATTTATTTATTTATTTATTTATTTATTTATTTAATACAATCCCTAAGAGATGTTGGAACTCCAGGTAAATCTTAGCAAATCATTTTTTAAAAAATCCCTTTTCTCCCTTCGACCTCCTTTCTTCCCAGCTGTTACCTTGCTCTGCTGCCCCTTGCACACTCCCCCTGGGGACTACACCCCACCCTCCACCCTGCTCCCTGACAGAGGGATGGGTACATGCCCTTAGCAAATCTTATTTCCACTGTTAGTTCATTTACTTCATCATAGCTTTGACACAGATGACAGAGGATTTGGAAAATGCTTTCCACATTTTTCCAAACCTCATTATTTTTGCAAATTTCCTAATCAACCTGCAGAATATTCAGAGTGGATGATGTCATCCTGATGTTCGATCATTGCATTTTTTTAAGGGTGAAGGAATGGTGGCCCATAGGGTCTGATTGACCTCATAGCAGAAAACTAATGCGCCGCCTTCCACGAGAGCACAGGTTTGGCTTTATACCCATTTTGACTCATTGGAGAGTTGAAGTGAAAGAAGTGCCTTTTTTTTATTTAAAATTTTATTTTGAAATATTGTAGATGCACATGCAGTTGCAAGAGGTAGTGCCAAGAGGTCCTGTGTACTTGTCACCCAGCTGGTGCATTTGTTCGAACGTTTTAAAAACCACAGTCTCTTATCTCAGTGTGATTGGAGAACAGAATCCTTTCATTAATTGGATATTGAGAACTGGCCTGCTTTTAGAACGTAGATCCCAAAGTCCCAGTTGGAAGAATACATTAAATTACATATACATTGAGACTAGCATGCGATGCCTTTTTTGGAAAAAGTTGTTTGTTTTGGGTGATTCAGAGCAGTGAATGTTTATCAAGCCATGGAAAAGGCATAGGGCTTTAGAATAAGAGTAAGCTTATTCTGTGATGAGACACAGTGTGAGATATCTTTGGAAATATTTTTTGAAAATGAATGAAGGAGGAAGCAAATCTATGATCGTAAAGCTGCCACAAGAAGACTCCAATACCCAGCTGCCCGTAACAGGAACTGGGGAGCTGCCTTGGTTCTCCTCCGAGGACCCAGCTCATGTCAGTCAGGCTTGTGGAGAGGAAACTTTATTTCATGTAGTTATAGGGGAAGTACTTGCTTTTCAATCCATCTTAATTTCATCAAAAATGGCCTTCTAGGAAGAGCCATAACTCAACTGTGCTAAAACTGACTAATAGTTGATTCTGAGCGGAAAGTATCAGCCCGATAGAATGTGTTATCCTAAATCAAAATTCATTCTTCATCTGAAGCCTACAGATTATAAATCAAAAAGCAAACTCTGGTCAGTAAGTCCAAGCAAATGCCCACAAACCTGAGAGTTAGCACAACTGAAACAGAAGCTTGAAAGGTAAACCTGCATAAATCAAATCTCTAAATCAAAGGGGGAAACAATGATTTTTCTTGTCCTACAGAGCAAGAGAAATGAACTCTCTAAGCCCCTCTCTGCAGATAAAAGTTCTGGTTTTTATGTAGCCTGATATATTTATGTATGGAGGAAGCACTGCCTGAAATTAAGCGAAAAAGAATGAAATATTGTAATGGCCATGCCAGACAAGCAGCCCCAGCCAGCACTTTCACAGTTGGGTCATTAGCAAGAATGTTTGAGAAAAGACCCCTTTAGCTTCAGCTGCTCTTTGCCAAGGGATGGCAGGGGGCGAGACGCTTTTAGAATCTGTCAGAGGTGTTAGTCAAAGCAGCTACCCGCAGTTGAGAAAAGTCTCCTGCAGCTTGGACATGAAGCTACTATTCCTGGCGGGTTATACCTTCCACATCCCAAGAATGACCTAAGTCTTTGTTAAGCTCTGCAAAGATCCCCACTCTGCAGTCCCCAGGTTTTAGTCCTTTGGAATGTTAATGTCACCTTTATAATGTAATTTCCCCTCATTTTAGAACATTTCTGAAATCTAATTTACTGCCCTGTTGTTCCACAATCCCCTTATTAAGACAGCCAGAGCCCCAAATCATTCTGGTTTATTGATTATACATGTTAAAAAGCCATGTGCCTAGAGAACTCTATTTTGTCTTGGTAGAAGGGCACTGGCGTAGCCAACAATATGGCTTCGTTTATTTGCTTTAATTGGAAGAGCATTAAAGAAGCAGCTTTGGTATTTTCCTGTAATGCACCATGGGAAGATGGGTCCCTCACAGTGCTTCCCAGGTTGCATTTAATTTCTGATTCTAAACTGATCTGTGCACAGAAATCTTTCTAATTTAAAATAGAAAGCCTTTCACCCACCATCTTCTTTATCGTTCTCAAGGTATGGCCAGCAACATCTGCATTACCCAGAGACTCATTAGAAATACAAATTCTCAGACTCAAAGATTTTGAAACTAACTTATTGTTACCAAAGTGGGAATGGTGGCAGGGAGGGATGAATTAGGAGGTTGGGATTACCAAACACACACTACTCTATATAAAACAGATAAGTATTAAGGACCTACTGTATAGTCCAGGGACATCTACTCAGTACTCTGCCATAACCTATATGGGAAAAGGTTCTGAAAAAGAATGGTTATGTCTATCTGCATAGCTGATTCACCTTGATATATACCTGAAGCTAACACTACTTTTTAAGTTAACTATACTCCAATAAAATTGTTTTAAAAATACAAATTCTCAGGCCTCATCTCAGACCTTTTCAGTCAGAAACTATGGGGGTGAAGCCTAACCCCTATGCTTGAACAAGCCAGCCAGGTGATTCAGATTCACTCTAGAGTTTGAGAAGCACTGCTATAGACAGACATTCAAGGTTCTTTTACTCATAATTCTTCTAATGGTGTATTTATAAGTACAGTTATTTCACAAAGCTTGCGGGGTTCCAGAGATGAGAGAGACCCATCTATTTTTTTAGGGCAGATGGACAAAGGCGAAATGAAATTGGTGACTAAGCGCCCGTCATTTGAATATTTTTGGTTCAGAAATTTGTTCTTTCTGAATCAGAAATGCCTAATTCATGGAGTCACTGGTCAACATGGGCTTAGGAGTCCAGACACAATTGTTCCTATGTCTATTTGGGCGCTTGTAAAACCTAGCCTCATCTGAAGCTGATCAAGCCATAAACTATGAAAAACCTGGTCCCCTGCCTGCTTGTTGATGGACTAAGAGCATGTTAGAGAGGGCCACTGAAAGAGGTAATCAGCTAACTAGATTTTGTACAACAAATTCCATGCCTTGGGCCCTCAGCCTGGTGCTATTGGAGAGGAGCGGGTGATGAGGCCAAGGTGCCTCTGACCCAGAAGTCCTAGGGAATTTCAGGCTTTCATTTGTGAACAAAAGCACTCAGGCTTCAAGCTTTGTGTGGCTGGTGCGGAATGACCAAAGGGCAGGAGCTTGAAGTGGCCTGGGGTCCTCAGGGACTGATGTGCCGAGCCCACGCAGTTGGGACTGATGGGAGTAAACCGTGGGACTGTGGTGTGGATCTGGGAAAGCTCACGGCAGGTGTGTGTGGGCATCGGCCTGCGTAGTTCGTAGTGGGAGAGAAGATGAGGATGGTTGCCTGAAGCAGACGGAAACGGACTTTGGATAGCACTCTGTGGACAAGACGGAACCCTTATAGGTTGTTCAGCAAGGGTGTGCTAAGATGAAGATGGAGCATTAAGATGTCAAGAGAAGAATAATGGTCTTCATTTTCCTCCTAGACCACATTGAGTTAATCTAGGCTTCCTAAAGCAGTCATGAGTCACTCAGGCTGTGAAATGGGTTCATTTGTCAGCAAAGGGGAAAAGGTGACAACAGCTAAGAAAACGGAGAACAGCAGGCACCCCCGTCAGATCCTGGCCCCAGAGCGAACATGCACACGTGGAGTGCTTAGGGATGAAAAATGCTTTCCTCGGGCCGTCTATCATCACTGCCATCCACAGAGCCAGCTCCTCCATCTAGGGCACATCTCTCCTGAGGGGAGAGGTGGGGCCCCCAGGATGCGGTGATGCCCAGGCATCTTTGGACAGCCCCTCATGATTGATGGCCTCGGGCTCTGTGCCTTTCCAGGATGACTGTGCAGTATGGCTGGGAGGTGAAGAGGGCAGGGAGCCCTCTGTTCTCAGCCAGCAGCAAAGCAGTCATGCAGAGACTCTAGGTCACCGCAAACATGCTTGCCTCTCTCCCTCATTTGAAGGTAGAATCAGGTTCCTAACCTTACTATCTTTAAGGTCAATCCCAAGCCCATCACACTCTTGGCTTTCATTTAATGCTGGCTCAACAACTGTATGAGTCAAGCAGTTGGCCTAGAGAATTTATTCCTCCTCTCTCTGTGCTTAAATCAGAAGTGTCCTCAGACACCAGCCCAAACACATGTTATTAAAATGGGGAAACTGAGGACCAGAGAGGGATAATGGCCTGCATAAAATCTCCCATAATTAGTAGAGATTATAAACTAGTACTATGCTAATAATATCTTGTCTCTTATAACACACGGACTTCTAAAGGACTTTTTTTTTTATTATTAACGATTTTTATTTTTTTCCACTATAGCTGGTTTACAGTGTTCTGTCAATTTTCTACTGTACAGCAAGGTGACCCAGTCACACATATACACATACATTCCTTTTTTCTCACATTATCATGCTCCATCATAAGTGACTAGACATAGTTCCCAGTGCTATACAGCAGGGTCTCATTGCTTATCCATTCCAAAGGCAATAGTTTGTATTTATTAACCCCAAATTCCCAGTTAAAGGACTTATTTAAATGGAAGATCCAATAAGAATTTCCTCTTTGGGATTCCCATTGTGACTCAGTGGATTAAGAAAATGACATAGTATCTGTCAGGACGTGGGTTCTATCCTTGGCCTCCCTCAGGGGATTAGGATTCGGCGTTGCCTCAAGCTGCAGTGTAGGCCACAGATGTAGCTCAGATCTGGTTTTGCTGTTGCTGCGGTGTAGACCTCAGCTCCAGCTCTGTTTCAACCCCTAACCTAGGAACTTCCATATGCAGCAGGTATAGCCATAAAACAGAAAAAAAAGTCCCCCTGAAATCTCTCCGTGATTACCATTTTATCAGTGAGTTCTCCTAAGATCACCATATTTAAAATAACACTCCCTGCTCTCCACACTCCCCGCCTCCTTCCTCACACCTGGCATTCCTTACCTCCCTCCCCTTACCCACTCTACTCCGTTTTTCTCACTAGCACTTATTATTATCCAATAGTCCAGACACTACATGTGTTTATATTTCTTTGGTCAACCCCAGTCCCCAAGAAAGTGATATCCACAAGAATGGAGGCTTTGGCCATTTTAATCAGTTCTATCTCTATTACTTATAACATGCTTGGTACATAGCAGGCATTCACTACACATTTGAAGAAAGTAAATTACTTGTCTAGAAGGCAGACCATTCCTTGAGAACCTTAGTCAGTTATGACTTAGTTCTTTCCATGAAGACATGATTATGCCACGATTACCACTGACTCCTAGAGAGGCGGGAGGCAGTGACCAAGCACCCTCCAGCTACAGGTGTCAAGATGCACCAGGACCCAGTCCGACCAGGATCTGTGCCGTGGAACAGAATCAGCCCAAACATGAGACGCAGTCTAATTTTGTTTGCATGTCTGTCTCTCCTATTTGGCTGAGAGAACCATGAGCATATGTTGTCCTTGCTAATACCCTAGCCCGTATTACAGGTCCTGGCAAACTCCTGATCAAAATGGGCAGGTAGAACCCCCACAGAGCTAGAAATGCTAATACCAGCGCTGAATGAAATGGTAGCCACGTGCCACATGGGGTTAATAAGCACTTGAAGAATGACCATGCAACTTATGAGTTGAATTCTTACTTTTATTGAATTTACAGTAGTTTTAAGTGTGAATAACCACATGTGACTAAGGGCTACTACTGTATTCAGTGGCTCTAGATTTTAAATACGTCTACTGAATGAATATTGACAACTGATTTAGTTCAAAAAGTCATTGTCTATAAGGTAAAAACTTCAGTAATCTGAAGCACCTGAGCGAAAGAAATTAGTCAAATGTGGAAATTGTTAATTAGTTAAAATAATTGCTTTTTGCCAGTTCCAAGCCTATATACTTGATCCCTTGATCCCTTTCTTTCTGGCGTAATCAGCACACAGGAGTCAAAATTATTTTTGTATTGATCAATGTTATACAGCGAGATATTTCTCATGGCTTTGTACATTCTTCTGGATTATGATTATGAATATTGCACTTTTCGAATGTACCATTTTCATCACTCAGTTGTATTTTAGTAGATGTACATGTTGATTTCAGGGGGCTTTTTTGGCTAATATAAACAAGAGTGTAATCCATCTACTTTCCATAAATCTTGGTGGACACCTTTGTTTATTTTGGCTGAAATAATACTAGTGGAGAAACACCTTCAAAAATTTAGAAACATCATTTTGATAATATCCTCTACAACCTCTTTTGATAAACTCATCAAATGGGCTTGCAAGGACAATCCTCAATTGATGGTTCCTGTGTGCAGTTGGCCTTGCACACTATTGCAGTAACCCTTCTTAGCACTGTCCCTTCAGTTTTACATTCTGTCCCCATTCCTGAGGTTGAATTAATGCCATACTGCTATAAGGAAATCTAAAACTTCATGGGCTTAAATAGGATAGAGGCGTATTTCCTTCTCATATAAAACTCTGCTATCCTGTACATGTGGCTTCTAAGGTTGCTCTAATCATAGGCAGCTACCCAAATCAGAGACAGCAGAAAGGGAGAGAAAACCCAGGGTAAGCATTCCTAGGAGATGATCTGAAAGTTGCTGACATCACTTCTGCTTTCTTTTCGCTGGCCTGAAATCAGTCTATTGTCACACCTGACAACAAGGTTAAGTCCTATGAATCATAGGCCCTTAATATGGTTAGACCTCTTGGTTAGACCTCAGATCTGTCCACTTATCTCTATCCCCACTGCCATGGCCTTCTTTCTAGCCCTCATCATCTCTTACTTACATTAGTTTAACACCTTCTAATTGGCCCTTATTCTCCATCTTTTCCTCGTCTGATCCATCTTTCCACCTTCGGCATAGGTAGCCAGACTGATCTTTTTGAAATACAAATCTAATCACATCATTCTGCCTAAAATTGTAAATGGTGAAACATTGACTTCAGAGAAAAGAAATTTCAACAGTCAAACACCTAATGACATCCAAGGCCTTTCTTTTTGGCCCTCCCTCGTTCTCCAGCCTCGTAATGCTCAAATGTCTGGGGGGTGCAGCCATGTTGGCACACATTTGGTCTTTTAAGGGTGGAAGAAATGGGAGCTAAAAGCTAAGCCTTTGACAGCTAACTTCTCTGGGATATGAAGTGAGAAAACACATGTGTTTTCTATCATGCTAACAAAGTTCAGCATTTGTCCTCTCTTCAAACAAATGTGGAAACTACCTGTTTGAGGCCTATGGTTTCCCAAGGCTTCTAGAAACCAAGCTCTTTACTCTGCAGGACTTCTTGGGATTTTCGGGATTATCTGTTGGGAGCTATGTGTCCCATCAGAGTTCTGTCCTGAGTTCAGTTTGCAGAGCTGACCTGTCCTGTGATGTGTCCATGTGGAAAGCAGAGCAGGGTCTTATATATATATATTGATTTTTTTTTTTTACATACAGGTCTCTGGTATTATTTCAAGCAAATGAAAGTTCCAAGAGGTTGATGCTGGCGATACCTCTTACTGCTAACTTCAATGATTCTGGGTGAATAACTTCCTTTCTGGGCCTCTACTTTCCCATCTGTAAAATGAGGATGTTGAACTAGGATGATCCCAAAAGTCTATTTCAGCAATGTGATGAGATTAATTCACTCATTCGATACTTATTTTTGAGCCTCCACTATGTGCTCAGGACTATTATATGTGATGAGAATATTGTGTTGAAAAAGATGGACAAAAATCTTCTCTAATGAAGATTATATCCTATTTTGCAGTCAAGTGGTCAAATACACATACATAAAGACAAACACAGAACCCGTTAGACAGTGACGGCTGCTAGGGAGATGATTATGAAGGATGGTGTGATGAACACAACAGCCTGTCTCTGAGTGACATTCAGACTAAGACGCAGACATGCCAAACCAGGCAGTAAGTGTTCCTTGAAAGAAACCATCAAGAGCACTGATCTTCATGTGCTTAATGAAATGAAAGAGACCTAGAGGGAGAGGTGAAGTTTGAAAGTGGTCCTAGAGGAGGGGCAGAAGTTGCTCTGGGGCCAGCTTGTGTAGGACATTTATACCAGAAGAGATTTATTCCAAGTATTTGTGAAAGTCCCTGGAGAACTTTAAGCTTGGGATAGAAAGATCTTTATTTAAGTACTGAAAATACCATTCTTGGAATTATATGGAGTATGGGTTATGAGGGGTTAGGAGTAGAAGGTACCTTTACTTAGGAGGTTATTATAGAACTCTGCAAGAGAGACATGGGGGCATGGATCAGAAAGGTAGCAGTTAATGGAGAAAAGTGAATGAATATGAAACATGCTCATGGAGGGTTTGCAGAGAACGAGTGAAAGAAAAGTCAAGGATATCACTTAGATATGGTGGGATCATTTTCTGCAATTATAAAGACTAGGTTTAAGAGAATAAAATAGTTTTTGTTTTGTTTTTGGCTTTGGAACATGTACACTTTGAGATACCCATTACACCTGTAAGTATAGATGTCATGTAAGCAATTGAGAAAGGTCATTGCTGGAGATGTAACTTTGAAAGCCATTAGCAAATGGATAGTTTTGAAAGCTGTGAAATCATCTCATCTCATATAGATGAGATCATCTAGGGAGAGAGTTTAGACAGAGAAGGGAACAGGTCTTCTAGCACTGGGGTATTCCTTCATTTAAAGATTTGGTGGAGGAGAATAACCAAATGAAAGATGCTGACAAAGAGCAAATAATGAGGTAGGAAAACAATTAGGAAAGAGTTGTTTCACTAAGCAAGCAAGGAAAGTGTTTCAAAAATAGGTTCATTCAGGAATTTCTGCTATGGCATAGTGGAAACCAATCTGACTAGTATCCATGAGGATGCAGGTTTGATCCCTGGCCTCCCTCAGTGGGTTAAGGAGATGGCATTGCCACAAGCTGTGTTGTGGGTTGCAGATACAGCTTGAATTTTTGACATTCTTGTGGCTGTGGTATGGGCTGGTGGCTACACCTCCAATTCTATGCTGTGGGTGCAGCCCTAAAAAGACAAAAAAAAGAAAAAGTTCATTCTGAATGCTTCTGAGAGGTCAAGTAAGACAAAAACTGTGAAGGAACTATTGGATTAGATGACATGGAGGTCATTGGTAACTTTGTTAAAAGCGACCTCAGTGATGTGGTGAGGCAGGATCCCAATCAGAGGAGATTAAGGACATAAAATGAGGTGAAGGAGAAAGCCGAAGAAGCAGATAAGCAAAAATATCGTGAATTAGAACAGAGACATAATGGATATATGTATATGAAAGATAGCTTGGATTTTTTTGACGATGGGAGAAATTACAGCATGATTTTAATATGATGGAAATGATGCTATAGAGAAGGAGAAATTGATGGTGCAGGAGAAAGAGAATAATCACGGAGGAGATATCCAATTAGCCAAGTAGAGAGGAGATCCAGGGCACAAGTCAGGGTGTTGCTCTTGGAAGGGATCAGGCACATGTCTTCCAAGGTGACAGGAGGGAGAAAGAAAGTATGGGCACCGATACAGGAGGATGGAAACTTGTGGGAAGATGAATCAGTTCATCTCTAAGAGCTTTCATTTTTCTGTGAATCATGGGGCAGGTCATCAACCCCAAAGTGTGATTCAGTGAATCCAGGGACAGATCATGGAGAAAAGTAGGTGGGGAGGCAAGGGTGTTAGAGACAGAGTTGAAGAGAGTCCATCTGAGAAGCAGGGAGATGAAAGGGAATTATTACCTCTTCTCATAATTTATCTACAAGTTAAATCCACAGTGTCATCAGGACCTAAAAACCTGCCAGGTCTGTTTCAAATATTGATCCCAATATGTTGATCTAATGAGCCCAATCCCAATCCAAAAAGGCAGAAGTTACCTTTAATTTGCAAGCTCAGCGTGATTGAATAACAGCAAGATCTTGTCTCTTCAGAGTTCTTGCTTTTTTGAAGCCTCACTACCCAGTTAGGAAGATGGCAAGGTGAGGGTTATCAATGCCTCACTACCCAGTGAGGAAGATGGCAAGGTGAGGGTTATCAATTTGCATACCAATTCCCTTTAGCAGGCATCTCTGACCACCTATGGTATGTTAGGTTTCTGACTTCCATGGTGAAATTTATGTCTAATCTCCTATGATACTTACCCTCCACCTGTTTCTAATCACTCTTCTTGAAGAATCTAGTCTCTGGAAGCAGAGCAGTGATGAAGGCACAGTTCCTCTTTTCCGAGAGCACAAATAAATAGGCAGAAAATATGCTTTTATTGTAGTGAAACCAGTGAGCCTTGTGAAGGTCAGTGAGAACTCCCAGAGAAGAGACGTCTAAGCTTCTAGGATCTGTGGATACTTTTGTCTCGCTAACTTCCCCCTCTTCTATGAAGCCCATATATAGAGGCTGAACACCGAACTTCATGGAACTTCCACATCAGAGTCCCTATCCTATCCTCCAGGGAGGGACCTCCCTGAAAAGCTAACCTAATCATCATCTTCCAATGGAATTCCAAACCCAAATGCTTTAACTTAGCCTGACATTCAAGGCCCTCCAGGATCCCGCCACTTCTCACATATCTCACCAAATTCCATCACCTCCGTGTTTCCTTGCACAACCACCACCACCCTATGTACACTTATCTACATAATCCAAACTCCGGTCAGGACTTCTGGCATGTTCTGCATCCCACCAAATTTTCTCTAGCTTTTAGCCATTTCCTAGTATGGCTTTGCGACCTGGAAGAGCCTTTCATCACAATTCCCATACAGCTGTCTCCTCTTAGTTCTTCAGGATTCAGTTGAGGTGTTATAGTTTCCTCGGAAGTCTTTCTTTCCTGATATTACCCATCCCCAACACATACGCTCTCTTCTCCTCCGCACTGCTCAGCTTCCGTAGAACTCAATACCATCTCTGCCTAAACCTTAACACACTGTATTGAAATCACTGTACTGCCCATTGTTTGATAGCATGGATGCATCTTATTAATTATGCATAATGCTACCCAGCACATAGGAGGTGTTCCTTGTATACTAACAAAATGGCGAATGAATGAACAAACGAATGCTGATAGCTCTTCCAAACTTGGCTTTGTGTTCTTAGCCTTCGTGTCTCTGAATATGCTATTCCATCTATCAAAGTCTTCTTTTCCCTTCTCTATCTTTTGCCAAGTCTGCTTGAAAAACTCCCATTTTTCCTGAGGCCCAGAATATCTGTGATGCACCAGTACAAAGACTTCTCAGCAAAACAGGTTTCTTAAGGCAATCATCCTTTTATTATAAACTAATTGTCTCTGGATCATTGGTTTGGGATCCTTGGAGAAGGCAGGCTTTTTTAAAGGGGATTTGAAAACTAAGTTTCAGTCCTTTTGGGCTACTGTTGCAGAAGTTTAGATGTGCATTCCAGAAGGTCAAGGATCTTTTAAGTGTCAGTATGTACTTCCCTTCCCCCACCAATCACTCCCTTGAGAATATTCTATTTTAAAAAGCATTTTTTAAAAAAACCCTACACTTCTGGACCAATTCATCTGCAATTTGCTATACTTCATAGGGCTCAAAGCCCCCGCGTGCCTAAACTACTAGGAAAGATTTCTGGACACGTCAATAAAAGTATCTTAATGAACAACAGCTGCAAAGAACATGTCTTTAAATAAATTGATTCCAAATTTCCCTGCATGTTTCTGTGATTTTGCTTTTTAAACGGGCACCCCTGACTTTAAGCTTGGCTATCTAAAAAAAAGTTGGAGGAGAAAAAAATCTCATATTGTTTCCAAAAAATTTCATTGTCTTGCTTTTCTACACCATTCTTTGTTCGAAGAGGTTAATGTGCGTTCACGCCGATGACCTCATTCCAGCTTGTAATAGCTCTTTGGAGCAAAAGGAGGCAAGTTATATATCTTCTCCGTTTTGAATGTGATACAGAAAGTTTACAGGGTTGTCCACATTGGAGACTGGGATTAGAACTCAGATCTGTGATTTTGAGGATTATGTTCAGACCCTGGACTCCACCGCCCATTAAAACAAAACCAAAAATCCCTCTCTCCAGAAGAGAACACGTATGTCGAGGCTCCATGAACTTCATATCTCACCTACAGGAGCCCTATCTGGTGCAAAGTTTGTGTTCAGCTGTAAAATGAAATGAGAGAGTCAAACTTAGCGAATTCCTTAATAGTAATAAAAAAACCTTTTCTACCAATTACTGTCCCCCTGAAATCATCTTTAAACTAGCGATTGTATTTCAACTTTATAAAGAATGAATTTGTTTTATGAATCAGTGGTAAATAAAGAAGTGGCACTTGGGAGAGGATTGTGATAGATGCTTCCATAAGGGGTTTTAATAGCACAGCAGATGGTCTATTCTTTTTCCTTACACAGGAGGCTAGAAATCAAAATTTGGCTCTCCAGCCGCATGGTTTCCCTTCTCTGATCTACTACTCTGGACATCTGGGTTTCCTGTGGATTGTGTTCAATCAGCGGTGTTGAGGTAGTAAATATTTCACCATCCAGTTCCCCTCTTTCATTCTTCTGAATAAAAAGAGAGAGAGCCCAGTAGATTCCTATCTTGAAGATGCTCCTCTGTCACCTTGCACACACTGCCACTGAAAAAGCAGCATGCGACATTGCTTCCCTAGAGCAAAGACAAATGCATAGCAGTGGGAGGTAGGATGGAGGAAAGGAAGGGTTGAATTAGGACCCAGAAATTGTTGAATAGAACAAAATGAAAAGCTGTTCCTAATTTGAAAAGTGAGTTGACGTCTGTTACTTTGGTATGCGGTAAAACATGTTTTTCATCTAAGACATAATAAAAGCTACAAGCCTTTTACACTGTGCATTAGGAGCTGCATCTTTAAGGGAGCATCTTTTCATAGAGAGCACATGCAGGGTTCTCTTTCTGATGATACTTTTGAACATTTTATATTTACAGTGGATGAAATATCCCCTAGTCATGGCAAATCCTAAATGAATTGGCAAAATATTTTTGTAGAAATGACTGTTAGGGGTCTATGGACATTGTGCTTTTTCCTCTGTTTCTATAATTATAAAATTTATGTTAAAACTAAGTGTGAGAGTAGGCAACATCATTGGGAGAGCATTAAAAGAGGAGAAACCTTCCATGACATGCACATAACCCAAAGGAACCCTAAGGTCAAGGTGGGTGAAAAGGAGACAGGAACAAGGAGCTCGTTTCTGTGGATTCACAAAAAAGTTTATGTGCTGAGTCTGAGGTCAAATGGAAAAGGGACTTGGGGAGCCATACCATCACAGAGCTGCCCTCCTGCAGGGTCCATAGACATTGTATGCTACATAAATGGTACCCCCTAGAGTTGTACAAACGTAGTGCCCCTGTTGAGAAGGATGACACAATTTTAAACATCTGTCATGTGGCATAAGAAAGATAAATGTCTATGAACCCTTCTTTCTTTTGTCTCTACTGTTATTTCATTTTAAAATTCCTTCTTAATCTCTTTCTCTGACAATTTTTTCTCAACTGTCCCCTTTCCTCCAGTTTTATTCTTCTGGATCCCTTAATAGACACACCTCTCATGTTCCCTGCATCCTCTTTCTATGGTACCTCACTTATATGCAGAGTTTTAACAACTACCTACCTATATAATGATGTTTCAAATCTCTATCTCCACACTGGCGCCTTTAAGGAGCTTCAGCTCTGTACATCCACCTGTCTCCTGGATATCAAGCTCTATTTAAATATATCCTGGATCCTCTCCTCAATATTTCCCCAATTAAGCTAATGGTCAACCCATTAACTCTGTTCTTTCACCTCCTATTAAATTGCCCCATCATTAGATTAGCGTAGTCTAGAAGCCCAGACTAAAAGCTTGGAGGTCATCCTAAGCTGTTTTCCTGTACTATATATACTCTGAATATCTGGTCAGTCATCAGGCCTAGGGAATTTCTCATGCCCAGGACCTCTTCTCCACACCCTTGGCTGCTGCCTTTGTTCAGGTCTATATTATATCTTGTACAGTCAAACTGCCTGGAGTTCTCCAGTTTACTTAAGATTTACGCATTATAGCACCTTATGCCTGATGGCTGGCCATCAGGGCATTCAGTCGTGGTTGTTTGAGCCAATGACTAAATTAATGATGTCTGCATTGTGTGCTGTGCTATTGATGTTTTCACAACCAAGCGTATTTACCAATAATTAGATGATATTTGTTCAACAAGCACTTATTGGGGCACCTGAATATATATACACACCCTCTTGGCCTTCCATGGGTTATATGTCTCAATGCAGAGGATGCCAAACTATAGAAAAATATATTTCACATTAAAATTGTAATTCATGATAAGAACACAAAGTGAAAAATTATAATAATTGCTAATAAAAGTAATAATTTGAATCCAAAGCTAAAATTTTGGTACGAATAGGACCAAACCAATTTAGAGACGACAGATTCTTGAGGTTGAAAGCAGCCAAAGTCAGGCTCTATGAAGGAGGCAGGACTTAAAAGAAAAGATGGGCCTTTTAGAAGAGTGAAAGCAGGAACAGAAGGGTGCTTTGCGAGAGGTTAGTTTCAGCGGGAACATGAAGATAAGCAGCATTTATTATTGGCATCATTAGGAAAATGGGGCAATGGAAATGCATATGTTAAGATTATAAAACTAATGGCATATTGATATTTTGGCGAGAGGCCCTATGATACAATGAAAGAGTTCTGGCTGGGATAGACAGACTAGTCCAGTCTTGATAGACTAGATTTCAAATCCAAGCCCAGTACTTGTTAACTGGGTGCCTGAAAAATCTTCCTAAACCCTCTGAGCTTTTGTTTTCTTATCTGTAAAATGAGGGTAATACAATATATGCTGTGGTATTTTTGTAGGAACTAAATGTGGGGGTATAGAAGTCATAAGATAACTGTCATCTGAGAAGTCCTCTGAGCTCCATCGATGGTCTGGCCCTATAAGAATATTCTAGCTCCTGGGCATGGGTGTGTAAAAGCCACCAGCCCTTAGGCAAATGCTATTTGAAGACAATACACTGCAATAGGTGATGACAGCTCTCATAGATTTTGAATAGAGACTTCATAGTCCAGCTTCAACTTTCTCAAAGCACAGAATCCTAGATGTCAATGGCCACTGAATCCAGCCCTTCGGGTCTCCTTTTTCTCCTTTCCGTCATTGTAGCTTTGTTCCACATATTGGGTGTACAAAGAGTTCTGCAGCTCCCACAAGTGTGAAAACCCCTGATCTGGTCAAACTCCATTATTGTATTGTTAGGTAAATCAAGATGCATGTCAAATTTATTAGGTTGCTACAACTGATGTTAAGTGATATTTTTGAAGTACCTATTAGTCTATACTCTTCAAATTCATAAAATGGTTTAATGCATGTGGGCACATACATATAATGGTGCTCTGAACTGTTAAAATGATTCATAAGAAACTTTTCTAATCAAAATTGTGTCAGCAATAGTATTTTTAATACACAAAATTTGGTTACTTAAAGAAAACTATAGTGGAGTTCCCACTGTGGCTCAGTGGTAAAGAACCTGACTAGTATCCATAAGGATGTAGATTCGATTCCTGGAGCTTCTCAGTGGGTTAAGGATCTAGTGTTGCCCTGAGCTGTGTTGTAGTTTGCAGACGGTCAGGGCTCAGATCCCATGTTGCTATGGCTGTGGTGTAGGCCCGTAGCTGCAGCTCTGATTCGCCTGCTAGCCCAGGAACTTCCATATGCCAAAGGTGTGGGCCTAAAAAGAAAAAATAAAGAAATAAAACCTACAGGGAATATTCTATAGAGAAAAGAATTATTTTAAAGGGGGGAAAAAAGAATTAAGTTAAATTATTTACTGATCAAAATTTTGATACATTTTAGTTTTTTGTTTTGTTTTGTTTGCTTTTTGGCCGAACCCTTGGAATGTGAAATTTCCCAGGCCAGGGATCAAACCTGTGTGTGGTTGAGGCCTGCACCACAGCTGTGGCAAATGCTGGATCCTTAACCTGCTGCACCACATGGGAACGTCCTAGTTTTATTATTTTTCTTAGATTTAGATATTTTCCTTTTTTTTCCCAAAAATCCTCCTGGGAAAGACTCTTTATATATCTGAGTATACTACATGGCAATGTGTAATTTATTTTCCCCACAATTACTTAGTCAAAAGGAAAATTGTCAACCTTTTTCTTTGGAATTAAGTAAAAAAGGAAGTTGAGGTTCCTTAGCTTAAGAGGAAGAATGATGTGGTACAAATCGGATAGGCTTGGAATTCTAATAAAACTGCATTGAAATCCCCATTCAGTACTTTCAAGTTTCGTGAAACTGGGTAGCTTTTTTTTAGGGCCACACCTGAGGCATATGGAGGTTCACAGACTAGGGGTGAAATTGGAGCTGTAGCTGCCGGCCTACACCACAGCCACAGCAATGTGGGATCTGAGCCATGTCTTCGACCTACACCACAGCTCCCAGCAATGCTGGATCCTTAACCCACTGAGGGAGACCAGGGATCGAACCAGCATCCTTGTGGATACCAGTCGGGTTCATTACCCCTGAGCAGGACAGGAGCTCCTACCCTGGGTGATTTTTTTTTTTTTTTTTTGCATTTCAGTCTCTTCATTTGTAAGAGAGCAACAATGTTGCCATTCTCCGGTTATTAGCCTGAGGAATAAATGAATCTGTAGGTGGGACAGTGCCTGGCCCTCAGCAGGCCCTCCAGTGGTGCTCATTAGCTTCCCTTCTGAACACATCAGGGCCCTGCCCAAGCCCAGACCCCTGGAAAATGGTCAGTCTAGCTCACCCCAAAGCACGCCAGATGTTCACTTAACATTCAGACACCCCTTCTGGGGAACTCACTGCCAGCCTTCACAAATGCTCTGATGTTGGTAGAAAAGGGAGTGGATCCCTTTAATATGCTGCCTTTGTAAGTGTGCTTATTTTTCTTAAATACAAGGGAGAACACAAGCCTGCAGATGCCCAGTGACTTTTGATGAACAGTTGTAATACAAAGATTAAACTGATTTTTCTCTAGAGTTATCTTTGGCTGAAAAAAAAAAAAAAATCCACCAATGCAGATCTTTTCCAACATAAAAGAGAAAAATAGATGACGGTATTTTATTTAATTGAAAAATCCTAGCCTTTGAACATTATGAAAACCATATTTTATAAAGGAAATAATAACCTGATTCCAACAGACAATTTTCTACATTAAACCCATGAAAAGGTAAACTTTAAAGTGTTAATGGTGTCTGACCAGGGCCTATGTACTAGTAGAGAGCATGTGATTGGCTCCTACGTAAAGGGTTCATGTGTTTATCTTCAGCAAAATTTTAATTCCAGAAGGAGGAATAAACAAAAGAAGAAATCCTAAAAGCTAACTGGAAGGGCAGCAAAGTATAGGCTGGCAGATGGTTGTTTCCTTGCTATGTTAAGACTTCAGTTTTCATTTACCTGCATTTGTCTTTTTAGGTAATTCTTGGCATATTTCCAGGAGAAATGTACATGGAAAAAAACATGAGAAAACCAAATTCCATGGGTTCTGTGTTGTCAGAATACATTGTATAAAAGTGTGAATTCCCTCTTTCACTGCTTTCTTTCATAATTTTATTACTAGGTGAAAAAACAGAGAAATCAACATAAAACAACAGCAACAAGGCAAAACAGAAATTCAAGTTTATAAGACGATGCCTTCCTTTTCTGCCAACAAACACGATGTATATATAGTCCATTAATTATTACTGATTTATTTTAATATTTAGTCTATATAATAACTATAAAAACAATAATCACTAATATGAATTTTGTACTATGTTAGGGAATGATTACTGCCAGCCTGGTGTTCTTTTTTGTTTTTGTTTTTGTTTTTTTAATCTTTTATTTTAGGGCCACACCTGCGGCTTATGGAGATTCCCAGGCTAGGGGTTGAATCAGAGCTGTAGCTGCCAGCCTACACTACAGCCAAGACAATGTCAGATCCAAGCTGCATCTGTGACCTATACCACAGCTCACGGCAACGCCGGATCCTTAACCCACTGAGCAAGACCAGGGATCAAACTTGCTTCTTCATAGATTCTAGTCAGGTTCGTTTCTGCTGAGCCATGGCAGGAACTCCACAGCCTGGTGTTCTGAAGTTGATTCTCACCAGCACATGAGAACTGAATGTGCATGTCTTTTCACAACTCAGCATTCAGTAATATCACATTGGTAACTTGAAATTGGCCAAGGTGGGAGTATTTACACCATGAAAACTGGCAAATGCTATAAATCAAGGCTTGCTTTTCAGAATGCTGATGGATAAACATTTATCATTATCGAAAACACAAGAGGTAACAAGTGTCACCATAAAAACTTATTCTCTGAAAATGGAAAAATGTTAGCAGTGATGTATTAAGGAAAGAGTCATGCAGGAGTTCCCATTGTGGTGCAGTGGAAATGAACCTGACTAGGATCCATGAGGATGCAGGTTTGATCCTTGGCTTTGCTCTGTGAGTTAAACATCCAGCAATGCCATGAGCTGTGGTATAGGCTGCAGAGGCAGCTCGGATCCCAAGTTGCTGTGGCTGTGGCATAGGCCTACAGCTATAGCTCCAATTTGACCCCTAGCCTGGGAACTTCCATATGCCATAGGTGTGGCCCTAGAAAGTTAAAAAAAAAAGAAAGAAAGAAAAGAGTCGTGCATATCAGAGCGCTGCAGATGGAGGTCTGAGTATTGTTCTGTCCACCACCGAAACTATTACTTGCTTATGTTTGTTGAGTGCATGTAATGTGCCAAGCATGATGTTAAGTATTTTCTAATGTATACTACCTAATTTAATCCTCACAACAACTTTATCAGTCAATTTTACTGCACTAAACAGGAAACTGAGGCATCCAAGCCCTATGTAACTTTCCAAAAGTTACACAGTTTAGAAACAGAAGATTGAGTTCATATAAAATATTAAATGTATGGTCCATAACTGAATAATCTTGATTATGCTAGTTAACTTCTATAAAGTGGAGATTAAATACCTAGATTCTTAACATTTAAAATAAAACGAGGCATGAAATGGACCTATAACAGTGCCTGACATATCATAGGAGGATCATGTATGCGCATTATCTTCTCCCTCCATTAGAATAAACTCAACTAGAATGAGATTTTTTTTTTGTTCAGCAACAGTCATTGAACATGTTACTCCTGATAGAGGTCCTGTCATTTACCTAAAAAGAACACAGAAGAAGCTAAAGACATTAACTCAATGATAATAACTCAATGATAATAACTCAATGGTACAGGGAGAAGAAGAGAGCCTTAAAGCATCAGCTATTGAAGCTGCCTTCAAGCTGTACACACAGAGCCTTCTTCAAACCAGTATCTCCCTACCCCAGTGAAAATAGCCTGGCTCTCAGTGCAACATCATATGACGCCTCCCCTCTGCTCTTTGCCAGTTATCAGTTGATTGCCTGTCTGCTCCAAATTTACCTTTGGTCATTTCTTTTGTGAAAACATGGAGAAATAAAGTTTCTCTTGCTAGCCAGCATGGTGTTAGGCTTGTCAGACATTGTAGGATGGAATTTTCCTTCCTGGTTCTAGTGCACTGTCTCAGCAGACTCCTGCATCACTTCCAGCTCCGACAGTCCACACGTTTCCCCAGTGCCTGGCATTTGCAGTGCTGGGTTCTCCAGTACTAGGATCTCGGAGCCTGAACAATTTTTCCAGCACCTGACTCCTGCAGCGCACTAGCAGCCGGCAACACTCAGCCACAAATTGTTTCCCCAAGCAAGTCCCCTCCGCCCAGTGATTCTGTAGCATTGTCTCCAGCAGATCACATCCCCTGGCACTCTAAAGGAGACTGGTATGTGCCATAGAAGCCTCTCTGCCACCCTGAGAGCCATAACCATGCCCTCCAACAAGGACTGCCTTGGGAAGATGGATGGAAAGTTCTTTCTTGGGCCCCCTCTTTCAGTCCTAGGGATAGTGGTTTCTTCTATCTGCTATTCCTATGTCCTATAAAATTCTCTTTATTTCTTGTTAGCCAATCCACTGTTTTAGCTACTAATTCTTAGACTAAATTTTCCTTGTTCAAATTACTATATGGCTTCTGTCCCATGATGGAGCCTATCTGACATAGGCTGTCACTATTGTCCTTACTAAATCATGAATAAAGAGGGCTTGTAACCAAATCCTAGGCCAGTAGCAAAGACATATTTGCTCAAGGCAAAGCCCCAAGGCAAATTAATTCAAGACATCACTAGAAGTTTCTTTGACTCTTAGGTCCCCTGATATTCTAAGGTCTTGAGGAGAAAGAGTGAATAGAGTTCTGTTTCTCTGGATAGTTAGAATATTCTTTGCCCAACTTATGCTCCAACGCTAACTTAGCTTGAACTTCTTCCTTGTTAGAAGGGAGGAAGTTAGTTTCACAGACCGGGAAACTTTCTAAACAAAAAACTCAGTGGCCTAAGGGTATTAAGTGGTTCTCTACAGGTCCTATAATTCCATGTTTTTTGACCATTGAGAAAAATCTGGATTTGCATTTTAGTAAAATGTTGAAATTAAATTACTTTTAGTTAAGCTTGAAGTTGGAAAATTATATACCGAGTGAATAAATCATTGTAACATGCTCTAAGTACCTCCTAGTTTTCATTTCTATGGCACTGAAATAATCCATATAGGTTTTCTTGGCTCCAGCAGGAGTAAATATACCAATGTACTCTGATTAAATCATTGGAAAATGTAGGAAAAATTCCTCCTTTTGGAAACAATTTTATTGGGTCAGATTCTCATCATAAGAAAGCTATAGAGATTTTATATTTAGAAAAGCAAAACAAAAAAATTGAGAAATTGTATTACTCTCTCTTTAACAAGTGTATCAGCCTATGTAATTCCAAGGAATGTTTATATAGAAAATACAGGAAAAAATATTTTTCGCATAAAAACTTCACAGGGCTAGATGGGAAAAAAAGACTCAGCCTATTGTTTCTAACTATGCATACCAATGTCAAACAGGAAGCTGCAATTGGAGTGTTATGGTAAATCAATTAGGGCAATTACAATTTGATGATGATCTTTTCAAATTGAAATATTGCAGTATAATTTAAACTTCAGAAACTTTAAATTCCAGCTCTTCTGTCATATACGACTAGTTTCTCTCCAAAATATTTTTAATTAGAAAATTTCAATTCATCATATAACATCCAGGCTTTTTCCTGAGTCTACCTTATTCTTTCAGTGCAAGACTGTCTGCTTGGAAACAAACAAAAAAAAAAGACTCTTTCAGGCCACATTACCACTAATAAGAAAATTTTTAAGTAATATAAAGCAAACAATGCCTAAATTTCAGTGACCATGTTATTTAGTGCAAAAATATGGCCTTGCAATCCTCAAAAAGGCCTACAGAGTAACGGGATCCAATAATTCTAAGTTATTAAGGAAATTTTAAGTTATATTGAGTATCTTCTGCTTATGAAAAAACAAAAGTGTGTACAGCATTTTTAGAAAGATTTAAATTTGAAATAGTTTTTTTTTAGCTTTGAGTGCTTAAAAGGATGAACCCTTAGCTATTCAACAAAACTCATTCTCCAATGGGTTTCTGATACTTGAGATTTTCATAATTATTTTAAATCATGCCACTGTACTTCAACCATCACTGTTAATATGTCAAAAGAGCTACTCTTTGTTGAATATTTACTTTACAATAATTGTTTATACCTACTATCTTACTAAATGTAATTTCTGTTTTAGTGTTTTAGAAGCTGAGATCCCAGACAAGTTAAGATATTTCCCCAAAAGCCTAAGTTGTTAAGTGGCAAAAATGAAATTTGACCCAGAAATACCTTAAAAGTGTTATGCACACTGCCATTATTCCACATTGCTTTTCTTTGATTCTAAGGCTAAATTGGGTCCTTTAGGAACCAAGTGAGTGACTTAGTGCCATGGGGATTTTGCTTGTTTGTGAAAAATGATATTTAAATTTCAAAGCAATGGACTTAGAAAGAGTTTTAATCACCCGCCCCTTTGTTTAGCTTCTTTTTCAGTTGGCTTACCCAGTTTGGTCATCAGAAAAATATCTCATCCATACTAGAAAAATTAGCAAATCTCTCTCTTTTTAAAGGAGTATTTCCAGTTCATCATCTAAAGAACTTAATATATGTTTTCATTTGAAGTCAAGAAAGATCCCTATTTCAAGATGTATTAACTTTTCTAACGTAGCTCCGAGCCCTTCTTGAAACATTCATGGCTTGAAAGCCTAAAGAAATTTTAATGCAACTTCCAAATGGGTCTCACCCTTCTAGGGAGTTGCTTTGGCACTGGGAGAATTTGGCTCAGCAGATTTCAGCAGAGTCTCAGCTCAGGAAGTCAGTTCCTTGGAAAGATGAAGCATCTGAACATGTAAATTATTAGTTCAGTTGCAACTCTATGCGTTACATGTGTAGAAATGCAAAAACACATTTGTTCAAGGCATTTATCATTAGCTTCTACATTGGACTGTCTGAAAACTTAGATATCTTTACATAAACACATGAGTCACCTTTTATAAAAGACAATTTTCCATATAAGCAAGCTATTGATGAATGTGGAGTCAAAGACATTTTCACTTTGGCTGTTGTAAAATCTTCTACAAGTGATAAGAAAGAACATCTTTAAATGCAATGAGTTCAAGAGGATAACTTGTCACCAAGAGGACAAAAGCCAAGGGGTCCCAGCATCTCTCACTCCCATGTCCAAATGCAGAGCATGCGGCCAGAAACCTTTCAGTCTCTGAGGTGAGTCATGGGTCTAGAGAGCTGCCTCTTGTTTAGGAAAAGAGAGTCACCCCTTTCTCCTGATATCTTTCTTAGAATTTTGGAGGGTTGGTTTTTTTTTTTTTTTTTTTTAATAATGAGATGCAAAGTGGCTGGCGTTTTGGGAATGTCTACTCGGTGGATCTTATTCCAGGTGACTCATGTTTCTATCTGCTTCAAAACAAGCGATTAGCTGTGTTAGTGGAATTAAGAAAGATGAGAAAAATCAGATTGTTTTTTCAGAATATTTATTACATAGTCCATTATGGAACAAAAGACTGTCCAACAAATACCACTCAAACACTGATATCAATTGTAGCTCTAACCAAAAGCACCCTAGCCCCATCCTAACCCTTGCCCACCTGCTTTAATTGCTCTTTGCCTCCCCAGAAGTTTCACCCACCATCTTCTTTATCGCCTCTTTATTTAGGATGTATTTGCATTTGATCATAATAGCTTATAATTATTTGGCAATTTGTCTGCTCTCCTCTCTCACTTGACTATGAGACCTCCAAAAGCATGGCCTCTGTCATAACACCTTTTTATAAATCCAATGCCTCATACTTACAGGGACCACCGCAGAGATGGGGCCTAATAAATATTGGTAGAATATTGAAAACTTGAATTAATTAACTAATTAGGCATCTATCAATAAAGATAGGACAATTGATACTACTAATTTGCTGATTCTAGACTTCCAGGGTTGAGAATTCCGGATTTTGTTTGGTAAAATATTTGGGACAGGGATTGTCTTTAGGCTAAATGTGATTATCTGTTCAAAAATTGTCATTTTTCTACTCCAATAAAATTTGACTCATTGTAAATGCTATGGCCAAATACAATAAGATTTTTAAAATAGAAAAAAAGTACATAACTTAACACCCTAACTGCATTTCTACCAATATGCTTATGGAATACAGCCGTGCATTTTTTGCTAAGAACATTTCTATTGAGTTACTACAGACACAAATAATATAACCATAATTGAACTAATGATGAGAAAAATGCTGAGCAGTAATTGAAAACATTGCTAAAAATTACCCTTTACCGTATGGAAAATAACTGTTAAATGTTGATCTTAATTGATATGTGTGTATTTGATGTATGTTATTAGAAAAAGCTTAGATTTTTTAAAGTATTTTTTTCATTATAAAAGGAATTCATCATTGACAATGTGAAAAATTAGCATAAAAGAAACAAAAGAAAACACAGACTTGTGTAAGCAAGTAAACACAGAGACAATTAACACGGGATATATTTTCTTCTACACTATAAATATTTTAAACAAAAATTCGAGTTATATTCATATAAAAAAACTTTGTCAAATAACTTTAAATATTGATTTTTTGAGTCATGTAATTAAAGAGTCTTAAGAAAAACTATGGTTTTATATTATTTATTTATTTAAATATATCATTGGTAGTTTAACCATCTTTCCTAGCTTAGACTTTTTAGCCAGATCTGATTTTTTATTGTATGTAATTAGTTTTTCAATACATTTATCATTCTACATAAATCCATAAATGAATTTGTGATTATTTACATTAATTGGATACTTGAGAACACTTTCAATGTTCTTCTAACCTACCACTAAATTAAATTTCAAGAAAATGCAGAAAGGCCTGCATTCCCATCAGCAGTAGGGATTTTCTTGTCCCTTCACCAATATTAAATTATGGCATATAGGTTGCTTTTTCAAGAAGATTTTTCAGGTTTATAGGTATAAATATATGCATGGTATTTTCTTATTAAAAAAGTCCTACTAACTATGGTTACAAAGAGATTCTTATTTCCCATATTGTTTATTTGAATCTTTTCTATTTTTTTCCTAAAAATTAGTTTTCCAAAAAAATGCATAACATGGTAACAAAAAACATTTATGGGGAGTTCCTACTGTGGTTCAGTGGGTTAAGAACCCTACAACTTATGAGGATGAGGGTTTGACTCCTGGCCTTGCTTAGTGGGTTAAGGATCTGGTGTTGCCACAAGCTGCACAGTAGGTTGCAGATGTGGCTCATATCCCATGTTGCTGAGGCTGTGGTGTAGGTGAGCAGCTGCAGCTCTGATTTGACCCCTAGCCTGGGAACTTCCATATGCTGCAGGGGCAGCCCTTAAAAAAAAAAAGGAAAAATATTTATGCACAGGAGAAAATGCATACATAAAAAGGAAATATGGATTTTCCTGGTGGTTCAGTGGGTTAGGATCCAGTGTTGTCACTGCTGTGGCTCAGGTTCCATCCCTCTCCCAGGAACTTCCACATGCTACAGGTGGCATTTCCTCCTCCCAAAGGTGATCGCTATTAACAATTTCTCAGCTATCCTTTCAGGAAAAGAAAAAGAATATTCCTGAATATATACAGAGATTCCTGTTTTTAAAGTACATATATATGTCTTTTTTTTTTGTCCTTCTAGGGCCGCATCCTTGGCATATGGAAGTTCCCAGGCTAGGGGTTGAATCGGAGCTGTAGTTGCTGGCCTACACCACAGCCACAGCCACACTGGATCAGAGCCACGTCTGCGACCTATGCCACAGCTCAGGGTAATGACAGATCCTTTGCTCACTGAGCGAGGCCAGGGATTGAACCTGCATCCTCATGGATACTAGTCCAGATTCGTTTCCACTGAGCCACGACTGGGACGCCTATGTATGTCCTTTTGATACAAACGGTTACGCATTTTGCCCAATTATGTAATGTCTTGAACATCTTTTCATATCAACATACACATAAATATGCCCCACCATTTTAAATCACTACCGAAATATACATTTTAAAAAATGTATTAACTTAATGGACAAAAGTGGTATCTTATGTTTTAAACTTTATATTCCTTTGATTATGATTACATACTACTTTTTATAAACTTATTTCCATTTGTATTTTATTGTTTCATGAATTGTATCCGTTATCTGTCCAGTGCAAGTGACTCTAATAGCCATTTTTGCTTTGTTTGGTTTGGTTTGGTTTTGGCCATGCCTGCAGCATGTGGAAGTTCTCGGAACCTGCACCGTAGCAGCTATCTGAGCCCCTGGGCTGCAAAGTAACCCCAATCTGGCCATTTTGGACAAATTGTCTTGCAGAGATTGTGGAGAGATACCTCTAACCCCAGCCTGATTTCTTCTACTGTCCTGAACAGCTCTTGGAAGGGCAGCCAGGCAGATTCTGGAGGCCGTGAGTCAGAAGATGGCAGTGGTTCTATTTTCTCTCTGAATCTTGGCACCTGAATGGAAAATCTCAGCCTTGGGGTCTGAAAGAGATAGTGCTTGGGGCGAGGCTGACATTTGAAGATCTATATGCCCAACCTCTCTACAACCCCCAGGTTGCTAAGGAAATTCCGAACAATTGTACTGGATCCTCTCTGCTTCCAAGGCAAGATGCATTTAACGACACCAAGGCACAAAGGAGCTTCCCCTTGGTATCTTTACGAAGAATGGGCAATCTGCCTGATTCTCCACAATTATCCTAAAGTTTCAGAGACAGATGTTGGTAACATTTATTGCTCCAATTCTCTTTCCTCTGGGCACATGGGAGTCTGGGTTTCTTTGCCCCCCTTGTAACTGGGTGGAGCCTTGTGACCACATCTAGTCAATTAAATGTATGCTTAACATTTGAGTTACCTTTGCTTAATTCTCCTTCTCTTTCACACTCGTATGGCAGATCTTGTATCCTGGTTTTAAAAGGAGGAGCACTTTAAGAGGATAGGACCTCTGTTATTCTTTTTTTTTCTTTCTTTCTTTCTGGAGCATCTCAATTTTATTTTTTCCCAGTTTTATTGAGAAATAATTGACGTACAGCAATCACTGTATGAGTTTAGGGGATACAGCATGATGGTTTGATTTACATACCTTGTGAGATAATTACCACAGTTGGTTCAGATAACATCCATATTATCACATAGATATAGTCAAAAGAAGAAAAAAGAAGGAAAGAAATAAGGAAAAAAAATTCTCCTTGTGTTGAGAGCTCTTGAGATTTACTCTCTTAAAACTATCCTGTATGTCACACTGTAGGGTTAGCTATAGCCGTCACACTGTACATTACATTCCTATTTATCTCAATAAAACAGTGTGATGGTTCCTCAAAAACATTAAAATAACATTATTATATGATCCATCAATCCCACTTCTGGATATATACTCAAAGAATCGAAAGCAGCATCTCCAAGAGATATTTGTTCATAGCAGCCTTATACACAATCACCAAAATGTGGAAGCAACTCAGGTGTCCAACTATGAATAAATGGATAAGCACAATGTGGTGTATATGTACAAGGGAATATTAGTTAGTCTTAGAAAGAAAGGAGATTTTGGAATTCCCATCGTGGCGCAGTGGTTAACGTATCCGACTAGGAACCATGAGGTTGCGGGTTCGGTCCCTGCCCTTGCTCAGTGGGTTAACGATGCGGCGTTGCCGTGAGCTGTGGTGTAAGTTGCAGACCGGCTCAGATCCCGCGTTGCTGTGGCTTTGGCGTAGGCCGGTGGCTACAGCTCCGATTGGACCCCTAGCCTGGGAACCTCCATATGCCGCGGGAGCGGCCCAAGAAATAGCAACAACAACAACAACAAAAAAGACAAAAGACAAAAAAAAAGAAAGGAGATTTTGAAACATGCTATACGTGGATGAACCTTGAGAACATTATGCTACATGAAATAAGCCAGTCACAAAAATACAAATGCTTAAGATTTCATTACATGAGGTATTTAGAGTAATTGAAATCATAGACAAAAAGTAAAATGGTGATTGCCTGGGACTAGTAGGAGGGGGAAAGGGGAAATTATTGCTTGATGGGTATAGACTTTTGTTTTTACAAGATGAAAATAGTTTGCAGATGGATGATGGCTATGGTTACACAATAATGTGAATGTACCTAATACCGCTAAACCGTACACTTAAAAATCATGATAGAAACTGTTATGTTATATATATTTTATCACAAGAATAGAATGAAATGAATGAAAAAGCTCAGCATGCATTTGGTACTATTTATATAAAATGCATGTATATGTAACAAAGGCATGTAACTTTTTAGAAAATAATAGCAGTTCCATATTACTTGTAGGAGTACCTATAATTCACTGAGAAGAAGAAAAAGTAATTTGCTAATATATATGGTATAATTACATTTTAATAAAAAGCAATCAGGAACACTTTAATATATCTTTAAATATGAGGGTGATAGAGGGATGATTTATGTTTCATTAGTATGTGTATAGTATAATTTTAAATTTCTATATTTCTAAATATAGAAAATGTAAAAAGTATAATTTTAGTAAAGCCGCATTATGTAGTAAAGGATGCAAACCACTTTCTTTCATATGTGGTGAATACATCTTCCCAGTTTGATTTGTGCCTTTTAATTGTGTCATGGTATAGAAGTATTTTAAGATAATAACATGTAACATATGATATGTCACTGTATTATTATATATTATATTAATATTAAGATTATTATAATCTTACATTTCTTCTGTACTACTTACATTATATATTACTTATTTTATATATTTAAAAATATATGTCTATATATAAAATTTTAAAATATTTCAAATACATCTATACTCCTTGTATTCCTTGTCATCTATTGATTTATTCCTATTTTTGAAAGCCTTGCTACAGTAATAAAAACATTCATAAGCCTAAACAGTGAAGAGAGTCAACCCACAAAATGCTGTACAAGAAGCATTATTAATAAGAACAAGTATTACAAAGGTGCTATAACAAACAATACCCCAAGTCTCCATAGCTTAAAATATTCCTTGTTGATGTATAGTTCATTGGGCACAGTTTCTGTTCCATGAAGTCATTTTGGGATCCAAGTGTCTTCTACCTTATGAAACTACTGTCATCCATACTTGGTTTCTAAAATCTCCATGAAGGAAACAAGTGAGAGGGAGTTCCCATTGTGGCACAGCAGAAACAAATCTGGCTAGTATCTATGAGGATGTGGGTTTGATCCCTGGCTTCACTCAGTGGCTAGGGATCCAGCATGGCCATGAGCTGCAGTGTAAGTCACAGAAGCAGCTCAGATCCTGTGTTGCTGTGGCTGTGGCAGTAGGCCGGCAGCTACAGCTCAGATTCGACCCCTAGCCTGGGAACCTCCATATGTCATGGGTGCAATCCTAAAAAGACAAAAAAAAAAAGAAGAAGAAGAAGAAAGAAAACAAGTGCGAAATAGAATATTGTAAATCTCTTAACTTTCTCTGTCTGAAAGTGACACATGACAATCTCTACCCACATTTTAAGGTCAAATCTAATAACATGTCCTCACCTTGTTTATGTTTGAGCTGAGAAATGTGATTTAGCTCTGTGACCAGGAAGAGGAACTGGATTGGCGACTATCTATCCAGTCTTTGCCACAGCCATTAAACCTACTTTATCATCCTACAAACCTGAGTGTATTCAATTTGTAATTTTTTTGTTTTAAAAATTTTTAACTAAAGAGGAGTCCCTGTTGTGGCTCAGTGGTTAATGAATCTGACTAGGAACCATGAGGTTGTGGGTTCGATCCCTGGCCTTGCTCACCGGGTTAAAGATCCAGCATTGCTGTGAGCTGTGGTGTAGGCTGCAGATGTGGCTTGGATCCCATGTTGCTGTGGCTGTGGTGTAGGCCGGCAGCTGTAGCTCCGATTTGACTCCTAGCCTGGGAACCTCCATATGCCGTGGGTGTGGCCCTAGAAAAGACAAAATAAATAAATAAATAAATAAATTTTTAATTAAAGTATAGTTGATTTACAATGTTGTGCCAATTTCTGCTGTACTGCAAAGTGATTCAGTCATGCATATACATACACTTTTTTTTTTTTTTTTTTTTGCTATTTAGAGCCACACCCTCAGCACATGGAGGTTCCCAGGCTAGGTTTCGAATTGGAGCTGCCACTGCTGGCCTACTTCACAGACACAGCAAGGCGGGATCTGAGCCGTGTCTGGGAACTACATCATAGCTCATGGCAATGACAGATCCTTAACCTACTCAGTGAGGCCAGGGATTGAACCTATATCCTCATGGAACCTAGTCAGGTATGTTAACTGCTGAGCCATGAAGAGAACTCCTTATATATGCATTCTTTTTAAATATTATTTTCTGTCATGGTCTATCTATCCCAGGAGAGTGGATATAGTTCCCTGTGCTATACAGTAAGACCTTATCATCTATCCATTCTAAATGTAACATTTTGCATCTATTGACCCCAAACTCCCAGTCCATCTTACTCTAATTTGTATTTAAATAGAGTGGAGAATTGAAACAAAGGATTGTAATGGTTCTTTGCTACCATTCAATCCTGAAACAAAGGATTACAGTCAAAATGGCCAGGGAATATAGATACAAGCAAAGAGTCAGCATATATTCTTGCCTTCAATCTGGGGCTGTAAGAAACTTGAACATATCAATGACCTCTAGATTTCAGATTTCTTTTTTTATATCAGAAATAAGGAATTAATCACTTTCCAATTTTAAAAAGTGATCAGCAAGTTGTTCTAGGAAAGTTCTGGGATGACGCTGATGGCTGGGAAAGGACTGAGGCAGGACCTCAGTTTGCCTCCATGACCTTCCAGATCACTTTCTCACATATCTACTGACGCCCTGGGCAAAAATTCAATATTCTGGCTTATTAAGAACAGATTTTTTTCCTTACTGTACATATTTCTTACTAACTTCAAAGCCGTAAAGGAAAAGACTTCAAGCCTGTCATATATATTTATTCATTCAGCATTCACAGAGGGTTTTTAAATGATCCTATTTAATTTATATGCCTTTTATTGAGAATCTAGTTTGTGACAGGCTCTCTGTTGGGAAGTGGGAGTACAGGTACATAAGTATAAATAGGCCTTTGAAGAACTTAATATGTAATCCAAAAAAATCTATTCATTCATTTAACAAAGATTTAATGAGCGTCTACTTATGAATCAGATGTTACTCTTATGAAAGTGGTTAAAAGAGCCAGTTAAGCAAATAAATACATCAATCATGTTGAAGAATGAAAACATAGTGCCGAAGGCTAACTGACTGAGATTAGTAGGATGTCTCATTGGTACTTGAATTAAAAGAGGAAGATGCACACGCCCAGTTCTGTAGCCAGAGGGACCACTCAGTAAAAAGATAGGAATGATCTGAGTAAGCTCAAGAAAAGTGAACAGCCTAGGGAGGCTGGACACTCATGGTTGAGGGAAGCTGGGATGGAAGATGGATGTTTTAGCACCTAATCATTGTTCCCCACCCTCTTAGCCTAGGTCTCCAGGAGACCTGAATGTCATTGGCTAAAGCTAGGTAAGCATTTTTCAGACTGTAGTATTTTGTTAGGGCTGTGTGATGGTTAATTGTATATGTCAACTTGACTGGGCTAAGGATGCCCAGGTAGCTGGTCAAACAATTGTTTCTGAGTGTGTCTATAAAAGTAGCTCAGGAAGAGATTAGCCTTTAAATCAGAAGACCAAGTAATGAAGCTCTGCCCTCCCAATGACAGGTGTCATCCAATCCCTTGAGGGACTGAATACAGCAAAAAGATGGAGAAGAGCAAATTCATTCTCTCTGAGCCAAAACATCCATTTCCTCCTGCCCTGCAGACATCTTTGCTACTGGTCTTCAGGCTTTCAGACTCAGACTGGACCTTACACCATCAGCCCTTCCTCTTGGTCCCCCATTCTCATACCTTCGGACTTGGACTGAATTATACCACTGGCTTTTCTGGTTTTCCAGCTTGCAGATAGCAGATTATGGGACTCCTCAGCCTCCAAAACCACATGAGCCAATGCCTATAATCAATCATCTCTTAATTTTATCTGTCTGTCTGTCTGTCTATCTATCTGCCTACCCACATCTCTCTTTTGTCTGATTCACTGGAGAACCTGACTATTATGGATTGCCATTAAAAAGTACAATGCTACAGACTGGGCAACTTAAACAATAGAAATTTACTTTCTCAGAGCTCTGGAGGCTGCAAGTCCAAGATAGAGGTATGGATAGGTTTGGTCTCCTCTGAGGCCACTTTCCTTGGCTTGAAGGCGGCTACCTTCTCCCCATGTCCTCACAGGGTAATTTCACTGTCCATGTTCTCTGTGTGTTGATCTCCTCTTCTTGTAATGACGCCAGCCATACTGGACTATGAAACATCATTATGGCCTCATTTTACCTTAATTACCCAGGTAAAGGTGCTATCCCCAAATATAGTCTCGTTCTGAGGTACTGGTTGTTAGGACTTCAACATAAGAACTTAAGAGGGCTCAGTTCAGCCCATAACACACACGTTAAATAAAATGTGCACAGTGAGAATGGAGATTATTTTTCTATTTCAATGTGTAACGTTTAGGCAAGGGTGAGTCACCAGGGAGTAATAGGCTATGAGGCAAAGTGGGGATTTTGAGAGATATGAGAAACCACTGGAAATTTGTCATTTTTAAAAAGTTCATTCTAATTTGTGTATAGAGAATGAATTCTCTAACTACATCAAGACATGTAGGTGACTTGCTTTGGGACCATAAAGAGGAGCTGGTATGACATCCTCTGATTCAGGATCTACTTTGAGATAGAACCAGCAGAACAAGCTAATGGATTAAATGTAGGTATAGTAGGGAAAAAAAAGGAACCAGTAAGATACAAATGGCTTGAACAACTGTGTGGAGTGGATGGATGGACCCCGGCACAAGCTCTTTCTAACTATGTGATCTATAGGAAGTAAATTCATCTCTGTGAAACTCCACTTGCTCATTTGTAAGATGGAGCAAATATTATTTCCTTCATAAATTTATTGCAAAGATCAAATTACATAATGCCTGTAGAATGCCTTGCAGAGTGCTTGACACAGAGTAAACCATCAGTGGACATTGTTAGCCCTACCAAGATGAAGAAGGTATATTCACAGAGCAGCTGGGCAATATCTGATTAAAGGTCCAAATGACAGAAGCTGATGAGGGGTATTCTCTCCATGTTAGATAAAAGGAAAATCACTGTGGACCAGGATGAGAAGAGCTCTCTTGATAGGATGAATGTTGGGGTGAATTTGGAAAACTTCAGCAGGGCTTCATTTTATTGAGGAATAGGAAGTCCTGAAGTTTTAGCTAGCTTTCCCAAAGTCTGGGAGAAGTCATTTGTCCTACCTTGGAGAATCCCAATGATGCTATTCCCTAGCAGATCTTGAGTTTTTTAAATAACCACTCTGAGCTACAGTTGTCTTATAAGTAAGACAGATTATATTACTGGTCTGTAACCTGGAGCCAGATATTTGTTTTTTAAAAATATTAGACCATTGGAGTTCCTGCTGTGGCACAGTGCTTTAAGGATCTGGTGTTTCAAACAGCCATGGGGTAGGTTGCAGCTGTGGCTCAGATTTGATCCCTGGCCCAGGAACTTCCATATGCCACTGGAGTGTAGCCAAAAAATAAAAAAATAAATAAAAATGTTAGCTCATTAGGTTGAAAACTTTCAATAATAATTCAAAAGATAATAAAGTTTTAAATTAAATGTTTCTAAAGTAAATCATACTTTTAAAAAATGTCATTTATAGGAGTTCTTGTTGTGCCTCAGTGGTTAATGAATCCAACTAGGAACCATGAAGTTATGGGTTTGATACCCAGCCTTGCTCAGTGGGTTAAGGATCCAGCATTGCCGTGAGCTGTGGTGTAGGTCACAGACATGGCTTGGATCCCACATTGCTGTGGCTCTGGTGTAGGCTGGTGACTACAGCTCAGATTAGACTCCTAGCCTGGGAACCTCTATATAGCTCAGGTGCAGCCCTAGAAAAGACAAAAAAAAAAAGTAATTTATTTCTTATAGCATTGCTAATAATTCCTTTAAAGTTTTGAAAGTTATTTTAAAAGACAGAGAAATATCACCATATTAATGCCCAACAAATATCAAGTCATTGTGTCTGATGGACTTTATCTATAATTTTAACTACTGTATAATTATCTAGTCACCTGGAAACCATTACTGAAAATGTTATAATATTAATCACAACGATTTAAGGAAACATAATAATAAAGTAATTGAATAAGGACCAATGATTGTGAACAAATTAAACTTTACCTACTATACACGCCAACCAGCCAACCAGTTTGTTATTCGTCCCTTCAAAAAATGATTTGATTTTAGGGTCTCTAACAACTCCCAAACTTTAAAATCTGTGAGTGTTAGTCTACTGTCTCCAAACACTAACCTGGACCAGGTCCCCTTTTCCTCACCTGCCCTTGGCCTGGTGATAATAATAGCCTCTGAAGGCAGCGCCATGCCTCCTAAACTCCAGGCAGGTCCACAGCTGGAGTCCCCTCCGCCCCCCTCCCCCAGTCCCAAGCCAAGTGTGAGCTGGAGCTTCTGGGCACCAGGGTAAGGCTCAAACACGTAATATGAGCCAGACTAGAGGTCAAGTCTTATTTTCCTCTGACTACATGCTTGCTGCTCCTCTGGAAAGTGCTGTAGGAGGGCTCTCTCACTCACCTAATCATTGCCCCCACCCCTCTTAGCCCAGGTCCCTCTGGGGACCTGAATGCTCCTGGCTGAAGCTGGGAAAGCATTTTTCACACCTTTAAATAAAATGTGCAGATTTAAGGTAGAAGGATTATTTTCCATTACAATATGAAACATTCTGGCCCTTTTCCCAGAGTTTATAATAGCCCTTGGAAAAGAACTTCCCCCCTGAAGGATAGTCCTAGAAACCAGCTAGAAATGAACTGGGAAGTCTGGACCAGACTTGTGAGGGAGAGAGAGCCCATGCTGATGGAAATGTTGGAGCACTGGCCTTGTTACTGCTTCAGTCAAGATCACAACTAGCTGTTCACATCAGCAGAGTCCATCCATGCCTTTGTTCTCGCCCTCAGAGTCCAACGGGGATTGATATGTTAACTGAGGTTTGACTTCAGGATACTGAGGATCTCAAAGACAGATGACCACAATGATGAGAAGGGTCTCCATCCATTGATCTCTTTCATTATCTTTGATAGCAGTTACAATTCCCCTATAGACTAACTGCAGTAATAAATACCAGTGGATTAACACTACGAATATTTATTTTTTGCTCACCCCATGGTAAGATTGGTTTTGTGATGGGCATCCTTTCATAGCGTGGTTTAGGGATCCGGGATCCTTCCATCTTCCAGGGCCTTGGAATCTTCCACCATACCCTCTCATTCTGCATGGAGACAAGTCTTTCTGAGAGACCCAGTAGGGGGCTTGAGGAACCAGACTGGAAGTGATGCATCTTACCAAGCGAACACCACTGGCTTGGCCCATCCAACTTTAGGGCCGTTGCAAAATTTACTATGCCACCTGCCAATTAAGGAGGAGAAACATGTAGATATCAGTGAGCACATTCTTTGCTCTTCCTCACTAAGAATAAAAGTGTTAGTTTGGGTTGTCATTTGTCGTCACAGAGCAGTGGGAATGACGGTTCTGAAAGAACATTGAGACATGGAGAGAAGAGCCCTTGGGGTCTGGGGTCACTGCTGGAAGCCTTCCTTATGTTACCCTTCTTGTTCACTGTGATAAATCTTTCTGTATAAAAGATTATAGAATATATTACCAGCACTGGAATTATATGATATTTACTTATCTATCTCTCCCAACCCCAACTTGAGGGTGGAGACTGTTTCTTACTAAATTTTGAATCTCGAGCACCTACCATAGGACCTGAGTTATAACAGAAGCAGCATTAATTTTCTATGCTCAGTAGTAAATTATCACAAACTTAGTGGCTTTACCATTTCTGTAGATTAAGATATGGCTTAACTAGCTGTAGCCTCTGCTTTGGGGTCTCACCAGGCTTCAATTAACATGTTAAGTCAAGCTTCATTCTCATCCACTGGGGAAGAATCCGATTCCTAGCTCACTCATGTGGTTGGCAGAATTCATCTCCTACGATTGTAGGACTATGGTCCTGGCTTCTTGCGGGTTGTCGGCCAAGGACAATTCAGCTCCTAGAGCCCACCTGGAGCTCTTTGTCATGTGGCCTTCTCCATAGACCCTCTCACAACATGGCCACCTCTTTAAAGCCAGTAAGGGAGAAAGTTTCCAGAGTCAGTCCTCTAGCAAGACAGAGTCTTATGTAATGAGACATACTCATCTGAGTGGCATCCTGCCACTTAGGCCACATTCTATTGGTTAGAACCAAGTCATGGTTCCCATGCACATTCAAGAGAAGGACATTAAACAAGGGCGTGAAAACCAGAAGGCAGGAATCACAGGAGCCTTCTTAAAGCCTACCCTCCATATGAACTGTTTTCTCATTTGATGAGTAGATGGAGAGAGGAGAGGGAAGGAACCACAAAGAAAGAGAGGGCCTGTGAAGCCACGTATACTCTGCTCTGAATCTTATTCTTACCACTTATAAAATGACAATTATGACACTCATGTCCTAGGACTATAAGGCAATTTAAAGTAGAAAACATAGGTGAAATATCTAATAAAATGCTAGCAAAAGGAGGTGTCCAATACCCTTCCTTTTACTAATTTGCTGACGGTCTTGACAAGTGATTTCCTCATCCTGGGGTTCAGTGGCCTCCTCTATAAATGAGCAATTTAGCTTCAAGAGACTTTTTGGAGGTCACTGCCAACTGAAAAACTCACATCACTGGACAAAGATGATCTGACCCAACAGTGACTTGTACATATTCTCCTCATAAAATAAGAACTTGTAAAAATAAACTGAAGTCGAAAGATAAGGGACTTCCATCCTCTTACTTAGTCATGAAATTAAGGACAAAGAATGTATTTCTTCTTGATCATCCAGTTGAAGGCATTTTGGAAGTTGCCTATGAAAAGTTTAGCCATTTTATATTTTGTATGAAATAATTAAAGATTAGATCATGTAGGCCATTTTATATATTGGTGTCTTTCTAACTGGTTGCAGCCTTCAGGGAGAGAACTTGACTTTTTCTTTCTTTCTTTTCTTTTTTTATTTTTCTGAGTAGCTGTTAATAAAACATATTTGTTCAACAACACTATCTAGCTCCACTGAAAATTAGAGAAATTTCTAACTTTTTTAAACTTTTTTTTTTGTCTTTTTGCTATTTCTTGGGCTGCTCCCGCGGCATATGGAGGTTCCCAGGTTAGCGGGCGAATCGGAGCTGTAGCCACCGGCCTACGCCAGAGCCACAGCAACGCGGGATCCGAGCCGCGTCTGCAACCTACACCACAGCTCACGGCAACGCCAGATCGTTGACCCACTGAGCAAGGGCAGGGACCGAACCCGCAACCTCATGGTTCGTAGTCGGATTCGTTAACCACTGCGCCACGACGGGAACTCCTCTAACTTTTTTAAAATCTAGAGATAGAAGCTGACTTGTCTGGTTAATTTGCTTAAGTAGGAATCTGTTACTGTGTGTATTACTTTTTTCTTTTTTTTCTCTTTTTTTCATTTTAGGTTACTCCCAAGGCATATGGAGGTTCTCCAGCTAGGGGTCAAATCGGAGCTGTAGCTGCTGGCCTACTGCCACAGCCACAGCCACAGCAACGTGGGATCTAAGCAGTGTCTGTGACCTACACACAGCTCTACTGTGCATATTTCAATAGAGAGCAGATACAGGGGAGGGACAAATCAGGATCAAATCACCACTTGGATTGATAACCTTACTGGCAGAGGAGGCTCTGTATTTGCTGGGCTCCCATGTATGAATTTTTTTCCACCCAGCTCTTGTCTGGGCTCCTCTTTCTCACACTCAGAAATCCCTGCTCTTCACTCAACTCCTCCTTGCCATCTATGTCTGGCACACCCGGATAACTAAGAGGAGTGTTAACAGAATCACCATTCAGCCTAGGATGGTTTCTCTTTTCCCTTTTGTCAAAATGAGGTATCTGAATGTTTGGGAAACTTATCCAACCCTCTGGATGGGCTCCCCTAGGTTCTTGTTGTCTCTAATGAGGTCATTGTGAATATTTTTGGTTGGGGGGCCTCTGAGGTGTTCTGACTCCAATCAGAATGCCTTACGTCTTTTAGGTTGAAAATATACTGCTAGGCGTGGATTTGTCTTGAGATCTGGAAGCGTTCCCTCTCTGGAAACTAGACTGGATAATCCCTGAGTCTGTAGGGGTGGGGGATATATGCATGCTTGAGTGAGCATCCCCTTAAATGTTGTGCCCTGAGTGTTTCACTCATCTCATCCTGGTCCCAGACCCCCTGCGTAGGACAGGAAGTTCTTTTCTGAGAGCTCACTGGAGCAGGGTATAAAAATTGTGTATTAGTTTCCCAGGGTTGCCATCATAAATTACAATAAACTGGGTGGCTTTAAACAAAAGAAACTTTTAGTCTTACCGTTCTGGAGGCCCAAAGTCCAAAACCAAGGTGTCAGCAGAGCCATATTTCTTCCAAAGATTCTAGGAGAGAATCCTTTCTTATTTCTTCCAGTTTCTGGTGGCTCTGGGTGTTCCTTGGTTTGTACAGTCTAAGTCCAACCTCTGCTTCACATGAGCATTTTTATCTGTGTCTTCTCTTCATATAAGGACACTTGTCTTTGGATTTAGGCTTCATCCCTGTAATCCAGGATGATGTCATTGTGAGATCCTTAATTGGATCACATCTGTAAGACCTTTTGTCTTTGTTTCTTTTGAGGGCTGCATATGTGGCATACGGAAGTTCCCAGGCCAAGGATTGAATTGGAGCTTCAGCTGAGGCCTACACCACAGCCACGGCAATGCAGGATCCAAACAGCATCTGTGACCTATGCTGCAGCTTTTGACAATGTTGGATCTTTAACCCATTGAGCAAGGCCAGGGATTGAACCTGCATCTTCATGGAGGCTATGTTGGGTTCTTCAATGCTGAGCCACAATGGGAACTCCTATAAGACCCTTTTAAGAAATAAGATCACACTGACAGGTTGTGAGTGGGTATATCTTTTGGGGTGTCACCATTCAAATCACTACAGATTGGAGACAAGAGGTTGAAATCTAGAAGCCCAGACCACAAGATACCCTGTGTAGAATTATTTCTTCAGCGAAGCTTTGCTAAGTGCTTACCCTGTCCATGAGACTCCTGGCTTCAAGTTTGACAGGGGTGAAGATGGTACAAGTGAAACTCACATGGATCTCACCCCTCCCCAAAGCAACTGCAAAACAAAAAACATTTTCACCTCCTCTATCAAGGAATGTACAATCAATTGGTAAAGATGAAGATAATTAAATAGGAAGTTTGGTTTAGGGGTGTGAGTCTTAAGAAAGGCACTTAACACTGGTTTTAATAATAAAAATCATTAAAAAAAAAGAATAAGGTGGAGGGACTACTGTATAAAATAGATGATGAACAAGAAACTACTGTATGGCACAGGAAAATCTATTCAATAGTTTGAAATAACTATATGGGAAAAAGGAATGGATATATTTATATGTATAATCGATCCACTTTGCTGTACCCCTGAAACTAATACAACATTGTAAGTCAATTATGCGCCAATAAAATAAAAAAAAAAGAGTTCGTTTTGTGGCTCAGTGGAAACGAATCTGAATAGTATCCATGAGGATTTTAATTCAGTCCCTGGCTGTGCTCAGTGGATCAGGGGTCTGGGGTTGCTGTGAGCTGTGACGTAGGTTGCAGATGTAGCTCGGACCTGATGTGGCTGTGGCTGTGGTGTGGGCCTGCATCTGTAGCTCCAGTTCAACCCATAGCCTGGGAACTTCCATATGCTGCAGGTGAAGCCCTAAAAAAATAAATAAATAAAGAAGGGGGTGGTAGGAGTTCCCTTGTGGCAGCAGGTTAGGGATCCGGCATTGTCACTGCAGAGGCTCAGATCTCTGCTGTGATGCTGTGATGTGGGTTCAATCCCTTGCCTGAGAATTTCCACATACTGCGAGTGTGGCAAAAAAGAGAAAAAAGAAAAAAAAAGAGGGTGGCTGATGGAGTTCAACTAACTCAATCCAGTGTTCAAGGAGATCCATGTCATCAATTCTTTGGTGTAATGTTTATTTTCAAAAATATTATTGCTTAAGAAAAAATAGGAGATTCAATGGAAGAGGAAAATGACATAAAATACATTTAGTGTGGCGAAAAAATCCCCACTAATGAATGACAGGTGAAGTCATGAAGTAATGAAAATATTTTCAAGTCATTCTAAAATCAATTTGAACAACTCATCCTCAAATACATATTCAAATTCTACCTACTCTTTGAGGTCCAGCTTAGGCTCACCTCTTCTAGGAAATTCTTCTAAACCACCTGAATCCAGATGTCACACAATTCTCAGTTCACATCGCCTCCCCAAACTCTGTTGGTATGTCCCCACCCGTGCCTTCCCGCCTCTCGTGTCCCAGGTTGTCTCATTCACTGTCCAGTTCTACAGACAGTTCTTCCCAGATTCTGTCCACATCACTGTTAGCATCTAGAAGCACTATGGTTTCTTGCATGACGCATCATGACACGCTCTTAATTAGTCTCCCTTCTTATTCCCTTTTCCTCTACCATCCACTCTCTACAGAGTAGGAAATGTGATGTTTTGAGATATAACTAAGCTCCCAATCTCCCCACTAGCTTTCTATTGCACCTGAAATAAAATTCCAACTGGCTAGCCTGGTCTTAAGGAGTCTGATAGGATTTTGTCTCTCCAGTTCCCTCCAAAACAAGCTTCCATACTTCTCTTTGCAGTCTAACCCCCAGTCACAGTGACTTTTTATTTCTGTTTCTTTTTTTTTTAATGCTCTATTCTTTAAAAAAAAATGTATGGAAGTATAGTTGTTTCAAAATGTTAATTTCTGCTGTACAACAAAGTGATTCAGTTATACATGTACATGCATCCATTCTTTTTCAGATTTTTTTCCAATAGAGGTTATCACAGAATATTGAGTATTGTGCTATACAGCAGGTCCCCTTTGATCATCCATTCTTTATACAATCTATCCCTCCCCCACCTTTCCCCTTTCGTAATCATAAGTTGTTTTCAAATTCTGTGTTTGTTTCTGTTTTATAAATAAGTTCATTTGTATCATTTTCTTTTTTTAGATTCTACATGTAAGTGATATCAAATGGTATTTGTCTTTCTCTGTCTGACTTACTTCGCTTAGTATGATAATCTCTAGGTCCATCCAAAAGGCATTATTTCATTATTTTTATTTTATTTCTGTTTCTGGAGTGAACAAAGCTGGTCCTTGCCTGAGGATTCCCTGCCTGGAAATACTCTCCCATTTTTCCTTACAGGTCTGTACGAGAGTCTCAGCTCAATCATCTCTTCCTTAGTGAGCTTTTCCCTTATGATTCAGTCTAAATTACTCCATTCTCACTCACCCTCTCTCATTCCCAGTAAATCATATCACTTTGCTCTAGTTTCTCCATTGCTCTTGACAACTAAAATAATCTTCATTCATTTGCTACTTGTATGGTGTATCTCCTCCCAATAGAATGTAAATGTCATGAGAACTGGGGCTTTATCTGTGTTTTCACTATTGTTATCTCCAAGTCTAGCTCAGTCTCAAGCACAAAGTAGATGCCCAGCAAATATTTACTCAATGGCTGGATCGTGAGTGCAAGATTGTCTATTATTCTTGGTGCTTAAATATAATAATTGTGCCTTTTAATAACATAAGCCCTAGGAGAGAAGGCATCAATGTATTGTTCTTCGCACACAACTTAACACAATTGTTAACAAACATAAATTCATATTGAGCTGTTTTGGCAAGAGGAGCAAGGAATGGTGTTCTAGGCTTTCTGCTAAGTACGCTTTGTTCTTCCTCATGTTTTAGACACTATCCCTGGTCTATGGTACTTTGCTGTTTATTCAATGAGATAAGGCATTTTTGCGTGAAGAGCATCTGTTTCTCCTTCAGTGACCTCAGACTGAGTCCACTCTAAGATGCCTAGGATGGGTAGGTCTCCCCCTTTCTTCTGCCGCTCAGATTCCCTGGCTCCACCTCTTCCCTTCTAAGCCTCTTACATATCACAAAAGAATCCACCCCGCAAACAGCTCTCAAGCTCTTACCTATAGAAATCAGCAATGCATAAACCAAACAAGGTACCAGCAATGACTATGTTTTTAAAGAGCCTGCCGTACTTTGCCGAAAGACACCCATCCAGAACCCTTCACCTTTGACCTTCTAGAAACACTTGCCAATTTTCTTTAATGGCCATCATCGTTGCCTATGTGTGGTACTTTTATAAGTACCGTCTACTTATGGCCAAAGGAGCTCTTCTCCGTATCTCTTTTGGCTATCAGTGCATCCCTGAAACTAAGAAGATTTGTGAACAATGGACCTGGGAGGCTGCCTTGGGGTAGCCTGGGTCAGACAGACGCTGCTCTCTGTGTGAAGTAATCCTATCTGTGTGCGCTCGAGTTTTAAAGTTGACCCTCATTAATCATAGCTCCGGTTCCTTTAGACACTCGAGAGCTGATCTATTCCCCTTTTTTCCCCTGAGCAGCCATCTATATAGCCCCCCAAATAAGTTATTTATTCCTGAAATGACTTGATCTGGCATCACCCGGCCTTCTATAACCTCCTGTGTATGAAGGAGAGAAATGAATGGCTTGGGCTACATCAAAGTGTTGTTTTACTTTCCATATAGTCATTAACTTTAAATGTTCCCAAACTAATAGTCCAAGACATTGTAAAGAGGTAATAAGTTCAAAGGAACATAAAACATAAAGCAGAACTCCGGAGTCATTTGAAAGTATTTTCTCTAAATGTGTGCAAGCTTTCAAGGCTGCTAGGCAAAGGAGCCTGGATCGGCATTTGGCTGGTGCTGAAAAGACTTTTCCCCAAGTGGAGTGTGTAAGCGAGTTGCCAGGCCAACCTCTTTGAGAGCAGAAGCATGTCTTTAGAGGGTCTGCTCTTCCAGAGAAGGTTGCACTGAGCTGGCTCATTCCTCCCTCAATTGAAGGCCAATTTGTCTCTTACTTTAAATCTCTCTCTCTCCTTGTTTGGATCCCTGTGCTCCAGGTCACACAGGGAGGGTTGGTCTACTGCTCAACAAAATAGGGTGTCTCCATCTAAGAGAAAATTACCAATGGATTGAGGTATATAAACAAGATCCAAGTTCCCGTTGTACAGTCTCCAGTCATTGAGTTAAATAGAGTGTGGGGTGAAAGGTCAGAGCCCTATATGTTTGTCTGAAGCATCAGAGCTCAAAAGACGCTTTTCTTTCTTTCTTTGAAGCAGAGCACATCCTTTGAAAAAGCCACCAGAGAATGGAGTTTTCCGTGAGCACCGCCTATAGCAAGCTGTTTGTGGAGATGAAGTGCTTCCGCTGTTCCTCACACCTTCCCATTCTCAGCTCTCCATCACCCTAACAGCTGTGGTTTTTGCATTCTAGCCTCATATCCTGGGCAGAGATTTGCAACCTAAAAAGAACATGGATTATTTTTATCTCAAAGAAAAGACAATGGATTTTAAGGCGCTTTTAATTGTTCTACCTTTTTTTTTTTTAACACATTTTCTTCTCTTTCATGACAGACAGACTTACTGTGTACACTCAAAATCACAAGACGCCAACTGTGTCTTGTTCCACTGAACATCATTGTTTCACTTAACATTATGCCTTGGACATTTAGATCCTGCTATGTCCTTTTCAAGAGTTATTTTAATGGCTACTGAAAGTTGCATTGAATGCATACCCTAGGATTCACTGGACCCTCTATCAATGACTGGATGTTTAAATTATTTTCAAACGTTTCGCTGTTAACAGTAACACGGTCATGAACGTTTTGAGCATGAATAGTTTTCTTCCTTCAAGAGAAGGATGTCATTAGGATGGAGCCTTTCTTTTTTTTTTTTTTTTTTTTGTCTTTTTGCTATTTCTTTGGGCCACTCCCGCGGCATATGGAGGTTCCCAGGCTAGGGGTCGAATCGGAGCTGTAGCCACCGGCCTACGCCAGAGCCACAGCAACGCGGGATCCGAGCCATGTCTGCAACCTACACCACAGCTCACGGCAACGCCAGATCATTAACCCCCTGAGCAAGGGCAGGGATCGAACCCGCAACCTCATGGTTCCTAGTCGGATTCGTTAACCACTGCGCCATGACGGGAACTCCTTTTTTTTTTTTGTCTGGATGGAGCCTTTCTAATGGGATTATCGGGTTGCTTCATGTATCATTTTTTCGGCTCTTGATAGTGGTAATTAAGATCCTCTGCAGAACACTTTGGTAGTTACAATACTTACCTGGCATCGTTCTGGCACCATTTCACCACATCCGCACCCACAGAGGATCTGGCAGACGGAATTATTAGGCATCCAGAGACATCTAATTGTAGAAGTACCGACCAAAAGCAACAATTAGGACAAGTAGGATTTAGTCAAATCGAAAACTATACACAGATACAACTTAATATGGATCTTACTTTCACTAGGTTTTTTAAAAAATCATATTCTTTCTTAAAAATATTATATCACAAAAGGAAATATATAACTTACGGCAACACATTTTGAAATTTTGGGAAAATAAATAAAAACCGCTCATATTTCCACCAACCTGGATCATTATTATTAATATTTATTTTAATTTTCTTAATAGTAATCATTAATATTTGAAGCCTTATTATTGTGATTACTGTTCTATGCACATATCTTAAAAACAAAAATAGGAGTTCCCATGGTTGCTCAGAGCTAACAAACCTGACTAGTATCCATGAGGTCATGGGTTCGAACCCTGGCCTCCCTTACTGGGTTAAGGATCCAGTGTTGCTGTGAACTGTGGTGTAGGTCATAGATGTGGCTTGGATCTGGCATTGCAGTGTCTATGGTATAGGCCAGCAGCTGCAGCTCCAATCGGACCCCTAGCCTGAGAACCTCCATATGCTGCGAGTACAGCCCTCAAAACACCAGGGGGGAGAAAAAAAAAAGTGGAAGCAAACAGAATAGGCTGTTCCATCTTTTTTTTTTCCACTAAACAGCATATGAACAATACATACATAATAAGCACTATTATCACAATATCTATTATAGTCACTATTTAAATTTATCATATGAATGTACCATATGATATACTCCTATGGTTAGGCATGTAAATTGTTTCTACCTTTTATCTATTCCAATTAATCCTGCAGTGATAATTACCATTCTAGTGAATATATCATAGAACAACCTGTGATTGTATCCTAAAGACAATTTTTTGGGTGCCTTTTTTTAGGGCCCCACCCCTATGGAAGTTCCCAGGCTAGAGGTCAAATCGGAGGTACAGCTGTAGGCCTACATCACAGCAAGGCCAGGTCCGAGACATGTCTGCGACCTGCAGCACAGCTCATGGCAACACCAGATCCTCAACCCACTGACTGAGGCCAGGGATTGAACCCTCATCCTCATGGATACCAGTCAGGGTCATTACCACCGAGCCACAGTGGGAACTCCCAATGAAAGCACATTTCCAAAGCTTGTAATGAACACTCAAAAATTGTGCTTTAGAAATGCTGCTTTGCAAAAGCCTACAAGATGATCAATTTTCTTTTCTTTTTCTTTCTTTCTTTTTTTTTTTTTTTCTTTTCAGGGCTACACCTGCAGCATATGGAAGTTCCCAGGCTAGGGGTTGAATTGGGAGTGTAGCTGCGACTTACGCCACAGCCATGGTGACACAGGATCTGAGCCATACTTGCAACCTACACTGCAGCTTGCAGCAAGACTGGATCCTTAACCCATTTAGCGAGGATGGGGATCCAACCTGCATCCTCATGGATACTAGTTGGGTTCTTAACCTCCCGATCCACAACAAAAACTCCTTGAGAGGATCTATTTTCTAGACCCTCACCAGCACAGCACAGCATCATTTAGAAACAACCATTTCAAAATTGATAGACAAATATAATATTGCTTGACTTTAATTTGCATTTTTGATCATTTGTGAACTTATGCATGGTTCTCTGAAATTTAATATGCGTATTTTGTGTATGTGTTCATGTCCTCTGCCTGTTTTCCTATTGCTAACTTTTCTCCTATTGAAACCTTCTAAATAACTGCAGAGAAACAGTCTTCAGGTTATTGTGAGCATTTGGTGTCCTACATAATGTAGGTACTGGGGCATCCCATACCTTCTGGTTTCTTTCCTGTGGAGATTCTGCCCTGAACCTCCTCAACTTCTCTGCAATTGTCCTCTGGCTTGTGCCTTGAGTTAATTCTGGGATTGAGAAAGAGAAGGTAGAAAGTTCTGGATTTACCTCAAGGATAAGTACCCATGAAGGGAGTGTTAGGAAATGAGGCTTGAAAGTAAACTTGTGTTAAATCATAAAGACGTTGAAAGCGGAGGATTTTAGGCTCTTCTCGGTCAGCAATGGGGAGCCTCCCATTGAGTTTTGAGTGGGAGAAAGATGCGAAGAAATGATGCGATTCAGAGTGTATCCAGCAGGTGGCACAATTGTTACGTCTTCTGCCTGAGAGGGTCTCCTAGGCATTTCAGCTTTGTAGGTAAAGTCCACGTGTGAAAAGGTACCTTTACGGAAACCTTCAGACTGGAATGATCTAGATCACTCTAGTGGACTACAGTGGGATGGATTTTCCTAACAACTGAAAGAACTCTTAAACAGCATCTCTGTCCCTTTTTATAATATTCATGCTTTCTCCAAAAGCCTGTTTTTTGTTCACGTGTATCCAGTGCCTGTTGAGATCCAGTTCAGTGCCTTCCCGTACATTAGGCTGTTTCTTCAAATACCAAATGCTGTTTCTGACAAATTATTTTTCAGTTATTTAATGAAGGCTAGAGTAGTAACTTTCAGTTCTGAAAAGTTGGGAAAATATCAGTGCAGACGGAGCGCTGTACCCTGAACAATTCACTAAATTGTGGTCCGTTTCTTCATTCTTACCAGATACATAGCAGCCAGTCCAAATGATTAGACATTTGTTTTCTTCCATGAAATTCTTCGTATCAGTTAAATGGTAATGAGAGAATACTGAATATTGGGTATCGAGATCTATGAGAAAATTCAAGAATTCCTCCATTATTCTAAGCGCGACTTTTTAAGATTTGTATCATCTTTTGTCATTTGGTTCGACCTATTTGAAACATCTCTGCTTACATTTAAAGAAAAAAAAAGATTCAGTACAAACTATTCAAGTCCAAATGTTTTTCCCTGAAACCTCAGTGGATCCCCTCTGAATGACAGCGAGGCACATGTTTGTAGTTGGGAATCTGGCAGCAAGGAGCGTGAGTGCTGATGGTCAGGATGTTCTGGTTCAGAAGTTAGAAAATAAATAATTCCTGAGAGGAAGGATTCTTCGGCTCTGGGCAGCTGATACGGCAATAAAATAAATAGGCAGTAAAAGACACTTCCTGTTTTGAGAGTTCACATTTCATATTGGCAAAGCGCATCTCTTAAATTCAATCTCATGCTTCCATAAATAAACCTGGCACCTTTTTAAACACTTTTCCATCTGCTGCAGAATGAGGAGTGCATTATTGAATACACCTCAGGGAGTCCCAGAAATGGGAAAAGACTACTTGTGAGGAACACACCATTGCAGTTGGCCTTGGCCCAGAGGAGCCATCAGGAGATTGTTTGAGTTCAAACCATTGTAACAAGACCCTGATGGTGTTTCCCCACCGCCTTCGGTTCTATGCGAGGCTGTCATGGCTGGAGCTTCAAACCAGGAGGAGCCAGGAACGGTCTTTAGGTTGAGTCAGGGTTAGACAGGTTGGCAGGATTCTTTGCTAAAACACCTGGGGTAGTTCTCATCCAGCTCCTGACACCTTCTTCAACATATTAATCCAGTTTCCCAGAATGGATAGAAAAGTCTGTCTACCTGCACTAGAACCCAGAAGAAAAGGTCTGATTCCAGACAGTAGAGAATCCGGGGTCTCCTTGGGTTGGCAGCAGTCAACTCTGAGCTCATCTCTCTGGTGGTGGAAAGCATGGGATGGGATCACACCTTCGTCATACTAGAGAACCAGTATCAGAGAAATGATTCAAGTCTCTATTTTGCTGTTACCTTTGTGATCTTCGGCAGGTGGGGAGATCACTGTAGCCTCAGAGCCTTGTGATAAAGTGAAGTAAAACCCATGAAATCAACTGGCACAGGGCCTTGTTCTTGGGCATGACATTATCTTATGTAGCCCCACAAAAGGCAATCAAAAACTCTGAAAATTATGACTGTGAGGCTTCCCCCATGGCACAGTGCACTAAAATCTCAGAGATTTTAAACGACAGGGGGAAATGTGCTTTTAAAACCAATGAAGGGAGTTCATGGCTCAGCAGTAATGAAACTGACTAGTAGCCAGGAGGATGCGGGTTCAATCGCTGGCCTGCTCAGTGGGTTAAGAATCTGGAATTGCCGTGAGCTGTGGTGTAGATCATAGAGGCAACTCGGATCTGGCATTGCTGTGGCTGTGGTGTAGGTTGGCAGCTGCAGCTCTGATTCAACCCCTAGCCTGGGAATTTCCATATGCTGCAGGAATGGCCCTAAAAAGCCAAAATAAAATAAAATAAAATAAAATAAAATAAAATAAAATAAAATAAAATAAAATAAAAAGTAAAATAAAATAGTAAAACCAGTGAAAACTGGTAAGAAATTTGCCCAACCTCACACAGTGGCAGAATCAGAATTTTGATGCAGGGACCCTAGGAGACTCTGTCTTTCTCTCAGTCTTTCTCTCAGTCTCCTCAAGGCACAGGAGCATCTGTCAGCCACTCTCCATGCCCAATGCCAGGTTCAGGGCATTTCTGTTCTCCTCTGGCCACCCTGATTTACTGCTTCAGGACCTTACCTTCCTGCAACTTGTTGGATAGTTCACCCCACAGAGCTCCAGCTCAGAGCCTGAAGAGAGAAAGACAGACAGACTCAAGGATGGTTCCAGGGTGCCAGTGGCTGGCATTTCAGAGATAATTGAAGGCAAAAGCTGCCAAGGGCCTGATTGGTGCTGACTGGGGCCCTGAAGAGACAGCTTGTGCTCAACAGTGATTTACTGTTGCGTTATTGTTGGTACCGGCTTGCAGGCCTGTGATTAGATTGGACTGTGGTTGGAGTTGCTTTCAGGACTATCAGATCCCCTTAACCTTTAGCTGACACAGGCCTGTCTTTCTCCTTGAATATCTGGAGCTAAGTGCTCTGTAATTCAACCTGACTCTTTCTCTTCCATCTCAGCTCAAGGTTATTGACTTCTTTTCTTCGATGGCATAAGTTGTCTCATTGCTTCTGATAAAATGGCACAGAAAGAATTAGACCTTGAACTGTGGGTTCAAAATAAGATGTCTTAAGGGAAAGAAAGTGAGGGCTAGATTACTACAAAATGCTGTTATTACAGAAATTAAAGAAGTGGTACACTTGCATTTTACCTAACTTTGACAAGTTCTACTAAAAACGAAAGGTGAGGAGCTCCTTTGGTGGCTCAGCAGTAACCAACCGGACTATTACCCATGAGGATAAGGGTTCGATCCCGTGGCGGTCTTGCTCATTGGGTTAAGGATCCCAGCATTATTGTGTGCTGTGGTGGAGGCCTGCGGCTGCAGCTCTGATTCGATCCCTAGCCTGGGAACTTCCATATGCTGCAGGAATGGCCCTAAAAAGCCAAAATAAAATAAAATAAAATAAAATAAAATAAAATAAAATAAAATAAAATAAAATAACATAACATAAAATAAAATAAAATGTAAAATAAAATAGTAAAACTAGTGAAAACTGGTAAGAAATTTGCCCAACCTCACACAGGGCCCTAAAATCCAAAAAAAGAAAAAAAGAAAGGTGAGCATGAAAGATGCTGCCTTTCCGAGAAACTGTGACTAGATTCAAGCTAACTTCCTATTCTGCCATTGGCCAGCACCATGGCTTTGGAAAGTCAGCTCTCCTGGCTGAGCCTCTGCTTCCCCATCTATTATTCAAGGAGTGGAACTGGATCCTCCTCCTCATTCCTCGCTGCCCTGATTCTCAGACATTTCTCATCTTACTGGGTTGGCCACCACCACTGTTGATTGCGTTTTTGTCTCTGCCCTCAAACCCCCCAAAACCCTGGGAATCACAACATTTTCAAGTCTTTCACGGTATCATTGGAATCTGGAAGCAGCCCAGGGTCTTTTCGCAGGCAATGTGCCCTCACATTTGCTTCAGGAAACCTAATCACTGGGCTTTGTCCAGATGGCCATAGGATGATTTTCCGTCTATGTTTCTTACGGCCTTGAGAAGCATCCTGATCTAGCAGCATGACAGCAAGAACTCCTAGCCAGAGCTCTCCAGACAGGCTGGGCTCCTGGGGCAGTGGAACATCTTCCTAGCGTCTTCATGCAAAGCTAGACTCTGTGCCCGGCATTTGCCTCTCCTCTGGGATCTCTCTGCACCTTTGTACACGGTTCTACGCCAGCATGTGAGGTCATTTATTTGCACGTTTTTTCCCCCCCAAGAGGCTGTCTGCTGTTTTCAGGTCCAAATGGAGATTGACGTGTCTGTATCAACAGAATCTGACACAGTGGACACAGTGCCTGGCCTTTGTCACACAGGAACTCAGTGAGGGGTTGAACATGAGATTTGCTCTGTGGGCAAGGAGCTCCCTTAGGACAGGAATCATGGGGCCATCAATGGGATAGAAGGGAGGGGATCTCGGAAGAGCTCCCAGCCTACTCTCTACCTTTCTCTTACCTGCTCTTGGAGGCTAGTTGTGTGTGTGCCAATTTGACCGTGAGATCTACTGGCATTGTTGTCTCCAGGAGTCTCTGAGTCCATGTCGTGCTCTCCTCTAGAATTAGTTATAGGCCGTGGTGTTTATGCTGCTGCTCAGTATTTGCCTTTTTTTTTTTTTTTTTAAGTATTGACATCATGCTTCCTAAGCAGGAATTATCACTCTCTTTGAGAAGTTGCAGCAATGGTTCTTTTTTTACGGCCCTTGGATCCCCCTTTATCTCTCTTTAATTTGCTTCTGAAACGACACTCTGATGGTCCCATCTCCCTCTCTGACCTCTGAGCTTGCCTTTGTTTCGTTTTTTTTTCCTTAGATTTTCTCTGAGGATAAGGAATCACCTTATTATTATTTATCATAATTTTCTTTAGAAGATCTTTTGTGATTAATTCAGTTATTTCAATATTTGAGTCATCTTGGCAATTTCATCGTTTATCCATGTTGTTAAGTTCTTCTGATTTATTACCAGGCTTCATCAGGCACATTTTCCCTTGTTCCCCACCTCAGTAGATTAATCCAAACTCATCTGCAAAGCTTATTCCAAGAAGCCAAATCTTTCCTAGTTATTTGCTCCCCTTCAAGGCTGTAGAGATAAAGGGCTGGTATCTTGCCAACTCCATCCAGTATGGCTGGTCAACCTATTTTAACCCTCCCCGGATGTTCACACTGCCAGGTGTGAGATATGGGAATGGTGGATCCTCCTGGAGAGGGTTCACATTTTCCAGGGCCCAGAGTTAGGGCAGGTTTTGAGGGGTCAGAGGCATACCTCAGGCCACTGGATGTATTATGCCAGCATCTGTCCCATTCTCTGAGCAAACCCTGTCCATAGCCTATAACATACAGAGAGCATTAGCCCTTTTGATCCAAGAGCTGCATCAAATCATTTTGACCCTTTGAGGAAGATATGTAACCTGGGCCAAGTGGAGCCAGATGACTTTTTTTATTACCGGAGCATAAAGCAATATTAAATGATTTCATGAGTTGTAGCCAGAACATCTGTTACTAAACAGGAGAAATCTGATTTATTCGATTCTAACTAACTGGCACTCAGCCCTCTCTAAAGTAATGCCTTGCCCTCGGGGCAAGAAGGTGTTATTGGCCAGTTTTCTATTTGAACATACCATCCTTTCTACATGTCACAGGACTGCTTCTCTCCTCTCTGAGAGATGATCCTTTTGGAGAACAAAGACTTCCCTGGGCAGAAGGGTGGCAGGGGTATGTCACATACTCTGCTGTTTTAAGGCTACTCTAGCAGACCCAGAGCCATGAGCCCCAGAAGGCAGCTGGATGGTCACAGATGGGGAGGGTGACATAGAGAAGGAAAGGTTCATAAGTAGAACTCAGAGGGCTGTAAACCAACCTACATACAGTGCTAAAAAGCAGATGGTCCTGTGTCAATGGCCAATGCCTTCAAACTGGCCCACTGTTTCCTTCAACTCCACTTCTCCAGCCTGATGGAGCACACTGTTCTGGTCCCTATGTAACCATCACCAGGCTTTGGGAAAAGGTCCTGTGCTTAACCCTTTCACTCATCGTCAAGGATGGAGCATTTCTCCAATAAACATGGGCCTCTGGTCCTTGGGCTGGTCAACATTTTGCATTGCTTAAAGTAATACAAGGAAATCTTGGCATTCTATGGGATTTCAGACTCAAGTCACTGTGTGGGTGGGAGGGCATTGGGAGAGGCGAAAGTGATGAAACGAGAAAATCTTTCCCAATATAGCAGCTTTCCAAAATAATTCACTCATTTTATTCCTGCATCCTATCATTCCTTCATTTATGCATTCATTCACTAATTACTCTATTTTTCAAATATTTACCTGTGCTAGTCACCATTCTAAGCAATGGGAGATGGGTGATAAAATTTAAAGAAGAGGCAATCCATTAACTCAAGACGTTGACAGTCTGATAAGAAAATTAAGATGCTGGCATAGACTATAAAGTAGAAAATTGTGAGTCATGAGAGAGTTGCTGATAAAGGATTGTGGGGAATTAAAGGGGAAAGAAAGAAAATGTTCACCATAAGTTTCCAGGAAGGGTTTCATGAAGGCTATGGAATTTAGGCAGTCTTAAGGAAGGAGAGAAAGGAGAAACAACTATTGTAAGACAGAGTAGTGGTTTGAGGCGTGCTGGAGAACCAGCAAATCCTTCGTGTCTCTGAAACTCACAGTCCATGTACAGGAATAATGGAAGACGACATGGAAGATGGCCTGAGGTCACATCCTGAAGATCTTTATGTGCCTGGCAAAGACCCACTCAGTTGGTTGAAAGAGTCTGAGCAGGAAAATAGACCTACAATTTAGGAAGATTAACCTGAGACCATGAGTAAATTGATGGGCCAGGGGGAGCACTTGAAAAAATGCAGGTGAGAGATAATAAAAACTCTAGCTGGAATATTTGGAGAGGAGAAGGGGGGATACATATGGCAGATTTACAACACAGGAATTGATAAGGTTTAAGAGTTTACATATTGTTATAAAAGGAATATGGGTTTTGAAATCAGACAGGCTTTAGGATGAAATTATTATTATTTTTTTTTGTCACTCTCGGAACTACCTGGAGTAAGTCCCAAATTCTTCAGGCTTCCCTTTATTCCTCCTCAGCAATGTACCTGTGTGTGTGTGTTATCAAAGCCCCACCAAGTGATGGAGAAACTCAGATGAGGTAATATATGTAGAAACATTTTGTAGAGTCTGAAAAACCCTCAGAAATTCATTGTGGTTATTTGAGTTACTACCTGGATGTGAGGAGCAAACAGAAGGGAAGGGTCTCAGATGAACCTCCAGTTTTTGAACCAGTGGGCCTCTGAAGGTCAAAAATTCAAAGGAGAAGGATGGGACAGGAGGTCACCACTCCCTCCATAGCTCAAAATAAACTCTAGGTGGATCCAAGATGTAACTGTGAACTTTAAACTACTGAACAGATTTTATAATGTAGCAGCCAAGAAATTCTATCAAAGCATTCCAGGGAAGCTAGAAACCAAAAAGGAAAATATCAATAAAATTGGTTGCATTAGAAGTTACAACCTCAATACAACAAAAAATTATAGGGAGTTCCCCTCATGACTCAGCAGTTAATGAACTCCACTAGGATCCATGAGGATGAGGGTTTGATCCCTGGCCTTGCTCAGTGGGTTAAGGATCTGGTGTTGCCTTGGGCTGTGGTGTAGGTCACAGACATGGCTCGGATCCCATGTTGCTGTGGCTGTGGTGTAGGCCAGCAGCTGTAGCTCTGATTTGACCCCTAGCCTGGGAACTCCCATACGCCACAGGTGCAGCCATAAAAAAAAAAAAAAGCAGTAATAATAGGAATAATAACAATGTTGGAAGAAAAATAGCAAACAGGGAAACGTGTTTGCCGATTATAAACTGACATTGAGTTGATTTCTAAATATGTAAAGAGTTTCACAGAACAATTAATTTACAAATGAGGGACCGAGTAGAAAAACAGGCGAAGAATGTAATTTATTAAAAAGAAATACAAATTGAAATACATTTAAAAAAAATAATTTAATCAAAGACACTTAAAATAAGGTCTTTTTTTTTGACTACTAGATTGGTGATTCAATTAGAGAGATCAAAAATACTGTTTTTATAAAGGATTTGGAAATGATTACTCTCATGAAGTGTTGGGATGGAGATGAAATATAAATGGCAGTCTTTCTGATACTCATTTTGGTATGTGAATGTGTCAAATCCTTTGACCTTAACCCACTTCTGGAAATTTACCCTAAAAAGATAAATATGAAAATATAAGAGAATAAAAATATCTATTTCATTATTATCTAAATTGGCAAAAAATAGAAACTGATATAATAGAGTATGTAAATAAATGGTGATATACCTAAAATTTTTAGTTAGTAAATTGATGACATAGACCTTTATTTATTGAATGCAAAGTTGTTTAGCATATTAATGAAGGATTTTATTTATTTAAGATATTATATATATATATAAATACTTAAATATATATACATACATCGTTTGTGTATTTATTTATGTAATTTATACAATGTTCACCTAGAAATATATTCATTAAAATATCCCCAGTATTTTTCTCTGGATCAGAAGATTTATGGGGCATTGTTCTGTATTGTTTCAATTTTTTAACTTTTAAAATCATTTTTGCCAAAACAATCACATTTTTAAATGAAATATAGGAAATAAATTAAGAGGAGTTACCAAAGAGGGAGAGAAAAAAGAAGAATAAGAGTCACAGAGAGGAGGGAGAGAGGGAGGGATGGAGAGAAGGGAGGTTATTAAAATGAAACTGTGGGATTTTAATGTACGGAGGTGACTGAATGATGGCAGAGACAGGTCAATATCATTGAAAAAAAAATTTATTACTTAACAATTTTCAAGACAAGGGGTCACCCCATGCCATACAGGACAATATAAGGAAGCACGGGGCTTGGCGCGGAGGCAATGAGGAGGGAGCATAGGCCAAAGCCTTTGCCCGGTTTTCTGTGGGCAGGGCAGGGCAGGGGAAAGAGTTTGGGATTGGCTGGTTGGAATAATAATAACAGTAATAATAATAATTTTGATGGCCTCTGAGATATAGAAGTATCTTGTACCTGGCCCTGGGACAATTTTTAGGGCAGGGGGAATATTAGCTTGGTGTGTGAGAGTTAGATAAAGGAGGTAACTGTGCTATGGGCATGGAACTGGTTGGTTTGCATGTGAAAGATGTGTTTGCAGGCAAGTTGTTCATTATCTCTAGGAATTAGCCAACACTGGGAGGGGCAGTCAAAACATCACGAAATTAAAAACATGATTAATACAGGAGGGAGCTAGTGGAGGATAGGAGAGAGGAGTAGCTGTTGGGGAAAGGCCCTGAGAAGGTGCAGGTAGTGGAGTCTGAGGATAAGGGGAGGGTCTCGCTATGGCCTGAAGGAGGATGAAGTGATGTGTAAGATGCTACACAGCAGCCTGCTATAGAGAGAGAGGCAGAAGGAACTCAACCTTGGATGGTCTCAATCTTGGCGAAAAAGTGGTCTGAATGACTCCTATAAAACTATCAGGGTAGAGTTTGGTAAAGAATTTTAAAATAACTGAAGTAGTTTTAAACAACTGTGGGAGCATGCTGGAGCATGAAAGTCCAGCATGTGACTTTCTATGCATGAGTAACACAAGAGCCATTGATTAGTAGATGCAAACTATTATATTTAGAATGGACAAGCAATGAGGTTGTAGTATATAGCATAGGGAACTATATCCAGTCTCTTGGGATAGACCATGATGGAAGATAATATAAGAGAAAGAATGTATATATTTGTATGACTGGGTCACTTTTCTGCAGAGCAGAAATTGGCATAACATTATAAATAAACTATACTTTAATAATAATAAAAAGAATAGCCATTGGGGTCCTACTGAGGTGATAGCCAGGCATAGAAGAAAGGGTAAGTTTGGCTCAGATATTTGCTAATGGAATAGACTCTTAGATTTTTTTAGACTAATTCTTAAACTTCAAATCCTTGCACAAACCATTTTCTGCACCAGGAACTGGCTTCCTTGGCAGGCCAGCAAGATGGTACAAGACCTCTGTTGAGTACAGTAGACCCCTGTCCGCCATCATGGTTGGCCCTTGAATCATGTGAGAAGCATCCTGGAACACTCCTTCCCCTCCCCTTCCTTGTTGGCTGGAACCACCATCTCTCAATGTAGCACCTCCTCCCTCTACATAATCACATTAGGAAGTGATTAATAGCAGTTCCCCACACCCCACCAATCCCTGACATGGCATGAGAAAGGAGTGAAAAAAAAAAAAAACCCAAACCAAAACAAAACACAGTGTCTTATGACTTTTCCCAAGATACCATGTTTTGAACATTTTCACAGATCTCTCTGTTTAAATCCTTCTCCTTAAGGAGGTTAAGAAAAATCCGTCACGAGCCCCCACACAAGACTCACGTGAGGCAGGAAATCAATGTGTTAATGCATTAATTATGTCATTCTTTATCCAACAGAGCTTTACCATGTGCACCGCAATATGGAAGATGACCTAATTACCATTGCTTTCTCTCTCCATGCTTGGTTTAGTAGCTGATGTCTCCAAATGCTGGAGTGAGGGCAGATGAAGGAGAGAAACAGGCAACAGCCCCGATGTCAACCGATTCCACATGACAGAGGCTGGCTGTGTGAGGCCATAAGTGTGTTCTGCGGACTTCAGGCTGAACAGTGCCAACACGGACACATTGAGAAAAACAACACGCCAACGTGGTCATTTCTCTGCGCCTCGTCTTCCTTTCTTCCAACCAAGCTGCATTCTTTACCTCTGATTTGGAGGCTATTTACAGTACATCCCAGGGAGCCAGCCCATGGCGCTGACTCTACTTTCCTTTGGAAATATTAGAATTTGTCTCCTGAGGGAGTCAGAAAGATTGTTTGTTAGTTTAAAAATAAGTCATAATGTTTGATCATGGTTGTGCAACACTTGTCTCCTCCTGCATGAAGTGTCCATTTCAGGGCTGGTGGAAAAGGAAATGTCCACGGGGAGACTGAAGCTTGGACTGTAGTCTAAGGGGCACACCATCTCTTATCTGGACATACAAGAGCCAAGAAAAGAAGTAATAACACTGCAGGGACTGCCTGCTGTGTAACTGATGCTTTTTACCAGGAAATGGAAGTCAAAAGGGAAAAGAATTACCCGTTAGTGGGAGGGGATTAATACCCAGGCCAGCTTTTCCCATTGCATCTCGAGTGGATTCTTGGAAATAAAAAGGACAGAAAAAGCAAGGAGGAGTTATAGAATATCCGTAACATCTAAAACCCAAGATTTTGTGAGCTCCAGCCCACATCAATAATCGTCCCATTCTCCATCAGGTCTTCAGGCTCCAGCTCGGACCTTCACTCTGGTTGTATGAAAAAACATTTCTTGTTTGAATCACACAGAAAATTCCCTTTTTTTCTCCGACCACAATTTTCTCTGGACAGCCCGATTCATTCTCATAACCCAATGTAACACACAGGATGATAAAACCTAGCATATACCTTGTAGACTCAAACTTTTTTCTGAGCTCTTTTCCTTTCTGCCAAGTCGTGCCTGATTATCTCAGGTATACCTTAAACACCACGTTTCCAAAACCAAACCATTATATTCTCTGAAAGACAGAATTTTCTCCTTCCCGATGTGTTAGCCAATGGTTGCCATACCCAAACTTTTGAACTCAAAAAATACCCACATTGCCACCAGAGTTCCTGTCCCAAGCCTTGGTCATATCAGGACACTTTGAAAAAAGAATAAAATACACATCTCAGCCTAGACCGAAGCCTACTGAAGTCGCAGATCTGTGAAGAATGTCTGTGTTATCTTATTTGCACTCTCTGAGGCATTCGACATTTTTGGCTGCTGCCTCCTTGGAACGCCTTCCTTCGTTCCTGTAATCTCCTATTCCTTGTATTCATCCCTTTGATAAGTTCCTTGCTTTGGCTCTTCCTCCTTCTTCCCTATAGTGATATTATTCCTTAATATGTTATCTAATCCTCCTTATTCTCTACATTAGAGCAGCTAAAAATCATCCCAAGAGCTTCTCATTCAGTAGATCAGGGATTTTTAATTTTTTTGGCTGCATCTGCAGCCTATGGAAGTTCCTAGGACAGGGATTGAATCCAAGCCATAGCTGTGACATATGTCGCAACTTTGGCAATGCCAGATCCTTAACCCACTGTGCCACAGTGGGAACTCTGTAGGATTTGTATTTTTAAAAAGCTCTCCGTGTGACTGTAAATGGTCTAACACTATTTTGTATATAGTTTGTGAGGTAAACAAAGGCAAGGTGGCACCATCTTTACAAAGCATACTGCCATATGTCTGTAAAAATTCCTCCTAAAAGGACCGAGTATTAAAGACTGGCTAAATGGTCACCAGACCTACTTCCTCTGTTCCCTCACAGTTCTGTGTGGCCATATGTCTGAGTTCCAGCCTGTAATCAGAAGTAATATGCACATTAAAACCTTCTATCGGTGCTTCTCCATGCTTTTTTCCTCTTCCAGTTGGCTGAGGCAATAATATAGAAAACTTGAAAGTTATGTGTTAAAAGGACAGAGAATCTATCATCTTGAATCATTAACATACTGCACAGAGAGGGTTTCCATGCTCTTTCCAGTAGTGTTACATTCAAGAAATAAACTTACTCTCTTCTAAGCCATTGACATTTGGGGGATATTTATTATAGCAGCTGACATTTCACTTATACAGTTAGATGAAAGGTAACAGTAAATCAGCCATTCCCATGGTGTATAAAGAATATCTGATTATTCTTTGATCTCTCATGTCTTGTGGCTTCCTAGTCACTGTAAAATTGCTTAGTCCAGTGTTTATTAATTTTTTGTGTGTGTGCCATAGATGTCTTTGGCAGCCTAGCGAATCCTATGAATCCTTTTAGAAGAAAATATTCTTTAAGTGCTTAAAATAAGGTGTTCCTATTGTGGCTCAGTGGAAACGAATCTGAGTATCATCCATGAGGACACAGGTTTGTTCCCCGGCCTCACTCATTGGGTTAAGGATTCAGCATTGCCATGAGCTGTGGTGTAGGTCACAGATGCGGCTGGATCTGATGTTGCTGTGGCTGTGGTGTAGGCTGGCAGCTACAGCTCCGATTTGACCCCTAGCCTGGGAACCTCCATATGCTGTGGGTGTGGCCCTAAAAAGACAAGAGAAAATTATAAATAAATGTTTAAAATAAACCATATATAAAAGAAATATGCTGCAAAAGAAATTAACATAATTTAAACAGCTATAATAATCTTAAAAAATTAAAATACATAGTATGGTTATTAACATGTTATTAACATGTTAAAGAGCCAAACAGCACATTTAAAATGTAAGCATAGAGTTCCTGCCATGGCTCAGTGGTTAATGAATCCAACTAGGAACCATAGGCTTGCAGGTTCAATAACTGGCCTTGCTCAGTGGGTTAAGGATCTGGTGTTGCTGTGAGCTGAGGTGTAGGTTGCAGACGTGGCTCAGATCCCAAGTTGCTGTGACTGTGGTGCAGGCCGGTGGCTATAGCTCCGATTAGACCCCTAACCTGGGAACCTCCACGTGCCACGGGAGCGGCCCTAGAAAAGGCAAAAAGAAGAAAAAATAAAATAAAATAATAAAAAAATAAAATGTAAGCAAGTTGAAATGCTTAGATGTTATCTTTTACAAACATATCAGTATGAAATCTGGCCATTGTTTCTTGCCCTGAATAAGGATATTGAATTGTGGGGTGGTCTTTGTCAAGGCAACGCACATGTCACGTTGGGCATTTAGACAATGTTGATGTTTTGTTTTGGTGGTTACAAGTGTAGAAATCCCAATTCACAAAGACATATTGAGGTATTTGGAATAAAAACTTCCATAGATAGTATTACAAAGCCAGGAGAGTCTTTCAAGGAATACCAGAAACCCCGATGGATTTTCTGAGTTACATTCCAATGTTTTGCGATTTTAGTTTTGTGATCAATGAGCTCACATTTGGCTCAGTCAGCATCTTTGATACAATTTATATCAGAAACTGTTCAGTAACACATAATGCAAATGACTCATCCCTTTCCACATATTGATTAACAAACAACTGTAGAGAGAGAATGTATCGCAGATGTCTGGGTAACCAGTAGTTGGGGGCTGACCAAAACACATCTAGCAACATCACGCAAGAAGAGTGTGATCATGCGTGATCTACATTTAGGATAAGAACTGCCATAGTTTAAAAGAATTCTGAAATACTTGCAATACCTGTCTGGCAATAGGGCATTATCCGATTACTGTTGGTGAAGTCGCAAATACTTCTAATACTCTTGTGGCTTATTGTTTACATTTATAATGAAAAGACATGCTATATTTCAGTTTAAACTACTGAAGGAAGTTCCCTGTGGCACAGCGGGTTAGGAATCTGGCATGGCTGCAGCTGTGGCATAAGTCACAACTGAGGCGCAGGTTCAGTCCATGGCCTGGGAACTTCCACATGCCACAGGTATGGCAAAAAAAATAAATACATAAAAGTTACTGGAAAGAAAAGCATGACTTTTTGTCAGCCTAGTTCAAGAACCCACTAAATTCTGCCCATGGAAATACTGGGGAGAACTGTTGACTCAGGTAGAAACCTCTGCACCAGCCTTTTGAGATACTGTGGTGTTGGAATCACACACTCCCTTCTTGCCAAAGGTGTAGACCAGGCATGTGCATATGACTATTATGTGACCAGGTGCATGTCCTGAAATGAGGAAATCACTCATTCCTCTTCTTTTTCCAGCTCAAATGGTCTCTTACTTTTTTATTTATTTATTTATTTTCTTTCCTGCTCTTTGCTCTGTGGCAGAAACCCCCATCAGAGGGACAAAGTGCTAGAACTCATGCCCTAGGCCAAGCTTCCCACACTCTAGATTTGGCAGACATGTAATGAGTATCAGCCTTACCTTTTTTTTTTTTTTTTTTTTGGTGTGTGTGTGTTTTCAGTGGCGGGGTTAGGAGAAGTTTTTCAAGTTTCTTTCTATCCCATTCCTTCCCTTGTTTTCTCACAATTTTATGAGTATCATATAGGCCACCAAATAAAAGTGAGATGGAATTACCTTATAGAGACACAAAGATACAAACAAGCCTATGTGTTCACCATGTTTTCCCTTTTTTACGATAATTGCCCTAAACATTAGATTAATTGTGCATACATGCACATACGTGCATGTGCAGTCCCCCACCACCAACACACACATGGATTAATTTAGCATTATCAGCAAGTCAGATTGCTCATGGAAGACATCCACTAGATGATAAGCTTCAGGATGAGTAGAATTGAGACTTAGATATCTGCAAACCTCTGGTTCCCGTCTCAGTGAATGCACTGAGTAAATGCTTGTTAAAGAGAACTAAAGCTGGCTAGTTTAGGAAAGATTTCTAAATATATTTGAGAGACCTCTGTCTGAAATAATTAGTACAATTTATTTTTAGCTGAAGTAGGGTTAGGTGAACATAATATAGTCTTTCAGTAATCCCGCAATCTTGGGAAAGTTACTTAAACTCTCTGCAGCTCAATTAACTCATTGATAAAATAAGGATAATAAAATCTACTCCTTAGAATTAGGAAGATTAGCACAGAACAAGTGTTTAGAGAATAATACTTGGTGCATGGTAGGCACTCTGTAAACATAAGCATATAATTATTACTAGAGGTAGTAATATTCATAGCAACAAATTCATCACTCTGAGAAGGGCCAAGGGAATGCTCAGAACTTACTTATTGTTCTACAATAAATTCTAGACCTTATTGCTTATTAAGTTCTTATGTCTGATTTTTTAATAAAGTAGAATTGACATAAAACATCATATTGATTTCCAGTGTACATCACTGTGGTTTGATACTTATGCACATTTTCAAATGGTCACCATAGAAAATTGATATAATATTATTGATTATATTCCCTACACTATGCGTTCTATCCCCTTGTGGAGACCAGCTCAGCAGGTTAGGGCTGAAGAATGGGTGCTGTGGAACTTAAGGAAAGAAGTTAGCATAAAACAAGACACAGACACTTATCTTAATTAAAGGTGGGAACAGGGGACTCAAGGTCTCAGGGACAAAGAGCCCTGCCTCAAGAAACCACACTGCTTTTATTGTGCTCTTTGGGATTATGTCAAGTGAAGAGGGGGCTATAGGTGCAGGATATAGGTTTTTTTTTTATTATTTTAAATGTTCTCTTATTATTTTAAAAGTCACACAGCTGATAGACGGTTAAGCTTTTACTCTGACCCGTAGGCATTTAACAATCATTAGCATTTGAGGAAGCTTGGCGTTAACTATCTATGCATAGCATCTAGAGAATAATCACTGTGCTTCATAAAGGGCATGCCTATCTGTGGCAACCCAGTGTGCCTAGGTTTGCACCTTGGTTCTCTTTGGTAATGTATATTCTGCTAAGGATCCCTCATAAACCACTTGGGGCCATGAGGTTCCTCTTTCTCTTATTCTTAAGAGGACAAATCATGCTGTGCAAACAGCGTGCCAGTCTGCACAGGTCTGGCATGGCCAGACCAATGCATTATGTTCTCATTCAGTTGACCACATGAATAAATTATGCCTTTACGTCTTTGTTCTTAAGCTCAAGTCATTTACCAGCATTGCGACTGTTTTTCAAGCAGGAATATTGGGTAAAGTAAAGCAGGACAGATGGAGTTTTTAGCAAAGAGGCTAAGAAAATATTGTAGAAACATGTCTCACGACACCATGATTTATTTATTTTATCTTATAACTGGAAGTTTGTAGCTGTTCATCTTTTTCAGTTATTTTGCCTTCCCGCCCCAGCACTCCTCCTTTCTGGCAACCATCACTTTGTACTCTGTATCTATGAGTCTGTTTCTATTCTGTTTTGTTTGTCCTTTTGTTTTGTTTTTTGGATTCCACATAGAAGGGAAATCATACAGTCTTTCCCTGTCCATCCATGTTATCACAAATGACAGAATTTCTTTTACAACTGAAGACTATTCCATAATAATAAGCCACATTAACACATTTTCTTTATCCATTCATTTATCAACAAGCACTTAGGTTACTTCTGTATTCTGGCTACTGTTAATAATGCTGCAATGAACACAGGAGTGCATATACCTTTCTGAGTTAGGGTTTTTGAAGAGATGCTCCACATCCCTAATCATCGGGGAAGTGCAAATGAAAGGCATAATGAGATTTCACCTCACACCTGGATGGTAATTATCAAGATGACAAAAAATAACAAGTTTGGTGAGAATGTGGAGAAAGGGGAACCCTTGTGCACTGTTGGTATGAATGTAAATTGGCACAGCAACGACGGAAAACTGTGGCGGTGCCTCAAAAAAATTTGCAATAGAAGATCAGACAATCCAGAGATTCCACTTCTGAGTATTTATCTGAAGAAAACAAAAGCACTAACTCTTGCATCTGCTTTGACGTCTGCTTTGTCCTCCAGTTTCATTGCTGGCCAATCAGCTATCACTGAGTTACTCCCTACCCCTAAACTTCCCCTCTAAATTTCACTTTTATTTTTCTTCTTTTTCGGCTGCCCCCCTGTGGCATATTGGAAATTCCCAGGCCAGGGATCGAATCTGAGCTGCATCTGTGATCCACAGCACAGCTGTGACAAAGCTGCATCCTTTAACCCACTGCACTGGGCTGGGGATCGAACCCATGCCTCCACAGCGACCTGAGCCACTGCATTTGGAGCCTTAACCTACTGGGCCACAGAGAAAACTCCTAAATTTCACTTTGTAATTGACTATGAATTTGGAATCAAGATAATGTGAGACTATGTGAATTGTGTACAAAATAGTATTAAATAAATAGGTCTATATGTCCATAACTGTGTCCATTTTCCTGATTGACTTTTACGATAGCTATGTCTGGATGACTAGAAGGATTGATTTTCCAGATAAATGGATGTATCCACCTAGGCAGTGAGGTATTGACATATGTTTGCTTATGTACTGGTGTCACCTCTCTTTTATTCTCTTTATTATGATTACCTTCTTCATCCTTACCCCTGGTCACTACGGCAACAAATTCTCTCAAAACACCACAAGGTCATGGTTGGAAAACGGTAAACTGCTTGATTTCAGGGTCAGTGGCTACTTCAATATTCTATGATTTATGCGCTTGACTCATTCTTAGGCTCAGGTATATTTAGAGATGAGTGGGATTGGCTAAGCCAAAGGCATTTCTTCTCATGCTTTAGATTCCAAATAATAAAACAAAGGATGATATTTCTTCTTGTCAACACATGGACCTGCCTGATGTGATTTCCGGCCCCTGCTGATGGGTAGAGGCAGGGCTGTGGCTCTGCCACGTTGATGGGTGTGAATACAGCTCCCGTTTCAGTGGAGGAGCAAATACCAGAATGTTTAGCACTGCAGGTGGTTGTTTCACTCTTGATGTATTTCTTGCCGTCTAACCAGCTGGTAATAGAAAGTTTATAAATCTAATCCTATGGTGGAGACAAGTTGGATGGAAGATTTTGTGTTTAAGAAGAGTATACCTATGGGGCTTTTAAACAGAATAGTATTGAGTTGTTTGTGTCAATGTTTTATGGTTCTGGATAGTCTGTTCTAACTGGACCAAATTTCAAGATTTATGGTAACATCAGGCTAAAGAATGGTGTATTTTTAACATGCTCACATGTCACCTTCCAGCTAAGGAAGACTTATCATGGTTTCTACTGCTTTGGTTGGACCAGTTTCCATTCTGGTTTCTTGAATGGGTTTGTATCTTGGGAGGGAGAGCCTTCCCAGGAGAGGGCTTGTCTTCTTAATGCCCATCAACCATATGGTCAGATGAGAAGCAGACCGTAAGGCAACAAGAGCATCTGCTTTGGGGAAGGATGGTGCAATGGGAAGTTCAAGGGATGAGGAGGGAAAAATGTTGACTTTAGTTCTCAGCTTCATCACTCACAAGCCAGGTTATTCAACTTGAGCAGGTGCCAAGACCTCTCTGGGCATCAATATGGCTACCATGGAGCTTTGAGACTCCGATTTCCCCCAAAAGGCAGCTTCTGGTGAAGCCTGTGATTAGCTGACACCTCTAGCTGCACCCTCAGATGAGTGGGATTGGCTAAGCCAAAGGCATTTCTTCTCATGCTTTAGATTCCAAATAATAAAACATAGGATGATATTTCTTCTTGTCAACACATGGACTTGCCTGATGTGATTTCCGGCCCCTGCTGATGGGCAGAGGCAGGCCCCCTCATCAATGCCACATTCTTCCAGGGCTACTCCCAGGCAGCAGCTGAACACAGCAGGGTCTTCCTGCCCAACATGGGACTTCTCTAGTGGGTGCACCTGCTGGGACTCCCCTCACTGGCCTGTATGTTCAAAGCTGCACCAGAATCTTTGACTCCTCATACTCAGCCCCCTTCCTCTTCTCTTTCCTCTTGGAGATGTCAGACAGCACTCCATTCTGCAGAATCTCCTGCTCCTGCCCCTTCTCCTCTTTTTCTTCATGACAATTTCCCTACGCTAAGCTCTTGCTCACCAGTTTCCATCTCGATTTCTGCTTCTCAGAGGACCTGGACTAACAACAGTCAGTGTGTGGACATATATTATTTTTTGCCTAGACTGTTGCTGTACATTTTCCCCCTTCTTATGGGAATGCCATCTCCACATAAACCCAAACACCTTACTGTAGAACTGTTCCTCTTCAACCTCAAACTTGGGGTTATGGCGGACTGTCACACAGATGGCCTGCCTCCTTGTTCTGCTGCCACTGGGGTTAAGTCAGGTTAATTACTGTTCTTGTCTCCCTGGTCACAGATATTTGGTCACCCAAAATATCTAGTTAGGGTTCTCCCCTGACATATGTCACACTGACACTGAGAGAAACAGTTTCTCTCCTTCATGTTGGAGATGGGCGGAGGGTGTGAACCTCACCTCTGATAATCAGGCATCTCCTCACTGGAGTCTAAAGCAAGGAAGCCAGTGGTCAGAGAAGAGTGGAAGAAAGAGTCTTGGCGTCCAGAGTCCCCAGTCTGGGGGCTATCAGAACTGCCCCTCCTTCTGCCCCTCTCCCTTTGGGTCTGAAATCCACTCCAGAAATCTTCCATGCTATCCACTGCCTTTTTATTTTTTCAACTTAAGTGGTTTGAATCAGGTTCTGTCACTTATACTTGAAAGCATTTTCATGAATAGATTCCATTTCTAATCAACCAATTCTATAAAGCTCTTCTATAAACTGAGGTTGTTCCTGCCTTGGAACTGGACTGAAATGTGGAGTAGCAGGAAGTATTAGCCACATGCCCAACAAAAAGTAGGCATTAATCAATCTTTTTTGAGTGAAGCTACAAAAAGGTAAGGACATTAGAGGTCAGATCCAGGAATAAGGGTCTAGTTCTCAAAAAGTTGGAGTGGTGCCTAGCACATTGTAAGCCTTCAGTTACTCTTCTGTGGAACCAAATTAAGAGTATGAAAGTCCTTGGATTTTCTGCAAGTTTGTTTTTACCAGGTTATCTGTTCCTCCCAACGATAAATCAGTGGTGTCCTTTCTGAGACAATGACCCAACTTCTGCTTCCAAGTCAGAACTCCCCAGCTGAAGGGGAACTGCAAAGTGAAGGGCAGTGAGGAAAGAAGCCTGGAAATATTTAGAGGGAGAGAAAAGCGGTGAAGAGAAATAATCACATGAAAGGTAAAGAACAGGGCATCTAGTGACAGCTGATGACCCACAGCCTTTTTTCTTGTTTCAGTGAAAGGAGTCTACTCAAGGCCAGCCTCAAACTCAAGGGTTCTCCTGATAGACCAACAACTTGGCTCCCCATTTAATTGACATTCTTTAAATATTTGTTCAACACTTATTTAGTAGGAGTGAGCTGGAGTCACCAAGGCATTTTGTTGCTAGCGATCATTTCCATGTGAGGCCATTGCCTACTTTGACAAACAAAATTTAATTATACATGATCTGTATACTAGGGGTCCCATGGGGAGAATAAACTGGCACATTTGTAACTTCATTGGTGTAAAACAAGGCAGAAAAATGATACTAGCCTGTGAGGTGATCAGGTTCTCCTCACATCAAGGAGGAACCATTGGCGAGGAGGCCCGCAGGACATTTCCCAGATGGATGCCAGAAGACAGCTTCCTGGAGAGGAAGGGGGAGTCTGGGGAGGGCACAGTTGGTCCATCAAGCCAATTTCTTGACATATATGATGTATCTATCTGTATTTCTATTTTGATCATGTATCATTCAGTCTCTCATCCACTGTGCATGGGATGATCCACAGGAAACTGCCTCTACTTCTGATCAGGGAATGAACACATACTATATAAAGCTGAGACTGGAACCTATAAGGGCTCTATTTTTTTTTCATGTTTATGGACGCATGCCATTAAAATATCGAGTAGTCAACTTAACCGTTGTAAATAATAAGAGCAAGGCAAGACAAGAAGGTGTACAAGTGCGGTGACAAAGCTGAGCAGGTGTGACCTGGCAGATCACACAGGTGAAAAGGATCCCAGGGGCTTCATCCCAGGCTCTGGGGGGCGGGGGGGTGCGGGGCAGTAGCCCTAAGCAGTGGCAGGGCATGTCTTTCCAGGTGAGAATCAAGGGGAGGGCGTCAAGCCCTGGGCTGAGCACACCTGAGCTTCTGGGACTGCATCGCAGAACCCACAGGATCGTTTACCGCAAAAGCATACTTTTATGTCAATTGTCAGTGAGTTGAAACTGGGTAACTTGCTCAGAGAAATGACATGGTTTTGTTCTAGTGTTCTAAGTGGGCTATCAAATGGGAGGAGCCTTTGAGAACATTTAGTCCCACTGCTTCCCACTGTGTTCCAGAGCCAAATGCTTATGGCAACCTTTGTCCCTGTTGTGTTGATTTGTCTGAAGTCACCAGCCTCAGATCTGAGAACCTCCCTTTCCTGCCCCAACACCTGCTTTTTATTCCCACTTTCATCTTGGTGAAAGTGTGCTCTGCTTCACCTTTGAGAATGTCATGTCCTCATAACCACTTTTATCTTACCTCTCATAACTCTCCCAGGAGACTTAGTCAACCCCAAGCTGTTCTCCTCCTTTTCTGTGTCCAAGGAAAAAAAAAATTCACATCCTTGTTTTATAATAAACGCAATCAACAGTCATTAATTGAGCCCTCATAGAAGCACTTGAGACACAAAAATGAGATAAAAAGGACCCATGGACATTCTCGAGGAGCTCACATTTTAGCAGGATTAAACCGAAACACACAGGAGTTGCTGTCATAGCTCAGTAGGTTAAGAACCTGACACAGTGTCCATGAGGATGTGGATTTGATCCCTGGCCTCACTTGGTTAAGGATCCAGTGTTGCTGTGGCTGTGATATAGGCCTCAGTTGCAGCTCTAATTCAACCCCAAGCCTGGGAACTTCCATGTGCCACAGGTGTGGCTGTAAAAAGAACAAACAAACAAACTAAACAGAAATATGCAAACAAACCTGGTAAAAAGAAGAAGAATGCAAGCAAGAAGTCAGAGAATTCTGACTAAGGAGATGAAGGAAACCAATATGAAAGAGTTGGGCAGTGAATGCAAAGTGCAATCCACGCCAAGTCATCAACATACGTAGAAGTAGCTGAGGCATGGCGTAAACACAGAGGAACTAAGATCAGAGAGTTGTAGCTAAGGAAATAGGAATTGTTTTAGCGGACATCTAACTTCTACGTTATTTTGCAATGGTCCCTGAAGATGGTCTGTCTTATTTTTAAATTTTATCGTCTTTGCTCCTTAGAGGTGCAATTTGGTGTCCTTCTCCACTACCCAGAGCAGAGACAGGCTCTCAGCAGGTGGTCAGTGAAGGCTGGATCCATGAGTGGGTGTTCATTCCACAGAAAAAAGGGGCAGCAATGGCTTCATTCCACAAGCATGCAAGCATTCTAAGCCATCTGTTTTCCTAGGATGAGGTGCCAATCTCAAAAGGGATGGACCATGCTGAAGTACAAAACTTTGGGGAGCAGCCTCCCAGCTCCGCTGCGTCTATTGAATGGTTGACGTTGATGGAGTGAGCCTCTACTTTTCAGTTTACTTTTTGGATGTGGACGTGAAACCAGAGCTTGGTTGGTGGAATCAGCACATTTTCACACCAATTTTTGCTCATTGAATAATTACTGACTCAAGCCATCCAGACCTTTGCTAATGCATTCTGCATGAATGGAGCCTGATTCTTTGGCTCTTTTTTCATTAATAGGTGCTTGAAGCCAACTTCAGAACCTCCAGATTGTGCAAGCTTTGAGCTTGGAAGGAAACAGTGATGTTTATTTACTTGTTTATTGTGAAAATTTTGAAGTTCTTTGAATAAATAATCGAGGAGGTCTTTGCAGACAGTTTTGCCCTCTGGTTGAAAACAGCCTCCGACTCAGTGCGGAAAAAATCCTTGTGACCTTACATCATGGTTTTTTTGTGTGTCCGTTGATATTGTTGATACTGACACATAGTAAGTAATAACTATATGTTTACTAAGTGATTGCTTAACTGGTGGGCAGTGGAGTTGTCCTAGAGTTTGCTTCGCTTTTTATTTTCAAACCACTCCTTCATTCCAAGTGCCCCAGCCACCCACCCTGATAACAGGGCCATTCTGTTCTGGGATCCCTTTGTCTGTCATCCATGTCCCCTCTACTGCTGGGAGTGGAGATACTGTAGTCTTTCTTGTCCATGCTGATCACAGTGGTATTTGCTTTGTCCCTGCCCAAGAGTTATGTTTCAGTCAGCCAATTTTCTTGGTTTTGGCAAACTCTGCTTGATATTTCTCAGTTACAAATCAGTGACTCATACTGCAGCATCTCCTGATTTAACATGAGCACAGCAGATTGGATTTGTTAAATCGAAGAGAGCTGGAAAAGCAAAGACAATCCTTCAGAGTCAGTGACAATCTCTGTAGTTTTTGGTGCCATTGGCAAACCTAAAAGGAAAAGCAGAGGGGCCTAGAAGGAAAGAGTTTTTAATCCATTTGGAATTGAATGGTTTAGACTGAGTGGAGTGAGTCACTATCCTTGGTATACATTCTGTGGAATGGCCACTGTGCTTTTCAAAGTCATTTTTAAATTATGCAGTAGTAACAAAATCCCAGAAACCTCAGGGCTTATTCCAACAAAGGTATATTGCTCTGCTCACCTGGCATGTCCAACGCAAGTCAGAGAAGGACTCTAACCAACCCAAGCACCCAGGTGAAGAGAAACTCTCCTCACTGGCCTTTCTGGCAACAAAGAAGAGAGGATAGATAATGTCATGTGGGCTTTTTCACTGCTTCAGCCAAAACATGACAGTTTTACTTATGCTCATATTTCTTTGGTCAGAACCAGTCATAGGGTCCTCTTAGGTTGAAAGGAGGATAATGCAATCCCCTGTGCCCTTGGAAGGAGAAAATGACCAAATATTCATCAATGCTAACAATGTTAACCACATCTGCCCTTCTAGTCATCAAATGATTGCTTCACTTTTGCTTCTGCAGAGAAAGCCCTTCTCCCCTCGCCCATGATAAAAAACCCACTGTGTCATTTATTCATCACAAGTATGTCAACATCCAGGCCACAGGACAATCCAAGGCATGTTGTGTTCATGTTCCTGGATTTAGGTGGGAATGAAGAAAAACAGAGCTAACGTTTGTGGAGCATGTGATATGCTTCAGAAATAGATTCATGCTTACATATATCAAAGATATTGAGTACATACTCAAAGTCAGAGTCAGAATTCGAACTCAGTTCCTCCTAATTCCAAAGGCCCTACCTTTTCTATTTCCTCTTATTCTACTGAATTTCTACAATTGCATTTTTATAGTGTTTGGCATAGGAAAAAGTGTGCTTTACCAAAGTGTTTCTAAAACTGCTGTGTGTACACAAACCACCCGGGGAGCTTATTAAAATGCAGCTAATGATTTGTGGGATAGGCCAGAGATCACGCATTTCTAAAAACATCTCAGATGATGTTGATGCTTGTGGTCTCTGGATCACTCTTTGAGAAGCAAATTTCTTATGTATTTTTGTGATAATCAAGGACAGTCTTGTGTGAGACATGAACAGTTATCCAAAGCAATGTCTTTTCTAATCATCTGGAATGACAGTTTTAAATCACATATTAAACAAGTGGTAATTATTGAATACATATGTTTTATTCTCCGGGACTCCCTGGAAGGGATTCATCTATGCCAGTGACATCTCTGGAGTTGTCCATTGTGAAATTTGCCTGGCCCCTTTGCCTGAGGGCCAAACTAAAGATGCAGTCTGCATAATTTTTGGCCAGTATTTTCTAGGCTCACATGTTTTCTAATGTAATAGCATTATATTACATTATATTTTATTTGTGTATATATATATATGAAACTATTATATATATATATATGACTGATATTTATATAAAACCATTCTTTGGTCATTAATAAATTATTGGGAAGAGTGGACCATTCCAGGAAATATAACAACCTATCTCTCATCTTCCATCATGTAACTTCCCCTTGCCAACTTCCGCTGCCATGATGCCATGATCACACTGTTCTTTGTGGTATGGTATCCACTCCCTATGCTCTGGTCCAAATATTGAAACAAGAAAAAAATACTGTGGAGTAGTCATGTCTTGATTTTATGATCCAGAATTTACTCTTTCTCTGTCTGAAACAGCCCTCTGCTTTTCCTGTGGGAAACCACCCCCGCCCCACTCTATGTGGACTGGTGGGATGTCTGGGGTCTCCTATTGCACGCTTCACCTCTGTGTGAATGACCCAGGGGGGCCAATCAGAGTACCCCGACCCTTGGCAATGGTGACTGATTCAAAGATAAACACATCACTCAAACAGAATAAAGCAAGTTCAGCCCTGAGAGTTGATTTATTTTCCCTGGGATAGAAATTCATTCTTTTATTCAGAAATCACGAGCAATAAAAATCGTGACATCCTGGAGCCATCGTCCTCAGCCCTATGAAGAAACAGGTTGCTGAATACAGTAAAAACAAATTAACAAATGTATAAATATAAATTTAAAAAAAAATCAAAGCCCAACATGGGAGTAGAAATGACTTTATTAGAGTCTCTTGATGCAGCCTTGCCTTCGGCCCAACCTTGGATTTCCCTCTGTGGTGAGCTGGATTTCTGTCACATTTCCAGAAGGGTCACGTCTAACAACCTCCATTACTTCCCAATAGCACAGCTAATATTCAACTGGAAGATTTAAACAAGGCTTTGCTGAAGGTTCAGGGATAACAGTAGAGAAATAAACAAAGAGCAAACAAATGAGACAATCTGGCTTCAGTAAGCCCCTCATATTTATCCTACAATCAACCGCAGCTCCTGCAGGATCCATATGTCAGCAGACAGCAGTCATCCCTTCCATCACAAAGGCCCCAGAGAGCCTTCTGGAGACTGAATCTGGACTCCTTCTCTGGCCTCACATCCTGCCCCAAGTTGCCTCCACTCCCTGTACCTGGAACACCTGAAAATTCTCCACTTTCACTGAGAACTTACAGGCTTCTGTATCTCAGTTCATGTTGTTCCTTGACAAATTTCCCTCCTGGACCAAACACTGGCCAGTCTCCTCTGAGCCCTGTCTTTCTTCCCTTCTTCATGTTTTTTTTTTTTTTTTTTTGGCCCATGCCCGCAGCATGCAAAATTCCCAGGCCAGAGAGCGAACCCTTGGCACAGCAGTGATTCATGCCACAGAAGTGACGCCAGATTCTTATCCTCTGAGCCCTTTCTCAACCAGCCCTCTACCTTGTCCTATAAGAAAACTTAGACAAACACTAACGTAGTTTCTTAAAGCTCAAGGTCACATCTCTAAGATAATCCCAGGCCCCATTATGGTGCCTGCCTGAGAAAACACTAGACTGTCAAAAGAATTTAGTTTGTTCAAGCCAACACCTGAAGACAAAGCCCCTGTCTCTCAGCCCCTGTGGGAGGGTAACCCTGATAAGCCAATAAGAGCCAGTTGACAAACCCCGTGGGTTCCACATGGACCGACCCTCCCCTCAGTGTTTTTACAGTTTTCACTTCCCTGACAAACTGAGGCTTTGCTCAGTCCCCTCTCTAGTCCCTCATTCTCCCTTTAAAATGCCCAACTCCTCTGTACAAATGGAAATTGAGTTCAGTTCACACTGGATTCTTCTCTATTGCTCTCTAGTACATCGTGGATCTGTCTTTGGCACGTTAACTAGCATTGGGTTCTGTTTATCTTTGACATCCTTGTCTTGGAAATCTCTTCCTTCACCCACCCCTTTCCTAACTTGAAAATCCTACTCAAGCTACAGACACAGTTTAAAATTTTCACGTCACATTTCCTAAGTCTCTAGCCTGTGTCTTTCTCTCTCATCCTACAGGAGGGGGCTTGTTTCTCATCTCAGCTCTCACTCACATTCTGTGTTTCACTGGGGTGTTTTCATTTTGTTTCGTTTTTGTTTATTTGTTTTTTATCTCCTCCACTGGTCAGTAAGCTCTTTGGGAGCAGGAACTTTGTGTAATCCAAAAGCAAAATTTAGATATGTCTTTTTGTTGATAGTGACAGATTGCTCTCTTAGCACTGTTTTCCATAGATTTATTTATTTATTTATTTATTCATTTATTTATTTTTCCATAGATTTAAAACAATGTAATTTGGCCATATTAGGCTCCTGGCTCTGGACCTCTGATTTTAGTAGAAATATAAAATAATATATACCTTAGAGTGGCAAAAAGCTATATTACCCTTCCAAAGTTGGCTGTTTCCCCAGTGGCACCCCCTTTTTTTTCACATTCCCTTCAATTTGTATTATTGTACAAGTTTTTCGCTAGACAAATACAGTGGCTCACTACTATATATAAATGTATTTTATATTATTTTTAAATGTATTTTTATTGAAATAACATTGATTTATAACATTAGATAAGTTTCATGTGTATATTTCTACTTCTGTATACACTGCAGTGTACTCACCACTAAAAAGTCATTTTCCACCCATCACCATATAGTTGATCCACTTTACGCATTTGGCCCTCTCCCCACTTAACCCTTCCTCTCTAGTCACTACTACTCTGATCTCTGTATTTACGGGTTTGTTTTTGTTTGATTTAGTCTTTTCATTTATTTTGCTTGTATTTTATAGTCCACATACGAGTAAAATCATATGGTATTTGTCTTTATTCATCTGACCTATTTCACTTGGCGTAACATATGAAGGCTCAGCCATGTAAGAAGATGAAATCTTGCCATTGGCAACAATATAGATGGACCAATGGTCTTTCAATAAAGGAAGGCTGCCTGAGAAAACATATGGGTAGCTGGGGTCTCTCTCCCACATGCTGTGCTGCCCTAAAAGGCCAACTGGGTGGGGCTCAGTGACATGAAAAATTTTGCCACATTTCTCCCCACCTCAGCTAAGACCCCTCCTCATAAAGCATATATAATGTAACACACAATACCACACATGACATCATCACACCCTTCCATGCCCTCAGGTACACATCACACACCAAACACTTGCCATCTATACACAGATACTCACATACAATGTATACTGTCCATGTATACACACTGCCAGTGTAATAAAGGGTGATATTTTTGAGATGCAAACTCAATAATTATCAAGAAGGGTGTTGGGCTACTCTAGTCAATGAGTTATTTAACCAGAAATGCAGAAGCAGGATGCAATGAGCAAATCTGCTTTTTCAGCCTTCATTGCTTCTGATCTGCTCTTAATCCTCACCCTCCAGCCCACCTTGTCTCCTTTTTGTGCTTGAAAGTGGTTTGACCTCTCCCATCTCTACTGTTTTATTCACATTGTTTACTTAAGTGCCTTCCTCAGTTCTAAACTCCTAACAAACATATCTGACATTTAGGACCCTGCTCCAAATACCCTAAGTTCAGAAATTTCTGAGAATCTCCGTCTACTAGGAACTGAATTCTTACGGTGTAAATTAAATACCCATTTAAATGATTCATGATGTTTTCATGTGACACAATTTGATGATACGTCCTTGAGGTTGGGACCATGTTTTGGATGTCTACACTCAGCGCTTAATGCAGAATTGCATCCAGTCCTTCAGGACATCCACGAGGACTAGCTGTCTATGGGAGAAGAATGTGTGGCCTCTTCTACTGCGGTGCGGATTCACTGGCTCTTCGCCATAGGGCCTTCCTCTTGGATAATCAGACACCCTCTTGGATAATCGGTTATTAAAGGCATAAACCCAAGATCATAAATTACTTACCCGAGTCACAATAAATCTGTATTTCATATGAAGCATGTTGTTTTTGACAACAGGCCCAACTGCGTTGGAAATCACGTAGTAAAAAGTAAGGGAGGTATCTTCCACAGAATCACATGGTGATTTCTCACGTAAGGCTCTTGTCAGTCCTCAGTATACATTAGCCAATCAGATACCACAGTCTTCGTGGCTTCGGCCCTCACAACAGAAAGTTCATTTTCTTCCTTTTCTCTTGGGGCTGGAATTTCTACTGCACAGAAGCCATTGGTCTTGAAGATTTCATTTTCACCTTTAGAGTAGGAATAAAAAAACAAAATTGTCATTTTAGCTCTGCACAAGATGGAGATAAATCAGCCTTTTTTTGGGGGGGGGATTTCCTGGCCCCGGTGACCCCCATATTGGTGGGTGTGGGAGGACAGCTGCTAAAAGATTCTGGGCTTCCCATGACTGAGGAATATAGGATATTTAATGTGTCTGGGATACCAGCATGTCAATGTCCAAACCGCAGAGAACTGAGCCAATTCTAGGAGAGGGCATGGCTCTCTGAATGGGTCAGTCGGTACCAATGTTGTCATTACTCAGCTTAGGTCTTGGAGCTAATTCACTGGACTTTGACAGCGGAGTGAGTTTTATACAGTTTGTCTAGGGAGAATGACTGCTAGTTAATGCCTACTCCATAATCAGAAAAAAATCTAAATGTTCTTAATTTAAAATTTTAAATATCACAGACCACTTATCCACTCATTCCTTGGTTTAGCCAGTATTTACCGAACAGATGCGTTGTGCCCAGGAGTTGCAGATATATTAATCAGGGGTGCCTTTTCAGTATGCATTGTTCTGGGCAAATCATTTTCTATATAAACTACTAAGTCACCAAGAACAGCCTGTGAGCCGCATCTGGCAACACAATCGCATGCCATTCCAAGAAAGAAATACTATGCCGGCCAATAGGGGCTATTTCTCCCCAGATGCTCAGAAATCTAGAACCAGGGTTTGATCATGTGGCCCCAGGACATCTCTATCTGCCCCAGTGGATCTGTTGGCCTAAATAGAACTGATCTGTAGCACTGGAGGGAGACTTAGAAAATTTCTAGAAACTGCCTGATGAACAGGTTGAGGCAGCACCCCTGATCTGGGTTATCTAAAAGAGGTGTTGACACTGGTAACTAAGTCATGATTCCTGCTCTCAAGAAGCTCTCTTTCTGTGGGAAATGTTCTTCTAACTCTGCATGTCATTTAAAAAAAAATAAGTGCACTTAAGTGTTATACATGCCATGATAACGGTATATGCAGGGTATAGTGGAAAGTCCAAAGAAAAGTGGACATAAGTTCATCAATTTAAGGAGAAATAAGTAGAAATATATTTGTGTGACTATAGAGTTGGGCTTCTATGGTCCTTGGATGTCATGAAAGATGTTTGGGAAATTATTTTGTTTGGTTTGTCATACTTTTCAGATGTCTATAGAAATATCAGCACTCTGAATTGACAATTGGAAATGGATCACACTGGTAATAGGGTATTTGGATGTACAGAAAATTGCATTTGTATTCTAGTTATGTCCACCATTTACTGGCTGTATGATTCCCGAGGAAATAATTCCTCTAAGCCTCAGCTTCTTCATCTATAAAATGGGAGTCTTGATACTTTCTCATTGGGTTACTTTGAGGTTTAAAGTACAAATTTAGGAGTTCCCGTTGTGTCTCAGTGGTTAACGAATCCGACTAGGAACCATGACGTTTCGGGTTCAATCCCTGACTTTGCTCAGTGGGTTAAGGATCCGGCGTTGCCGTGAGCTGTGGTGTAGGTGGCAGATGTGGCTCGGATCCCACGTTACTGTGGCTGTGGTGCAGCTCCGATTAGACCCCTAGCCCGGGAGCCTCCGTATGCTGCGGGTGCAGTCTTTAGAAAAGACAAAAGACAAAAAAAAAAAAAAAAAATTTACAGACTTATCTGTAAAATCATGCCCCTGGAGGACAAGCTCATTTTTTCTCTGAGTGAGAGCAATTGCAGAAAATGCATGGAAAGGAAAATGATTTTTAGAAGATGGTCACTTAGTCTAGGATAGGAGCATTTCCTAAAAGCTTACTTCTTGTGGTTGTAGCCCCCAAAATGTTAGGTTCCAGGCCCTGCAGTAAAGGTCAGACTATACCAGCCAGAATGGGTGGGCTTCCAGGCTCAGAGATGCATTCCCTGAAAGTATATTGGAGTATAAATGTCTATCTGAGCCCCCAGACTTCCTCAGGGTTTTAGCCAGTGCAAGCTGTGTTACAGACTGAATATTTTTATCCTACTCCCCAAATGTACATGTTAAAATCCTAAGTCCTAATGTGATGGTATTAAGAGATACCTTTGGGGCCTTTGGGAGATAATTAGGTCATAAGGATGGAGCCCTCATGACTGAATTAGTGGCCTTATAGGAAGAGACACAAGCGTTTGCTCTTTCTCTTTGCCCTCTGCCATGTGAGAACACAACCAAAAGATGGCCATCTACAAGCCAGGAAGTGAGTTCTCACAGACACTGAATCTGCTGGCACCTTGACCTTAAACTTCCCAGCCTCCAGAAATGTGAGAAATGATTGTTGTTTAAGCCACCTAGCCTGTAGTAGTTTGTTATAGCAATCTGAACTAAGACTCATAATCTTATCTAAACCCAATTACTTCTCAAATACCCCACCTCCTAATACCATCACAGTGGGGGGTTAGGTCTTCAACATATGGCTTGGAGTGAAGCAGGGGGGAGAAAGATTCAGTCTATAGTGTTCAGTTTCAAAATACAGGCTCAGACCCACGGGAATGAAGATTCCTGGGAACCAGAGAGGTTGGAGGAAAACTGAGTCCCTTAGATTTTTTCAGATGTCTGCAAAGCTTTCCCAGTGCCTGCCTCTGCCTGTGCAAAAACTCTGCTTCCCCACTGAGTAATGCTCAAAGCCTCAGTCCATCCGGACTAGCCGCGTCACCTAACCTGATGCCATCCCCAACTCTTGGAACACGGTACAGCCCAAGCTTAAGAAGGGGTGGGGGTGGGGGTGAGGGCTGGGAGTTACAGAGGATAAAGATGGGAATCCAGGCTCTGCGTGGGAGCTGAAGTGGGGAGAACGAGCCGAGGTGATCATCCAAAACCACCAAGATGGGAAAAGAGACTGTGTTTGGGGAACAGGGAAGACGTTAATCTGGCTCAAACTAAGGGTGTGCTCAGGGAGAGTGGAAGGGATGCTGGAGGCCCTGGGGAGTGTGGGAGATCTCTGGAGGTGACATCCCTACCCCAGAACTTGCCTCGAGGTCTTGCTCCCCCTAGAGGCTGCCTTACCGCAGAGAAGTCAGGAAGAAGCCATGTTTTTAGCATCTCTTGATTTTACAACTGGAAGCCTGAGAGCAGAGCACTAGGAAATTAAGAGAAATGTTTTGCACACTTGTATGGAAGGGGCCACTGTTTTGGAATAGACATAGCCCATGATAATAAGTCAGCACAGAGAAACAGATGGAAGGAGATAAGCATCAGGCTCTGGCCTCCAACTCTGTCAGCCAAGAGAGGAGGACATTTGAGTTGTTCGTTATGGAGGCCTCTCCTCAAATTCAGGCCGGCACTAAGATTTTTGTGGTTGAGTTACTTCCTTTTTTTTTTTTTTTTGTCAGAGAACCTCCATATCCTAGGATGCAAATACTTTGGAAGGGAAAATCCCTTTAAAGGAAAAGAAAGGAAACTATCATTTTTATTGAATGGCTCTGCCAGACTTATTTGCATTTAATGCTCATAAAAACCTTGAGGCAGGGATTATTACCATCTCTGTTTTAATAAGAAGCAGGCCGCACACTGAAGGAACTTATCCCTAACGCACCACTTTATAAGGGCCTGGCTCAGAGTTGCCTAATGCCTGGATTCACGTTTAGCACTTGTACGATATAACCTTTCAGGCTGGAGGCCCGTCCTCTCCAAGGAGAAAAACACAGTAGCAAGAAATGGAGAAAAGAGATAAATCTATAGATAAAGCATCAGTGTGGGTCTGATCACCTCAAAGTCCATGACCATAAACAAGTTTGGTATCAAGTCATCAGACGTGGCAAATGCAAGGGCCCAAGGAGGGGACCTAGGCCCTACCCCTGTCACGATATTCAGAATAGGGCATTGAAGGAACACTGAATTCGGGGAAATAAACAAACAAATGCTGATAAAGACAAGCATGAAAGAAGACACTTACAAATTCCTAGGATTCTCAAATAGCGTGAGGCCCACTGAGTTTCCTCTTCATGCTTATATTATTCTAGGAACAGGTGATGGCTGGAGCTCTGTTAGCCATTTTGGGTGATAGGGATAAGGGCCACCCCTGGGTGCTGTAGAGTGGTCTTTGGGATAGAGTCTGATTCCTACAGGAAAGTGGTACAATAAGGCCAACCTTGGGCTACAGACTCTCCTCCTCCCCCACCCACCCTCCAACTAGGTTCAGTGCTTGTCCCCCACCTTACCTTTCACCTTAAATCACTATTGTTTGGTGCTTTGCCTTGTTAAACCATTAGGCTGTGCTCTCCCAGAAGACTAGGACATTTGAGGCTAGATACCCTGGGAGTTCCCTGGTGGCTCACTGGGTTAAGGATCTAGAGTCGTCACTGCTGTGGTTCTGGTTAGAGCTGTGGTGTGGGTTTGATCCATGGCTTAGAAACTTCTAAATGCTGCAGGTGCAGAAAGGTGCCTGCTACCCAGTAATGTTTGTTGAACATGTGAGTCAATGAGCAAAGAAAATATGGAGTTAAAGTTTTGTTATAAGTGGGGGTGCAATAGCACGAGAGGTGTTCTGGCTATTAGAATCCTGTGGATGCGGACAGCTGCAGAAGACAGAGCGTTGTTGGGTGCTCTTTGGGCCAAGTTCATGTATTAAGGCACCTTCTATGTTCCAGCCAGATTCCTCCCCTCCAGCCCTGTGACTAGACAGCAGGGATTGATGATGACACTGTCTCATTAGGAAAGGGAGGCGTAGGGGAGGCCCGTCAGCAACTGAGGGCAAGCAATTGATGGCGAGAAGACACCTGCCCCAGCTGTTGCTTGTTCCCTCTGCTCCCCACCCACTTGGACCCCAGGGCCGGTCCAACCCTACATTGCGTCTTGTCCACTCCAGCCAAGACTGATGGCCTCCCAGTCACCTTCCTTCCCTCTCACCTCTGCGAGGCCTGGGTGAGAGTCTGTTTGTGCCTCCTTTCCATGTAGCCAAGTCCCCGAGGACTTAGTCAGCCTGCGTGGGTGTTGTTTATATTCTTATCCATATCCCAACCCAGGACACAGTCTGTTAAGTGAAACACGATGGCGTAGAGGCTGCTGCTGCAGACGGCGTGTTTTCTTTCTTTCACACCTCTTTCCCCTTCACCTCTGGTCTCTTTGGCTTTTTCTTCCAAATTTCTTCCATAGACCTCTCGTCATGTGTCTTTCTTTCCCTGGCCGCTCCCTGAGAGTTCTGAGCTGTGAATACCTCTCTGGTGGATCTCTGGAGAAATGACCGTGTCTCCCTTTCTTTGTTGTGACAACGGAGGTGCAAGACCCTTCTTACTCCTTCTGAGCTATGTGACCCCAGGGACTGCTAAACCTTTCTGAGCCTCAATGTACTAATTCATACAATGGGACTGCAGAGGCTGCCTTTCCAGCAGGCTGAAGGTGAGTGATGGAGTGTGAAGAAAGTAGATTGAAAGGTCTTAGGAGCCATACATGATGCTGAGACGGCAATGAAGACATTTTCATGATTTACAGGTCCAGGAGAGAAGAGGCAGAGAAAGGCAAGGTACACGGAAGCCTGTTCTCAGCCACTCGCCACAGTAGACAATACTTTCATCTCTTCTCCCTTCTCTCCTTCTGCTCCCCTTCCTATTTTTATATTTCTTTCCATTTCTAGCCACCGTTCTAGTGTTCTTCGAGGTTGACCACTGCACGCTCTGTGCTGGGTGCACAGCGCTCCCCTCTCTTCCACAAGCCAGGCTACCCGCAGTGAAGGGTGGATGAGATCCAGAGACTAGGGGCAGCCACCCCCCGCCCCACTCCCACACACATTGCAATGACCCTGAAGGCCCACGTCCCTCCAGGGGAGGATGCCGATCCGAGGCAGCAGAATGAACCGCTGACCTCAAAATCCTTCTAGGTACAAGGATTTGATAGGTCCTTATTTTTTCTAAACAGTTCTCCGATCCTTATTTTTCTTCCTTGGGTGATTATCAGAGTGGTCTCCTGACCTGCACCCAGCAGAGACTGAGAAATCCATCAAGGACTCCACCCAGTGATGCCTCCTGGACCCCTGGGCTTTGTCCAGTCAGGGTTCCAGGGCAGAGGGAACCTGGGAAAATTTTTCTGAACGGCAGATTCTGTGACCCACGGACCATCAGGGGAAACCGATATCAACAGATGACAGAGTGGGAGGGAAGCAGGAGGGGGACGAACCTCTACTAGAAGCCAAGCTCGCTGTCAATCATGTTCTTTCTGTTTCCCAGTGTGGATCTCACTTCCCAGAATAGCCAAGTACCCCCTGCTACCCAGACAAGCCACACTTGGGAACATCATCCTGCACTGCCCTTCAGGGACGTGCGAATTAGGTCAACACTATCTACAACCTCCCTGTTCTCCTTTTTCTACCAATAAAATGGAAACCGATGACTGCATTTTATAAAGCCAAGCACCAGGGCATCTGTGTTCTGTGGTCCCTGAAATCCAAGTCCTCTGCCATCTCCAACAGAGGACAGGGGAGGTGGGCAAGAAGAGCTCTTGGGCAGGGAAATCCCTGGCGTGTAACCCCTAAAATTCCAACAGTACGCCTTTGTGCTGGACATCTTTTTTTTTTTTTTTTTCCCCTGTTTGGCATGTTTCCAATTCCTCAAGGTATTTTCTTTAAATAAATGATGAAAAAAAATTCACTTCCCAAATTTTAACAACTGGATATTGAATCCTTAGCGTGTTGGAAAGCAAATGTTTTAAATCAAGGCTTTGAGTGGATAATGGGTTTATAGACTCACCTTTTCCCCACTTGCCTTTCACAAAACCATCTTCAATTTCCTATGAAAAGCTGGGAAAGTAAACATCAGCATGTTCATTTAATTTCCCTTTGGCTCACCAGGGCTTGTTTCTAGAAATATCTTTGATTCCCTCTGACAATTCTACTATCTTTCTATTTCCCCAATCTGACGTCATTCCTGCATGTTCCCTCCTTGCTCTCTCTGTTTACATAATTACATTTTCAATTTGTCTCTACCAGTATCTTAACTCCTCTTCTGAGAGTTTTCCTGATAGTTTGTGTAAGATATTGATAATGATGATGATGGTGATGGGGGTGTGGAGAAAGGGGAGTTAGAGGAGAAAATCTTAATTTTATTCCTTTTAAACTCTGCCTTCCACCTAGGGCTACCTGTGGACCTGTTCCTTCACTTGGCATACTCACCACTACATAAAGTTACATGACTCCTACGTAAATCTATGAGTCGCTCTATGTTAGATATTTATGCAGCCTTCAGATTCTTCCTCAAGATCCTCCTTCTCCTCTTCCATTTATCTTTTCAGAAAGTAGAGGTTTCTTACCTTCCTGGTAGGAGTAGCCCTCTAGAAGACTGCTACATTGGAGAGTCAGCTTTCCTCTCAGATCCTTTTCTGGAGGTTGAAGAGATGGAGGTCCCTTGTGTAAACTTGTAAAAGATTAATTGCGATTGTAGCACCTTAACTGAGCTGAAGCTAGGGAGGACCAAAGAGAAATCAAGATGTAATAGATATATGCTTAGAGTCATAGATGGTTTAGGGGAAGAAACATTAGAGAATAGAGAAAGAGGGTTAGTTTTTAAAGTAAAGCATTAAAATACTTCTCACATCATTGCTGTTCCTCCCTTTCTCAATGCTCTTGAATGTGTCCTTGGAATTTGGTGGGCGGGGGGGTGTGCAGTGTGGCCTGTATTCTTTGCTGTAATTATACACTGTTGGTGACTATAGCATCACTACTAGAGATCATCACATATCTTGACAGCAGCCCTTGCTGTTGATCACAACATTAATTCTATTAGAATTTGAATCTGGCCTCTCTGAGGGGGATAAAGAATTAACCTGTAAATGGTTAGGTACCAGTTTTGCAATGTGGGCCAGTGTCCACCTGGATGCAGGGGGAAAAAATACACTCCCCCCTGCTAATATCATCTTGCCCCCTTTCAAGCAAGATTTGGATTGCAGAACTCCAAAGCAAGCCTCTGATACCCTAAGTCTTCCTATAGCCTTATCCATTGGTCTGGAAACCTCCCATGCTCACGTTGGTTCTGTAGTGGGACTGTGTTCAGAGAGGCAGGCATTGACCTTTCTATGCTAGGTCATTAGCTAAAGGTGGCCTATGGATGGAGTAGGTGCTGTGGGCTGCATTATTTGGCACATTTGTATTTTAGGCATAAGCCAACATCTCCATGCAAACCTGTGTCTTTCAGGTGGCATAGAGTCACAAATTTGCTATCTTCTATGAATCTGAAGGTTGAAAATATTTATTTAGAGTATGCAAATGCAGGACCATATTTTAATCATTTCTGTACCCCTGCAGTGACCAGCTCAGGACTTTGCGGGAAGCAGGAACTTTGCAGGAAATCATGTGTAAGTTTTCATGATGATGATGACAATGATAATGCTCATGATGAAGATAAACGATACAAAATAGTGAAATATTTTTCAAATGGGTTCTATAGATAGACCATTATATGAAGCTAACTACTTGGCTGTTTCTGAACCTTAGAATCGTGTTAGAGCAATAAAACATTTCAGTGCCAGAGTATGAGGCTATGGAGAGTGGAGACTGTGTTTTATCCATCTCTGCATTTCCAGCCCTTATCACAGGCCCTGGCAAGAAGCTTATGCTTAATCTTACTATTGTACACTAAGAGACGTTTTAAACATTCATTGCAAAATAACAGGGCTGCCACTTGTATGACCAAAAAGATTGTGCCTAGTCCAAGACAAGAGGGTGCTACTAACATTTAATACAGTGTGAAGAGTGTCCACCAAATGAGTGTTGAATCATATTGTAGTGTCATTGAGAAGCAGTAAAATGTCAAATTTCTACTCTCTTGCAACTTGCGGTTTTATAAAGACAGACAAACAATAAACTATTAAGAGATAAATAAATTATATAAATTCAAATGATGAAAAATACTCTAAAAAAAGAAAAAATATGATGATGGTATTACGAGCAATGGACAATGAGGGAGGGGCTATTTAGCTGTTGGAGTCTGAAAACGTCTCTCTTGAGAAGGCAAAACTTAGAGATGAGACCCAAATGATTAGACAGAGGCAAGCATACATAGCTTACTTCATCCTTAAACAAACCTTATTAAGTAGATTTTAGCTCCATTTTATATGGGAAGAGATGGAGACCCAGAGAGAAGTTTTCTAAGGTCATGCAGCTACTAGGTGACCCAACGAGGATTTGTTCCAGATCTATTCAACTCCAAAATCTTTGTGCAAACACACCATCTTACACTGTCTCTTACGGAGAAGAAAGGAAATGAAATAAGAATCTTATGTCTCTATAGTCAGTTTCATATAAATATTTCTAGACATAGGTACTGGTCTCCATATTGAGTACTTTGATACAACTTTGTAAGATGTTTAGGATGAAATTCTTAACAGTATTGATGCATGTCAGAAAGCTGTCTTAGGCAATCTAGATTTCCTTCTTTTGAAGCCCAAATAAGATGACCCTTTTAAACATCCTATACAGATATATTTGAGGAGGAGTCTGGAAAGCCCATTCCTGGAAAGCCCGTCCATGCTATCTACAGGACATTGGGCAAATCAGTTTCCATCTGAACTTCAATTTCTCTATCTGAAGATAAACGCAATAATTGCCAAGCTTATTTCTGGACAATTGTAAGACTTCAAAGTTATAACGAATGTGATAATGTTTTGAAAAATGTGTATATAAGTAATTTTGAATGTATTATTTTGGCAAACACTAAGGAAACAAAATATCAGACTTCATATCCCTTTTCTTACCAAAGCCAAGACTTTTATGGGGTAGACATTGAAAAATGTTGGAAACATATCAACGTAGCTAGGTCTACCTTCCAAAACTATGCAGCCAAGGTAACTTTTCAATTGAATTATCATTCACGCCCAAGAAACACTTGCCTTAATCATCCAAGTTGTTATTTGGTTGTAAGCAGCTGAATGCTTTCCATAAATTTCCCATTTATCGGCCTCATACAGATTTGCCCTGAGTCTTGACTTGGAGACAAGTTTCTTCTCTCCATCAAGACATTTGTCCTAGAAGAGCATTTTGTGATGAAAATGTTACGGAAACCTTGACATTTCCTTTTCTCACACTTCTCCCCTGAACTTGCTGCTCTAAGAGCCGCTCCGTTTTTTTTTTTTTCATGTTCCTTGGTAAATTTTTTTTTTAAGTTCTATTGACGTATAGTTGATTTACAAAGCTGCGATAATTTCTGCTGTACAAGAAAGCGATTCAGTCTTACCTATACACAGATCCACTCTCTTTCAGATTCTTTTCCCATATAGATTATCGGAGAATATTGGGTAGCGTTCTCTGCACTATACAGCAGGTCCCTGTTGGCCAATCATTCCGTATACCTCTGTGTACACATGCCAATCCCAAACCCCAGTCCATCTCTCCTGTCCCCTTTGGTAACCATAATTTTTCAAAATCTGTGAGTGTATTTCTGTTCTGCAAAGGAGTTCATTTGTATCCTTTTTGCTAAGATTCCCATGTATAAGTGATATCATACTATGTTTGTGTTTCACTGTCAAACTTTACTTAGTATGGTAGTTTCTAGGTGTATCCACCCTGAAAAACATTATTAATGAGACAGATCACAACAATCCTACTTTTCCATTTTTGTAGCATAAAACCTACCTTCCCACATAGTTTTTTCATTGATCTTTACCACAAATCAGTGACATTGGGTTGAAGCCTCATTTTAAAGCTATGAAGCAGCTCATCAAAAGGCAGCTCAGAGAGGCTAATATGTGATTAAAATGGCACAGTAGGATAAGTGGCCCATGGCCTCAGACCCAAGGCTCTCTTTTCTGAGTCCTGCATCCTACCCTCTGCCCACCCCACACACCCCCTGTCCCCCGTCCCCAGCTACTGGTGTTGAAAGAGCTTGGCCCTCGCTGGATTTTAAACAGGCATTATTACATTAATATCTTTAAGTATCTTAATTAGGTCTTACAGGAAGGAAAAGAATTATCTGGTCACCAAAACAGCCTGAGGATTCCAAGTTGAAAAAGTGAGTCTGTTTCAGATCACTAGATAGGGTGGTGGCTCCGTTTGGCCAGGAAACTTCAACATAAACGATGAACCATGTGCAGCAGAGGAGGCTTGCCTGAAGCCCCCAGTCTGTGAGGAAATGGGGCTGTGTGTGGACCCAACACCTATGGCAAACACTCCCACGGCCACCAGTGTTGGATTCAATTAAACATTAAATTCATCATCTTTAGCAAAGAAAGAGAACAGCAAACAGTTGCTCTCTCATGGCTAAACACCCCTTGGATTTGCTGGCCTTTGATTTATTGGAAGAAACCTGCTGGGAAGAACATACTGTGTAGCTGATTAATGTCAGCTTCTGTCATCAGTTTCCACTTAGATTCTTGGCCAGCCCTGACATCTCCTCCCTTAAGGATCCTGAAGAATTTGAGGGCTGATCCAAGAGCTTTACTGGCATGGGATTTGCAGAATGTGGTGTTTGCAAAATAAGGAAGATGAATGGAAGTGGAATCCCATGTTCTCCACTGGACTTGTTTCTTTAATTCATTTCTCCAGAGGCCCCGCTGCATGCCAGGACCACACCAGCAAGGGGACCAGGGAAAGTGTGTTCCCAGGCCCCAGTACAGATGTCTTGCATTTCCTGTGCTGCTTTATATGCTGCCTCCTTGGAGCTTGTCAAACTGGGAAGGGGTCCGAGAAGGAATGCATCAGAACCTCACTGGGACGCTTGGATGAAGTCTTGGAAGAGTGGGCCAGTGAGGGTCAGGCCCCACCTACCAGCCAGCCGAGGTCACAGAAGAAGACCTCTGATACCAGGTCACACGTGACTTAGTTTCACAGGGGCCTGCAACACCCTTTTTTCTTTTTTCTCAATGATGAACTATGATTCAATGGCATTATAATTAAAGCAAGCAGAATTTTCTGGATGTATTTTATTTTGTTGGAAGAATAACCCACTATCTGAAGTCTCATAAATAAAGTTACCTTGCCCCTCCCAACCTCTCCCCTTAAAGGTCTAGAAAGGGATAGCAGTCAAAAACCCTCTCTTTTCTGAACTCATGCCTATGTGCAGGAAAAAAAAAAAAAAAGTTCCGATTGAGAAATGAAAATCTGCTCTGCTTATCTATTCCTGTTTAACAAATCATCACAAAACCTAGTAGCATGAAATAACAACACTCATTATATCTCACAGTTTTCAAAGGTTAGGAATTTGGGGAGAGATGGACTAGATCTGGCAGAGGGAAGATGCAGGCAGGAGCTGGCAAAGCAGGGCCTGAACCAAAGCCAGTGGGGGCTTGCTGGGACATCTCTCTTTCTCTCTCTCTCTCTGTCTCTGACCCTGTCTCTCTCTATCCATCACTCCCTCCTGACTTTGCTCCCTCTCTCTTCCCATATAGTCCCAGGTCTTTCAGTGTGGCCTCTCCATCTGGGCTAATCTGGGCTTCCTTACCACATGGCAGCATCTGTAAAGTCAAGGTGATTGAAGGCTTCGTGAGTCAGTATTACAGTGGGTCCAACTGTTGTGTTAGTTTTTGTAAGCTGATCTCTAAAGATGTGCAAAGGATTTTAAGACTAATTTGAAAAGCTTGGGATTACTTCCTTATCTTTTTACCAAATGGTCATAAAGATCAGGTAAAAGATTGGATCCAATTACTTCCACATTCTTTTTCTTTTTAGGGCTGCACCTGAGGCCTATGGAATGTCCCAGGCTAGGGGTTGAATCAGAGCTGCCAGCCTACACCAAAGCCACAGCCACAGCAATGCCAGCTTTGAGCTGTATCTGCAACCTACACTGCAGCTTGCAGCAACAATGGATCCTTAGCTCATTGAGCAAGGTCAGGGATTAAACCCACATCCTCATGGATACTAGCTGGGTTTTTAACCTGCTGAACCACAATAGGAACTCCAGCTTCCACATTCTTTATCATGTCTCTTCATCTAGAATTCTATGGAGTTCTATTGCTAGGTGCCTCATCCTTAAATGTAAGACAATAATAATGACTTTGTCAATGCTCACTGAAGTATCAGGTTCTATTCTGTAAACTTCTCATTCCTAGAACAATTTAATTATTGCAAATATGCCAGAGGTAGGTGCTGTTTTTTTCCCCTTTATAATTGAGAAAGTAGAGGGACAGAGGGGTGGAGCAACTTCCCAAAAGGCATGCAGCTGGTAGGTGGCAGAGCCAGGATTTGAACCCAAGCAGTCTGATTTAAGAGGTCACCCTCTTAAACATTACATTAACCTGCCTGCCCCCCAAAAGTCACAGTCCAGTGGCTTCCTACTTGAGTCACAGAGAGTTTTCTGCATATTTGCATATTCTGCATATTTGTTCTCTGCATGTGTAAGAGACAAGAACAAAGCAGCATGGGGCAGATCTCAGTGGGGGCTGGAAGGCTAGGGCTCAGCTCGGTGTTGGGAAAGGCTTCCTGTTGGACGGAGGAGCAAAAGTGGGCTCTTAGAACAGATAGAAGTTAGACCTACAGAGAGACAGAGTTGACATTCTGGAAGGTAGGACAATCTGGCCTTGCCCCGTGGTTAGTAACATTGCTAGTTCCAGCCCTTAAAGAAGAGGTTCCTCTTTCAGCGGGACTGTATTGGCTTTCTTTGGGTCCTGACCATTAGGTCATCACCTTGGAGGAGAATGGAAGACAGGGCTTCTCCTGAAGGAGCCAGAGGCCTTGCAGACGAGTCAGGGAGGAGGGCCTCCTGGCACCCAGGTGTCTCTCATCCCAGGATTTCTCTAATGTCCCTAGAACCTGCAGAATTCAGCTTTCCCTGAGAAAAAAATGGTCATACCAGCAGTGCCTCCGGGGGGAAAAAAAGAAAAAGGAAAGACAAGATAAGACAATTCTCTGCCATGCCACTAGTTCTCTATCCTCATCCACAGGTGCCAGGGACAGAAGACCCACCTGGCCCATTTAGAGCCCAGTCCTGGTTTGGAGATCAGAGAGGGGGCAGGGATTATAAAAATGGAGACGGGAGGCCAAAGGGTCCTCAATGCCCTCAGATCCATAGCGAGTTCCAGCTGCCACTAGGGGCACCATCAACCTCAGGGGTTGGGGGTACATCTTCACTAACGTGTCTCCGGTAAGTGACATGTTATCCATGGTCAGTGAATATCTGTTAAATAAGTCAATGATAAACAGATGAATAAGTGAATTTGTATCGGTGCTTTTGGAAGCCAACAACAAGATCCCAGAGCACTGAGAGTGGAATGGAGTGGTTCTTCTCAGCTACCCGAAAGGCAGCTAGCCTGAGGTGAGGAGTCCTTAGTCCAGAGACCTAACTGTTTCCTGGGTGGTAAAATCCACACTTCCTTCTGGAGGCATTGAATAAGCTGTGCTGGGACATTTAAAAGGTCAATCAATGTAAAATTTAATACTCTTAATCCAAATCTCTTCTCCCAGCTACTCAGAACTCAAGTCTGAGTCTATTTTGTGGTAAACTGAACTCTAAATTGTCATGAACATATAGTTTATATTTGAAGCATTCTTACGGGTCACCAGGATCAACTGAATGGGATGTTATCTTTGCCAGCAGGTGACTTAATTTGAATGACCCAATCAACAGAAAACTCACTTGGGAGTTCCCTTTGTGACTCAGTGGTTCAAGAACCCAACTAGGAACCATGAGGATGTGGGTTCAATCCCTGGCCTCACTCAGTGGGTTAAGGATCCGGCTTTGCCATGAACTGTGGCATAGGTCACAGATGTGGCTCAGATCCTGCATTGCTGTGGCTATGGGGTAGGCTGGCAGCTGTAGCTGCAACCCTTAGCCTGGGAAATTCCACATGTCACTCACTATTGCGGCCCTAAAAAAAAAAAAAAAACCACAGAAAACTCACTTAACTTGTGACAGATTGCTTCCCTGTTGTATTGTAGTGTGGAGTGTAAGAAAGGATTTCTCCAAAAGGAGAAGAGCTGTGATCTCCTGCTGAGAAAGTTAAAGCAAACTTTAGCCACCTTGAAATAGCTTTTCGCAATGCATTAAGATCCTGGATAAAAAACTAGTTAGTCCCAGCCATCTGTAAATGATATATTTTTGGTGATTTAGGGAAAGTAGAACATTTGAATATGGTCTGGATATTAGATTTACTGAAAGTTTATTGAAGTGGAAAAGGGGAAATAATTGCCAGGAAAAAATAAAATAAAATATTTCCAAAACAGAATATATAGTATATACAGCAAGATTTTTAAAAAAATAAGTTTTACTGGAGTATAGGTGACTTACAATGTTGTGCTTCAGGTATATAGCAAGGGATCTTGTTTTTATAAATATAATACAGTTAACATGATATTAAACAATGATAAATAAATATACTTAATAATAAATATATGCATATAACACAAGAAAGTATCAAGGCTTCTACATATAAAATATATACATTATTGGGTTATTTCTATGTTACACACTTATTATCATTATCATTATTATTTTTTAAACTTTTATAGCCTCATCTACAGCAAATGGAATCTCCCAGGCTAGGAGTCAAATTGGAGCTGCAGTGGAGGCCTATGCCACAGCCATGGCAGCACCAGATGTGGCCACGCAGGATCCTTAGCCCACTGAGTAAGGCCAGGAATCGAACCTGCATCCTCACATAGGCAACATCAGGTCCTTAACCTACTGAGCCACAATGGGAACTCCACAAGTTTATTATTGTTGATGATAGTGCTCTCTGGGGTGATATGGAAATGTAATGATTCTATTTGTTTATTTTACCTACCTCCCCTGACTGGGGAATCTTCATGCACCCATGATGCAGTCAGGTCTCCTTATGCTTTTACTGTGCCAGCAGTAACCTTATGCCATGGTCCATGCTATACCCTCAGGCAGAAAACTGCTTCCTTGTCTTTCCTACCCTCCCATTCAAAGCCCATGAAGCTGTCCTGGATCCTTCCCATTAGTCCTTGCGCTGTTCCTGTGTTTTTTGTCTTTTTTTTTTTTTTTTTTTGTCAAGCCCTCATTTCACTTTGTCTGCCAGGCCACCGGGTTGCGTGCAGAACTGTGATGTGGCCATGAGAAAGCTGTGTGAATCAAGACAGCCAGGTTGAAAGTCCAAACTGTGCTTCCACTTAACTGTTGGATTTTAGGAAAGTTGCATATTCTCTACAGTCTCCACATCGTCCCGATCATGATAATAATACCAATTTGATCCAGTTGATGAGGTCGTTGCAAGAAAATGCGTGCACAAGATGTTTTGAGACGGTTTATGTGTCGTGTGTGCCTAAGAGAGATAATCACTGCCAAGTACCGACTGACAGCTGCAACGGTATTCACACACTTAACTGGGTGATCGCGAGCAAGTCAGCCTCCCTCTGCCCCTCAGTGTCTGATCCAGAACCCAAGTTCTTAGCCTGGGATTCTCAGAGGGGCTTCAGAAGAGCCGAGACATCCCTGACATGGTGTGTGGAATTGTGCCTGATGATGCATTTTTCTGGGTTGAGCCTTCACAGTTTGCATCAGATTCTCAAATGGATCTGAGCCCCAAAGGAAAGTTGAAAAACGCGAGCCAAATGCTAATGAAGATTTTTTTCCGGGCCTGACAGTTTATGTCTTTAAGAACTTGAGTCCAACATGTTCTTGTAAAAGGTACAGAAGTACATTTTGCAAGACCAGAAAGGGACTATCACAGATGAGGAAACTGCATCCTGGAAGGGTGAGGTCAGGTGCCAGATGTGAGGGGCTGGCAGGTGACTGACTCTGGAAGCCAACCAAGGACCAGGGAGATGGGTAATCACAGTCACAGATCATTTCCTTCTTAGATTTTAAAATCAGGGTGGGGTGTTCAATAGCAAAGCCTGAGAAATGTCCTGCCTTGTAAATAGAAGGCATTTAAGTTTTTTTTTTCTTTTTTTTTTTTAAATCTTGGTTCGGATTTTAATTTTGTAATTTTCTGCCTGCATGTGCTGTGCTAGAAGCCAAGGACCCAGAGATACACAAGTTTTTGAAGCGTCTCCATGCTAAGGAAGATGCAACATCGCCATCCACTGACTACCAAATCGGTGAGAATTTCAAGGACCCAGTCAAAGTTGGCAGGATATTCTATTTGGTTATTAATTACTGAACTGAATGAAGGCCCACGGATGCCTTGGGAATAGCATCAGGTCATGTCGTGTCCTCAGGGCAGGCTCCCTGCTGAGGAGTTTGCGGACACGATCTCATTTCATTCTTACAACATTCTTGCAAAGTAGGTTATAATCTCCATTAGAGAGAAACGTTTCCAACTGGCTTCACTTCTCCAGGTCTGGTAGCTCCATGTCTCCTATTCTTGTCCATCCCAGCTCACCTTTTTTTTTTGCCCAACGAGGCTGCCCAGTGATTCTTTCCTGGGCAGTCCACACATCAAACAATCTGACTTCAACCCACACTTGCAAGGACCTCACCACTCCTCTCCTCTACAACACCAGTGTCTACACCTGCCCAAACTGAGTGCATTTGCTCAAGCCAGTCCCTTCTCCCAACACAGTTCTGTCCCCACTCGATACCCCTTCCAATTTGTCAAACGCTACTCAGCCTCCAGGACCAGCTTAAAGCACGCCTCTTACAAAGGGTGCCAGAGGGGGGGAGAAAAAAAAAAAAACCCAAAGCAAAAAACAAAAAAACCCCAAAACAAAAAGGGAGTTCCCTTTGTGGCTCAGTGGTAATGAATCTGACTGCTATCCATGAGGATGCAGATTCAATCCCTGGCCTTGCTCAGTGGGTTATGGATCCAGTGTTGCCATGAGCTGTGGTGTAGGTTGCAGATGTGGCTTGGATCCTGCCATTGCTGTGGCTGTGGTATAGGCCAGCGGCTGCAGCTCCGATTCAACCCCTGGCCTGGGAACTTCCATATGCCACATGTGTGACCCTAAAACAAAAAGCAACCACCCAAAGCAAAAACAAAGGGTGCCAGAGCCTTGCAGAGGCCCCGAGCAGGCAGTCCTCCCTCTCTAAGCCCGACAGAGATGAAAGAGAGGGACAGGCCAGGGCTCCAGACCAATGTCCCCATGAGGCCTCATGGACTCATTGAGCAGGTAAGCTGGAGCAGAGGAGGCTAGGGGCCTCCAATAGACGGACACTGAACCACTGTGAGCAGCATCAAAGGTGTCCGAGTCTATGGCAGGGACTGAAATGAGCCAGTGCTGGGGTGCTGATATCTTCCTCTCCCCTGGAAGCCTGTGACCACTCCAGGGGAAGTGAGAACAAAGGGCAGAAGCATGTGCCCTTCCATAGGGCCAGCTCTCCTGACAAAATCAGTTTCTGTTGCTAATCACGGATCTTGCTCACTGGTACAGGGAGAACTCTTCGTCCAGGTTTACTCAAATTGCTTTCAAAAGCATGTGGAATGTCTTATATGTTCTTTGAGTTGCTAGGTAGAAGAGATGCTAGGCACAGCCAGAGCTGGAGTCGGGCCCCCAGATCTCTCCTGAGGCTGTCCTGAATAGCAGACCAGGTGGTAGGGATGCCCTCAAAGAGCCAGCCCAGAAGGCTACCAAGGGCTCTAGCAACCCAACCTCTCAACCCTTTGCTCTGTTGCTTGGAAGGAGCCTCAGTTTCCCTAAATCTCCCAACTGGGTACAGAATTGTGTTAGACATATCGAAACTCCTGCAACATCCTCCTAAACTAGAATGGAGATGGTGAAAAGTAATGAGTTAGTTCTTTGGGGATCATCCTGCAAATGGCCTATTTTCTCATGACGGCCAGAGAATGGACAATTTTTAAGAGATGATTTCCCAGAAAGATAGTAATCTGCAATTTGATATTCCAATATCATTTTTTGAAGTCAGTGATTAGAATAGAACAGCTGCTCAGAGAAGTTATTAATTTTCTTCAGTGGGCTGTGATCAGGAACTCACTGGCCAGAATATCATTATTTTTTAAGATGTATATTATGCAAAGAAGTATTGCCTAGAAACCCAAGTGCATTGTAAGCAGTAATGCTTAACTGTGGACCAGGTAGAGGAGGAGTGATTTAGTGGAGTTAGATTTTATTCTGTTGCAGAAACGTGTAGAAATTGATCAGAGGTGAGGTTGGGACACATAGTAAAATGCATATTGTATTTTAGGTCAAGTATTAGTATGGATGCTTCCTCCGCTGCCTCTGCTCTGTTTAATCTGGAAAGTAATAGTCATAAGAATTAGGGTCACTTTGAGTGTTTATATCCTACTTATTACTCCAAGGGAAGCTTCCTGTTTTTTTCTTTTGATGAAACAAAGTATTTCAGGAGTTCCCGTCGTGGTTCAGTGGTTAGCGAATCCGACTAGGAACCATGAGGTTGCGGGTTCGGTCCCTGCCCTTGCTCAGTGGGTTAACGATCCGGCGTTGCCGTGAGCTGTGGTGTAGGTTGCAGACGCGGCTCGGATCCCGCATTGCTGTGGCTCTGGCGTAGGCTGGTGGCTACAGCTCCGATTCGACCCCTACCTAGCCTGGGAACCTCCATATGCCACTGGAGCGGCCCAAGAAATAGCAAAAAAAAAAAAGTATTTCAGCCTTGGCACTTTTTTTTTTCTTCTCTAATCAAAGAAATCCATCTACTTGATAAACATCAAAAGACATAAATTGCTCTGCTAGAATTATATAATACAACTAATATGAATGGGGTGGCCTTATTTTAAACATAGAACATTATTTAATATATTTCTCTTTTAACTTCTTTTTTATTGAAGTTTAGTTGCTTTACAATGTTGTGTTAGTTTCAAGCGTACAGCAAAGTGATTCAGGTTTATGTATATATTTTTCAACTTCTTTCCATTATAGGTTATTACAAGATATTGAATCCAGTTCCCTGTGCTATACAGTAGGTCCTTGTTTATCTTTTATTTTATTTTTTTTAGGGTGGCACCTGTGGCATGTGGAATTTCCCAGGCTAGGGGTCGAATCAGAGCTACAACTGCTGGCCTACATCACAGCCACAGCAACGCAAGATCCAAGCCGCGTCTGCCACCTACACCATAGCTCATGGCAACACCGGATCCTTAACCCACTGAGCGAGGCCAGGGATCGACCCCACATTTCTCATGGATACGAGTCGGGTTCATTACCTCTGAGCCGCAGTGGGAACTTCCTGTTTATCTATTTTGTATGTAGTGATGTGTCCCAAACTTCTAATTTATCCCTTCCCACTTTCCCCTTTGGTGACCCTAAGTTTGTTTTTATATATGTGAGTCTGTGTCTTTTTTGTAAATAAGTTCATTTACATCTCTTTTTTTAAGATTCTACATGTAAGTGATGTTGTATGATAGTTGTATTCTTTGACTTACTTCACCTGGTATGATGGTTTCCAGGTCCATCTGTGTTGCTTGCAAATGACATTATTTCATTGTTTTTTATGACTGAATTATATATACATATATAATTATATACAATTATATATATACCACATCGTCTTTATTCCTTCATCTGTTGAAGGACGATTAGGTTGCTTCCATGTCTTTCCTATTGTGAATAGTGCTGCTGCTGTGACCTTTGGGGGGCATGTATATTTGGCACCCTCGATATCTGGAGCCAATAATTCTTTGTTGTGGAGACTGTCTATTGTCAGAGAAGTGGCAGCATTCCTGTCTCCTACCCACTAGATGACAGCTAGTAGCGCAGTTCTGTTGTGACAACTCAAAACGTCTTCAGATCTTTCTTGCCAAACATCCCATTACAGGGTAGGAAAAATTCACCCCTAGTTGAGAGCTGTCGCAGTAAGGGAGACTTGTATTTGTTTGGAGGTCCTTCTGGAGGCAGGAGCTGGACCTCATGCCCTCCTATTTATGATCCAGCTCTAACATTCCAAAGTCAATCTAAAGTAAATGTATTTTGTGGTTTATTCGTTTTACTTCCAAGCTAATTTCCAAATGAAAAATGGTTCCGTGTCTTTCCTTTTTCTTTCCTTTTTTGCAATTTACAATGAGTAATGAACAATTTTTAAACTTTCTCAGAACTTATGGGAATGAGAAAATGTACTAAATTTCATTCCTACAGGGTGACTATTTAGCTTGAATAAGATAATGTTTGGCAAATCAGCCTTAAAGTGCATTGTGAAATAATAGATACTAGTCCACAATCACCTTTGATATGACTGCAAAATAACTATTTTTAGTCATTTTCCCTAGATACGCTCACCCTGATATTTGACTTTTCCATCTCTCTCAGCTTTATCCAAGCCTCATTAAACCTAAAATGTTATGAAAACTATTTTTGGCTCAATGGAAATGAATCTGACTCCATGAGGACACAGGTTCGAACCCTGGCCTTGCTCAGTGGGTTAAGGATCCGGTGTTGTGGCAAGCTGTGGTGTAGGTTGCAGACGCTGCTCTGATCCCCTGTTGCTGTGACTGTGGTGTAAGGATTCGACACCTAGCCCGGGAACCTCCACATGCCATGGGTGCAGCCCTAAAAAGACAAAAAAAAAAAAAAAAAAAGAAGAAGAAGAAGAAAAAGAAAGCCATTCTCACAACAGGGATGAATATTAGGTCTTTGCTCACCAGGGTCCTGATCATGATTCTGTATCACCTCCCACTCAGATCCAGGAGAGGCGACTGAATATGAGCTTCAGATATAGACAGACCTGGTTTCTAATGACACCTCCGTCACTCTCAAGTGGTGTGACCTTCAGCAAGACACTTAGCCTTCCTGGGTCTGGATCCCTCGTTCCCTGTGTGAGAATGTGCAAAAGGTTATTCACTTTCAGTGTCCGAGGCCACCTGGCTTAGTATCTGTCTAGATTCTAAAGGAGGCACTTTAACTTGAAACTTTGGGGAGATGCCAGAGCCCACTGAAAAGAGTTGAGCCCTCGCTGTAAGGGAGACTGGACATAACACAAACTTGAACTTGGGTAATAACACACATGTCACATTCAGACTAAAACATTTAGGGAATTCTAACAGAAGCTTTGAGATTCTGCTTATTGTGATTCCTCTGGGAACCCCTAGCCAGAGACTTGGAAGAACTGGGAACATATCTGTTTTGGATCCTCCTATCCTAGGTTCTGCTTTCTGTCTTTGATGTGACTCTAGTTCCTTCTGACTGCTTGCATAAAGTCTTACATTTTCACCCACAGAGTTAAACCCATGTTTTTTTCCCCTTAAGAACTGTCGTTATTGATTGATTTCCATACAGATTGCCTTTCTTCAAACAATTCTATACAAGGCCATGTTCCCTTTTTTTGGATTAGCCTCAGAATGGCCTGTTTTTGTTTGTTTGTTTGTTTGTTATTTATTAGTTTGGCAACCATCTCTCAAATCTGACTTCTCTGCTCTACAACTGGGTTCTTCCCTTTCTTTCTCTCTCTCCCCTTCTCTTCCTCACTTTTCTCTCTCTCTTTAGTGTCATAAACAATTTTAAGATATATAAAACTATGTAAAAGTCATCCCTGAACCAAGGACTCAGAACCAATCAGTATTAATCTTATACAGTGCCTGATTTTTCTGAATAAAAGAAAAATAAATCACTGAGTAACATGAAAACTTGAATTGATGTCTCTCTAACAAACCCTAAAATTAATATCTCGTTTCCCTCCAAAAAAAGACAAGGACCTTGGAAAGCTTTAATTTCCCTCTCAATTTCCTTCTCTAGTCCTCTGTGTTTTTGTTGTCTTGTAATTACATCACACAAGTAGTAGACGTATTTCAGAGGTGCCTTTTTAACCATTTGACTCCTCCTCACTTTCACGTGGATGAGGTTGCCTTTTCCATAGGATTCTTTTGTGAGCCCCAGAGTTAAAAGATTGCTCTCTCTGGGAGTTCCCATTGTGGCTTATCGGTAATGAACCTGACGTGTATCCATGAGGATGTGGGTTCCATCCCTGGCCTTGCTCAGTGGGTTAAGGATCTCGCGTTGCCATGAGCTGTGGTGTAAGTCATAGACATGGCTCAGATCCTGCATTGCTGTGGCTGTGCTGTAGGCTGGGGTGGCTACAACTCTGATTTGACCTCTAGCCTAGGAACTTCCATATCCTACAGGTTTAGCCCTAAAAAAAAAGTACTTCCTGAAGACTAGGGATGATGGACTCATCCTGTATCTGTTTCTGTCATTGTCATCTGAAGGATTTATGACCTGGTTGGAATTACATCTTCTTTGATTCCAATAACTTTTTACGCAACATGCTGAAAAAGGAATAAAGTCATGTTACATTACAGAAAGAGACCTACTAAGTGGAGAAACATCTCTGCAAAGATCCCCAGACCTCTCTCGTGTCCCTGCCCCCAAGGCCTGGAACAGAACATCCTGCTTCCCCAGCAGCCTCCACCGCCCTCCGCACTCTCTCCTGTTATTGCTTTGCTTCTAGACTACTCCCTGTCCCAAGGGAAACTGATCATTTGAGTTCGTTTGTCTCTTTCTTCTGCTGTCCTTGGAAAGCCTCTTCCTTCTGCTAGCAGTTTCAGGGATCAATTGTTCTTTGGCAGAGAAAGAGGCCTGATGACAGTGAAGAGTTTCCATTTCTTCTTCCTGCAGCTGCTGACCCAAGAGAGCAGGCCAGACTGTGCACCTCCTTGCAGGAGAGGAAGCAGCGTGAGCCATGGAGGTTAACGGATTAACTCCCTCAGTCACCTGAGCAAAAGACAGAGGCCCTGGGGATGCCTTCTTCCCAGCGGGTCTGTCAGATCCAAAGGCAGACTGTTTCTTCATATGTACAGATATTATGCAGTGTGATTCTCTGTGTCTGGATACAAGTGTGGAGATATTGACCCATTTACCGATGGGCCACTGGTTTCTGGGGAAGAGCTGATGACACACAGAAGAAAGTAGACCCTTTGATTAAAAAGACAGTAAAGTTCAAAGAAAGAGGATACCAGCTCTCTATCGATTTTATTGCCAATATGTTTCTCCCATTCAAGCAGAAATTGCAACATCCTTTCTTTTCCCCCAGGTATTTTGTTGATGGTTCTTTCTTTCAAACAGTAACTTCAGTACCAGCTGAATTAAAACCAATTTATTTTTCCCCCGGTTCCCAAGTACTTCATCTGCCTCTCTTCTTCTCCCTGTTTCTTTCCCAGAACTTTCTGGATGAAGGGTATGGGAGAGTATGTGACCCAATGTCCTTCCAGCTAAGTGCTAAGGTACAAGCAGTGAGATAGGCCTGCAACAGTGCTCTCTCTGGAGCTCCTGCTTCCCTTGGGGCAATGGTGCTTAAGACTCAACCTGAAACTGAAAAGCAAAGGAAATCCTAACATAAATATCACTTCTCAGTTACAATTCATTTTCCTCTCCCTACTTCACTCTCATAAACACATGCATATTCACTTAAAGCGGCCGTATGTTCCAGAAGTGAAGACATTCTGAGGAAAGTCTGAAGATTCCACATCCAGTGACCTCTGCTCTGATTGCTGTGTAACTGCTGGCGAGTCCTTGTTCTTTAAAAATGGGGGTGAGCGTCTCAGTGATTGATGAAGGTTTTCTTGACTGGCAGGGGGCCTTACCCAGATGCTAATAAAATTTTCCATCTAAGTCTTCATTTTAGAATGAAAATAGTAGAGAAAGGAAAAAATATGCAAGTGCATGCAGATTTTTTTTTAAGCTCACTGCTTTTGGACACGTTTAGGATTTGTGTAATCGCGGTGATTACCACCATTCACTTGACTATTTTTCAATCACTGAATCAAACCTTTCCTTTTGAATTTGAATTTGACCTCTTTGACTCACAAATGGGTTGCAGAGTAGAAGTCCTATTTTTCAGAGGGCCATTAGATTACATTTTCAGAGAGCACTCACTGCTAAATTACAAACTACCAGAGCCCCTGGAGATATCCTGGATCTGCAACTAATGTCTGTTCTCAAAGGTTGCCTAAATGGGCACTACAGCTTTGATTTTTTTCTTATTCCAAGAAAGACACCAAATTACATGGCCCTCTTAGAGGAAGAAGAGAGTTGACTTCACAGCTTCATGAGACCCCCTAGGGACTGTGCTTACCTCCCAGCTGATGCCCAGAGGTGGCAAAGCCGGTCTTTCCCATCATCGTACTTTTTCTTTTAGTCACCGACTCCAATCTTCTTACTCCACCCTAACCCCTAGACTCATTTTCCTGATTCTCATATTTCTGGAGAAACCAGTGCTTATCTAATTCTCTTTCACTTTTAATAGAAATGTGCTTTTATTGTGGTGGATGCCACTAGCTGTACACCCAGATCTCTTCTCCCATTTTTCCTGAGTACAGAACTAGACTGGGAGCTCCCGTTGTGGCCCAGTGGAAGCGAATCCGACTAGCAACCATGAGGTTGCAGGTTCAATTCCTGGCCTCGCTCAGTAGGTTAAGGATCCAGCATTGCCATGAGCTGTGGTGTAGGTTGCAGACGTGGCTCGGATCTGGCATTGCTGTGGCTCTGGCATAGGCCGGTGGCCACAGCTCTGATTAGACCCCTAATCTGGGAACCTCAATATGCTGCAGCTGTGGCCTTAAAAAGACAAAACATCAAAAAAAAGAACTAGAATGTATTTCCCAGACTCCCTTGCTTCCTTGTGACCATGTGAGTGAGCTCTAGCCAATGAGATTATGAGGGTTGCTTGTTCTCATTTTTTGCTCCTCTGGGCCTTTTTATCTTTAAGGCTGACTGGGGTTGGGAATCCCCTCAGGGTAGCTTTGTGAGCACCAAATTTACAGTTGCAAAGCTGTTCTCATCCTGGAGTCCTTGAATGACCTCGTGGAGCAGAGCCTCCTCCTTCACTATTCAAAGACCTGAACTCATCTTGGGACATTAAGAGATTTAGAAATAAACTGCTCTTAGGTTGAGTGGGTCATAGGTGGGCGTTTTTGTTACTTCGGCCTACGATGCACAAACATTTATGCTGCAGTGCTTCTTTTAGATGAATTTGTATTTTACTACTGGACCCTCTGAAAGCCTTTAAGATACAACAAAACTGGCTGTGTTAGGTGGGACTTTGATGACTGAACAAAAGGAGGCTCTGGGCTTGAAGGTTTGTGCCCAGGAAAGAACAAGCAGAAATAAAATACCAGCTGTATAGAGATAGCGTGCTATTATTCAGTTTATGGCAAATTTTAACTTCCTTTCATAGGTGAATCAACTGAAAATTGGGAGAGTTGGATAACTTTCTCTCTGTGCTGGCTTCAGATGTGGTGGATGTAGCAAAAAACCGCCAGCGTTTCATAGGTCTTGCCTGGTGAGAGGCTTTGTTTGAAACATTACTTTCTGACTCCCTTTCCAAAGGGCCAGTGTCTGGGAACCTGGACTTGGCACCAGTCTGTACCCCCAATGCCCAGAGAGAGGAGTGAGCAGCTGGGCCATTATCAGGAGTCAGGTCTTTTGGAGCTTCCTGTCAGATTACAGGTAGAGTGTCCAGATACTCATCATTTGAATGTGATCATCACATGCAAATGGGACAGTGAGATGAGACCAACAAAACAGGCATGTGTAAGTAGCCAAGGAAAGGAGAGGACCTGCTTTGTGAGGATGCTCAGAAAGCCAGGTGGAAAGGTGAGTCAAGAAAGATGAGGCTTCTGATGATGCAGAGACAGGTCGTGGGCAATTCCTGCAGAAGTAGAGCCTGCTTTATACTTTGTTGTGAAGAGACAACTATTTAAAACAATAGCCACTTACTCAATGAACTTATTGGACTGAAGAATCTTATTTTGTTGTTGTTAGTTCGAGGTTAAATCAGGGCGATGACCTCCCTGTTCCTCCCCCACTCCCTCTTTCCCTCTCTTCCTTCCTTCCTTCTGTCTTATTCATTAGTCACACTCCACATAATATATAATATGAAAATCACTGTTATTAAAAGAATAAATAAGATTCATTCCTTGCCCCAAGGGATTCACAGTCTCATGGGAAAGAATGACATGAAAATGGACAATAACACAGTATGGTAAGTTGCAAGGAGTAAGCGATAAGGAAGTAGAGAAGAAAGACATCTAAATCTGCCTCTGGCTGCTCTTTCTTGATCCTTGACACATGTATCTGAGATCAGCCTCCTTCTTGCTCTGGGTGTTTTATAAGTCCAGTGTGGAGCAGGAATAGTAGAACCTTGAAATGAATCAATCAGACCTCTGTGCACACCTCAGCTCTAAGAACTCTTTAAAGAATACCGCATCTAAAGTGTCTTGTCCCGGAAGTCCTCCTCATCCTCCTGGAAAACAAGACCACCTTTCCCCACTCAGAGTGGTGTCGTATTTGAGTATGGTAACACAGAGCCAAAGTCAGTCTGGTGTTTATCACTTAACAAATTCTCATCTGTCAAGAGATGCTAGAGGCACCACTCACAATCAGATGTACCCCAAGGCCATCAACTTTTAAGAACCGACCATTGTTTACCACGTTCTGTCAACCAGAATTGAATATTTCTTGCATTTGTTTGTGGAAAAAGTTATTTTGCTCTCTCTAACCACCTGCCCTGCAAAAAAGGAGAAAGTGTTTAAACAAACAAATTTCACAAAATAGTCCTCTTTCTTTAGTTGAGAGAGGGCAGGCGCTCTACGTTATGATACATAAAATCGACTTGGTCGATGAAACGAATAAACTAGAAACACAGATCACTGGTTTGACCTAACACATTGCTTTCAAACCCTCTTTGCAAACAGTCTGGGGCCACTTTAATCTATTTTAATGATGCTTTGTAAAGTATGAAGCAATGTTTAAGATATTTTTATCTTACTTAATTCTTACTATAACCCAGTGAGGTGGGCAAAACTATTTGCATTTTATGGATGATAACTTTGGTATTCAGAAGAATTTAAAAACTGTCCAAGGGTACATAGCCAGAAGATAGATAAGATTCAACTTAGCTGGAGTTCCCGTCATGGTGCAGTGGTTAACGAATCCGACTAGGAACCATGAGGTTGTGGGTTCAATCCCTGGCCTTGCTCAGTGGGTTTAGGATCTGGCGTTGCTGTGAGCTGTGGTGTAGGTTGCAGACGCGGCTTGGATCCTGCGTTGCTGTGGCTGTGGCATAGGCTGGTGGCTACAGCTCCGATTAGACCCCCTAGCCTGGGAACCTCCATATGCCGGGAGATCGGCCCAAGAAATGGCAAAAAGACAAAAAAAAAAAAAAAAGATTGAACTTAGTGAGTTCCCATTGTGTCTTAGCAGGTTGTGAACCTGACTAGTATCCATGAAAATGCTAGTTTGATCCTTGGCCTTGCTCAGTGGGTTAAGGATATAGCATTGGCGTGAGCTGTGGTGTAGGTTGCAGATGTGGCTCTGATTTGGCATTGCTGTGGTTGTGGTGTAGGCTGACAGCTGCAGCTCCGATTCAATCCTAGCCTGGGAACTTTCATATGCTGCCCCTGCGGCCCTGAAAACCGAACCAAAACAAAAAAAAAAATTGAACTTGGATTAGCCCGACTCCAAGCTTCATGAATTTTTTGGCAGAGCTAATTCTCTTCCCCCCGGATTTAGACAGCCAGGGCCATCTGGGGAGGCAATGTGGGGCTGGGCAGAGGGGACAAATGCAGGTGGAGGAGACTGGGATACTCAGCCTAACTCCATGTTCTCTTACATGCGGACTTGGAAACTAAACTGTCCCAATGGAGACACACTTGGATTAGAATTGCAATGCACAGAAGAGTCCACACTAAACCCAACGGAAGTGTCACCACAAAGAAGGAAACCCAGTTGTCAAGGAACACGAAAAGGACAACCCTGAAAAGACCAACCTTGATTTCTAAAGATGGGCAGAACACTTAGAAGGGGTCAGTTTCTGAAAGACTCCAGTTCACCCGTCCTGCATATGGTCTAGCAAATGCGTACAAAGGAGTTTTGGTTTTGTGACGACTTAGATGATAGAGCTCACTCTTCATGGAATCCTCCACCCTTCACCTCTTCGTGCAATATAGCAACTTAAAATTAAAAGTCATTACAACTCCAACAGATTATTTTAATTTGAGGTTTCTCAACCTCAGCACTGCTGGCATTTGGGGAGTGGATAATTCTTTGCTGTGGGGGCTGCCCTGTGGGTCAGCATCCTTGGCTTCTACCCACTAGATTCCAGTAGCACCCCCAGTTGTGACAACCAAAAAGCCTCCAGATATTACCAAATGTCCCCCTGGGTACAACACACCCCCTGTTGAGAATCTCTGTTAATTTTCAAGAGAGGGTATTTCTTTGCTTTTTTGTTTCTTTTCATCGTCTGGAAGACATTAAAAATATCACATGCTTTAGCCATTGTTCAGGAAACAGATTTTGGATTCTTTGTAGCTTTCGTGTGATCCCACCCCCCTGTTAGGGTAATCAATCAATAGTCAAATTCTTTAATTGTTAGAGGATGTCAAAATTCTTTTTATTTCCTTTTTTTTTTTTTTGTAGAAGTAAGTCCCAGGCAGTAGCTATTGATCTTAGTTAGAATGTGTTCGAGGGTAGCTATAATTGCTGTAGACTTAGAAATGGAGAGAGTCAGCTGAGAAAATCATATACAGCTCCTGTCTTTAAAGCAAATAGATATTTAAACCAACCAGAACAAAGAGACATCTGGTATCCTCCTAAAGAGCCATTAACAAACTCAAACCTTTCACAGCCTCTTAATCTTTGTTTTATTTCCTCCTCATTATTCCCAAATTCTATTAGTCAAGTGACATAGTTTCAACTTTACTTTGCTCCTTTGTTATTGCTCACAGCTGTAAGGATGCATGGATTAAAAAAAATAAGGAAACAACCTTCCAAATATTTGAGGATATGAGTAAAATCAAAGTTCAGGTAGGAAATCAGAAAGGGCTGCCTTCAAATCCCCATCTGTCACCTATTGACAGGGTGAGCACACAGGAATTTCATAACCTCTCTGATCTCAGTTACCTCATCTGCAGAATAATATCACCTACTCAACAGGGCTGGTGTCAGTAAAATGAGAGCATGCATTTGAGAAGAACTTTGTGTATAATGCTTGCAAGAGTTAGTTTCTTTTCCTTCTCTGCTTTCCCTTCCTTTCTCTCTCTCTGCTCTAGATTAAATAATTTTGATTTTTAAAAAGAAATCACTGGCTCAACTAAAGAATGGAAGAAATGGAAAATCATAACTGGCTAGCTAAAAAAAAATAATTAGATAGAACTGACAGCTTGTGAATCAATTTTCAGATAAAAGGACATAGGCTTTGGAAACAGGCAGCTGTGGTTTAAATTGTGTTGCATCATCTTACTAGCCAGTTAGCCTTGGGCAAGATACTAAGCTTTTCTGAGCTCAGTTCATTTGTTGATAATGTCCACAAAACATTTACTTCTCTTCAGTGCTTGGAGAAACAAATAGATGATATATTTGATGATTCTTGGTAAACCATTAATAAGTATGCAAATGTTACGCAGCAATACTACTTTTTTTGTAAAAACAAAACACAGTACATCTCTGACTTCAGGGAATCAGTTCCGTTGCAGGTGAACTGTAAACCACAACTGGAGAAGAGACTTAGTTGCTATGTAATAGTCACTCTCTGCCGCTGTTTTACTAACATCACCTGGCTTTATTCAGTGCAGCAGCACACACAGCTAAAGGATTAGGCTTCGCTGCCTACTCTGCAGCTCTAAGTGGCCAATGAGATATAAATCAAGGCAAGTCAAGGCCTCGAGAAAGATTTTCCAAAAAGGCTCTGGGGCTGACTCAGCTGAGAGATGTGAGAATCTGAGTTGCTTCTTTTTCCTGCTGCCTGGAATGTAGATGGGATGATTGGAACTGCAGCTGACATTTTATGACCATGACTTAAAATTGAGGATGGAGGCTATACACTAAAGAATATGGAAAATAAAAAGAATTAGACTAAATGTATGATGATCTCAGAGTCATCATACCAACCCCAAATTACTTATTTTTTCTATGTAATAGATAAACAAAATTACACCTTTCTAAAGCTTCTGGAATTTGTTGTTGTTGATGTTTTATGCAGCCAAACTACTCCTTAGACACTGCACTAAGAAAAGTAAAGCACAAGTATGCATTCCATTAATTTCAAGCAAAGTTTACCCAAAGGAGTTGAAAACTTAGATCCACACACGAAAGCCTGCACATGAATATTTATAGCAGCTTTATTCATAATTGCCTAAACCTGGAAGCAAGCGAGATATCCTCTGGCAGGTGAATGGATAAACAATGGTACATCCAGACAGTGGAATTATTATTCAGCACTAGAAAGAAATGATCTATCAAGACATGAAAAGACATAGAAGGGTCTTGAATGTATACTTCTAGGTAAAAGAAGCCAATCTAAAAAGGCAACATACAGTATGGTTCCAACTGCATGACCTTCTGGAAAAAGCAAAACTATGGAGACAGTCTGGGAAAAGCAAAATTATGGAGCAAAACTTAAAAGATCAGTGGTTGCCAGGAGCTGGGGGTTGGGAGGGGTGAATATGCAGAGCACAGAGGGTTTTAGAGCAGTGAGATTATGCCCTATGATACTATACTAACGAATACGTGCCATTATACCCACGACCAAACCCACAGAATGAACAACACCAAGAGTGACCGCTAAGGTAGACTTTGGCCTTCATGTGATTATAACGTGTCAATGTAGGCTCATCGCTTGTAGCAAATATACCCTCTGGTGAGGGATGTTGATAATGAGGAAGGTACGATATGTGCAGAGGTAGGGGAGACATGAGAAATCTCTGTGCCTTCCCCTCAATTTTGCTGTGAGCCTAAAGGTACCCTTAAAAAAAATAAAAGCAATTAATTTAAAAATATTTAAAGCAAAGAACTTAAAAGAAATACTTTCTTCTTCGAAGTAGATGCTATAAATAAAATCATATACTTGAATCCAACTTTTCCATCTCTCTTATTTCTCATCTCTGAGCAATGGTTCTACTAACTGTAAGCCCAGGTCCATAACTGAATCTGTTATTTGTATTCCTATGCAAGTGGCAGACGAAATATTCTCCCTCTTGGGCCACGTGTGACCCACCACTTGGAATCCATAATCCGGGATGCATGACAATACTTTTTGATGGTTCTAAGGACTGCCTAGTACAGTGTGGTTCCCTTTGTTTTCTGGGAACTGTTGTATGGATGCTTAAAGAATTTTTCTTCAACTCTGGGTGGTTTATCCAAAATGGATCATCATAAACTTTTGTCTACTAAATTTCTGGTATTTTATGTGGGTAGAATATTATTTCATATATCCAATTTTTGAACTTTTTTCACAGCTTTATGTCTAGTGTCATAATATACCTTGTTTTCTATTTGAGTTATTATCAAACATTTATTAATCCAAAATGTGCTTTCCATGCTTTTGTACAATCAGATTAGCACTTTGTAGCCAGAATTGAACAATTTAAAAAAAAAATGAGGAAGTAGCCAATATTTGATCAAATTCCTTGTAAGAAATCTATTTGTCATTTTTTGGTTTGCTTTTTCTAACTATTTCAGGAATTGATTTACCTATCTCATCAACAGATAACACAGAGAACCATGAACTATGGCATGAATGCTTTTAATCATACTATTCTATTAAACCAGTGGTGTTCACTGATTATCACACTGCATACCAGGCACTGTGCTAAGTGCTTGGCAAACATAAGCTCAATTAGGAGCCCTCAGCACAACTCTATTGATTAGTATAAAGTCCTTCCATTTTTATAAAAGAAACTAAAATTTAAAGATTTGAATAGCTTCCAATAATTACGAAGGAAATAAATAGTCTGTGCTTGTAGGTGGGGACATGGAACAAGGGTTAGGGTCAGAAAGTAAAAGGATTATTTGGCCTCAGCTTCCTCCCCACAAACCCTAGTCATCCTTCTGGTTCATAAAGGAAACGGTGAGTAACAGCTTCAGAAGCAGGCACACAACATTGTTTTCTCCTGAGTACAGACGTTGCAACCCAGGAGCAAGGCGTGTGTTAGGAGCCTGGGCAAGTTAGAGTCTCCGGATGAGGGGAACTTGGATAAATTCCTTTTTTTTTTTTAATTTTTTTTATTTAACCAAGTCTCTGTTTCCTCTTCAGGAAACAATCACAGATCAGACTAGGCGATCTCTCTTCTTTCTAAAATTCATTGATTTCACACTCGGGACACGAGGGACGTTTTAAGATAAAGCCATCTGGAGAGACGAGGTGACCTCTGGGCATAGAGCCCTCTGCATGGTTTTCAGTCTGTAGGAAGCGGTCCTTTCCTTTCCAGATAATGCTTTGGAGAGGGTCATAGGCGTAAAGAATTCTGAATCTGGGACAAAAATCGTATTTTCTCTCGTATTTTCATACTGCTTAACCATGAGCAGGGTGCCGTCATGCACTTATCCTCACTACAACTACTGCACTGGTGGCATTAGGTGTTCTTACTCTACAGAGGGGAATTAATCCTCCAAGGGGATGCATGACTGCTCCAACTTACAGAACCAATTACTGAAGGTGCTGGACTTAGAAGACCTTGTCACGTTCTATGACCTGCTTCTCCTTCCACACAGTGTTAACCTCCAATCCTTATAATCGAGCATCAGGAAATGAACACCTACTCCCACTATTTAAACCAGAGGTTCATTATTATATTCAAGGTGGGTATTTGTGAACAGTGTTCACAGTAACAATTCCTGCAAACTAGAGGTGCCAGCATTGTTCCTCTTCATAAGAATAAAGGAAATCGGATCTCTGACCTGTGGAAAAAGTCTTATCGACCCGAAATTCTCTTTCTCTCTCAACATATTTATGTATGCACATTTGAAACAATTTGGAGAAGTGCATCTTTTATTTAATTTATTTATTCATACTACTTTTTTTTTTTTTTTTTGGTCATCACTCCTCTCACAGAGCACCTGTTCATGCCGAGACACTAGACACTGTGTTCGGCACTGGGGATTCCAAGCTAGATAAAGTCTCTCAGTCACCTCCTCCTTGCTCACAGAACTCTCAGTCCAGCAGGGGATTCAAAATATGTACTGAAATCTCCAACACAAGGAATAAAGTATCATCACATAATAATACAGACAAACTGTAGTGGGATCTTAGAAGAGGATGTGATCCCTTTATTCTTCTTCCTTTTGAAGATAAGAGAATCACTGACCAAAAAAAAAAAAAAAATCATAGAAGGGGAAGTCTTACCAATCGAAGGTCATTTTAGAAGTCTCTCAAATATCTATTCTTGTCCTGATATCATGATGCCTGAAATGACACCAACTCTTGGAAATCACTTAAGAAAGGATTTCTGAGGACCTCCCAGAAAGAACACAGATGTAGTTTGGACCCTGAATGTGTTATCATTTTAGTTGTGGGTAAGGCAGAGGTCCCAAATCTCAGCAGCTTCTCTGCCGGAGGTCCCTTCCTGGCCTCTCTTTCTGGAATCCACTGGTTGTCTGGACTATATAGGTGGGAAGAGCAAATATTTACCTCTTAAGTGCCAAATAGCTAATACTCACACCTTGGCAGTGTAATCTCCTTTTCAGTACCGTCTGTGAATCTACGCAGTCAAGGGCACTAAAGATGTTTAAGGTGTGGCCCCTGCTCTTCAATACCCTTCTCTCGTTCTCTGCACACGTACCTCTTTGACCCACCTCTTCAGGGTTGCTATGAGACCTAACCCAAGGTGGACTTTTTTGAGGTCTTTCTTATGGTGGTCCAAGAACAACCTCTGCTCCTGTTTCTACCTCTCAGTTTCCAATTATCTTTGAAAAATTACACAGGAATTAACCTTGTTCTGAAATGACTGAATATGGTTCTACCTCAACCATATTTTTTAGTTCCTTGAAGGCAAGGGTGGACCCGAGTTCCCGTTGTGGCACAGCAGAAACGAATGCGACTAGTATTCATGAGGATGTAGGTTCAAGGTTGGGGGGGCCTGTGTTGCTGTGGCTGTGGTGTAGGCTGGCAGCTATAGCTCCGATTCGACCCCTAGCCTGGGAACCTCCATATGTCGCAGATGCAGCACTAAAAACCAAAAAAAAAAAAAAAAAGACAAGGGTGTATTTTCAAGAACTGTTCATAAAGGGACGTTCTAGCTGCCTTTCTTCAACTGATCTATACTACTTAGTACATGGTTTATTTATTTGAATACAATAATAATGAAGTCTAATGTTTGCATGTGGGGCAGGGCTATTCTACACTCTTACTTTAAGAGGTTTAAACCATGTTATAAAAAATATTTAGGAGTTCCCATCATGGCACAGCAGAAATGAATCCAACTAGGAACCATGAAGTTGCAGGCAGGTTTGATCCCTGGCCTCACTCAGTGGGTTAAGGATCTGGCATTGCAGTGAGCTGTGGTGTAAATCGCAGACGAGGCTCGAATCTGGCATTGCTGTGGCTGTGGCATAGGCCAGCAGCTGTAGCTCCAATTAGACTCCTAGCCTGGGAATCTCCATGTGCCGCGGGTGTGGTCCTGAAAAGACAAAATATATATATATTTAAAAATACACCTGCACCTCAGTTAAGTATTGTTTACATATATCTACTTATGCATGGATCCCCCATATATGCACATAAACATGGATTTATATGTATATATATACATACATATAAATCTGTATAATATGTATGCATATTCATACATATGTACATATTTTATATGTATGCACAGTCACATATATATGTGTATATATACATACATACATATATAAGTAAATTGGGTTACATATATATAAATTGGGTTTATATATATAAATTGGGTTTATATATATATATATATATATATATATATATATATAAACTGTATTCTACTTCACTAGTTAACATAATGTCCTGTTTTGTAGATATTAAAGTGACCATATTGATTTCAATTTTCCAGTTTTCTGAAAAATACTTCTTTGGGAACATTATTTCCATGGGCTCTTGACCATATTGTATGTATGCTGGGCTGAAGGCACTGAGGCTAGCATGCTCAAGGGAGAAAGCAGACGTGTGTCAGGTGCTGGATGGGCACAGGTGTGACGCATGATGGTCACCGTTGATGGAGGTGAGCTCCTGCTTTTGGCCCTGTCGCCCATCCTCACTGGAGGGAGGACATCTTTGGGAAACGTAGGTTGTGTTGACATAGACATTGGGTTACATCCCTCCCTTCTGTTTCCACTTGTCCTGATTTTTCCTAGCGTCCTCTTTTGCTCTGAGATTTTCCAGGATTTTTCACACCACTTAGGAGATTTGGAGATGGAAATTTTGAGTAAAATGTATTCACTTGTTTTCATGTTATGCAAGAGTGAAAACAAAAAAGCCTCAAACTCAATTTAGGGTGAAGTGGGAAGGGGTGGAGCCTTGCCCATGCACGAAAAAAACTCCAAACTGCTAAATTGCAAAAAAGCGAAACTTTCCTTGAGTTTAATTTTTGGTGTGGGAGATTCTCTGGAGGGATTTTGGAAAAAGTGACGAAATTTTAAGCAAATGAGAAACACCATTGACACACATCTTTGCTGACATGGCTTTAAATGATATACTCGTTTCCATGTTTAAGTTGCAAGTGAAGGAACTTACTTCAACTGGAAGTTACCACTGGCGGTTTCCTAGGGGAACATGCAGTGGTTTTAGGAATTTAACCTCCAAGGTTTCCACTCTTATCACCCATCCCCTTCAACACGCTGTAAGTTATACAACACTACCTCTATTTTACATTTTGTTTTTTGTTCAGCATAGTATTTCAGACTTGATTAAACCTCTAAGACACAGTTATAAAAGTGCTTATTTGAAGGAAAAGAACCTTTGAAGGTTCACCCCATAGAGGACAGTTCAGTGTGGCCTTGTGACCATTGCTGTGTCTATACATAAATTAGACACAGCTTATGGATAAATAACAAGGACCTACTGGATAGCACAGGGAACTATATTCAATATCTTATAGTAAGCCGTGAGAAAAAAGAATGTGAAAAAGAATATGTATATGTATAACTGAATCATTTTGCTGTATACCAGAAACTAACACAACATCGTAAATCAACTATACTTCAATAAAAAGTAAATAAATAGACACGGCTTGAGCTAATGGGCGTTTTACCCATCCCACCTATTTTCCTTCACATCTGCTGATAGATGCTTAGGAAATTATCTCATGCTTTGAGCCATGACCCTTTCGTACTTGTTTTTGTTCATTCACACACATCTTTTGTTTCTGGTCAAATGTCTGCTGCTTCTCTGTTTTGTGGTCATTTCTGAGTTAAATGAATGGTAAGACATAAAAGCTAGAGATGTGACTGTATGGTCTCTTATTCAGTCAGATTGGGGAATCTGGCTAAATATCCATGAAAATATGAATGATAATAAAGCAGTAAGAGGTGTTGTGAGACAAGATTGATGAAGAGTCAGAGGGAAATGTAGGGGGGACAAGGAGAGCTTTCTTTTCAGAGAACAGAGAGCCCTATCAGCCAGCATGGCCTGGAAAGTCTTCTGGGTCTGAGAGAGGTGAAAAAAAACCTTAGTTAGTTCTTGAAGGTGCTGCAGCCTTTACCCCATAATCTCAGTTCACCCTGGTTCTTTAAGCCTCAGTTTTCTCATCTGCAAAAAGACATTACATGCATGTAGATCTACTGAAGATTAAACTGAAAAGTGCATATCAAACCACTAGTTAAGTGCCTAATGTATAGCATGGATTTAATATTTAGTGGGATTATTATTGTTATTATTTTCACCTTAGCTGGAGCAAGTCCTAAGAATAAAATACATCTGTAAATAAATCAGAATGTCCTTCAACAATTTTTGTATTATCTACATATTAAGAACATGGACACTTACCCAGTCAAGCCACTTATATGGTCAGTTGAGAACTGGCTATAAGTAGTTGGTCCACTCATTGTCATCCCCAATGCCAGAAGCTCCAGAAAAATAAAGAATTGTACTTGCATCCTTCACATTTATGTGACATTAGTTCATTTCCAAATTATATTTGTGAGAAAGTGGGTGTTATCGAAGTTAGGTTAAAGTGTGTACAGACTTATTTCAGTTCTCTAGATGCCACTAAAAAATAAATCCCGGCAGGAATTGAAATCTTGGAACATAATGGGATTTCTCTCCTGATAATAAAGAAGAGATTGAAGCAGTAAAATGGCTGCGACCTTTCATATCCAAAACAAGAATCAAGTCTTCCTGAACAGTAACACAAAGGAGGAAAATCAAAATGATTCAATGTTTAGATAAACAATAAGTTCCTACTGTATATAGCACAGGGAACTATATTCACCCTCCTGGAATAAACTATCATGGAAACATATATGAAAAAGAATGTGTGTGTGTCTGTGTGTATAACTGAATCACTTGGTTGTATACCTGAAATGAATGCAAAGTTGTAAATCAACTATACCTCTATAAGAAATTTTTTTTTTCAGTGAAACAGTACTCATTTTTACCTCAAAAAAAGATTCAATGTTGTAAAAAGAAGGGAGAGAGAGGGAGGAAGGGAGAGGTACACAGAGAGACAGAGAAAGAAAGAGATGTGACAGAATATGTTCTTAATTAACAACAGAAGCAGGGGAAAGATCTTAATGGCTGGAACTGGACATTCTAGGACTTGGTCAGGGGAAAGAAATTGGGTTTCCTCTTTGCCTGAGGGCAAAACATTGGCAATTCCTCCCAGACGCAGAGTGCAGGCTCAGGTTCTTGAAATCCAAGGCAACATTGGCTTGAAGTTTATCTAGACTAGAGGTGAGAGGTTAAGGTCAGTGTGGGAGGTGGCATTTGAAATTTTCATTGCCTTGGCAATCTGGAGTGTTGGTTCCTCCAGTGTTCCAGAGGAAGGTATCCAGAGTAATGATGACATACCAAATCATCTAAACAATAAGCAAATCCCGACAGCTTGGATAACAGCTCTAGGGGAGACTGGGATCTGACATTTGCATCTGTTCAGTCCATCCAACTCCCTTCCTCTCTTTTTTTACTCCCTCCTTCTCTCTTTTCATCCCTCTCTCCCTTCTCTTCTTGTTTTAACATTTTCATCCTGTAAGATATATATTTAAATGCACATGAAATATACACACAACGTTAAATGAATGATTACAGAGGTAAAATCTTGTGAAGAGATAGAGCAAGAGACAGAGCAGGTCAAGAGATAGAGCATTTTTAAAACCTCAGAGAGCCGCCTCTCCCCAGTCACAACCTTCTTCTCATTGACTGTGGGTAACCACTACGTAAACTAGAGTTATCATCATCTCTTTGTTTTCCTGAGAAGCTTTAGCGACTTCCTCATTTGTCATTAGATTTGAATACTGAGCGCTGTCATGGCATGAGGCTAATGCTCATCTATTTTATTTTCTGTATAGAATTTCCTAGGATGAATATATCACAATCAACCTTCTACTGTTGGTGGACAATGAATGTTTTCAGTCTGCATGATTGTGGAAATGCTTATACACGTCCCATGGTCTACACATACACGAGTTTCCCTACTTATTGAGCTAAGGGTAGAAAGATTGAATCATAGGGTACAGGAACCTTCAACTTTTGGAGAAAATGCCAAATTTTTTCCCCAAGGGTTTGTGCTAGTTCAAGGCCAACCAACCGTGAATGAGAGTTCCCATTATTTCACATCTTACCAAAGTTGGTATTGTTCAGCTTTCAAATTTTTGTGACATTCTGATTCATATCATGGTTTCAATATTCATTTTTCTGATTACCACCAAGGTTTAGCACCTTTCCATAAGCTTATTGCCAATTTGGAAGGACAAGTTCATATCTTTTGATCATTTTTTGTATTATGTTGTCTGTCACTCTCTTGAAGATTTATGTAATTCTTTGCATGTCCTATTTGGCAGTTGTAGATGTGCTGTAGATATTTTTTCTATTCCATAGCTTGAATTTTCACTTTTTTATGTTGTCTCTTTATTATTTCTTTGATACATAGAAGTTCTTATTTTTAATATAGTTCAATTACCAGTCTCGTCTTTCATTACTAAATAAATGTTTTCATTATTGTGAGACCCTAAAGATATTCTCTTATAATCTAAAACATGTTGATCCTTATCCTTAAACAACATGCAATATTTTGGTATATAAAGTAAGGTGGAGATATGATTTCATTTTTTTTTTATGTTGGTTAGATGATTATTTCAGCATAATTTTTTGGAAAAAACATATTTACCTAAATGAGGTAGAATGATACTTCTCTAGTAATTCAAGGATTTATGTGTACATGATTTTAATGCTGAGTTTTTTGCTTACTATTGGCTTATTGTTCATCCTGTATCAATATCAAATTTTCTTAATTACTATGACTTCACAAAAAATACTGACTTCCTTTAAAGCAAACACTCTCAATCTAGAATATCTGTGTTACTCATATTCCTTTGCTTTTCCACAAACAATTCTAAGTTTGTAAGTTTTTTAAACTGTCAATCTACACACAGTAACAAACACTCACACATCCCTCTTTTAGGATTTTGTTTGACATGGCATCAAATCTATAAACCAATTTGGGAAAAAATTGACATCTTTAAAACATTAAGTTTTCTAAATATCATAAACAAAGTCTTAACTTCCAATTACTTAGGTCTTCTGCAATAACTCTTCCCCAAGTTTAATAATGTTTTCCATAAAATCTTGCACAACTTCTGCAAGATTTGTTTCCAGATAGTTCATATTTTCTAATGTTATTATAAATTATGATTTAAAACTTCAATTTGTAGTGGTATATCGCAGGAAAATATTTTTGTATTTTACATATAATACCTACATATGATAAAAAATAATGGTTTACAAATAAACACCTATATTTGATTTGAGCCAATTTACTCGTTATAATTTATCTGAAGATTATTTTGGATTTTCACATATATAATTACTTCCTCAGAAAATGAGAGCTTTGTTTCTTACCTAGTGTTTGACATTTGCATGTCTTCCTACTGCTTTATCATACTGTTTATGACATTCAGTACAATGTTGAAAAATAGTGGTAATAAATAGCAGCCATCCTTGTCTTTATGAGAAACTCAGAGAAGACAATTAATGACAATAAACTCAAATATTAATTATGATATTTGTAACAGGGTTTCTGTTAATATAAATCTTTAAAATGAATGTATCCTCTTTGACTCAAGTCCTCTTTGACTTAATAAGATTTTTAATAATAAATTTTTATTGTTAAATTGTATCCAATTTTTGTTTGTGGGGTTGTTTGTTTGTTTGTTTTAGGTGGCAATGGATTTAGTGATTACTGAAAAAGTATGTTCAAATCTCACTTAGGATTATGGATTTACTTATTCTGGTAATTTTGTCACTTTTAGCAAAGTGTATTTTGAAGTCATATTATTGAAAACTTACAAACTTAAGAGTTCCTGTCATGGCACAGCAGAAACAAATCTGACTAGGAACCATGAGGTTGCGGGTTCGATCCCTGGCCTTGCTCAGTGGGTTACCGTGAGCTGTGGGGTAGGTCCCAACTTGGCTCGGATCCTGCATTGTGATGGTTGTGGCATAGGCTGGCAGCTACAGCTCTGATTAGACCCCTAGCCTGGGAACCTCCATGTGCTGCTGGTGCAGCCCTAAAAAAACAAAACACAAAAAACGAAAAAGAAAAGAAAAGAAAACTGACAAACTTAGAATTGTTACATTTTCTTAATAAGTGAAAATTCTTCTCATTATGAAGTGAACCTGTTTGTATTTTATATATAGCATCTTATAGTTTACTTTGTCAAAGTTTAGTGTAGCTACACCAGTTATTTTCATCAGTATTTCTTTTCCATCTTTTTACTTTAAGTCATTTGTATCCTTATGGTTTAGGTGTGTCTCTGGAAAATAGCTTACACCTGGATAATTTCATACTGCCTCATAATCTTTATTTTTAAAATTATAACACGTATTTCACTTTTATGTCATATTACATATTTGGATTTATAAATTTTGTCTACTTTTGGCCTTTTTTGTTTGTTCCTCCATCTTAATTCTTAATAGGAGGATTTGTGATTTTTTTTAGTAATTTTCCTTTTTTTTTTTTTAATTTTATGACTGCATCCATGGCACATGAAGTCCCTGGGCTGAGCATCCATTTCATGCCTCTGCAGAGACCCAAGCTGCTGCAGTCAGATTCTTAACCCATTGCCCCACAGCAAGAACTCTCGGGAATTTTCCTTTTTCAACTTCTGTAAATATAAACTCTATTTCTATGATTTTAAGAACTACCACCAAATTAATCCATAAATACTGAATTTATAAAAAAAAGTCTAAAATGAATATTTAACCTTCCTTCCGTATGGATTTTTAATCATGGATTTTAAATCCCGTGACTCCAGTACATGCTTCATAACCTATATGTTTATTTTTGTCTTGTAAACTCCACAGACATTATTACAATTTTTATACAGGCCACGGTGGTTTATTTCACACAAGTCCACTTTTTCTGCTTTCATTCCATGTTAAATCTCAGACCTTCCACCTGGTGTCCGTTTCTTTCTTCCTAGAATAATATTTTTTTCCAGAACTTCCTTTCGTGAGGGTGACCTGATTTGACATGTTTTAATTTGCCTGAAAATGTCTTCATTTTTCCCCTGTTCCAGAGAGATGTGCCCTCCCCTTCCAGTGCCCCAGACACACAAGACGCCACTCTTAATTCCTCCTGTTGCAGTTCAGAGGTCACTTAGTTCACTATTTGGTTAAACATAATGCTTCCCCCTCCTCCCTTCAGCTTTTTATCTCTTTGCGATGTTTGGCAGTTTTTCCATATGTTTAGGTTGGATTTTCTTTATCTTATTTTTGATTCATTGAATTTCTTAGATCTATAGGTCCGTGTCTTTTGTCACTTATGGAAAGTGCTAAGCTGTTACATCTTTAGATATTTCCTTTTATATATTCTTTGCATGCTCTCTTTCTGAGAGCAAAATTGGAAACAGCTAATCCTCTATGTCTCCTAACTTCTCTACCACACTTTCTATCTCTTGAAACAAAGAGGGTCTCTGGGTTATATCTGGATCTGTTCTTCTGAATCTGTCTTCTTGCTTACTAATTATCTTTCCAGCAATTTCAATGATCAGGTGTTAACCCTGATCATTGGGGGTTTTTTTGGGTTTTTTTTTTTTTCAGTTCTGATTATATTTTTAATTTCATCAATAAACATTTTGTAGAAATTCATTTTCTCTCTTGTTATAATGCCTGCATAATCTCAGTTCTGCAGATCTTTACTGTCTGACCCTTTACAGAAAAAGTTTACTGATCCTGGTGTAGACCCAGGAGGTGAAGAAATGGGCTATGTGGATATCCCGGGGCAGAGAGAACAGCCAGTGCAAAGGCCAGAGGTAGGAGCTAGTGAGGCACATCAAGGAGGCCAGTAGGGTTAAGTCCTGCGAGTGAGGAGGAGACTGATAAGAAAGGGTCAGAGGAACCCAGGCAGATGGTACAGAGAGTCTTGTTCCAATTTCTAGGTATTTTTCTAAAAATGTGAGTGGCTGTCTTCAATGGAATATATTTTTTTTTCCTGTTACATTTTCTAATTTATTATTGCTGCAGGATAGAAAATTACTGCTTTCGTATATTGATCTTTTCCCTTAGCCTTCTTAGTTTATTCTCTTATAGTTTTATTAATTTTTCAGTTGGTTTGCTTGAATTTATTTTAGAAGGCAATTACATCTTCCACAAATGATGCATTTTGTGCATCCTGCCTATACATATAGCTCAGTTTCTTCCTTTCCTTCCCTCCCTTCCCTCCTCTTCTGCTTGCCTCTCTACTCTCCCCTCTTTCCTTCCTCTCTTCTCTCAACAGTGACAGGGTTTCAGTTCCTTCATATCCTTACCAACATTTGTTATTTTGGGTGTTGTTGATTTTGGGTTGATCATTGGGTTTTTAATTTCAAATATTTCTTTATTTCCCAGTTTCTATGTTTTTGCTGTTCAATCTGCTATGTCAAATTTTGACTTCTTCTTCTATAGATACTTTCCAGAGCTTCTTTTCATTCACTTAAAAAAAAAGTAGGGATAGTTATTTTAGTATCCTAGGTCTTTGCAAAATTATTTCTATTGCATTTTTTTAAACTTTTTTTACTTGTGGTTCATCATCTCCTCAATTATTTTTGACTGTGAGCTGCTCTGTTTACTTGGGAAATGATGTGTGGGCCTTCTTCAAGAGTGGGACAATGGTGCACTCCTCCATAAAGTGTTGACATTTGCTTTTGCTGTCGTAACCTACACGGTTTGAAGATTTCTTTTTTAACAGAGTAAATGTGACTTTGGATTGCCGGTATGTGCTAGGTATCATACCAGGTTACAACTTCTCAGAGACTTTTCCTTTCTCAGCACCAACACATCTTTCTCTATGGCCGCTTCAGGGAGGGAAGGACAGGTTTATTTTGCAGGATTAGGCAAAGCAGTTTGATTTCTGGTTGGGCTTTATGAGCGTGTGTTGTAAAGCCTGGACTATGTCCTTTGTCTTCCACATGCTGTGTTTTAATCTTGTCTTCCCAGTTCTTTCAGGAAAAATCAGCTGTGGAAATCTCCTTACCTCACTGGGTTCCTGCATTTAGATTTTGTCCAGGTAAGGTATTGTATATTACCAGTTCCTTAGTGTCCGTAATACAAAAGTGGATTTTAGATAGCATTTTAGATATTTAAAGAAGGCAAATACTTCAATAACCTATTTCTTGGAGTTCCCGTTGTGGCACAGTGGAAACAAATCTGACTAGTATCCATGAGGATGCAAGTTCAATCCCTGACCTTGCTCAGTGGGTTGGGGATCTGGCATTGCTGTGAGCTGTGGTGTAGTCTGCAAATGCAGCTCTGATCTGGCGTTGCCATGACTGTGGCATAGGCTGGCAGCTGTATCTCTGATTCAACCCCTAGCCTGGGAAAAAGAATACCTGCATCACACGAATGTGAGGCTCTAAGAATTAAATGTGACAGAAAAGCCAGGCACTTCCTTGGTACCAAAAACTACTTCCATAGCATTGCTATTACTCCAATTTCTGCTATCATAGGTATGCAATTGTGATCAAATGAGTTCAAAGTGATGCCACTTGCAAAAGTCTAACTGGCCTCTTTTCCTGCCTCACCCTTTTCCTCCCCCCCCCCCCCCCGTCATTCATTCCTCATCCTCATTAATCATTTACCAGGACATGTTTATTTTAATCATGAATTTGCAAGTTGTTTTCTTTTTGTAGCTCAAAGCCCTACCTTGAGCTTGAAATTAGATAGTATTATTTGATTTGCTTATGATTTTCCTAAGTGAAAAACTGCATCGCAGGTTGCAAAGAATGAGGAAGCAGTCAGACCTCCTGGGCTCTTAGAGCAACACTGTAACCTGCCAGATGACCTTGAATTTGTCCTTCCATCTTGTTATCTGCATCATGGGAGGATAAGAACACTTACCATGGTGTCTTCTAGGAGCTGTTGTGAGACTCAGACTCGTCTAGCTGAGAATGTATTCTAAGGTACACAGACAGGGTGTAAACATGTGAGGTGTCCTCCATGGGAGCCAGAGTCTAACCTTCTGGGAACACCTTTTTGGGCTAGATCCCCAGCGGTGTTTCCCTTGGCTTGATGCTTGTGAGCAGAGCCCTTGAGTTTGAGAGGCTCTGTTAGCACATGAGTGCAAGAAGATGCGAGAGAAATGATAATATTTCTTTCTCCACAGGGCACTTCCAACATCTTTGAGGAAACAGAATTTCTTTTGATCACAGAGGAGCAGAAAAGGCTATTAACTGTGGTGTGTCCACAGATTTCTGTGTATCTTCCCTGGCAGGGGACAAGAAGCCTGGATCAGGGAGAAGAGGCTAAAAGTCATTTGCTTTGCTGGTGTGCAGGTCACTGGTTGTACCAAGTTGGGTCCAGCACCAGATCTCCTGTCTTCGGTGGGCTGCCCCCGCACACCCGATTTCTTCCTAGAGGTAAAGGGAGAACAGACAGGTCTAGAAGCTATAAAACAAACTAGACAGGAGTTCCTGTTTTAGCTCAGTGGGTTAAGGACCTGGCCAGTATCCATGAGGATGCAGGTTCCATCCCTGGCCTCCCTCAGTAAGTTAAGGATCCAGTGTTGCCACAAGCTGCAGCATAGGTCGCAGATTCTGCTCACATCCCACGTTGCTGTGGCTATGGTGTAGGCCGGCATCTATAGCTCTGATTCTCTGACTCAATCCCTAACCTGGGAACTTCTGTATGCTATGGGTGCAGTCCTAAAAAGAAGAGAAAAGAAAAAGAAGAAAAGCTAGATAATTAGGGCCATTTACCAAGTCTAGTGCCTACAGCACCAAGCAGGTAAATGTGTGAGAGACTGGCAAATAGGAGAGCACGTATTGTCCAAAGGAGACTAGACACTATGTAGTTGTAGCCTGTTGCTTCATAGTGGACAGTGAGAAAGGTCGAGCGCAAGTATGCCTGCGTGCGTGCGTGCATGTGTGCATGTGTGTATGTGTTGAGAGAGTTTGGCAGTAGGGAAGGGCTTGGAATCAGGGCATCTCTGGCAGTAGGGATGCAGGAGCCTAGGCGAGGGTGGCAAATAATCTCACACCCATGAGACTCTCTGCCCTGCGTCCCTTCAAGACCTGCTCTGGCCATTACAGCATCACCATGAGTTGATATCCTTCTGAGGCCTAAATCTGTCTCCCTCTGGGTGTGAGAGGGCAAATCTGTAGAAATCATAAGTTTCTCAGGGCCAGAGCTATGCCTCTGTTGAAAAGGGTCTCCCCGGGCCAACCCTGATGGGGCCAAACCGAATACACCCCAGGTGGGTGGGATCTGCACCTTCGGGTTTGAGTCTTCTCTCCTGAAGGAAAGGAAATCTGTTCAATATTAGTGTCTAAAACAATGCTTCACCTTTATTTCAAATAGTCTTTTTGCTTCCTTGCTTTCTCTCTTTTCCTTGTCACCCTTTTCATCTCTGTCTTCCTTTTTTTAGGGAAAACAAGACACTGATTTTCTCTCTCATGTCCCCTAATCCTGAATTGGTAGCCCCAGCCTCAGAGAGCCTACGCTGAACTGGACAGAAGGAAGAGTCAGAAGCCGCCACTCTTAGAGGGAGTGGGGTAAGAAGGAAAGCTGAGGCTGGACATGACGCGCTCCAGGTGACTCTAAGTGACAACGTCTCTCACACGCTTTGATGCTTTGGAAAGG